>NW_027187372.1:24211115-24313043 GCF_028583685.1 Petaurus breviceps papuanus
CACACACACACACACACACACACACACACACACACACACACACACACGCATGCATGCACAATACCCAAGCACGTGCTATACTCATATACATATGCACATGTATGTGTGTATATATGCATATGTATTTGTATCATATTTGCATAGTGTCTATACATATATAGACATATATTGGAAGAGAGATTTGGAAGGGGGGCATGTAGGTATCTCTATCTCTATATTCATATCTACAGACACATATATACGCCTACGTGAACATGTGCTTTTGAAACTGTGGCATATTCAAGTAATATTTTAACATACTGAATCCCTGCAAATGCTGACTACAAGAAACAGTGTTGCTTAAAAGATGTTGAATTCTCAGCATTATCTTTTGATGGTCGATTTCAGGAGCAGAGAACACGTCACTTGCACTTCCTGTCAATTCTTTTGTTCTCCTAGGGAGCTCTACAATAGTGGAAAAAAGAGTGTGACAGAGAGGCTCAGGAAGTTTTTGCTTTTCACTAAATATGAAAGAGAAGAAAAAAAAGCACCCAGAGTAGTCTAGGGCTTCCATCCATCAGAGTGAGGTGTCATATCAATGTAGGTTACAATGAAGGATGCAGCATTCAAAGTCTGGCCTTGCAGGATAAAACAGGACATATGAAAGCCCAATGTGAATTACCTTTCTCCTTTACACTCACCTCTTTCTCTCTCCCCTTTTTTTTGTAATGATAATGAAACACTGAATCGGGTATTAAGTGTCAACCTGAGGCATGTGTCTTGAGTGCCCTTGCATTTATCAACAGCAGACAGTGCCCCTCTCACTGCCACATGCCTTTTTTGTGCCTGGTTCTTTTCCTTCTCAGTACTATGCACAAGGACAGAGAAGACATACCACGGGCTGACAAAAAGGCACATTGATATAATGTACATAATGTGTCACACTGACAAGTCAACCCCAGGAAATTCTAAGGAAACCCAACTGGTATTATTTTTACCAGAGCAGTGATTTTTAGAGAGAATTTATGTCCAAGGAAGAGATTGATTTGTTAGATGATCTGAGGGTAAAATAGGTAATTTTGGTATCAACCACTGGATCAAAAAAATGTTTTTGATCTTTTCAGACTCCCATGTATTTAGTCATTTAATATGGTACTTATCTTAGGAGATCTGCTTTCTTGGCTTCAAAAGATTTGGGTTAATTATCCTAGTAGATTTTAAAACTCCAAAGAGTTAGATTTATAGGACCAGATATGAAGATTAGCAAAGGATTTTAGGAGAATGTCTAGCCCCATCCTCTCATTTTCCAGATGAGGAGTGAGATGAAGAGAAGGGAAGTTACTGCCACATAGAAAGGGGAGGTCTGGGATATGAACCCATGTTGTGTTTTAAATCCAACCTTCTTTCCACTGTGCAACAATCCCTCCCAAGTTGGCCATGTTGTCTATACCCAGTCTCCAGACTAATTCAAAATACATGTACCATCAACAAATGAATTAGTTTATGCAATAAGCATTGCGTTGCATTTCACATTTTAACCTGATGAAACAGTGAAAATATAACGGCTGTTTAGATTGCAAGTGGGGGAAAAAAAGTAGGCATGTTCAGGCAGCCTTATTTTTGAAGATGCCTTTGGGAAAGAGTTTTGGCCTGTGAAGAATTATACCCTGTGACCTCCGTGTAGGGTAGCATTGTGTTCATGCTGTGGAAATCATACCTTTCAAAACCAATGAGTAAAGAAGAAAAAAAAAGTTCTAGCATTAGCAAGAACCCATTTTACTCTCTCCGGGGTACTCATTTCAAATGCTAGGGTTGGCACAACTCAGCTTAACACTTACACTTTTTGTTCCAAAAATGGGTGATTAGATTTCTGTTGCATGATCCACCTCTAAAATTCAACCAACAATTTGGAGAGAAACTGTAACAAACTGAAAAGAAAATGGCGCTTAGAACCAGGAGATTTGGGTCCTGGCTTCACCTCATACTAGCCTTGTGGCTTTGACTAGTGCCTGAGGCTCGGTATCCTCACCAGCAAAATAAAGGTGTTATACTCGATCATCGAGGAAGCTCCTTCTAGATTTTTATTTTATATGATTCCCCCCCTATGATTTTATAATTCAAGGATATGACACAATTTGTTGTTCAGTCATTTCAGTCATATCTAACTCTTTGTGACCCCATTTGGAGTTTTGTTGGCAAAGATACTGGAATGGTTTGCCATTTCCTTCTCCAGCTCATTTTACAAATGAGGAAAACTGAGGCAAACAGAGTAAAGTGACTTGTCCAGGGTCACACAACTAGTTTCTGGGGTCATGTTTGAACTCAGATCTTCCTGACTCTAGCCCTAGATCTCTATCCACTGTGCCACTTAGCTGCCCCCTATCAAAATTACAGGTGAGCATCTTTTAGAATATACGCTTAAAAAGTGATTATCTCTATTTTTGTTGTTGTTGTTGCCTAAATTTTGGTGGCGGAAAGACTGGTCAGTTAGGGTTAAGTGACTTGCTCAAGGTCACACAGCTAATAAGTGTTAAGTATCTGAGCTGGATTTGAACTCAGCTCCTCCTGACTCCAGGTCCTATGCTCTATTCACTGCACCACCTTTGGCTATCTCTATTAAAGGCAACATGGTGAAGTGAATAGAGTCCTGGAGGACCTGGATATGAATCTCATCTCAGAAACTTGCTATTTATGTGATCCTGAACAAGTTAAGCTCTCTGAGTCTACATCTCTTGAGCTATAAAGTGGGGATATTGTTTGTCTTTCAGTCATTTTTTTCTGTTATGTCTGACTCTTCTAGAACACATTCAACAGAGTTACTGTGAGAGCCAATAAATTTGTATCTATAAGATGTTTCACAAACCCCAAAATATTTATAAATGCTTTAATGTTAAGTATATTTATTAATTTATTATTATTATTTCATCTATGTATCTAGGACCACCTGAAAAATCTTCCCTTTTTTATATGAGTAAGCTTGTGATTCCAAACAAAGATTCTGTCTTCAGGAGGGAGCAAGCATGCTCTTGGTCCTTAGCCTGTCCTATCTCACCACAAAAGACCCCTATTGTGACAAGGTCGCCCTCAATCTTGCTCTCACATTTATGATGACTCTCATTACCCTTTCTACTTGTGACATCCCTATTTGCTACTAATTGACCAAATTAATCAGAGGGACAGGAAATAATCGCTCACAGACTGTCAAGAAAACCTTGTCACTTAGTGACTTTTAAGGGTTCAGTACAATTCAATTAGCTTCGATGCTTTCAATAAAAATGCTGGGAATGCATTTGGAAGGAGTCTACATATTTAGACCCTTTTGAAAAAAATCTCCATTGGGAAAGAGCCACATATGAAATCATTAGAAGTGGGTGAAGGAACAAGTAAATGTTGTATAAATGTTCTTTTGGAGGGCTCAGTGCCAGCTGTATCAAAATTAGTCCTTCACAAAACTTCTCTCCTCTATGAGTATCCCTTTGATGATTTGAGGACGACGTAGGTTTTCTGATTATCTGTTAAAAATCCTTAGCTAATTAAAATAGATTATGGCAGCTAGGTGGCACAGTGGAGAAAGTGCCAAGCTTGGAGTCAAGGGAGACTCATCTTCCTGAGTTCAAATCCATCCTCAGACATTTCCTAGCTGTGTAACCCAGGGCAAGTCACTTAATCCTGTTTGCCTCAGTTTCCTCTTCTGTAAAATGAACTGAAAAAGGAAATAGCAAGACCCTACAGTATCTTGGCTAAGAAAACCCCAAGTGGGATCATGAAGAAATGGACACAATTGAACAAAAACTATAAAGTTATAATAGATTAAGGTCAGTTCTCAACTGTCCACATTAGGGCAAGGAAGTGATTGTACAAACAATCCCTAAAAGCAAATCTTCAGTAGTATTCCCACAAGGCAGAATACCGAAGGACATTTAGACTTGATCTTAGCATATTTTTATGATTTTTGAGAGAATTTATGTTGAAAATATCGATCAACTAGGTTAGCTGAGGCTAAAGTGAGCATGTGGTGTTTAGTTACTTTCCCATTTATACTTGGATGATTATAGCAGGGATTCTCAACCTGGAATCGATGCATTTTTAAAAAATACATATTTTTAATAATTCTCACTATAATGTGGTTTCCTTTGTAATCATATGTGTGTATGTGTGTGTGTGTGTGTGTAATTTTTTTTTGCATTTAATAACATTATTCTGAGGGATCCACACACTTTGCTAGACTGTCAACGATGTCCATAACATAAAAAGGTGAAGAATCCTGGCTTAGATGATATTGAAGTTAGCCTGCATTGCCCTGGCACAAGGGACCTGGTCATTGAGTCAGGTGGTCACTAACACAGGGGGAAACCAGATGATTTCATTATTTCATCACTAAAATCTAAATGCAAATAACTGAGACAAGTGTTTACTCTGTTTCAGTTCAAGTCAGTTAAGTAAATGATTGCAAAGTACCTACTCTGAACCAGGACTTATTCTGGGCTCTAAGGATACAGAGGAAACTTTGCCCTCAAGAAGCTTACATTCAACTGTGGAGAGACAGAGAGTACTAATATAATAAAAGGTAGGAGGTGATAAGAGCAAAAGATAGATCAGATAAAGTGATTTAGGAATATGTGAGAAGGTGCAGAGCATAAAGATTTAAGGGAATATTTGAAGGATTCATGATAAAGTTTACTGGACCTGAACCGAAGGAAGATAAGGGATCTAAAAGGTGGAAATAAGTAGAGTGCATTTTGGTTCTAGGAGGGAGTGGCTATTTACTAGTTGGGTGTTTGGTTTGGTTTTGTTTGGTTAGGTTTTTAGGATTTTTTTTTGGAAGGTCTTCCATTACTGATAAAACTCTAAAAACATTTACTAAATAAAATCATGTTGCAAACACAGACAATGGTAGTTAATATAAATTAATAAATGTAAAATAAATGAGCAGCCAGGTAGCTCAGTGGATAGAGTGTCATACCTGGCATCAAGAAGACTCAGCTTCCTGAGTTCAAATCTGACCTCAGACATTTATCAGATGTGTGATCCTGGGCAAGTCACTTCACCTTGTTTGCCTCCATTTCCTCACCTGAAAAATGAGCTGTAAAAGGAAATGGCAAATATCTCCAGTATCTTTGCCAAGAAAATTCCAAATGCGGTCACAAAGAGTCTGACGTAACTTAAAAAAAGACTGAACATTTAATATCAATACACTGTACCATCTCTGTAGCAGAGAACTGATGATATATATAGCAAGTCCTTTGTGGACAGCATCGAAGTTATTTAGGTACTGAAGTAACAAAAGTATCTGATTAAAACTCCTAATTCTCAAAAAACTCAAATTATGCTATAAAATAATAATAGTCATTTAAATATTACATTTTAAGGTTTTGCAAACCACTATAAATATTATATCAGTTTATCTTCATAGCAACCTTGGGAGATAGGGGCTATTATTCTCCCCATTTTACAGAGGAGGAAAGAGAGTAAACAGAGTTGTGATGACTTGTGCAGAATCATGTAGCTAGTAAGTTATCTGAAACTGTATTCCAACTCAGGTCTTCCTGACTTCAGGTCTATCCCCAGCACCACCTGTCTCTTACTGAGGATCCAATGTGCAGATGTATCTGGCTAGAAGGGACTTTAGAAATCACCTAATCTAACTCCCCCATTCCATAATTAAGGAAAGTATGGCACAGAGAAGTTAAGTAACTAATGTTAAGCCACACCGCTATTTAGTTACAACTTTAGTAACGTCTATTACCATCTCAGTGATTTTTTTTTTTTGCTTTTTGAAGGGGGAAGGTAGGGCAATTGGGGTTAAGTGACTTGTCCAAGGTCACACAGCTAGTTTTGTGTGTGTGTGTGTGTGTGTGTGTGTGTGTGTGTGTGTGATGGAGCTGGATTTGAACGCAGGTCCTCCTGACTTCAAGGTCAGTGCTCTATTCACTGTGCCACCTCAGTGAATTTCAAAGGGGGATTTTCTTTCTGCATTAATTTTGATTGTTTTATAAGTAAGGTGGATGCTTTCTGAAAGCTCAGTGAATTAAAAAAAATAAAATAACATTATGGTGAGAATACATTACATATGCAATTGAAGACCTTTGCTTTCTTTCACTCTCCATCAACATAGTTAGGAGGCTGGCTAATTTGTCATAAATAACAATGTCCTTGTTAATCACCATACCTCATTATCTTCTAATTCTTTAAAGGAAAGCTAGTATCAACAACCCTATTCTCTTTCCCGCAATCACCTAAACTTACACTTACATAATAGTTTTTGGAAAGAGGTGGGGCAGGAATAGACCATATTAATATATACAAGAGACAGATTTACATTGATGATAAGAAACTTTTCATCTCCAAATGACCAGTCCTTTGAAAGGTGCCAAATCCTTGAAATGAAACTGCTAACTACATCTATAAGAAAGCTCGGAAAACAGAGACAGGTGCTCAGGGACACATACCCATACTTACATGCACATACTAAGCTACTGGGGGACCGGACATGTCAGTAA
The DNA here is from genome assembly GCF_028583685.1 of Petaurus breviceps papuanus. Classification (NCBI taxonomy): domain Eukaryota; kingdom Metazoa; phylum Chordata; class Mammalia; order Diprotodontia; family Petauridae; genus Petaurus; species Petaurus breviceps. The sequence continues at coordinate 24,217,595 of NW_027187372.1, forward strand.
CAGGTTCATGTAAACATCATAGAAGTATCATCATGATCCTATATAGTGTGATCTTAAAATTTTATTTGTTCATTTGTTTGCTCCTTTATCAACATATTTGGTTCTACCTTGTTAAATCCTAAGAATTTGGGGTAAGATTTTGTCCTTTGTTTTATTCTATTATTAATTTATGGTTTTAAATTTTTATTTTTTTAACTTAATTTAATTTTTGGTCACATTTTAAGTTCCTAGCTGTCTTCCCCACCCCAAAATATAGAAGGCTACTGTTTGGCATAGAGATAGATAGATAGATAGATAGATAGATAGATAGATAGATAGATAGATAGATAGATAGATAGATAAATAGATAGATATGCATGCCTACATGTATGTGTGTATATACACATATACATCCATACTATGCATACTTTTATTTATAAGTTCTTTCTCTAGAGGTGGATACCATCTGTAATGGTAATGGGAATCTGCTGATCTTCCCTGCCCCTTGGCCCCTTGATAGGCTTAAGTGAATCTGAGAACCTTCCCTGATTTGAAAATATACTCTTCCCCCAATAGGTTGAATATGGTCACATGGAGCCTGTGGCAGGAGGCTTGTTTTTCAGGAATGCCCACACCTTATTACTTTTTGACTGGGCAGTGAGTCAAGAGGATTGTGACATTCTCTGACCCAAGAGAAGGCTATATATACCCTAATGTGAGATTTTGCTTTGGGGCTCACTTTGGGAAGAGTTGTGTGATTTGACCAGATGAGACTCTGGCAGCCACTGATCCCCCTGGCTTTGAAAACGCAGATGTTGGTGCTTCCCTCTCTGGTAACTGACTAGGTATGGATGTAATGGTCAGACAGCTGGGAGCCCTGTCTGCTGGTCTGTTTCTCTGTCTGTATTTTTTTTTTGTCTGCTTGTAACTTCTATTTGTATTCTCTGAAGTTCAGGGAGCTAACTTTTCCTCCTGAACTAGGTAAATGATATATGTTTGATGAAAGTAAGATTGTTAACCCTTTTAAAGTTTCTTTCCTTTAGAAAAGCAGATCAAAGAACCTGTGCTAGCAGCCATCCTGGGTATGCTAGAGGTGCTTGCTGCTACACCATCTTCCTTCATAGTTTGTAATTTATTTAAATATTTATAATGCTCAGAATAGCTTAGCCCTTCTCTTATGAGCTTTTGGAGGTAAGTAGATGATTAGAATAGCTAGGTGGCACCACAGTGCACAGTGCAGGACCTAGAGTAAGGAAGACTAACCTTCATGAGTTCAAATCTTAACACTTCTGTAATAAGTGACCCTGGCCAAATCACTTTAATCTGTTTACCTTAGTTTCTTCACCCGTAAAATGATCTGGAGAAGGATATGATGAACCACTCCAATATCTTTGTCAAGAGAACCCCAAATTGGATCACAAAGAGTCAGACACAACTGAAAGGACTGAACAACAATGGGTGACTAGAGCACTGGACCTAGGTTTAAATCCAACTTCAGACACTTATTAGCTATATGGCCCCCAAGTGATTTACCTACTTTATGTTTGCTTGAAGTTCCTCATCTGTAAAATTGTGGCAATAATAGTACCTTTCTCCCAGGTACTAAATAAAAAGATAAAGATAAACTGTGATAATATTTATAAATTATTTTTATATTACAAAGGATAATATTATGTTATATTTATACAATATTATATAGTAACATAATACTATAATTATACATAATATGCTTGTATAATAGTTTATAATATACCATAATATATAATATAGAAAAATTCATATGTTTTATATATTATAATATAAAATATTTATAAATACTTCCAAACTTAAAGTGCCATATAAATGATTGCTATTACTATTATTATTTTGACATGAGAGTATAACATGCTGGAAGATAGCAGAGAGAATTGTTCCCTGTTCAAGATGTGCAAATGAGATGATGAGCAAAGAGATGTGATGATGGAGACCTGGTTGCAGTTGTTCTGTCCTCACCCCTTGTCACCTGGGGGTCACAAATGAGGTACTTATGTCTCACTTTCCCAACCATTATGAATGAGCAGTGATATTCTTTCCCCTTTCTCCCTTTGCACAGTCAGGCATCTCTGACAACTCTAGGCTTCGTGCCAAATACTGGCATTCTGATAAGATACGTCAATTTCATCCAGCATGAATAAATGTGAGAGGCAGCATGGTAGTGGATGGAATTCTGGCCTCAAAGCCAGAAAGACCATGGGTTCAAGACCCATTTCTGCCACATCCTGGCTGTGTGATCCCTTGGCAGGGCATTGTAATGTTAATGCTATTTAAGATCTTCTCTGCCCAGTAATAGACCTCACCTGGAGCCCATTAAGGGAAGCTTGCTTAAAGGCTTGCTTGTAGGAAGACTTTCACACTTTTTGCTAATTTCTAATTAGGCACTGAGTCAGGAGGGTTGTCATACCTTCTGGCTCTGAGAAGTGTATTTATACTCTGAGTTGGTATTTTGCTTTGGTGGCTCACTTATGAGAAGGATCTTGTGATTCCCTGGTGTTCAGAGCTCCCTTACTGCTCAGATGCAAAGGCTCTCTCTATCCAGGGATGTATGTAAAGTATATAGTTGATTCAGGTAGTCAGAGCCTTCTTGTTGGTCTTTGTTTCTCTGCTTATATTTTCTTTAAAGTTCAGGGTGCTGACTTTTCCCCTGAACTAGTGAATGTGATTAAAAAGATTGTTGACACCTTAAAAAGCAATCTTTCCTAGGAAAGCAGATCTAAGAACCTGTGCTAGCAGTCATCCTGGGTATGCCAGTATGATTGCTGCTGCAGTCATTTAACCTCATAATTCTCTATGCATCTAAGAATATATGTAGCAGAGATGGTGAAGAACTTTATGTATTGAGGAAATGTCTTTACCTGGAAGTTCCCTATAGCAATGAAATCAGTCTCAGTCACTTCTCTTATCAGAATGCATGGAAATTAAGAATTTAATATCAATGAGTATGGAAGCTATTTTGGATATATTTGCATATATATATATATATATATATATATATATATATATATATATGTCTGAAATGTCCATGAAGTAGTCCATAGGTACTCAAGAGACTATCTAATCATGGAATTATTCCAGGCCTCTTCCCATAAACCTTGTAAATTATACATTCTTCTGTTCATTGTCTTTGAATGATGCCATGGTGTATACTGTCCCTGGAAGGAACTCCTTACATCTGCCTCTTAGAATGCTTAACTTCCTTCAAGACTCAGCTCACATTCTCACTTCCTCCAGCCCTAATATGAAACCTTTCCTGATCCCTCTGCTTGGAGCTTGCTACCTCCTGAAAATGATCTTGTATTGACATATTGTGTGCATTCTGTGTCCCTCTTAGAAGAATTAATCAACAAGCATGTGTTAAGTGCTTTCTAGCACCTTGAAGGGGAGACAGGATTTCATTTCTACATTTGTATTCCTATCATCCTGCTCAGTTATTTGTACAGAATAGGAGCTTACAAAATGTTTGTTGAACTAACTGAATGAACTTTGACTTAGCCAATAGAAAAAATGGCACTCAGATCATGAAAATCTCTTATTGAGTGCTTACTGTATGCAAGCACTGGGGAAACAAAGGGGTATACTTATGACAGCTGGCCTTATAGAGCTTGTAATTTAGTTGAATAAGCTGACATCCATTTATTTGGAGGGGGCAGGGGGACAGAGGAAAAGGAAAGAACATATAAATCTGTCAGTATAGTGACAATGTAAAAGAATGGATTTATATTAATATTCCTGTTTTCATATTGCCTCAGTTTCCCCCTTAATCCCTACTTCTGACCTCTCCAAGTCATCTCTTAAAACAAAGACTTTAGGGGGGAAAAAAAGAAAAGAGAAAAATATGAAAAAGAAAAGAAAAAAATCCACATAACCAATCACTAAGTGCATTAATAACACCTGATAGTCGATGTTTCATACCTAAGCACCCCAATTTCTGGGGGGGAGGGCAAAAGAAAAGTTCTCACATTTCTTTATTCATTTCCTATATCTAATCATTTACTAAAATTTGTCATTTCTTCCTCCAAAACATCTGTACCTTCTCTCTCCTCATGAGCAACCACCATAGTAAAGTTCTTATCACCTCTTCTAGACTATTGCCCTAGCCTTCTAATTAATCTCTCTGCCTCAAATTTCTCCCCATCCCAATCCATCTACCACTCAGTAGACAAAATTATTTTCCTAAATTTCAAGTTTAGCCTCATCTTAACAAACGCTTACTAATTTCAGACTAATATACATACGCCCTACTTACCAAACTCCAGTGTCTCTCTACTGACTGGAGAATCAAATATTCTTCCATCAGTATCTCATTTTTAATGCCCATTTTTACCTTTTATAATGTATAGAATTACTGTACATAGCAGTAGTACGATCATGGTTATAACTGAATGTACACATGGCATGGTTTTTTTTTTTAATTCATAGGGAGCATAATTTTTAAAATTTTTGGTTGAGCAGCTCAGAATAGTCATATGCAAACTGTTAGAGAATCATTCTCCTTCCTACATCACACTGACCTCCCAGTGTTGTGAGGATAAAATGAGATAATAATTGGAAAAGACTTTGCAAATCTTTAAAAGTGCTGTATAAATGTTAGTTATTAATTTTCCTTTGTTTTAAATTAATATAGGGTGTTATGAAGAGCAGATAAAATCATGCCCATGATAGTTTTGACTAAGACAAGATGCTATGAACCAGAAATCACTAGGTTTATATGGATTTTTCTGGATTATAAACCCCAAAATGTGTTAGCGTCATTAGGAATCAACCAAATTAAGGATATTTGTGAGTAGTAATTGTAGAACCCTCAGAATAGATCTCTGAAGTTAAGTAACAAAAGTGAACAGGCCCTATAATATATTGCATGCAAGAGATTTTATGCTTATTTATCACTTCCAAATAACCTTGAATTCTCATGGAAAAGTTAATCCTGGTGGGACTGGGTTCCAAGCAAGGGTGAAGTCTCAGCTCATTCTCTGCCAGTGCCCTTACTTGCCTCATTTTAAGGTCAGGTTATTATGTCTTGCAGTAGCCACTGGGGTTGGAGTGTTCCATGAACTCCATTTGCTATGCATGTGCTTCATTTTATTTAATGTTTAAGCTCTTTAATTTTCCATTTCTATGGAAAGTCACAGTTGGAAAATCCAGATGGACTCTATTACCTAGAGCACATTATTTTAGCAGTAGACATTTTTATTCCCAAGGCCTGGATATATTCCTAGATCCTTTGCATTGCCTCATGGTCCCAAGGTGAGGAATGTGGCTGGCTCAGCAGCATTTGTTAATTTATGTAAAAGGAAAAATGAATCACATATAAACATATGGAAATATCCATATGCCTTTTTTTCCTTCAAAAAATCAGATCCTTGCTTCTTCATTTCCCTTTTAGCCTAGAATTTATGTCAGTGGCTCTTAACATTAAACAGATTCCTCATTTGTACTTGGTTTTCAAATTGGGATTTAAAAAAAAATGTGTGTGTGTATACCAGAGTGAATAAAATTAGTGTTTCCTTTGGGCAACAAACTGACAAAAGAAGGAAATCCCTTTTTCTAGGACGTTGTAGTCATGGGTCACCAACATTTAAGCGGGAGTTACTGCCATCCAGAGGCAGAAAGCCTTAAACTGTCATTTTCTATTATTGGTATACTATAAAAAGGTTAGGTAAAATGAATGTGTAGGTTGGTTCCATTTTTCTCATTAATGTCCTGAAAGAATGAAGAAATTATATTCAGATCAAGGTGTTATAATAGCAATGCATTTGATATATTAGAATATAGGCTCTAAATCTGTGACTTTGATCAGATAACTTCTCATCTCTAGGTCTCAGTTTCATCATCTTTAAAGCAGGAGAGAAGATCCTTTCTAGCTACAAATCTATTATTTCCCCATTACTATATCATAACTCCAGTATACCTCAAAATGTTCCTAAAGCTAAAGATGAGCAGAATTTGTGTAAATATAATTAACTTGCTCTCATACAATTTCTTTTTGCCATCTCTGTCTCTCTCTTTTTCTTTTCTCTTCTCTTCTCTCTCTCTCTCTCTCTCTCTCTCTCTCTCTCTCTCTCTCTCTCTCTCTCTCTCTCTCTCTCTGTCTCTCTCTCTGTCTCTCTCTCTCTGTCTCTCTCTCTCTGTCTCTGTCTCTCTCTCTCTCTCTCTGTCTCTCTCTCTCTTCTCTTTCTCCTCTCCTCTCTGTCTCTGTCTCTCTCTCTCTGTCTCTGTCTGTCTGTCTGTCTGTCTGTCTCTGTCTCATAATGAAACCATTCAACCCCTTGTCGAAGACTCCTCAGTTAGTTATTCTGGTGAATAATTAATTAACTAGGCAAGAGTTAACTGAAGAAGTCCTCTCTGAACATAAATCAGCCCTCTTAGAAAGTGGTTAAATTCTTTCAGGTCGCACAGGGATAGATGTATCACATACAGAATGTCACTGAGGCCTCCTGAAAAAGTTCCTCGATTTCAGAAATGCTTGAATTATATCCAAAGAGGTGACTCATCAGACAGGATTTGACTCACATCAAATGATGCATCGTCCTTTTGGGATTCCATCATTGGATATTAATGTGTGAACATTTCGGGACCCGATATTGCAGTTACCTGATAGGTAAAAATGGATTTCTCTCCAAGAAAAAAAAAACAATCAAAATGACAGGCCTGCATGCATCTGGTCTCTCCATTTGCACTGTTGCCCATATTACTGATTCCAATCCTGATCCTAAACCCAAACAGTTAAGCACAGTAGTCAAAGTAACAAACTAAATTCCTGAAAACAAGCACAGATAATGACAAGCCTATATCCTTGTTCTCAGTTTTGTTGCCTGTCCTTTATAGGTCTAAAAGTTGGTGATATTTTAATTCAAAGACAAAAAAAATTTAAAATAAAATCAACGTAAGAACACAATCTTTTTACCACAAAGATTACTGCAGCTTTCTGAAAAGCCTCTTCAACTCCCAGAAATTCAAGTGAAAATTTGAATTTGATGAAATAATTAGGATGATAAAATGATAAAATAAATAATTCAAAAGTATTCAGTGAGAAATAGTAAGCATAGTTTTCCTCCAGTGAGGGCAAATAATGTCTCTTATCTCATTGACATTAAAATTATTTTTTTCTATGAAAGGTTACAATTCTAGTGTGCTTTTTTTAAATATTAAGAAATATTATCTCCCTAGGGTTCCTTTCTAGGTGTAACATTTTGTGATTCTGACAACATTCTGGGACATTCCAGTAAGGGAAGTCCTCAATTCAGAAATTCTTTCAAAGGGAAAAATAAAATCCATTTAGTCATTAGCAGTATAATTATTCTCCTAATGAAAATATCTAGCCTTTTAAAAATTTTAGAAGCTATTTTTTTTCTCTATTGATATTAGTATTTTTTAAGGGGGTGGAGTTTGCTTTTAATTAAACGTAGTTCTCTGCTTTCAGTATTTTTGTACATCATTCTTTCATGTACAGGGTTTTTAGTGCCCTCTACTGGTGGTCTGCCTGAAGTAAAAAAAAAAATAAAGTTTTTAAAATTTGTGATCAGAGGAAGTCAGGATGAAAAGTTCACAGGCATGATTTAATTCCTTTCTTTGCCCTCTTCTTCCCCTTTTTTCCTCCTCAGAATCGCCAAGCTATATCAGTGACTATTTTTTTACAGTTGTTTCTTTCCAAGGAATAATCATATCTTTGGTGTCATTAAGTTATATTGTGAATTTTGCTTCCCCCTGTCATTTCTAAACCTCCTTAGCCCTGAAAAATGCAGAAATAGCCTAGAATATTCCTAGTTCTGGCTTACATAAAAATCACAATTCCATCCTAAACTGAATTCCACTTGCATTGTACCAATGTGACAGGCAACATTCACTGACAATATAGCACAGAAATCACCTTTGGAAAAATGTATTTTTTTTCTCGAGAGTTTTTCCTTCTTTCTAGCCTAATGAATTGTCTGTCATTCACTGTTCCTCTATTTGCCCTCTGCATCATGCTCACCCTCATTTGGATGCATTCTGTCTTGTCAATGTTTTCCTTTAAATGTGGTACTTAACTAGTTCCTTTACCTTTATCAACATGAGTTTTCTCATCTGTAAACAAGGGAGTATAATATTTGCACCACCTGCCTCACAGAGTTGTGAGGAAAATATAAATCTTAAATTTCTTATAAATATTTTATTATTATTGTAATTTAAAAATTAGTGCTGAGATGAGGAGCAAGAAGGGAATTTGTACCATTATTTTGTTAAAGTTACTATCATTTTAAAAGCTAATTTTTAAAAAGCAATACCTAAAATTATGCATAATACTCTACCTGTAATCTGACCAGTACACAGTATAGTGGGACTGGTCACTTCCCTGATCCTTCTATTCACTAATACTAAGTTTGACTTATATTATTGACTGATATGATATTGTTGACTCGTGGTGAACTTTGTTGTCTGCTAAAACTCTCATGTCTTTTTTCATGTAAACTATGATCTAACCATACATTCCCATCTTATTCTTTTATCGTAGATTATATCAGTTAATTGTACAATAGTTTAAATTTAGTTAATTCCTAAGTGAATTTTACAAAGGACTTCCCTATAACTCACTAATCTGAATAATGTCCTTATTATACAACCTGGGGGAAGGAGGCAAGGCCCCCCCCTTCTTTTCGTGGACAGCCAAGCACTGGAAGGTATTCTCTAGGAAAGGTAGTTTCATTTATGATAATATTGTCTTGAGTATCTGATTTGATACATTACATGACTCGTTACTTTTTTATTGAATATGCTGGTGGACTTTGTTATACTCAGTTAAAGACTTAACATGGAAGGTAAACCTCCAAATACTTCTTTAAAATCTATTCAGTTGCTCCCTCAACAGACCCAGGTTGTAACTCATTCATGGATGATTGACAAAGACAAAGAAGAAATAGCATTTACATGGTAGTTTAAAGTTTTGCAAAGCACTTTACATTTATTATCTTATTTAGTCCTCAAAACAACTTGGTAAGATAGGTGCTATTATACCCATTTTATAGATGAAGAAGTTGAGTCTGAAAGCAGTAAAGTAACTTGTCTTGGGCCACAGAAAAAGAAAATGTTTAAGGCAAGTTTTAAACTCTGGTGTTCTATTAAATCTGGCACTCTATTAAGAGGCTTTTTTTTAAATTAGGAACTAGACAATCATTAATAAACATGAATATTTGCAGAATGCCAGAAAAAAAGATCATACACAAAACAATCTATTGCACATAGAATGTTTTAAAATATCATATTATAAACTTTATTTTTAATAAAATATGTATTTATATACATAAAACACATAATGATGCCTAATATTTATTCAATATACATTGTATACATATATATTAATGTAATGTGTCTCATATATGTATATGCGTTTATAGATTTAGGTACAGTTAGAGAAGGAGATGGAAATGGAGATGGAGATGGATTTGTAACATGGTAATACCAACATTTCCCTGCTTGTCTAAGTGATCTTCTGACATTGCTCAGGAGACAATTTCATAACCGCTTGTGGCCTCTACTCAATGTCCTCTCTCATGATTCTCATGATTGGGTACCCTGGGTTATTGAAAGCTGGGCTGGTGGAATATGGGGTCCACTTTCTAATTTGGGGGAGAAGTTTCAAGTATGTTCCAATGACAGATTGTGTATCTATCTTTCAAAGACCATCCTCATTAAACTGGAAAGGTACATAGCCAACTTGAGCACAGGATGATGTATTTTTCAGTTGTAGCAATGCTTAAAAACCATTAACTTAGCCACAGAGGGTTATGATCTTTGTCACCGCTTTTGTCACAGCTTTTAATTAATGAAGTCGTGTCCAAAATTTGTATTATTTGGTGGTCAACATCATTACTGGAGCTAAGAGGATGACAGGTTGCTAGAGTTTTGTATGAATCCGTACATTAGTGTAGGAATCAACATGTCCAAGCCTGAGTTCCACTGGCATTTCCTTCAAGAATCCAAGATTACCTTTATTCCACAATGAGAAATCAGAGTTGAAAATGTGTGATATAAATAGATGTAAAGTACTCTAGAATATCTTCTCTATAGAATATTTCTCTTGTATGGTGGGGTAGGGAAACTGAGGAATAAAGATATGCCTTGACCTGTGCTTTTGTTTTTCTTAATTGCAGGGAACACCCAATGTGGAAATCCCCTCCACAGAGATAAAGTAGTGACGCTATCACTCAATAAACATTTATTAATATGTGCTAGGCACAGTGTGAAGTACCAAAGATACAAAGAAAGGCAGAAGAAGGTCCTTTCCTTCAGGGAGCTTACAATCAAATGACAGATACAACATGCAAAAAGCTGTGTATATAAAAAAAAAACATGTATAAAAAAACTAGAATGAAGAGGTAAAGACTTCCTGTAGAAAATGGGGCTTTAGTTGGGACTTGAAATAACCAGGGAAGCCAGGAGGTAGAGATGAGGAAAAAGAAATTTTCAGGTATGGGGGACAACTAGACAAAATGTCCATAGCTGAGAGATGGATTGTTTTGCTCTTGGAACAGCAAGAAGGTTAGTGTCACTGGATCAGAAAGAATTAGGGAAGAGTGGTTGGTTATAAAGGACTTGGAACACCCAACAGAGGACTCTATATTTGATACTGGAAGTAATAGGGAGTAAGTAGAGTTTATTGAGTAGAGAAGTGAGGTGGTCAGATCTGTGCTTTAGGAAAATTACTTTGGTGTTTGAATGGAGGTTAGATTGGAGTGGGGAGAGACTTGAAACAAGTAGACTAATCAGCAAGCTATTACAGTTGTCCAAGTGTAACGTGATAAGGGCATTCACCAGGGTGATAGCAGCATCCAAGAAGAGAAGAGGAATTACTTGAGACATTCTGCAAAAGTGAAATCAATAGGAAACAGATTGGATATGAGTAATGAGATGTGGTGAGGAGTCAAGGATGACACCTAGGTCTCAAGCCTGGGGGACTGGAAGATAGTGGTGCCCTCAACACTAATAGAAAAGTTTAGACAATGTCAGGAGGAGGGTGGTAAATGGGTGAGTGTTTATGGAAAAAGATAATGAGTTCTCTTTTGACAGTGAGTTTAGAGTGTCTGCTGGATATCTAGTTTGAGATGTCTAAAAGTCCGTAAAAAGTAACTTATCCAAGGTCCCAGATCCAGTGAATGTAAGAGGCTTAATTTAAAATAAGTTCTTCTAGACTTTAAGATCAAGCCTCTGTTTGTTATGTAATACTTTCTCTCACTCTTTACAATATATACTTTGTGCAAACATAGATGTGGTGCCTTATTCCACTAATGAAGAATCAAGAAGTTCAGTTTCAAGTATTTAGTTAAGCTTTTACTTGGTATGTTTAATACCTTTACCTTCCTCTTTCCCATACTTACTGGTTGTTGACCACTGTCCCCTATAAACCCTCTTCTCTTTGGGTTTTATGATGCTACCCTCCCTTGAAGTCTTCTCTTAACTTTCTAACTGCTCCTTCTCAGAGACAAAGTTAGCTAGTTGAAAGATGTCATATTAGATACTTCTGTCTATTCCTGACCACATGGCAGTTAGAGCAAGTTCAAACTCAACATCAAGGTTGAAGCAGACTTTAAAATATTTCCTGTAAAATATAATTTGTATGTGTTCACTGACTCAAAGTTTGATTAAAGTCAGAATGACAAAAGATAGATGAAAATGAAGCATTTCCTCAAAGTAAAACTCTCCAAATACCACAATGCAAAAGTTCAATTTGTTTCTCATCTGGGAATGGGAGAAGTCCCCTAAATCACACTAGGTACCACCAGAATTATTTTAAAAATAAATATAAGAAAGCCTTATGCTCATAGCTTTTGTGCTGGAATGCATTAAGATTTTCAGGGTTGGTTGGGTGTTTGGTGTTTTAACAAATTCTGAATGAAGAGAGAAGGGACAGGCATCCCATATGACTGCCTCCAATGGAAATGATAAAATGCCTGAAAGTCTCCAAAATTATCAATAAAACTTATAGTACTACAAAACTGAGGCCTTATTGGGAGCTAAGCTACTTTCCCCTTCCATTCATGTCAGATCAAGCAAAATAATTTGAGTTAGGTCCCTAGAAAGATACAACTATGGAACTGTGATACTGCTCCAATTGGTGGAGGGAATTGTCTGTCACAGATAGGTATGTATAAGTTATTTTTCTTTTGTAAATGTATTGATAGGGCAACCATTTATGAAAATGGTGTTTTAGTGGTGATGGCCAGACCCTGCTCAGCAAAAACAACCAGGTACTGTCTACCAAAAGTTCATTCCCACATGATATACACATCACCCAACACAGGAAAGTGCTCCATGGGTAAACATCAAGGATTCTCTAACTCACAGACCAAAAAAAAAAAAAGACAGAAAAAAAAGAAATATTCCTGGCCCTTCATGAGCTTATATTCTTTTGAAGAAAAACATATACACAGAAAACAAATATAAATGCCCACATGGAAAGAGAGACAGACAAAGAGAGACAGAGACAGAGAAAGACAGAGAAAGGGAGGGAGGGAGGGAAGAGAGCGGGGAGAAGGGGAGAGAGAGAGAGAAAACAAACAATTTCCAGGGAGGGGTTTACTAACTCTCTGTACTTCAAAGGAAGCTAGAAATTTTATGAGGTGGAGAGGAAGATAAAGTATTATGTAATCATTGGAACACGAATGTGCAAATGCATGTAAGTTAGATATAGATGGCTGTGTATTAGGAATAGCAAGGAGGCGCTCTAACCAGATTGAAAACCAAAAGAAGTCAACATAGAATGACAGAGCCATATTGTCTTCAAACCCTAAATTATGGCTTGATCTTGAAAATTCTAAAGCCATAGGAGAGATTTTGACTCTCCTTCATTCTACTTTCTAAGGAAAGTATCACCAAGATGAACACCATACTCAAACCATTTATTACCAGTATCTTGAGCTCTGAAGTAACTGTGTCCTCTAATTATGCTGGAGAATTTGAGATTATAACTTCCCTGAAGGTTTGGAAATTGTTACCATTTGTATGGAGACCAAAGGGCTTTACTATTTTGTTTTCTTAATTAAATGCTTTTGCCATTTCACTTATGTAGCTCTTTGATGGTCTAGCAATAGAGATTGAATGGTATGACGGTTAGTGTTGTGAATTACATAACTAACTACTCAAAACAGCCCCAGTGAATCTAGGGGATAGTATAAAATGCTTCAAAAGCTAAAATGGAGAAACAGGTTTCTAGAAGGGCTAAAGAAGGTAGTAAGCAGTTTTCCCAAAATAAATCTGAAGGATACTGTGAGACAGAATACCAGCTCCTTCCTCCTCCTTAGAAAGAAAAGCAGTCAAAGGAAGCAATACAACTGGTTAATAGTGACCAAATATGTTGCCAAGATAGAAACAGCAATCATAATTTAGTCCTTTTGTATTTCATCTTCCTTGAGATCCTGCTCTTCTTTTCCAAATTCTTGCTTTTCTGATATAATCTAAGACTTTTTATATGGAAGTTGCACAGTTTCTGGAAGAACCTTTAAATTTTAAACATAGTAGGCACTTAATAAATGCTAGCTGACTGACTGATAGATTGCCACATATACCACAAATACAAAATCTGAGGCTATTCTGGCATTTAAGCCATGTTAGGCAAACTCTCTTTGTATATTCTCTCCATTAAAAAGGGGAAGGATGATTCTACCCTTCCTATCACTCAAATTCTCTTCTTGACCAGAAGTTAATTTATCTCAAGGAGAGAATATGTGTGTGTGTGTGTGTGTGTGTGTGTGTGTTTTGCAACTGGAAGTAGAAGAACCATATGTTAAGCCTCAAAGTCAACATTTCACAAGTCTTTTTTTTTTTTTTAAGCAATCAGGGTTAAGTAACTTGTTCAAGGTTACACAGCCAGTTACTTCTGGGTGTGGTGCGCTGAATATCTGAGCCCAGATTTGATCCCCAGGTTATCCTGACACTGGAGCCAGTGCTCTTACTCGCTGAGCCACCTGGCCACCCCTAAGCAATTGGAGTTAAGTAACTTGCTCAAGGTTACACAGCTAGGTGTTTCTGGGTGGGTGCTAAGTGTCTGAGTCCAGGATTCGATCCCTAGGTCATCCCGACACGGGAGCCGGTGCTCTTACTCGCTGTGCTACCTGGCCGCCCCAACATTTTACAAGTCTTACAAAAAAATGTCATCTGTCCAAAACACATATGCCTTGGACATCCCTCATCCTCTCAGAATCCAAGAATATTAGAATTGAAAGTAACAGATTCTATTTTGAACTTTCCCAGTATTATTTTTACAGTATCCCTACAAAGAAGCTATTGAACCATAGTATCTCCAGCATTTAGCACAGTATTTTGCACATACTAAAATTTCAGTAAATTACTATTAATTTATTGTTCATTCATATATATACAGTTGAAAGGAACTATAACTGTCAACATCCTTATTTTAAAGATAAGGGAACTGGGAGCCAGAGATAATAAATGACTTGATCAAGGTGACATGGGAAATGGAGGGCAAATCCAGGATTCCAAGTTGGTTGTCTGACTCTTAAGTCCAGAACTATTTTAAGCACATTCAACACTTTCAAAATTGTGTTGCTTCTAGTATGCATTTCTCCTTTTTAAAACTGATCCAGTCCACATATTCTCCCAACCTTATTCTTTAGTTTATTTCTACTTTCCTATATGGTCCATTGAACTGAGATTCTAGAGTCCAGATGTGCTTATTCCTTAGTTAATTATGAACATTTTTCATTATGGAAATACTGACAATTTTTTTAAAATAGTTTTTTGTTGCTCTCTTTCCATACACATCTCTAAATTTTGAGTAAACAAATAGCTTTGGTTGGAGATTTTGCCATGTATGCCCTTCTTAGACTTGTCCTGTCCTCTTCTTCTCCTGGCCATTTTGTCTGTGGATGTTACTTATGATTTTCCATCATCCACTGCTGTTACAAGGTCAATGAGTTTACATTTCATACTGGTGCTGCCATTGACTGTCATGTCTCAACTCTTGGCAAGGTGATCAAATTTTCATTGGATTAGGAAGTTTGGGGGGTATTTTGTCCTTTATGGTAATTTGTATTTATTAAATTCTGATAGGAAATGGCAATGATTCCTATTAGTAGGTTTTCTTTGTGTTCTATTTTGAAGAATCAATAGCTTGTTTGCATAAGTCAAATTGGGACCATTGTAATGGCTTGCATGCTACCTCATCTTTATCCTTTCTTCTAATTTGATGTGGCCTTGGATACTCACTTTAACTACTTGATGCTTATGCTTCACATAGATAGAAACCTTATAAATTTTTCCTATGTCACTCACCAGTTGTTTTCTGTTGTGTTCTGTTATTAGCTTGTAAGACAGTTTCTTTTTTTTTGTTCATGTTCATTGCTTCTTGCTATGTCCTGCACCTTCTAACAATTCTTATGGAAAGTATTCATGATATATGCATATGGGGTTTCTGAGTGGTCTACAAGCCCTTGGCCTTTTTAAATTTCTTAATCCAGAATTCTATTTCAAACAATTTTTACCATACTGTACTCTCCCCATCTTCACACTAAAGTCACCAGGGAACAAGATATAGATTAACTTAGTTTAGAATAAACATTCTTAATCATTTTGGTACCATCATCACCTTTGGCAGTCTAGTGAAACCTCTGGACACTTCTTATAACAATGTTTTTTAAATAATTGAAAGAAAGGCTAAATTTCAGCTAGATGTGAGTGAGAATAAAGATGTATATTTTTTCCAAATAGGCTGAACAACTTGGTCCCAACTATCTGTGCACTCCTTGGGGAAAGGGTGTTCTCTGGATTCTTGGTTTAAGAAAACTTAGTTTAGAATATCTTATCAAATTCTTCATAAAGTTCTTCTATTTCAAAATTCTCTGTAACAGATTATAATATAGAAGCTATAATTATTAATCAGCCAACATTTACTAAGTGCCTATTCTGTACCAGTCTGTGCTAACTGCTGGGATACAAATAGATGCAAGAGACAGTCGATGCCTTCAAGGAGCTTACAATTTAATCGATAACCATTATATAAACAATTATATAAACATTTCTTGTTTGGTCTTTACTTGAAGGCTTTGAATGAGGAGTGACCTGTTGCCTTCTCAGGTAGCACATTCTACTTTTGACAGCTCTAGTTTTTAGGAAGTTTTACTTTGGTCAAAGTCTGTCTCACCAAAACTCCTACACATTGCTCCTAATTTCAATACTTCATGCCTAGTAGGACAAATGTAATCCCTTTTTCGTATGACAATCCTTCATTTGCTGAGAGACAGCTACCATCTATGTCACTCCTGAGCCTTCTCTTCTCCAAACTAAATATCAGTTCTTTCAAATGATCTTTTAAACTTGATGGCAAGGCTCTTCTTCATCCTGATCACCCTCCTCTGCATGTTCTATTTGGCTTATCAATGCTCTTACTTACATTGTGTAGAACTGACCACAGCACTTCAGAGAACAGTGGAAACTCAGAGTTAATCCATTCCACTTTGACTCACCCATCCTGATTGGTGGTTGAATGAGTAAGCACTCCCCTAACATTTTATTTTGAGTTGTCCCCAGACCTCCCTTCATCTCCCATGAAGTAATCTACCAGGGGAAGCAAGGCCTATCCAATCTTGTCATCTGTTGAATACAATCACTTTTCTTCCTTCCAACACCCCAATAGTAATCAAATCAGTGATAGAACAACTACTGGAAAGGAAGGTAATGATAATGAACCGACCTATGGCTCCCTTCACAATCCATGTGACTGTAAACCAAACTCTCTTCCCTAGCCACCAAAATCTTCTATCTGCTATATCTCTCTATTAGAATGTCAGTTCCTTGAAGGCAAGGACGATATCACTTTTGAATTTGTATGTCCTGTGCTCAGTATAGTACGTAGCATCATAAATGCTTCCTTCCTTCCTTCCTTCCTTCCTTCCTTCCTTCCTTCCTTCCTTCCTTCCTTCCTTCCTTCCTTCCTTCCTTCCTTCCTTCCTTCCTTCTTTCTTTCCTTCTTTCTTTCTTTCCTTCTTTATTTCCTCCCTTCCTTCCTTCTTCCCTCATCCAAAATCTAATTATTCTTTCCACTGTATTTAAGGTGCCCTATAAAAAAAATTAGACCTTAAGAATATTCAATGAACCTAACTTGAAAATTTTAACATAATTGCATTATTCAAAATGTCTTTAAAAATAATTCATCCCTCTGCCTTGTTTCCTTGCTAAGCAATTAAAAATAGCTCTGTGAAAGAAAGAGAAGAAGGAAGGTTGGAAGAAAGAAAGGAAGGAGGTAGGAAGAAGAAGGAAAGAAGAGGGAGGAGGAGGAGACGAAGAGGAGTCTCTACAAAGTCCTTAATGTACCCTGAAACATGATATCAGTCACAATCAAGAGAGGCAGAACCATAACCAATTCAGATATTCCTTGCTAGTTCTTCTCAGGCAAAGCTTTAGAGAAGGAAATAACCTCAGAAGAGTTATTACTTATCAGTTAAACAAAATCACATAAAGATAATATGGCTCTCTGCTTCTGATCCATGTTATTATAGCTGAGGGATTAAAGTCCAAGGAAATAATACTCTTGAAGTGTACATGCTTGTATAACATCATTGTTACAAGTTCCATGTTAATCTAACACTATTTGAAAATGTAGAGCAAGAGAGTGTGTAGACAAGCAGGAATGTGCTCACTAAAGATGTCAGATTTAACATTTTTATATTCACTATAAAAGGAAGAATTGTTTAGTTGTATTCAGTCATATCTGGCTTTCCATGACTCCACTTTCATGACTCCAATGTCATTTCCATGACATATTTTGGAGTTTAAGTCTTGGTAAAAATACTTGAGTGATTTGCCATTTCCTTTTCCAGTTCCAAACAGGATTAAGTGACTTGCCCAGGGTCACACAGCAAGTAAGTGCCTGAGGCCAGATTTGAATACCATACCACCTAGCTGCCTAAAAGGAGGGATTATTCCCCACTATACAGCTAGGTGGGTAATTGGGGTAGAGAACACCCAGTGAAATAGCTGTTCTGAGACTGAAAGTCTTAGACAGTTGCCTAGGACACTGAGAGGTTAAGAGTCACACAGACAATATGTCTTAGAAGGTTTTTGTGTTTGTTTTGTTTTATTTTGCCAGTTCAGTGCCTGGTACAATGAAGTTGCTTAATAGTGGACTGACTCAATCAAACCCATACCTTCCTGACCACATACAAATCTAGCTCCCCTACATTTATTTAATAATGCATTTATCAAAAAGGGAAAATACTTTTCTGTGCACTTTTATAAGTTGCCCCTCAGAATTCACTTATATTTGTCAAAAATATTTCAGATTGAAGGAATATTAGGATTCATCCAGTTCAATCCCTATATTTTTCAGATTTGGAAATTAAAGCTCAGTCATATAGAATGACTACTTCAAAGTCACACAATGGGGTAATGGTAGAGCAATAACTCTAACTCAGATATACTGAATAATGCTTTTCCCCTATCCCTTAAGAACACAGAGAGTATATACTCTCTATGCTATTTGGTACAAGATTTTGAGAACAATGTTAATTTTCCATAGAAAAAAAAGAAAGCATCTGCTGCACCTGGAACACTTTGGGATGATGATAAATGATGTAACTAAGATAAATATAAATTCATTTCCACACAGATGGAAAATAATGCAAATTCTGAATTATTCACAACCTTACTATTGTAAGTTGTGATTTACCATGGCTTTTTGCTTCTTTTTTTTTCCTGTTTTCTGCCTCAAAATATTTGCATGGTTATGGGGACTTTATACTCTGAGAGAGATTATAATTTCACTATCCTTTAGTAAAGAGATTTTAAAAGTAAAGGCCCTGAAAGCATGCACTGAAGTATAAGTATGACAGGTTAAGTGATGATGCAGGATCCATATGAGACCCAACAATGCAGGAATTTGTTTTCCTTGATTATATATGTTTGTTTTTTCTTGTTTTCTCAATTAGCGGATGAAAAGAGGAATAAAATGAAGTTGTAAAAATAAAATAAAATTTAATTTACAAAATGAATATATGGGCCCTGTCCTTCCCCACTCCCAGCTGGAGATTTCTTTTAGAGATTGCTCTGGATGGTAGTAAACTGGGGTGGGCTACAAGTTTCTTTTTCTCATCCTACCCTCCTTCAAGACTTGAGCAGAATCAGCATATGGAATAGATGTCCTCTAAGAAAGAAGTTATTGGGAAACAGTGCAGAATGCTCAACCTAGACTGCAACCAGCTCTGACTGGATTAGGAGTCAAGGCCTGGACTATGGGTTGCAATGGCCATAAGAAGCTTGAATAACTGAGGAAGATTCAGCAAAACTGAGGAGGTAGGGGATGGAGTGAGAGCATGGAATATCAAGTCACTGGGAAGGTTCCTCTCTTTACTTCTAAGAACTAGAAAGCTACAGTGTCATGGATAGATGCAGTTTGAGCAAAGTACCTGTCCTAAAGTGCATCAACACTCTAGTAGCCCAACCAGGATAAGGCAGTTCATTGGTGGCCTTGACAGATGGGGAGACTGCATCAGTGACATTGGAAGTATGTGGCTCATCGAACACATGGAGTAGCTGTTGGTATAAGCCAGGTTAATGTAATAAGTCTATTGGACTAGAGGAAAATGACAGTCAGTCATCTTGTGCTTTTTAATCTCCTAAAAGGTGATAAGTGGCTGAAAAGCATAACTTCTTTTTTTAAGTTAATTACTATTTTTATTGCCTTATCAATCAAAGTACCAGGAGCTTAATTTGTAGTAGATGAATTAACAACAACATTTATCTAGAAGAACAAAAAGTCAAACATTTCAAGAGATATTTCTGAAAAAAGGTAAAATGAATGGTATGGACGTCACAAGATTTCAAACTCAGCCATAAAGCAGTAATCAACAAAGTATATTGTATTGATTAAACACTAAAAAATTTGATCAACAGAATATCAATCAAATAGAACAGCCTAATGTTTGAAAAAGCCCAAGTGCTTAGCCACTGGGGGAAGAAATTCCTCTTTCTTTTATTTTTTAATTTATTTATTATTAGTTTACAACATTCTGTTACACAAGTTTTTGAGTTCCAAATTCCCTCCCCAACCCCCCCCCCAATGGCTGCATACAATCTGATATAAGTTCTACATATGCCTTCACATTAAGCATTAGTCAGGATGTAAAGAAGAATTATAACCAATGGAATAAGGAGAAAGAAGAAACAAAACAAAATATAAAAGACAAAGAGTAAGTAGTTTGCTTCCATCTGCATTCAGACTCTATAATTTTTTTTCCCTCTGGATGTGGATAAAGCATGATTTCTGGAAGGAAAGAAACTACCTGAAGAACTTTTGTTGGCTTATTACCTATGGGTGAAAGGGAAGGCTAAATTCCATGTAGAACTATTTATAAGCACACCTCATATCTGTATTCCAGCAGTCACTGAAGTCTATGTAGCTCTGTATTTCAGAGTTAACATAATAAGTGAGTCTCATTCAATACAGCTTTATTATCTTTCTATTTTAATATGTAGTATAATAATAGTGTGTATATGTGTGTCCATACATGTGCATATACATATATATAATAAATTATATGAACTCTATAAATGAATTTTATATACATACAGATAAACCCACAATATACTGGGGGGCATGTTAAAAATATTCTTACTAATAGGGATGTGTGATCAAACGTCTCTGGAGACCAATGACTACCAGTTTTCGTGAGATGCTGTTCACTCCCCAAATGCCAATTGGTCAGATTTGGGGGAATGAGCTTTTCTAAACTTAGCTAAACTGACTCCAGTGTAGCACCACCTCAGGAGATGATTCCCACTCATGCTCACAGTGGTAGGCTGAGTCTCCCAAGAGGAGCTAGGTACACTGGGTAGTGGCCTGTGAGCAAAAGTATTAGAAACTTGCTCATAAGCCTCCATCCAGTACTCTTTCCATGGAATGCCAGTAAGCCAGAATTAAACACTAGAAAGGGATTATTTACCAATTTTTAGTAAATTAGGGTAATTTAGTATTTTTTTACTAAAAAATTTTAGTTCATAAATGCGTATGTGTTTGCCTGGTCAAATGTGGTAGAAAATTACTTCTGAGTTTTAAGTGCTGGCCAATCATTTTCCTAAGACACGATATATCATTGCTACCCTTTGCTTTTAATGCAATGTATTCTTTTTTTTCTTAAACTTTCTAAAATATATCTGTTAAACAGGTTTGTCTGTTTCTCTATGTCTCTGTCTCTATCATCTATTTATCTGGGTATGTAAGTATTTATTTAGGTATCTCTATGGGTATCTATACCTATATCCATATAGGTATATCTAAAAAAATTAATTACTAAAAAATTTAGTAAAAGGGTAATTACTAATATATTTACTAATACGATACAATACAACATCAGTTGGTACAATACCCCCAAATCTGGGACTCACTCTGCCACTACAGAGTCCTGGGGTTCAGGCTTAGAGATTGCATATGGCCAAAGGGTAACTCACAACCCCTGGTTGGATGAAATTCCTTTTCTTCTTTTGTATGGTTTTCATGGAGTTCCCTTGAGGCATATCTCTTGTGAACTCTAAAGATTGATGCGTTTGTAGAATCTTTAAGCAGTTTTTACTTGGTATATCTAGTTTCTCTTTGGAATGGCTCTCAGTTTCTAATGCAGAAGCTGCTATCAGTAAATAATATTATGGGGCTATTATCAATGATATATATATATATATATATATATATGATACTAGTAAGACATTCAATCTTCTAATATTGTTAAGTTCAGAAAAATATCCTCTGGTCAATGAGTGAAGAAAAGAGAGACTCAATTCTCTGCCTTCTCACTCCTTTCTGGCTAAAATTTCTTTTTCCCAGGATAAAAAAGTGAAGATCCTGTGGGTGGCAATAAGGTATACCAAAGATACATACCTGTCCAATTCTTCTTGTAGGAGTGTGCATGCCTAAGTGATTAGTATATCATTCAATAAAACCTTTACTTCGATCAACTGTGTATGAGGCATGATTTATATTCCTTGAAATCCCAAACCTTATTATTAAAAAACCCTTTTCTGCTAAAAGAATTTTTGTTTCATTCTGTTAAATTTTTTTTAGATATCTACTTTGTGGGAGTTTTGAATTTTGCTCTACTTATATCCTTGTGTTTCTTAGTCTACATAGTGATGGAGGGAAAGCTATCATTCCTAGGAGAAGGAAAAACAGAGTTTAGTAAAGATGAAGTCAAGGCAACTTCAATGTGCTAAGTAAAATTTTTATAAGCTTACAGATTTTTCAAAAAAATTTTAAGTCTGCTTCCTATGGATACCAACTCTACTTATAAATCCCAGTGATATCTTAAGCTAAGGCTCTGGGTTTTATATTTTCAAGAATTACAGAAAGGTTCAAATTCACTACTGCCGGTAGCATAGATATGATGATTTCAAAATTACTGACAATCATTAACCAGTATTTCCAGTGACACAGAATAAAATGAAATCCTAGAAATTCTTGTTCTATTCTGAAATACTTCTAAAAAGGAAAAACTAAGTTATGCCAAAACAAACCAGGAGGGTGTATAACCACTATGTGATCTCAGACCTATTTAGAATATTAATCTACATAATTAAGACAAATTCTGATTTTTCCCCTTAACGTTTATATGAATGTTATTTTGGCCTGTATCTGTGATTTTATTGGAATTGTGATCTCAGAATGTAGAACTCCATGAGATCTCATCAATTCCATTAGTGCCTTACAGCATCTCTGTAGCAGAGAGTCTTAGAGACTACCCAGGGTCTCTGAAAGATCACATGACTCGATTTGTCACTTGAAGTAGCCAATGGGCAGCAGAATCATGACCAAAAAGAGCCTGATCCATAATCCAAAATACACTAAGCATTTATTAGAATATCATTATTTTTGAGCTCATAGAGACCTCAGGACCTATATAGTCCAATTCATTCATTATAAATAAGATACAGTGCAGAGACCTAAAATTAATTGTTCAAAGTCATAAAGGTCATCACTAACAGATCAAGGACAAGAAGCCTAGCACAATCTGGTACCTTATCCATTATACTATCCTTTTTTCATATTGAATAGCCTTCCATAAATGGTCTGGGGGTGGGGAGGAGTGAGGCCTTCTACTTCATTTAGACTTTGTAGTCCTGGCCTTGGGGAATTTAGCATGTTCATTAGATTTCCAGTTCCAAGCTGCTGCATTGCATTTTCTTAGCCCTTCTTTACCTGATTGCTCAACCTTAGGCAACATTCATCATGAGAGAGAACTAAAAAGTCCACATTTATCTGCTTTACTTTGGTCTATTAGTCATTTTCCTGGGAGTAGGAGCAGAATGGAAGAGCAATTTAAGAGTGTTTCTGAGAAAGCACTTTTTTTTTTGTTGCTGTTAAACAGTGAGCTGAATTTTAAGAACGAAATTTGAAGTTACACGTTAGTCCTATTGTTACTATATAACTCTTTTTGGTTAGCAGAAAAGTGGCCATTGCCAGTAATTTATGTCCCCTACTCAGTAAGAAGTCCAGTCGAATACCCTATTGATTTCACTGAACTACCTACCACAAAGAAATTTAATGAAGTTGGTAGTCAGGGAGGAAAAACCACATGTTGTGTGCCACTGGACCAAATGCCTCCTGTATAACATTGTGTCAACTCTGCCTCCATCATGAGATGATCTATTTCAATAGCATGTGAGAAACAATTGATCTTGCAGGTAATAGATAACCCCAAAGCAATAGCATCCAAGAAAAGCAGAGCAGAAATCACTCGAGGACACCAACTCCTTGTCCCAGGAATTGAAAATATCCTTCAGTCTGGGCCTCCCCTAAAAAGGATGCTATAATATTTTGTAGCCTCCTTAGTCTATATTCTATGTTTAAACTAAAATGGATACCCATAGAGATACCTAAATAAATACCT
The DNA here is from genome assembly GCF_028583685.1 of Petaurus breviceps papuanus. Taxonomy (NCBI): domain Eukaryota; kingdom Metazoa; phylum Chordata; class Mammalia; order Diprotodontia; family Petauridae; genus Petaurus; species Petaurus breviceps. Next base: position 24,241,471 of record NW_027187372.1, read on the forward strand.
ACATACCCAGATAAATAGATGGTAGAGACAGACACAGAGAAACAGACAGACAAACCTGTTTAATAAATATATATTAGAAAGTTTAAGAAAAAAAATACATTGCATTATAAGCAAAGGGTAGCAATGACATATTGTGTCTTAGGAAAATGACTGGCCAGCACTCAAAACCCAGAAGTAATTTTCCACCACATTTGACCAGGCAAACACATACACATTTATGAAAGCTTTGGCAAAGCTTTAGAGTGGATTGTTGCTGAATGGTGGTCATTTTTTTATATATAATATTGACGTGGCTTGGGAGGAAATCCCCAAATGGATGAAATCATTTCAGTAAGGTATGTTTGTATATTTTTAGACAATCAGAACAATACTTTGAAGGCGGTTCATGGTAGTAATTTCATGCATGTTTCCTATATTGCCTGTTCCTTGAATCTGCCCTGATCTGGCTTCCTGGCTGGCTACCCTCCAATAAAAACTGTAAATAAGAGTCTCTGCCAAAAGGAATTGTCCCTCACTTCCAGTCACCTACCAAAGCATTCCACACTGGCAGCCGGACTTAGGAAAACAAACTGTCTAATCAGTCACCAACTCAGGAAGTAACTATGAAATGAACTTGAAAAATCTTTTTTTTAAATCTTTTACATATGACTAAACTTTTAATAATAGAAAGAGGGGTCATAGTTACATATTAAGAACCCACACATAAGCCCCAAGACTTATTCCAAAGATACAGGGGTGGCAACATCTCAAGACCTAAGTTTCCTTATTTGTGAAATGAAGGAATTGAACTATGTGACCTCTAAAATCCCTTCTTTGCTCTTCTATCTATGTTCCTATGATAGGTATTAATCTAATTCTATCTTGACACTATTTTCTGAAGAGTAAATAACTACATACTTTGCTTTCTATACCCTATCTGATTCATTAGCACATTTTTAATTTGTTCCTTTACCAGTTGGTTAATAAACAAGTTCTTGAAGGCAGGAATTACTCTCTCTCTGTCTCTCTCTGTCTCTGTCTCTGTCTCTCTCTCTGTCTGTCTCTGTCTCTGTCTGTCTCTCTATCTGTCTGTCTGTCTGTCTGTCTGTCTGTCTGTCTCTCTCTCTCTCTCTTTCTGTCTCTGTCTCTGTCTCTGTCTCTGTCTCTCTCTCTCTCTCTCTCTCTCTCTCTCTCTCTCTCTCTCTCTCTCTCTGTCTCTGTCTCTCTCTGTCTCTCTCTCTCTCTGTCTCTCTCTCTCTCTCTTTTGGCTTCTATCTCGAGTACCCAACACATAGAGAACACAATAAATGTTTGTAGAATTGAATTGAAACATAGATCACTCACCAATTTTTTGAAACAGACACACAAAACTACAGATAATCATTGGAAGTATAGAAGATAAAACTATCGAATTTCTATGGATGGGGAAGATTCCTTTGCTTTCCTCCATGAAATTCTTCAGAGAATTTTGTTCTATACATTTGATATCTCAAACTGTGACCCATGAGAAAGATAATTACACTAATAGCTATACATTCTTCTATTGACTTCCATCACCAAAGACTTTTTCCCTGATTTTGAAAGCTGGAAGAGATCTTAGAAATTATTAAAGTCCAACTCCTTCCTGATCTGTTTTACAGGAAAGGTAACTGAGGCTGCAGGAGATTCTGTGACTTGTCTAAAGTCACACAAGTAGGAGGGGCCAATCAGAATTGAACACAAGACTTCTGGTTCTATACATACATGTATGTATGTACACACATATATACAAATTATATGTTACATATAAATAACACATGTGTATATATGCACACATACAACTTACTATAAACACATACTTATGTGTGTATATATACCTCAAATTATAATATGTATATGTGTGTATACACATGGATATGTATCATAACAGATGCCAAAGGTAGCAGTTCTCAAATATTTTGGTCTCAAGACCCTTTCCACTCTTAAAAATTATTCTGTAACAACACAAAGAGCTTTTGTTTATATGGATTATATCCATCATAGTTACAGTATTAGAAATGAAAACATCTTAGTATTATCATGAAAATATTTTTGACCTTGTAGACTCATTGAAAGGGTCTTGGGGATCCCCAAGGGTCCCTGTAATTACTTTGAAAATCACTGTGGCATGGAATGCATTACAATGTGAGAAGAATAGCAGTAGAGATGCTTGGTAATTCATTAAAAAAAACCCAAGAAAAGAATTGTTGATAAATCCATGCACTATACAGAAATATATATGTTTTGGGTAATCAGAACTTAAGTTCCTAACACAAGGAAGAAAATTTGACCTTCTACCACTGGAGATTTATAGCATATTTCAAGTAATCCTCTAGGCAGAGCCATAAGGGATGTTATTGAGAATTGTATAATAAGAAAAAGGGATGAGCTACTTTCATTGCAAGATTGAAATATAATAGTTGAATAATCCAATTGGTCCTCTGGTGTTCACAAAATATAAAATAACTTAGATGAAGCCTATCACACATTGGTTATGTCCTCTGGAAGGATCTGTGAAAGAACATGGACAAGAATCATAGAGCATGAGAAAGCATGGGTGGTTGTGATCTATCCTGGAGGAGCAAATGCCCAAGTTGGTGAGATCACTGGGCCACTCAGTATTGAAAGAAGGGATCACTGAAACTTAGTGAGATCAGATTTATAAATGGAATAAGTTTCTGGAAAAGTTTACTGACCTCTTACTCTCAAAAGATAACAACCCACAGCAGAGGAACTATGGCTAAGTACTTAAAAGTGGTGAACTAGGGTTTCTATGAGCAAGTTTGACATTCTATGAAGCCAAGAAGCCTGAGTTCTCCTTGCTTTTATAGGCTCCTTACATCCAACTTGAGAGCAGAAGAGAGACCAATGTTTTTGGTAGGGTTATTAGCAGCTGCTACTATGTTCCCAATCCCATAGATCAATACACTGTCTGTCTGGGTGTGATTATCTATGTCTAGGCAGAAGTTCAGATGAAAATGGCTTAGAGATTTATTTGACTACGAAGTCCAGCGTGAGTCAAGAGCTTGATATGGCTGCCAAGAATACTAATGTAATCTGGTATGAAATAATTAACAAGAAAAGCCAATGTTATGATTTTGTCAGACTACTTGTGAAGAAGTATCTCATGCAATTCTGGGTACTACATTTTAAGAAAGTGATGTTGTAGGATGCAAACAAGTTAGTAAAAAAAAAAGTGCAAAATCATGCCATATGTGAAGCAATTAAAAGAACTGGGGATGGCTGACCTGGATATAAAAGGCGTAATGGAAATATGAATGTTTTAAAATATTTGAAACACTAATATGTGGAAGAGAGATTAGACATTTAGTATAGTTACAGGGAGTAACTGATAGAAGTTACAAAAAGGCAGCCTTTGACTCAATTTAATTAAGAATTTGAATTATCTAGATGTATTCTTTTAAAGGTACTAAGTACCCTTTTGGGGTACTAAGTTCTCTGTCATTGAAGGTATTTAGGCAGAGGCTATAGGAATATCATAGAAGGGATTCATTCATTGAATGGGAGATTGGACTAGATGATATCTAAATTTCCTTCTGACATTAAGATTTGAAGATTTTCTAAATTAGAGCTGTTCAGAAAATTGAATGGTCTCTTTTGTGAAGTATTGAGCTGCCTGCCCGGAGAAACATTCAAAGCTTGATGTTTATGGATGATGTGATGGAAGAGATTCTTTTTCTGTTTGGGAAGTTGGAAAAAATGACCTAAATTTCCTTTTCAACCCTAAGGCTCCATGAGTGTTCATTCAAACATAAAGAGACTTTTCAGTAAGTGTCTTTCTGAAAAATCTGACCTCAGTGGTTTAGTGAGATGTTGAAGTAGCCACAAGGTGTGTGTGTGTGTATGTGTGTATACCACAGAAGTTATATCTTTTATTTTATAACTATCTATTGTATTTTATTTCTATTATCCTATGGTTCGGGGCACACCAAAGAGAAGAAGATGTTTCAAATTGATTTGTATATAATGCTGGGGGAAAGATGAGGTTCTTACACAGGGCTAGTCTCCTCAGATGCTCGGTGGTTACGTCCCCTTGAATGCAAATAATTTGTCACTATAGATTGGGCAGTGATTATATTCAGATCTAAATCCTTGAAAAATAACATGTCTTAATGTTGTAGATGGAATGGAATAGAGAAACATTTATCAAGTACTAACTATGTGCCAAACTTAGCAGCTAGGTGGCACAGAGGATAGAGTGCCAGTTCTGAAGTCAGAAGACCTGAATTCCCATCTGACCTCAGACATTTACAAGCTGTGTGACCCTCACTTAACCTTCTTTGTCTCAGTTTCTTCATCTGTAAAATGACAAACCATTCCAACACCAATAAAATCCCATATTAGGTCATGAAAAGTCAGACATGTCTGAAACATCTCAACAGCAAAATGTGCCAGGCACTGTGCTAAGGACTGCAAATACAGATAGGAAAGGCAGAGAGACACTGTTTTCAATAAACTTGCATTCTGATAGAGGGGAAATAACAGAGATAGATAGATAGATAGATAGATAGATAGATAGATAGATAGATAGATAGATAGATTAGAGAAAGAGAGATGTAGATATAGATATATGTAGCTTCAGGGCAAATGAAGGAGCCCTGTATCCCTTAAGGCGTAGCTGTAGGTCAGGTCACAATACCTAGACATTGAGAAAGGCCAAAGACAAGGTAGATGAAAAAAGGCCAGTGGTCCATAGTACCCATTGCCCGGGCAGATTAAGTCTTGGTAGTCCTCCATTTTATCAAAGAATTGTAACCAATAACTCCCTGCTCAGTTAATGTGAGCAGCTATGTCACATTGTGCAATAATGTGTGACAGTAATGGCTAATATTTAAAGAAGTTTAAGGTTTGTACAGTGTTTTACATGTGCTATCTCATTTAATCTCCAGGTTAATCTGTGAATTATATACTATAAACATTATTAATTCCATTTTGAAGATAAGGAAACTCAGGATAAGAAAAGGTAAATTATTTCCCAAAGGACATGCATCTAGTAAATGTCCAAAGTGGGACCTGATCCCAATTCCAAGTCCTGTGGATTTCAATTATGTCTTCCTGCTGCTCCAACAAAGATATTGGAATCCAAGATTAATTGCTTCATTTGCCATTGTAACGGTGAGTTTGAAAACATTTAAAGAATGTAAATACTATAAGTAGCTAGCCACACACCTTTTAAAGACCTCAAAATTGCTTGATAGGTGTATAGATTTACTAAGTTAGTAGTGAAAGAAAACCTTTTAAATGTAATACTTCTTGACTTTAGTAAATTGTTTCATCTGTGTGTCAGTGTCCATATAGAAAAACGTGGATCCAAAATTGGCAGAAAGATAGTAAACAAACAAACAAAAATTCAATTACAAACAGCATTGTGTCTATTTGTGTGACAGAAGTCAATAGTAGGTCTATGCTTTCTCTATAACATTTAAAACCATCTGGAAAGGGAAGCCAACAGAATGTAATTGAAAATTCTTCATTATGCTATGTTAGACAATGTTATAAAAACAACTAAGGACACAAAATTAATATATATGAAGTCAAAGACAGACCACACATTCAGGAATGGACAAAAAGAAAAACCCAGAGATAATCAGAAGCACTATCTTCAATATTTTCTGTCAATAATAATTATGAATAAATAATTCCAAATAGAGGTTAGCCAAGGAAATAGAGGAGATATTTAAATACAGGAGGGAAAAAGGAAGATTCTGGTATAGTCAGGCAAGAGCAATGGGGAAGAATTAGAATGCCAATCACTAAAAATAAACAATGGGAAGATACTGAAGGGATTATGTAAAAATCTTAAAAAGAAAGTGATGGATACTCCATCAGCCATATAATAATAGACCACTGTACATAGAAAATCAAGTTTTACTGGCAGTGATGGCACACTAATTTAGGGTTGTACAAGGTAAACTAACTGATTAAGATGTTCTCTCTCAAAAGTCCATAATTCAGTGGTCTTTCCAGTAGCAGCAGATAAATGTATATAGTACTTTACAGTTTATAAAATGCTTTACATATATTATCTCAATTGGTCTTCATAAAAAACCTATGACTTAGATGCTATTATTAGCCCCATTTGCAGCTGAATTGGGGATAAATATTAGTTAAGATATTTATTTATGTTCACGTAGCTAGTATGTGTATCTGAGAAACATTCAAACTTTCTGACCCCAAGGTCCTTTTTCTAGCTATTACTTTACCAGAGATGGGGAACCTGCAACGTCAAGGCCATATGTGGCCCTCTAGGTCCTCAAGTGCAGCCCTTTGCCTGATGTTTGTAATGTGCAACCTTGAAGTCACATATGACCTTCTATGTCCTCAAGTATGGGAGCAAATCCAACTTGGATTCAGTCTAAGGGCCTGTGGTTATGTCTGGCCTCAAGACCATAGGTCCCCCACCCCTGCTTCTAAACTCTAATATTATCTGTGGATTTTAATCCTCTATAGGATTTTTTCTTCACATTTAACCCATTATTTGGTGGATTAGTAAGAGAAAGACACAATTATTTACATTATATTATTAACTCCCTTCTTCCCATGAACAAAAGAAGTTTGTTAGAAATAGTACCTGAAGAAGTTATCTTATTAAATATGAAAAGGATAGCCTCTCCCTTTGTTTCTCATTGTTTGCTGCAATTTTTCTGTGCTTTTGTAATTTTTGTTTTCCCTATTCTGTGTCTTTTTATGTATCTTTCCCTATTAATTCATATTTCTATAACACATTAAGGTTAAGAAAACACTTTTTTGTAGCACCTCTGAGGGGCTGGTCATACAATTTGTAAATAAGGAAACTGAGGACTGGGGATTGATAGGACCAAGACTAAAGCACAGTTAAAATGTTGGAGCTGAGAATAAAACATAAGCTCTTTCTCCAAATTGACACTGGTTCACTAATCATCATTCTGTATCCCTATAAGATCACCTTGCCTTTATTGTGTATATATTTGTACATACTGATGTGTACATACTTTCTACCCTTATGGAATATAAATTCCTTGAAGAGAGGCACTATTTCACCTTTATCTTTGCACTCTCGGCTTCTGGTACAGTATAAAACATGTAATAAAAACTTATTACTATCTATGGATTGATTGGTTGATTGATAATATAATCATAAAATTTCTCATAGAGCTGAGATTAATATCTGGTCTCAGATATTTGCTAGGTCTGCTACCCTGGATAAGTGACTTAAACTTTCTCTGCCTCAATTTCTTCATGCATAAGATGGGGATAATAATAAAATCTACCTTCCAGGCTCATGGTGAGGATAAAATGAGATATTTGTAAAGTGCTTAGTAAACCTTAAAATGCTATGTAAGGGGAAGGTAGGTGGTGCAGTAGATAGAGCACTAACCCTGAAGTCATGAGGACCACATTTTAAATCTAGCCTCAGATACCTGAGACTTCTTAGCTGTGTGACCCTGGGCAAGTCACTGTCTCTCCCCCCAAACAACAACACACAAACAAACATGCTATGTAGAGGCTAGTATTGTTATTTTTGTTATTCTTATCATTTATTGCTGAAATCCCTCTTTTGTTCTAACCTGGCCACCCTCCCCTGGACTTTCTGCAAAGGTATTCCATAAGACTTGGTGACTGATTGGTTGATGCTAGAGTCTTGGATTCAATACCTGCATGAATCAGATCATTCTGCATGGTTTCATTGCCATAGATTAAAAATGTACATTTGGAGCAAAAGGGAGACTGGGTGAATGGTGTATAAATATCTCCATTGTCATTAATGGAAAATCAACTCAGATCATGAATAAGAAATTCAGTAATATAATGGAACATTCATTTAAATTGGGGCTTTGCTCCACCAAAATTCTAATGCAGAACACTGCAACTGAAATAAATTCAAAATCCAAATACAGCCCAATAGTTTTTATTTTTAAAGTCCCTTTCCCTTATTATTAGATTAATGTATGCTGAGTGATCTTCAACTCTCACACTAGGTCATATTCAGCAAGTCACCAGATGAGAGAAGTCACAAGAACCCATCTAGGTGGGTCTAGCTTTGGTTTAATAAAGGGAATTGTTTAATAAGGCAATTGTTCAGTGATAGAAGGATGTGGAAGATATCAGAGGGCCATGTAAGTAAGAGTTTGAGTATATGAGAGTTAATTAAGGTAGGAAAGACAAGCAGATCATAAAGGATTTTTATCCATATAGAGAGTCATAAGTCTAGGTATTCAGGTAATAAAGATCAGGAGGAATTCAATTAAAGAGACTGAGCAAAAAGGTATTAAAATTCAAGAAAAGGAAATGAACAATTGAAATGGGCACTTGTAATGGTAATTTGAAGACCCATTTTTGTACTGCCAACTAAGCAAGTACTTAGCACTTAATAACTAATCAAACCTCTGTGAAAGAAACAGAAGGTTTGATGATGTAACAGGAAGGGGTTGGCTGAAACAGGAAGTAGCTAATGCTCTGTATATAAGAAAAGTTTCAGAGAGGCACTGTCAGAATTTCTTGGGACCAGCATCTGGAAGCAGAGCAGCTACAGAGGATATAATCAAGAACTGAACCAGAATTTCCTGAGAACTTGTGGTGGTGGAGCTTCTTCTGAAGAGGAGCCCAGGAGACCCCTACTCCAGGCTGGATAAGGTGATTATGATTTTTTGAATGAGCTGCAGAAGACTGAAGAAGCATGAGCAGGATGCAGGGACTTTGTCTGTTTGTGGCTTGGTTGAGCCTTGAATTCCCAGGAGCAGAAATTGTCAAGGATTTGAGATGGACTGGACCCTGTGAACTTCAGTGTGGAGCAGGACCTATCCAGAGAGCTGGACAAGGAACTGGGAGCTGTCTTCCATAGAACCCAGGTGACAGTCTGCTGAAGGTAGAAACTGTGACCATGAAAAGTGATCCAGGGAATCTGAGAACTGGTCCCAAGTCAAGATGAAAAGACCTTTCCATGGGTACTGAGTAATGATAAAATTGTAATTTACTAGTGACCTAGAGGTGGAGGGTTTTGTGTATTCTCTAATGAGTGTACTTAGTGATTAATGATATTTAGTAATTGATTGCTGAATAAGTGAATGATTGAGTTAATTCAGTGTGCCCCATAAGTAGAAGACTTTGACTATTATACTTCGAGATAATTGTTCTTTGTTCAAAATATTGTGACCACTTTGGTGAAAACTATGTGGCCATTTTAATGATAAGCTGTTGAGAATACTACATTGTGATTTTCTGTGATAAGCTGTAACATTGTGAATGCTATACCTTGATTTTCTGTGAATGTTTTGCTCTGATTTGTTATTGAATAGAGAGCTCACTATACTATGTAATCAGAACCGTGAAAGCTGTTCACAGCAGCAATCCTCTGAAAAGTTGCTCATGAGTGGCTTTATAGCACTATAAGTAAGAAAGACATTTGATAATATGTCATATTTTGTCTGATCTCTACATTTCCAAAATGAGCCCACTAATGGAAACAGGTAGGATAGTGAGGTAGTTCCTAATGTATTCACTATATACCACTAGACTGGAAATTCCTTGAAGTCAAGGACTCAATATATACTTGAGTATCTAGCATAGAACTGTGTCCATAGTAAGAACTTAACCATTCAATTCATTTTCATTAAGCATTTGATATATATATATATATACACAACACTTACCAAGCGCAGTAAAAAAATACATTTGGATAAGACAGACTTGGCCCTTACAGAGCTTTTAGATTAATTAGTAGATACTTATGTAATTAGATTGTCATGGAACAAATCGGAATGGTGGAATGTCTCAAGTCTATGCCATGTGATGATCAGCTGAAGGAACTATTAGTCTGGAAAAGAAAAAGTTTAGAGGAGAGAGGATATGATTGCTGTCTCAAAGTACTTTAAAGATTACCATGAGGAATAAAAATTGTAGTTGTTCTGTTTGACATTGTAGGAACAATTAGAAACAATGGGTAGAGGATTCAAAGGCTCTAATTTACTCTTATATAAAGGAAAAAGGTCTTGATAAATAAAGCTGACCAAAAGTAATATAGGGTGCCTCGGTAGATAGTAAGCTCTCTGTCATTTGAGTTCTTCATGAAAAGGTTGGATTACCATTTCCCTGGTATGTTTTAGTAGGAATTTCCTTTTAGACTACATGGCTACTGAGGTCCTTTCCATCTCTGAACTTCTGTGGTTCTATGATTCTGGGACAAAAACAATCTTTCTTTATTATTTATGGATTATAACATACTATCTTTAAGCATCTAAGATTTATGACAGTGTTCATCTCCAAAATACATGCTAGAGTATCCATCCCCTTCCCTGGGATTACCTGTATTGTCTTTCTAGAAATTTTTATGTGTGGGAGAGTAAGTGATATTCCATGTTGTCATCATTAGACCAAAAAGAAAATAATATAAATGTAATCCACAGTAATAAATAGCTGCAGATTATTTGGCTTTTTATCAGAGATGTGTATTTAAGATATTTGTGTTACTTCTTTAAGCAGATCTATCAGTAGCAAATCTCAAACTATACTACAAAGAATAATCATTAAATGACTTGGTAATTGTGACATAGAGAGGAAGAATGAAAGAAAGAGAGACAGACAGAGAGACAAAGAAAGATAAGAGAAAGTAAAAAATAAAATATATTAGGTACATTACATCTAGCAGCAAACAGAGTAGCCTGAGTTTGATAAACTCAAATACCCCAGTCAGTGACGGAAAGATTCACAATGTGACAAAAACTGCTGGGAAAACTAACTGGCAGTCTGACAGAAATTAAGCTTAGACGTATATCTCACACCATATACCATGATAAACTCCAAATGATTATATGACCTAGATGTATAAAGTCACATCATAAACAAAATAAAGGAGTAAGAAATAAATTACCTTTTGATATGGATAAGGGAAGAATTCATGACCAAGCAAGTAATGGAGGGGCTTACACAAGATAAAATGGACAATTTTTATTATATTGAAGTTAAAAGTTTTGGTACAAACAAATCTACTACAGCAAAAAAATAAGAAGGGGAATAGGTAACAGAAAATATTTGCAACAAATTTCTCTGATAAAGCCCTCTCCCTCTTCCTCTTTCCCTCCTTCTTCCTTTCCTTCCCCCTCCCTCCACACATGGAACTGATTCAGATTTGTAAGATTAAGAGCCATTCCCCTATTGATAAATGCTCAAAGCACATGAACAGGGAGAAATAAGAAAGTCAAGTTATCAACAGTTGTACAAAAATATTCTAAACCCTTAAAAATTAGAGAAATACAATACAAAGCACATTTGAGGTTCCACTTCATACCTATCAGATTGACAAAGATGGCTAAAGAGACAAATGACAAATGTTGAAGAGACTGTGGGAAAATCAGTACATTATTATGCAATTGGTCCAGCCATTTTGGAAAGCAATTTGAAACTATACCCATAAAGTACCAAACTGTGTTTGTACCCTTTGACCCATCTGTACTGCTAATAGATTTAAACCCCAAGGAAATTAAAGAAGAAAACAATCTATATGTTCAAACACAAAAAATTAGAAACTAAGGGGATGCCTTCCTGTAGTGGAATGTCTGAGCAAATTGTAGTATATGAATATAATGGAATATCGTTGTGCCAAAAGAAATTATGAAATTGACAATTTCCAAGAAAACTGGGAAGATCTTTATGATTTAATTGATGCAAACTAAAAAAAAAAACTGGTCCAGCAGTTTATACAATAACATAATAGAGAAAAACAGCTTTGAAAGACTTTACAACTATGTTCAACACAAAGATAAACCATGAATCCAGAAGCATGAAGATGAAGTATTCCACTAATTTCCTAAGAGAGAGGTGATGAACTTAAAATCCAGAAAGAAAAATACATTTTTTAGACATGGTTAACATGGGAATTTCTTTTATCACACTGTGTAGAAATGTACTGAGTTATTTTTTTAATGTGCTCAACAGGGGAGAAAAGTAGTGGGAGGAACAGTTTATTTAAAAATATTTGTTATTTGAAAAATAAAAATAATAAACTAAAATGCAAATAAGCAAAAAACCTTTTAAAAATTGTCAGCACTATATAGAGAAAAATTGCAGAAGAAAAAGTCCTTCTAGACTTGTTAGGGAAAGTTACTAAAGAATTCAGAAGAGGATGTGCATGCTGTGTCTGCCTTTAAATGTAGTTTGTCAGCCCACTCTAACTCTCTCATATGACAAAACTGCCTTTTAAGATCAAGTGGTATTAGCCTAAGCTATTTAAATCATCTTTATTTGTATGGTGCCAAAATAGAAATAGAAAGATTTACCTGGGAATCCATGCAAATTTTATAGCTGGAGATTTACATTCTGCTCAAAAAGAGTCAAAGGTGAAATCACAGCTTCTAATGATGTATTTTTAAACTTTGAATATAATTACTGCTACAGAGTTGGCATTCTTCACTGTCATCTTAATTTAAAACTTCCCTGGTGGTTCAGTTCTTTCCTGAGAGCACCAGAAAAGATAACCTCTGATACAGTCACCTGTCAAACCACTTCTGAACCTCTCCAGACTTCTCAGCTGTCTGATGGCCTGGTCAGAAGTTTTCAGTGTCTTTCCAGCAAGTAATTTAGGGAAGGTGAAAGACTTTGATAGGAATGTTTCCTGTGGTAGATGACTGAGAGTCATTTGGCACTTCTTTAGAGTGCACCACTTTAAAATAAAGGAAGAAATTATCCCAGAAACCCTCTGTAATGGTCAGAGAAAGAAATGTCTCTGTACCAAAGGCATAGTATGTGAACCCTAGTGTACGTCTCCTGGGAAACTAGTTCAATGTTCTTTCTTGAGTAGTCTCCAGATGTTTCAGCAGGAGCCTTCTCTATGACTACAGATTGCAGAGGAGAGGCGATTAGAGAAAGGAATTTAAGATGTTAGAATGTTAACTGGGCCATCAGGTTTTAGGAAAGTTGGAAGGGCTTCATGGCAGATAGTCAGCCATGTGTGCAGTTCCCTCATTCTTCCTTAACTGAATGAAATGAAGAAAACCGGAGAGGGAATCTAACAGACAGTAGCTAGAATTGACTTTCCTGGAGCCCATCATGAAAGTAAGCATTTTGCCATCATTTTGACACAAATCCAAAAAATGCTGCCCACCACTAATACTACCATCATCACCTTCCCCTATTTAAAAAAGAAAACATTTTATAGGATGACTCAAAAGAGAATATTTCAAACTACCTTATCAACATGAAGAATTTCAGTCATTTTTAGTCAGTCCCATATACCTTCAGGATCACATGGGGAATTAATTAGATGGGCATAAACTATGTTCTCAGTGTCATACTGGGGAAGAAGGGGAGTGAGCATTTGCAGAGAGGCACTAAGAAGCTTTAAAAAATTAAAAGTTGTAAGAGAATTTAGAAGCTACTGGATTCAATCTGTACCTGGAAACTATTCACAGCATTAAATTGCCAGTTGGGTTAATGCTTGATAAGTTCTTGGTGAAAAGAATTTGACACGGCACTAGAAGTTAGAAAATCTGGCCTTGGGCAAGTCACTTAAATTTGTTGGGCCTCAACAGGCATCTTCAACTATAGAGTGAGGGGGTTAGACTAAATGGTCTCTGTAATCCCTGTGAATTGATATTCTCAACCAAGGATGTTTTGCAATAGCTACAAATCCATCCTATCATTTTATTTCATCCATCTTCTTTCCTTCCATTAGGACTACACTGAGTCATTCTAGACAGTCTTTTTGAAAGACATACAGAAAGAGAAGAATAGCCATGGTCAGGCAAGAACACCAGATTTGGAGCAGGAGATGTGTGTTTGCTATTAACTATCTATGTGCATATACATGTACATGTGTGTATATACACATACACACATGCATACATTAACATGTATCTGTATATTACTATATCTATATTAACTATCTAGTCACTTCCCTCATTCAGATCTTAGCTTGCTGAATTCTCGCTATTACCATATAGGATCACAGAAAGGACCTATGAGGTAAATTAATTTAACCCCCCCCTTCCCATTTTCCTGAAGAGAAAACTGAAGGCCAGGAGAAGGGAAATGTCTTGTCTAGCATCACACACGTACTTAATAGCAGATCTGGGATTTGAATCTAGGTACTCTGAGTTGAGATCCAGGGTTCTTTCCACTGTAACACACCCTGTTTCAGTGATGACTGTTTTGAGAGCAATACTCATGATCATAATGTTTTACAAACAAGATTGCACTCTCAACTTGTGGTATCCTTGGCTTCTATGTCTTTTCATTTGGCAAGGAAGTCAAGGGCTTGCTGGCCAGCATACTTTTGGTCGAGCTTTATAATGAAACAGTGATAGTAAGAAGTTATATATTTATTTTTGTTTATTTTTCCTTTTTTGTAGTACACATCATGTATAAATAGGCCTTGATGAAGGTGCATAATTACTCACAGTATCATCTCGTCTTTATCTTTTCTCCTAATTGAGACTGAGCCTGAATTTTGCACTAGCTATTAGCAGTATACAAACCACTAATCTTGAAAAAAAAATCCCATGTCAAAAGAGATTGGAATGACTTGCAGTGATTATTACATATACCACCTTCCATCATTCTTCCCTTTTAAAAGTACTTATGGGGTGCAGATGTGAGGTTTCTGGTGAATCTACAAGCCTTTATCACTTCTTGATCACCACCATATCATTTTGTTTTTTGTTTTAAATAGTATCTTACTTTTTCCCCAATGATATTTCAAGAAGAATTTTAGCATTCTTTTGCAAGATTTTGAGTTCCAAATTTTTCTTCCTCCATCTTTCCCTTCCTCTCTCCCCTCCCCTCTTCTGAAAATGGTAGACAATTGATATAGTTTAGATACATGCTATCATGTAAAGCATGTCTCTATTTGTCACAGTTGTGGAAGAAGAAACAGATCCAAAGTGGGGGAAAACATGAGAAAGAATAAAGTTAGTGGTGAAAATATGCCTCAGTCTGCATCCAGAGTTCATCAATTCTTTATCTGGATATAAATAGCATTTTCCTTCATCAACCCTTTGTACTTGTCTTGGATCATTATGTTGCTCAGAAAAAAATGAGTTATTCACAGTTGATCATCCCATAGTTGCTGATACTGTGCACAATGTTTTCCTGCTTCTGCTCATTTCACTTTGCATCAGTTTGTAGAAGTCTTCCCAGGTTTTTCTGAAATCTGCCCATTCATCATGTCATATTGCACAATAGTATTCCATTACATTCATAAACCAGAGCTTGTTCAACCATTCCCCAATTGCTGGGCATCCCCTCAACTTCCAATATTTTACCACCATGAAAAGGGCTGCTATAAATACTTTTGCACATGTAGAGCCTTTCTCTTTTTTAATCACCACAATAGTCTTCAACATGGCTTTAACTATTTTCCAGTGTCCACTTTTATATAAAAATCACCAAACACAGCTTATTTTGGAAGATTTTACCAAGTTCTCCAAAGATTCTCTCTATTATTTCTTTATCTTCTGCAATAGATATTGGTGGATTATATTCTGAAGAATGATTATCATCATCATGAGCACCACAATGCAAAATGAACAAGGCTTCTATGAAATGAAATGCACTTAGCACAGCATCTAGCTCATTAGTAAGCACTATATAAATTATAAAAATTGATGATGATGATGGTGTTGGTGATGTTTATTTTTGCCTTTTCGTGTACAAAGAAGCGAATTCTGTGAACTGCTTCATCCACCTCTCTTGGGAAACGTGTCTTTCTCCAATTCCTCATAATAGCATATAGATTATAGAAGGCCATGACAATAAAGTATATTTTCTGGTGCACACCACCATGTTTTAAAGGCTTTTTGTACCTGCCTGATAACAGATTGTACTGAGGACTAGTCTTTGAGGAAGCTCATCTCCATAGGTAACTAAGTAACTAATTTTTTGGGTCATGAAGCAAGTGTATCAATATTTCAAAAATTTAACCATAATTTCAAACTCACTACAAAAGTTTGCTTTTGTTTTCTTTTGTTCCAAATAGATACACAGAAAGAAGGGAAAACAGATTTTTTGTTAATTAAAAAAAGATTGTAAAAAGATAAACATGGGTTAATGAAACAAATAAATTAAATTAAACAGTAAAGAAAAAGATGTCAAGGAATCTCTGATTTCATCAGTGAATCACCAATGAGAATTAAAATGAATTTATAATCTGGTAGATGAGTCTCATTTATCTTAAGTTTAGAGAGGTTGGTGACTTTCTTACTGTCACACTGCCAATAAATTCTAAGAGTAGGATTGAATTAATAAAAATGTAAGATGTGCCTTAAAGGGATTTAGGTGATTGATGGTGGCATGTTTCCAGAAATGGGTACAGAAGATGATAAGAATAACACAATTCTTTTTACCATATATGAGTAATAATTAAAATGTTGGAATAGTTAACATTTGATTATGGTCCAAAGACCAACAAGTTGACACAGTTGAACTCAACCATATCCACATGAAATAATGCCATAAAAATTGTAATAGTAATTATTATTACATAAATTCTATAGTCTTTACATCAGTTGATTTCTTTCCTTTCTCATTAATATCTATAAAAGAGAAGCTGATAAGTTTATCCAGACCACCAAATGAGTAAATTATCCTAATATTGTAATTCTATTCATTGCAGTTCCCTCATTTCTATTGCTGGGTTAAAATTGCCTGTAGGATTTAGCTCTGACAAATGTTGATGAAATATTGGAACATTTGGGTCATTGGAAATTACCTAATGACATTTTCCAAACCACTTTTAAGTTGAGCACAGACTTCATCTTTGCAAATAATTTTGCCACGTGTCACTTGCTTAACTTCTGCTGAATTCCAGGTCTTTCCTGAACCACATTCTGTATACTGGCATGCTCTGTTCAAGCAAGGATGAAACTAAACCTCTTTTATTTGACTTAGGGTATCTCATAGGGCCAAGGGAGAAAAGATAATATATTAGCCCTCTTTCCTCCCCTTTATCCCCCTTTTCATAATCATAACACTCCCCTTCCATATGGAGCCAAATATCACTGTCTGTTTCTCACCTATGCTAATAGATATCTTTGATTATGCCCAAATTATCCTACAACTCAATAAATATTCTGACCCATCCCCTACTTTCATTCTCCTGGTGGAGAATTTGTATTTGTGTCTGTGATGATGATGGTGACTGTGATAGTGATGATAGTGCTGATGATAAGGATGAAGATGATGATTGAATGTTACATGGCAACGAAAACTTTCAATGTTCTTATAAATTACAAACATTTGATATCTGACAAATTTAGAAAAAAAGTGATTTACCACATAAAATAATACAGATCATTTATGCAAGCTATTTTCCACTTATACCTATTTGCTCTGTGTCAAAATAATAATTGTGTGTATCAAATATGAGTGAAATTGACCTTTTTTAGTTTCATTTGATTACAACAGCAAACTGCACGTATACATACTCAGTCCCATTACTAGGTAATTGCTTATGTATCATGTTACACAACTTGACAAAATTAGAGCAAACATTGCCTGATTTGTGTACTTATAACTCAGTTCCTATATGTGACCTCTACTTGATATAAACCTCAGACCATACCTACCCACAACCAGTAGTTAAGTGGTGTTTACTAGCTCTCTTGAGTCTTATTGACCTCTCCCACTCACACTCTACCTCTCTCCATCATACTGACCTACCCCAGTTCATTCATATTATTCTGCCTATCCAGAGCCTAGTGCTGAAAATCACCATCCTACTTTTATTCCTTTGAATGGGACCTACTGAATCCTGGAGAAAGTCATATCAGCACCTGAGATGGTCTCATTGTGGTAGATATCCTTCCAATAGAACTTGGACTTCTCTTCATGTAAGTTGCGTCTGCTTTGTTCTTAGGATTATTGGTAAATCACAAAGAGTATTAAGGTTGGATAGGTATTAGGAGGCTGTGAGTATGGTAACACATTTAGGTTCCTGCATTCCTAACCACCAAGTTATGATTTGATGTTCAGTTACATGTATAGTGTCTTAGATTGTCTTTTAGGAAAAGAGGGCAGCTTCTCTCTACATTTAATGCTGTTGACTACCTCCTTCTCAAGACTCTCTCTTCACTTAGATTCCATAATACTATACTATGTTATTTTTCTACTCCATTGCTAACTTCATTTGTACACATTCCTGGATCTTCTCTGTTCCCAAGGGAGGTCTTTTACCTCCATTTGACAGTGTGTATAATATTTTGTATGGGCTGTCACCAAGGATTTGTCCTCTGATGTCGGCTCCTCCTCTCCTACTCTTTCTTGTCTTCTTTGTCTTTGTCTTCTTCTTCTTTTCTTCTTCTTCTCCTCCTTCTCCTTCTTCTCCTCCTTCTCCTCCTTCTCCTTCTTCTTCTTCTTCTTCTTCTTCTTCTTCTTCTTCTTCTTCTTCTCCTTCTCCTTCTCCTCGTTCTTCTTCTCCTCCTTCTCCTTCTGCTCCTTCTCCTTCTTCTCCTCCTTGTTCTTTTTCTTCTTCTTCTCCTCCTCAGCAAATTTAATCACTTACATGCCTTTCAATATCTTCCCTTTCACAGAAGATTTCCAAACTTATATTCCCCCATCCCAACCTTTTCTTCCTGAATTCTAGTACCTTATTTCCAACTACCTGTTGAATACACTGAACTAAATGGCCTACTATCATCTCAAACTCAATTTTTCTTTAACTGAATCTAGAATCTTCTCCCTAAACTTGTTATTCCTCTTAACTTCTCTATTTTAGAGGATGTTACCATCATTTGGTCAGTCATTCAGTCTCCATCACACATATTGATGACTCTTCTCTTATTATCTACTTATTATTCAGTTCTCATGGTCAGTTGTATATATTTTTATAATATTTCTCTTATTTATCTTGTCACCTGCCACTGCCACAGTCTAATCACTCTTCATAAATACAAATTTGAGGAAGGGTGACTAGACAATAACTTATTTGAAAAAGACCTGGAACTTGTCCATGTATGGTCAGTGACCCAATAGTGTTATATGGCAACCCAAAAGTAAATGTGATTTTGAACTAAATTAAGAAATACATAGCATCCAAGTATGAGGAGATAATAAGCCTTCCTGTGTATACTCTGCCCTTTATTTAGATATTTAATATATAATATACTATATATAATATAAATTATAATTATATATTTTGTATATTATATAATACATATTATATATTAATATATTGTATATAAAATTATATATAATATATATATATAATATTGTGAATATTGTGTTGAGTTCTTGGGACTATATTTTTGGAAGTTCATTAACAAGTTCTATGCATAGAAAAGGGAAATGGACCTAAAGGTAAAGATAAATGACCTAAAGTATTTGCAATATGAAACATCATATCTTAACTGAGGATAATTAGCCTAGAGAAGAAGGGTAAGGATGGTGAGACATGATCGCTGAATTCAAGTACTTGAAAGCAATTCTTTGAGAGATATCCCATAGAGCAGAAATTAGAGTATTATATAGTATTCCAAGCATGTAGGTGAGGGGTTAAGGCAAGGAAATTCCAATAAGAGCTCCCTAAAAGGAAAAGAGGGCTTCCTTGGGTGGTAGCTGGTTCCTCATCATTCAAAGTTATTACATAAGGGCTGGACATTGACTTGTTATTGGCAGGAGGGGTGTTTCTTGTTCAGAAATGAGTGAGGCTGAATGCTCTCTGGGTTCCACTACAATTCTGAAGTTTTGCAATTCTGTGAAATTACTCCCATGGTGGTGTATGGTTAAACTTTGGTGGCACGTATACATTTTTTCTTCTACATCTATGGTTTTGATCTTTTTAAAGTTTCTGACTCATCAAATGGGAATATGAAACTTGGACAAAGAAACAGATAAAAGTATAAACCATTTTGTTGGAAAATCTCAATTTTGAGTAAAATGTTTTACAGTATATTAAAGTATTAAACATTCTAGACAAGCATGGATTTAATAGATTATTTTTAGTTAAATAAAATGAGCAATAGGAACAAAATTGGTATGTATGTGAAATTCGATATAACATATTGGGTTTTAGTAGATCATTTGAAACACTGCCTTATAAACCCTTCCAAGAAAACATTTTAAAATTGGCTTAGATAGACTGGGTTGTATAGATGAAAATGGGTTTACAGATTACAAACAGAGCATGATGATAAATGGTAATGTAGTGAGCTCAGAGAAGTTGTTTAGTGAGCTGGCCAAGACACTGGCAATGATTCTGGTTTTATGTAACCTCTTAATTAATTATTTGGAAGGAGGAGTAAACAATTTATAGATTGATTTGCAAGATGGCACTAACTTGGGAGGTGCAACAAAACTGATTAACAGTGGGAAATAAAACACACAAGGATCCAGAGAGTTTAGATATATTAGTGATGGAATAATAACTCATAGTTATATAGTACTTCAAGATTTACTAAATGCTTCCCTCCCAACAACGATGTGAGGTAGATAGTTCAAATACTAGGAGTCCCCAAAAGTTTTAGTATATTTTTAAGCCATAAAGCTTAAAAATTCACTGAGACATTTTAGGACCCCCAGTATTACTCTCCTCATTTTAGCTAATTAAAAAAAATAGGGACACAAAAAGCAGTGTCAGAGCTGGGATTTTAACCCATATCTTCTGTCCCCAAGTTCAATACTCTTTCCACAGCAACATACTACAAAAAAATTCATTTCACAGGGTGGCCAGGTGGCGCAGTGAGTAAGAGTGCCAGCCCCGGAGTCGGGAGACCCGGGATCGGTTCCGGCCTCAGATACTTAACACCCACACAAAATAACTGGCCATGTAACCTTGAGCAAGTTACTTAACCCCGATTTCTTTTTTAAAAATCCATTTCAATTAGAAAAATTAAAATATATCTTGGAAAATTAACCCTAAATATAACAAATCGCTAGAGAAGGAGTAATCAGGTAAGATTTATAAAGTAGGTAGTAAACCGCAAATTAAAGTCCAACATACTTGGGTAGTTGTAAGGGATTTCAGCTATCATCTACTCAAAGATATACTTGAAAAAAAAAGTATGCAAATTGGATAACAAGTAGTCATATAGTCTCTGAATATAGACTTATTGTTAGTCAATAAAGATTTATTAAGTGCCTACTATATGCCAAGCACTGGTCTAAGTGCTGAGGATATAAAAAAAGGTAAAAGTCAATCCTCATTCCCTAGGAATTCACAGTCTAAAGGAGGAAACAATATGCAAACAACTGTGTACAAGCAAGCTATATACAGAGTAAATTGGAGATAATCAACAGAGGGAAAGCACTAGAATTACACAAGATTAGGAAAGCAATAAATTCAAGAAAATCTCAGAGGAAAGGCACTTGCTCTAAAAAGAACTAGGGAAGGGTTCCTGTGAAAGGTAGGATTTTAGCTGAGGCATTAAAAAAGCCAGGCTGCAAAAATGAGAAGTGAGAGCATCCCAAGGATGAGACACAGAGAGTGAAAATGCCTGGAGCTGGCATGTAATTTCATTTACTTAATTTAAACAACAATTTATTATTATCATTGTTAATTATTATCATTCATTGTCACATTAATTGTCCCACTAATCTGACAAAACTCAGAAACCATCAGATCAAAACAAGTTCAGTCTTTGCTCTATCTTTGAAAAGTCTGAAGATAACAGACCGGCAAGAATCCTGGGAGCTGAAAAACAAATCTAATTATAAATATATAAGAGGCAACATGGTTACTCCCTCATTCAATAAAATCCAATAATTCCATGTTACCTCCAGAATTGAATGTAAAACCCTTTCCTGGGCTATCAAAGCCCTCATAACCTGTCTCCTCTCACCCTTTCCATTTTCTTACACCCCCCTCCCCACAACTTATTCTGTGATCCAGTGGCCTCTCTGCTGTTCCTCACACAAGACACTCCATGTCTGACTTTCTTTTCGTCATCTCTACATTCTGGCTTCCTTCAAGTCTCAGCTGAAATCTACAGGAAGCCTTTTGTAGTCCCTGAAACAGGAAGTGCCTTTCCTCTGAGAATTTCTCCAATTTACTCTGCCTTTATCTTGTCTGTACATAGTTGTGTACATATTGTCTTCCCCACTAGACAGGGAGTTCTTTGAGAGCAATGACTTTGTTTTTGCTTTTTGTCTTATGCCCAACACTCAGCATAGTGCACTATGATAAATTCTTGTTGACTTGAATGACTATTGCATCAGATAGAGTGAAGGACTTGAGGTCAAGAAGACCTAGATTCAAATCCTGTCTCAGATGCTGTTTAGTTTGATGAACTTAGAAAAGTCATTTAATTTCTTTGGGACTAACTTTCCTCACCTAAAAACTTGAGGTTTGGGGGCAGCTAGGTGGTGAAGTGAATAGAGCACAGGCCCTAGAGTCAGGAGGACCTGAGTTCAAATCCAGACTCAGACACTTAACACTTACTAGCCTTGTGACCTTGAGCAAGTCATTTAACCCCAATTGCCCTCCCCTCCCCATCCAAAAAGCAAAAAAACTCCAAACGAACAAACAACAACAACAAAAAAAAAACTTGAGGTTTTATGACCTTGAAGGTCCCTCCCAGGTCTATATCTTTGACTAGGATGTTTTATTAAGAGGAAAGGCAAGGAATATACCTGGGCAGAGAGGGGAAGGAGAAACACATCCCATCTGAACTACTCCTGTTCCAGCAACACAGTCACCAAACTGGAGGTGATGGGACTCCCTGACCTAGGTAGAAATAAAGCACTTACAATGCATTTTAAAATGTGCAAAGTACTTTACATGTATTTTTCCACAACAATCCTGGGAGGTCGGGTTTATTATTATGCCTATTTTACTGAAGTTAAGTGACTTGTCCAGTATCATATTGCTAACTAAATGTCTGAGGCAGGATTTGAACTCAGATCTTCCTGACCTCATGTCCAGGATTCTTTCCACTATGTCACCTGGCTGCTGCCTTGTAAATATCTATGTTTTTATATAATATATATACACACATATATATGTGTATGTATATATGTATGTATATAATGTTATATATAATAGATTTATATTAAATATATTTGGTTTCTTAGTCATTTTTAGTTGTGTCTGATTCTTTGTGATCCCCTAAAGAGTTTTCTTGGTAAAGATCCCTGAAGAAGCCAGAAGGAGCTCAAAACACATAATTAATATAGAAATAGAAACACAATTAGTAATCTGAGATACAAGCTGATTTTGCAGCCTGTATCTCAACTTACAAATTACTAGTATGTCTCTGTGTAAGTGAACTAGAATTTGAGACAAGCACCAGTACTAGGCTGACTCTCTCCCAGAAGTTCCATTGCTAAAGTCAGGATTCTAATTCTTCATTTTCTCTGGCACTCATCAGTTCAGTCACTCTCTTAGTCTCTCCCACCTAACCCTTAAATCCTTCCTGTGGTTTTCTTACTCTGTAAGCACTTAATACTGTCATGTCACAAAATTGTCACTCCATTTGTACTCTGTGTATTAATTTTCCAAAATACCTTAAACATGAGCCCTCTCTCCAACCTAATACAAGCACCACTCCCAGGCTAGTCTCTAAGCTCTCCCTTGACCAAACATCAGCAGTGAAGTTGAGATCATACTTTCATAAATAAGTAGTGGGTACCAACATGTCCTTGAAGCCTATGGAGCAGTTCCCTCTCCTTTCAGTCCATCAGTATCTCTGATTTTGTAACAAAATTAAGTCAGAAATGAGAATAGAAGTCAATTTCTTTTTCACTCATCCATCTCCTTAATACTTGAAAAAAAGTTGTATTGATGCAATCTGTTTTTATACCACAATCATTGATTTATCTGCTCTTCTCCATTGAACTGTCCCTTGTAACAAAGAAAAACAATGCAGTCAAACAAGGCAGGCAGATCATGTGCGACAATGTTCCACACCTAGATTCCCCTACCTCTCTATTGAGAGAAGTAAACTTGTTTTGAGTTTTTATCCTCTGAGATCGAGATTGGCCATTTCAATTAATCTAAGTTTGAATACTTTTAGTGTTGTTTTCATTTATGTTACTACAGTTATTGTGTATATAGTTCTCTTGGTTCTGCTCTCTTTACTCAACTCCAGCAGTTCTTATGACTTCATTAAATGAGCTAACAACCTCATTGCCTCTAGGATAAGGTGCGAACTAACTCCTCAGCCTGGTATTTAAATTCCTCCACAATCTGGTTTCAACTTAGTTTTCCAGCCTCATTTCACATTAAATGTCTTATATACTCTACCTTTCTCATAAACTGAACTACAAGCTGTTGCCTGAACTTGACAATTCATCCCCTGCTTCCTCTGGGTATTTGAACAATCTGTCTCCCTCCCTATGCCTAGAATATAATCCCATTCATCTTCTTTCTCAGAATCCTTTCTTTCCTTCAATATTTAGCTCAGGTACTATCTCCTATATTAAATCTTCCCTCATCTCTACTCTGTTTTCTTTTATTGTTATTATTCAATAGTTCCAGTCATTTCCTACTCTTTGTGACCCCACTTGGGGTTTTCTTGGCAAAGATACTATAGCAATTTGCCATTTCCTTCTACAGCTCATTTTACAGATGAGGAATTGAGACAAACAGGGTTAAGTGACTTGCCCAGGATCACACAACTGGTGAGTATATGAAACCAGATTTGAACTTAGTAAGAGGAGTTTTCCTGACTCTATGCACCTCCTAGATACTCATCTCCCCTTCCCACTGATGCTTAATGCTTCACCTCCCTTCAGATTACCTTGCACTAATCTATTTGTAATCAGATCACATCTTCTCTCCCTCAGTGAATACTGTGATGGTACTGTATACATTATGGGTACTTAGACATTTGTTAAATTGGATTAAATTAAATAATACATTAATTCATCAATCCAAAAGTATTAAGTGCCTAATATGTGCCATATGTTAGTAACTGGGAATAAAGTACAACCAGTGAAACTATCCCTACTTGCAACGGACTTGCATTCTGGTAGAGGAGACAAGTAGCATGAAAATAAAGTTAGTAAATAGATATACATGAAATATCTATGAAATAGAAATAATAAGATGGTTTGGGAGGAAGGGAGCTACCAGTTGAGGGGACCTGAAAAAGCTTTGTGCAGAAGATGATCTCTGAATTGCTTCTTAAAGGAAGAGACTGTGTGAGGCAAAGGCAAGGAAGGAGGGCATCCCCACATGGGGAACAGTCATGGCAAAGGCATAGAGAAAAGGAGATGAAGTGTGCTGTGGGAGAAACAGAGAGCAGACTGTGTTAATTCTATCAGAGCAATATTCAGTGGGCATGAAATAATAGGCTGGGATCAAGTTGTGTGAGGTTTAAAATGCTAAACGAAAAAGGTATATATTATGTTAAAGGTAATGGTAAAGCCTTTGGAAATAATGGAGGAGGAGAATCCCATGATCTGATCTGCACTTAAGGAAAATTATTTTGGCAATAGCAGGTAGGACAGACAAGGGTGGGGAGAGACTTAAGACAGGGAGACAAATTAGTAGTCTGGTTGATGGATTCTGTGAGTGAAAAAGGGGAGCAAAAGTGAAAGATATTATGAAGGTAGAAATCATAAGATTTAGCAAGTTATTGAATATGTGGTATAAGGGAGAGTGAGGAGTCCAGAATAATGCTGAGATTATTGATGAGAGACATTGGGAGGACCTTAGCATCTCATGCTTGGACTATCACAATAGCCTGCTGTTGGGTCTACCTGCCTCTAGTTCTCTCTCTATTCAATCCAATCACCAAAGAGATTTTACTAAAGTACAGGCCTAACCACTTAACACCCCCAAAACACATTCAACAAACTCCAGCGGATCCCTATCCCCTTTAAGGTCAAATGCAAAATCCTCTGGAATGCAAAGCTCTTCATAACCTAGACCCCAATACCACTTTTCTAGCCTTCTTACACCTTATTCCCTTCCATGTGCTCTTCAACCCAGTGACCTTGGTTTCTTTGCTGTTCCCCAAACAAGACATTCTGTCTCCCAGCCCCACATGTTTTGTCTGGCTCTCCCCCATACCTAGAATGTTCTCCTTCCTCAACTCTTCTTGCTGGCCTTCCTGGCCTCCATTAAGTCCCAATTAAAATCTCATCTTCTACAGGAAGCTTTTCCCAAACCCCCTTAATTCTATACTTTTCCTCTTTCAATTATTTCCTATTTAACCTGTATACAGCTTATTTGTATATATTTGTATGCTTGTTGTCTCTCTCATTAAACTGTGAACTCCTTAAGGGCAAAGACTATATTTTGCCTTGTTTTTGCCTCCCTATTTAGCACAGTGCCTGGCACACGTAATAAATGTTAATTGACTGATGGACCTGAAAACTGTCTTTTCAGCAAACATTTGCCAAGCAGAGAGATATAACAGACATGGGCACCACCATTTTAGAATATAAATATGTTCATAAAATCTTGTGGGGAAGACCAGCAAAAACTGTGGAGAGAAAAGAGTACAATTTAACTCTTTCACTCAACTACTCAACAAAGACTAAATACCAGGAAGAGCAGGGGCCAGGAAATCTAAGGAAAAGCTAAAATGGGTCCTTTGTGCCAGGGTCGTCACAGAGAGACAAGCAAAGTTCCATAGACTGCAGATAGACGCCAGTGTTCCATCCAGGAAAGGTGGTACAGAGATTCCCAGCATGGACAGGGCTTGGGAATAGCAGGGTCAAGTTAGCAACCATGTCACTCTAATTTCAGACCAGGGTCTCACAGTCTTCAAGCATGGAGTGGGGCTGGGTATTGTAGCATCGTACCAGTGCAGGGAGTATGGGCTAGAAGCAAACTATAACACTGTTGTTCTGATCCTCAAACAGAGTCCTTGGGTTAGGACTTGGAGTAGGGAGGACAGACCAGGACCAAGCCTGCACATCAGTCACTCTGACCCTTCAGTGCCTCCCAGCTAGGAGATAGGGACTGCAGCTAAGATTTAACTACTAGTGCTTAGACTCCAGGGTCAAGTCCACAGCTGAATTGCCTGTTCTAGAACCTGGGCTGTGAGCCTGTAAAGCTGAAACCAGGCAGTTAGTGATAAAACTTTGCCATAGACCAAATAGCTTAAGCTGAGTGCCCTTGATATCCTTGGATGACATAATGCTCAAAACCCAGAGTAAGCAATGTCAGGACCCCAGAGAAAAGAAATCAGGACCACAAAGGGCCCCTAACATTCCCTCTAGTAGTATACAAAGGCTAGCCCTACAATAATGTCCCAATTCAGGCAGAACACTCAAGACACAAACTGTGATTAACTCTATAACATCTGGAAATAAAGACTTAGAGAAAAACACAGATGGACCACAAAGTTAATAAGAATCCCAGGAGAGATGAATAAGAGTTTAAAATTTATATCATGTAGCAACCAGGTAGCTCAAAGCATAGCCATCCCTACCAAAGGTACAACAGGATACAGGGGTGATTGGTGCCCAGGTAGTTCAGTTCCCAGACTCCTCGGCAGCACAGAGCACAGACAGCCTCATCAAAGGCACAACAAGAAACAAGACCAGAGCAATGCCCTTATATTTCAGTGCCTGGGCCTAAGTAGTGTAGCATCTAGGAATCTCAGTGCCTAGGCAACCCCCAGAGAGATGCAGAAGAAAAAAATGTCAGGTCAGAAAATGGGAAGCAAACACCTGAGTTTTCAAAGGCCACCTCTTACCAACATCATCAACAACAATTGAGTGGGATATCTGTCAGGCTCACAAAACAGACATCCCATGAACCTCACTTTCATCTGAACAGGACAAAGGAAGGTTAAACATACACATCTGCACAAAGGGCATGGAGAATAAATGCATTGATTTCAAGAAGGGAATAGAAAGGAACAAGGAGAAAAGGAGATAAGAAGAGGAAGGTTTAAAAGGAAGTGCAGGATTATTGAGGGAGGAATGGTCACAAACAAAAAAAGACAAGAGACCTCTTCAATAAAATTAGAGATATCAAGGAAACATTTTGTGCAAAAATGAGAATGATAAAAGAAAAAGTGATGGGGACTTAACAGAACTAAAAGAGATTAGGAATGGCAAGCATATGCAGAAGAATTATACAAGAAATAGCATCACCAATAACCAGAATGGTGTGATTACTAATCTGGAACCAGACATCCTGAAGAATAAAATCAAGTGGAGTTTAGGAAGCTTTGATAACAAAAGGCTAGCAGACTGAAGGAATCACAGCTGGGTTTTTTTAATTTTTAAAGATTGTGTGGCTAAAGTGCTAGTCTCCATATACTAATGATTTTGGAAAACTCAACAGTAACTACTGGATTGGAAGATGTCAGTTTATGTCCCAATCCTAATGAAGGGCAATGTCAAGAAATGTTCAAATTACGAAACAATTCAGTTCGTTTCACATACCAGCAAGATTATGTTTAAGATTCTACAAACTAGGCTTCAGCAATATGTGAACCAAGAATAACCAAAAGAGAAAGCGGGTTTCCGATGAAGAAGAACTAGAGACCAAATTGCTCACATTCACTGGATTATAGAGAAAGCAAGGGCATTCCAGAAAAAAAAATCAGCTTCTTTTTCACTGATTACACTAAATATTTTTACTATAAGGATCACAACAAAATGTGACAAGTTCTCCAAGAAATGGGACCAGATCATCTTTCTTGTCTCTCGAATAACCAAGAGCTAAAACCAAACATGGAACAACTGATTGGTTTAAGATTGGAAAAGTGGTATTATAAAGTTGTATATTGTCATCTTATTTGTTTAACTTATATGAAGAGTTCATCATACATAATGTCAAGATGGAGAAGTTAAAAACTGGAATTAAGTTTGCTGGGAGAAGTATCAGCAATCTCAGATATGCACTACTCTGATGGAAGAAGGTGAAAAAGAATTAAGAAGCCTCTTGATGAGGGTGAAAGAAGAGAGGATAAAAACTGGTTTGAAGCTTAAAATAAAAAAAAACATATCTTAACAACTGGTTCTATCACTTCCTGGCAAATAGAAGGAGAAGAAATGGAAGCAGTGTAAGAGTTTATATTTTGGGGCTCAAAGATCACTTCAGATGGTCACTACAACTATGAAATTAAATGACACTTGCTCCTTGGAAGGAAAGTTATGGAAAATCTGGACAACATAGTAAAAAGCAGATATCACCTTGTCAGCAAAATTCCATATAGTCAAACTTTTGGTTTTTCCAGTAGCAATGCATGACTGTAAAAGTTGGACTGTAAGGAAAGCTGAGCACTACATATTCAATACTTTTGAATCATGGCACTTAAGAGCACTTTTGAGAGTCCCTTGGGCAGCTTGGAGATCAAATCAGTCAATACTTAAAGAAATTAATTCAGACTATTCACCAGAAGGTCAAATACAGAAGCTGAAGCTTACTTTGGTCACATAATAAGATGGGACTCATTGGGGAAAAAAAACTCATGTTGGGAAAGATTAAAGTCAAAAGGAAAAGGGGATGACAAAGGATGAGATGAACAATAAGTGTCATGGAAACAATGAACATGAACTTAGATAGACTGAGAGCTAAGTGAGGATAGAAGGGCCTGGCATGCAGTTCATGAGTTCATAAAAAGTCAGACTCTACTGAACCACTGAACAAACATCAACAAGATGCACCAATCAAATTCCTTTTATCACTTTTTTCTTTGTAAAAAATAGCCAGAGGACAAAGAAAGACAGTACAAGGAGACAGAATGGAGGGCAGAACAGCTTAACAATAAATGGCATTAATTCACTAATAAAAGAGGAGAGCAGAATGGATTCTACAATATATTGCTTATAATGTATTAGCATCCTCACATACACCCCCACCTCAACATCACTTAAGCTGGCTACTTACCATTTCCTTACTATCATCCAACCAGTCATAAGGTAAAGTACACAGTCAACCTTCCAGTCACTCAGGTTTGAACTCTAAAAATCATCCTCAACTCTTCACTGTCTTTTACCTCACATATCTAATCAGTTGCCAAGTCTTATATGTTCCCTTTCCTCCACATCACTCAAATAAGTTCCATTCTCTCTTCTCACAACACAGCTACCCTGGGTCAAGCCCTCATTGCTTCTCTCCTGAGCTACTGAAATGGGCCTTGAGCTAGTCTTCCTGTATTTGATCTTTACCTGATGTACTCCATCCTCTACCTAATCATCAAAGTGATCTTCTAAAACCTTAGATCTGACCACGTCATTCCCCTTCTTTTTGTTTTTTAATTTTTTTGTCTTTATTAATTTGTTCATTTACTTTTACTTTACATGATTCAGTTCCACAGTTCTTTGAGTTTCAAAATTTTTCCCTCCATCCTCTCCCCCCCACCCATGGCAGCATACAATCAAGTATAGGATCTGCAAATACTTTCACGTTAGACATTAATCAGGTTACAAAGATGGATTGTAATGGATGGAATGAACAATGGGAAAGAGGAAACAAAACCAAAAAAGAAAGAGAACAGGTAGTTTACTTCAATCTGCATTCAAACTCTGTTCTTTCTAGTATTCTTTCTGAATGTAAAAATCTCTTTCCACCATGAATCTTTTGGAGTTGACTTATTACCCTGCATTGCTGAGCAGAGTCCAGTCTATCAAAGTTGGTTGTCAAATATATGTTGTGTCTGTAATTGTGTACAAATTTGTCCTGGTTCTGCTCTTCTCACTCAGCATCAGTTAGTATAAGTCTCTCCAGGTAAATATGAAGTCCATCTGCTCCTCATTTTCTTATGGCACAATATTATTCCATTACATTCATATACCATAACTTGTTTAGCCATTCCCCAATTGATGGACACCCCTTAATTTTCAATTCTTTGCCACCACAAAAAGAGCTGCTATAAATATTTTTGTATATATGGGTCTTCCTCCCACTTCTATTATATCTTTGGGATACAACCCTAGAAGTGATATTGCTGGGTCAAAGGGCATGAAATCACTTATAGCCCTTTGAGCATAGTTCCAGATTGCTCTCCAGAAGGGTTGAATCAGTTCATAACTCCACCAGCAGTGCATTAGTGTTCCAATTTTTCTACATCCTCTCCAGCATTTGTCATTTTCCTGTTTTGTCATCTTAGCTAATCTGACAGGTGAGATGTGGTACCTCAGAGTTGTTTTTATTTGCATTTCTCTAATCAATAGTGATTTAGAGCACTTTTTCATATGCTTATAGATATCTTTAATTTCTTCCTCTGAGAACTGCCTGTTCATATCCTTTGACCATTTATCAATTGGGGAATGACTTGTATTCTTATAAATTTGACTCAGTTCTCTGTGTATTTTAGAAATGAGGACTTTATCAGAGACATTGCTTGTAAAAATTATTTCTCAATTTTCCACTTCCCTCTTAATCTTGGTTACATTGGCTTTGTTTGCACAGAAGCTTTTCAATTTCATGTAATCAAAGTTATCCATTTTGTATTTTATAATGCTCTCTAATTCTTGTTTGGTCATGAAATCTTCCCCTCTCCATAAATCTGACAGGTAAACTATTCCTTGCTTTCCCAGATTGCTTACAGTATCAGCCTTTATACCTAGATCATGCACCCATGTAGAATTAATTTTGGTATATGGTGTTAGATAATGGTCTATGACCAGTTTCTGCCATTCTATATTCCAGTTTTCCCAGCAGTTTTTGTCAAATAGTGAGTTCTTTTCCCAAAAACTGGGGTCTTTGGGTTTATCAAAGAGTAGATTATTATGCTCATTGACTGCTGAATCTCATGTAACCAATCTATTCCATTGATCCACTACTCTATTCCTCAGCCAGTACCAAGTAGTTTTGATGACTGCTACTTTATAATACAGATTAAAATCTGGTATAGCTAGGCCACCTTCCCTAGCATTTCTTTTCATTAATTCCCTTGATATTCTAGACCTTTTGTCCTTCCAAATGAATTTTGTTACTATTTTTTCTAGTTCTATAATGTAATTTTTTGGTAAATTGATTGGTATGGCACTAAATATCTAATTTAATTTAGGTAACATTGTCATTTTTATTATATTAGCTCAACCAAGCCATGAGCAATTGATGTTTTTCCCATTGGTTAGATCTGACTTTTTTGTGTGAAAAGTGTTTTGTAGTTGTGTTTATATAGGTCCTGGGTTTATTTTGGCAGGGAGATTCCCAAATATTTTATAATGTCTATAGTAACTTTAAAAGGGATTTCTATTTCTATCTCTTGCTGTTGGATTTTATTAGAAATATATAGGAATGCCGAGAACTTATGTGGGTTAATTTTATATCCTGCAACTTTGCCAAATTTATTTATTGTCTTAAGTAGTTTTTTACTTGATTCTCTAGGATTCTCTAAGTATATCATCATATCATCCACAAAGAGTGATAACTTGGTCTCTTCTTTGCCTAATTTGATTCCTTTCATTTTTTTCTTCTCTAATTGCTACTGCTAACATTTGTAGTACCAGATTGAATAAGAGGGGTGATAGTAGACACCGTTGTTTCACCCCTGATCTTATTGGAAATGCTTCTAGATAATTCTTATTGATGGCTTTAAATAGATACTACTTATTATTTTAAGGAAGGCTCCATTTATTCCTCTACTTTCTGTGTTTTTAATAGGAATGGATGTTGTACTTTGTCAAAAGCCTTTTCTGCATCTATTGAGAGAATCGTCTGGTTTCTGCTAGTTTTATCATTCATATGAACAATTATACTGATGGTTTTCCTAATATTAAACCATTCTTGCATTCCTGGAATAAATCCTGTCTGATTAAAGTGTAATTTTCTTGTGATAAGTTGCTGTAGTCTTTTAGCTAATATTTTATTTCAAATTTTTGCATCTATATTCATGAGGAAAATTGGTCTATAATTTTCTTTTTCCACTTTATCTCTTCCTGATTTAGGTATCAGTACCATGTTTGTGTCATAAAAAGAGTTTGATAGGATTCCTTCTTCACTAATTTTCCCAAATAGTTTGTAGAGCATTGGAATCAATTGTTCTTTAAATGTTCGATAAAATTCACTAGTAAATCCATCTGGCCCTGGAGATTTTTTCATAGGGAGTTCACTGATGGCTTGTTCAATTTATTTTTCTGAGATGGGGTTATTTAAGTAATTTACTTCCTCTTCAGTTAATCTAAGCAACTCATATTTTTGTAAATATTAATCCATTTCACTAAGATTGTTGGATTTATGTGCATATAATTTGGCAAAATAATTCCTAATTGTTTCAATTTCCTCTTCATTGGAGGTAGATTCACCATTTTCATTTTGATGCTCATAATTTGGTTTTCTTCTTTCTTTTTTATCATATTGACTAAGGGTCTATCAATTTTTTTGTTATATTCATAAAACCAGCTCTTAGTTTTATTTATTAATTCAATAGTTTTCTTAATTTCAATTTTATTAATCTCTCCTTTGGTTTTCAGTATTTCTAATTTAGTATTTAATTGAGGATTTTCAATTTGTTCTCTTTTTTTTAGCTTTTTCAATTGCATGCCCAATTCATTGAAGTCCATTTTCTCTAATTTATTCATGTATGCACTCGGCAATATAAAACTTCCCCTAAGAAATGCCTTTGCTGCATCCCCAGATTTTGGTATGTTTTCTCGTTATTGTTATTCTCTTGAATGAAGTTACTGATTGTTTCTATAATTTCTTGTTTGACCCACTCATTCTTTAGGATTAAATTGTTTAGTTTCCAATCAGTTTTTAGTCTATCTTTCCATGGCCCTTTATTGCATATGACTTTTATTGCATCATGATCTGAGGACTCATTTAATCTTTCTGCCTTTCTGCACTGAATTGTGAGGTTTTTATGCCCTAGTACATAGTAGATTTTTTGTGTAAGTGCCATGTACCACTGAGAAAAAATGTATATTCCTTTTTATCCCCATTCAGTTTTCTCCAGAGATGTATCACACCTACACTCTCTAAAATTCTATTCACCTCCTTAACTTCTTTCTCGTTTATTTTGAGGTTGGATATATCACGTTCAGAGAGGGGGAGATTAAGGTCCCCCACTAGTATCATTTTGCTATCTATTTCTTCTTCTAATTCCCTTACTTTCTCCTCTAGGAATTTGGATGCTATACCACTTGGTGCATATATGTTAAGTAATGATATTGCTTCATTCTCAATGGTGCCTTCTTTATCTCTTTTAATTAGATCAATTTTTGCTTTTGCTTTGTCTGATATAAGGATTGCTACCACTGCTTTTTTTTTACTTTAGCTGAGGCATGATATATTTTACTCCAGCCTTTTACCTTTACCCTGTGTGTATACCCTGTTTCACAAGTGTTTCTTGTAAACAGCATATTGTAGGATTATGGTTTTTAATCCATTCTGCTATCAGCCTCCGTTTAATGGGAGAGTTCATCCCATTCACATTCACAGTTATGATTACTATCTGTCTCTTTCCCTTCATCCTATTCCCTCCCCTGTTTATGTTTTTATTTTTCTCCCCTTCTCCCTTCTCCTCCTTTAGAGTTTTCCTTTTGACCACTACCTCCCTAAGTATTCCCTTCTTATCAGCCTCCCTCTCTTTTCCTCCCCTTTCCCTTCCTCCTTCCCTTCTTTCTAACCATGCCCCCTTTCTTAGCCCTTCCCCCCTCCTACTGCCTGTAGGATATGATAGATTTTTATACTTAAAGTAGTATCTTATTTCTTTCTCGAACCAAGATTGACAAGAACAGATCTCATGCAATGCTCCTCTCCCTCCCCTCTTTTCCTCTATTATGATATGTTTTGTGTCTCTTCTCAATAGAGTCCTATACTTAACTAGTTGTGTTACTCCCTCCTTGTACCAGAATCAATGAGGGAAAAGCTCATATAATGCTTATCTCCCTCTCTTCTTTCCCTCTACTATATTGCTTTTATGCCTCTTTGTGTGGCATAATTTACCCTTTTCTACTTCATTCTTTCCTCTTTTCCATTACAGTCCCTTTGTAGCCCTTAATAAGGTTTTTTTTATCATCATTTTGTGTAATTTAAACCCATATGCTCTATTTGTCTAAAAACAGTTTGCTCTTATTAAATAACAGTGTGTGTGTGTGTGTGTGTGTGTGTGTTTTCCTCATTTATCTTTCCATGTCTCTCTTGTATCGCATAATTGGAGGTTGAATTTTCCATTGAGCTCTGGCTTTTTCATCAGGAAGGTCTGGAAATCCAAATCATTGAATGACCATCTCCTTGCCTGGAAGAATATGTTCAGTTTCGCTGGATAGGTGATCCTTGGTTGTAACCCAAGCTCTTTTGCCTTGCAAAAAAACATATTCCAGTTCCTCCCATCTTTCAGTGTAGAAGCTACCAGATTCCATGCGACCCTCACTGTGGTTCCATGATATTTGATTGTTTCTTTCTGGCTACTTGTAGTATTTCCTTCTTTACCTGGTGGTTCTGGAGTTTGGCCACAACATTTGTGGACTTTTCAATTTGGGATCTCTTTCAGGAGATAACCAGTAGATTTTCTCAATTTCTATTTTACGCTCTGTTTCAAGTATCTCAGGGCAGTTTTCCTTGGTGGGCTCTTGGAAGATGTTGTCCAGGCTCATTTTTTCATCATGATTTTCTGGTAGGCCTATAATTCTCAGATTATCTCTCCTGGATCTGTTTTTCAGGTCAGTTATTTTTCTATTGAGATATTTTAGCTCTTTTTCTAATTTTTCATTCTTGATGTTTTGTTTGACTGATTCTTGTTTCCTCATAGTGTGATTCATTTCAATTTGGTTGATTCTAGTTTTTGTGAATTAATTTCCTTGGTTAGTTCTTGAAGCTCCTTTTCCATATCACACATTTTTCTTTTTAAGAAGCTGTTTTCTTCATTGTTTTTCTAATTTTGCAATTTTGATTTTAAAAGAAGTATTCATTTTATCTTCTGCCTCTCTAATTTGGTTTTCAAAGTTCTTTTTGAGCTCATTTAAGAATACTTTCTGTGCTTGAGACCAGTTCCCTGTTGAGGCTTCAGCTGTAGGTGTGAAGTCAATGCTGTCTCCCTCTGAATTTGGTTCCTCCCTCTCACAATAGTAGGACTCCAGAGTCTTTGTCTTTGCAGTCTGCTTTTTACCCATTTTGTGGCAGGGCCCTAGCCATGCCCTTCCTCTAGGCTTCCCAAGCCTTTACTGTTTAAGCTTTTGCTCTGGGGAAATAATTACTGTGTTTTCAGGGTCAGAGGTGGGGATTGGAGCAGCCAGGGTTCACTCTGCCATCCTGGTCCCTGGAAGTCCAGATACGGGCTTTTTAAATTTCCAGGCTGTGGGTTGGTAGACCCTGAAGTAGCTGTTGCCACTGCCAGGGGCCCTGCATTTTACTCTTACCCTGCTCCATCCAGTCCTAGCCCTGCAGTGATAGGCCTGGTAATGGCCTTTGCGGTTGGTGAATCAACTTGCTGCCACATTGATCAGGCCTACCCAGGGCCTCTGCATCACCTGGGCTCATCTTCCAGACCTCTACTGTCATTCCCCTTCTTAAAATGCTTCAGTGGCTCAACATTGTTGGAAAAAATATAAAATTTTTTGTTTAGCATTTAAAGCCTTTCACAATTTATTTCCAGTCTAACTTTCCAGGCCAATTATGCATTACTTTCTATCATGCCTTCTTTGGTCTGATCAAACTTACCCACTTACTATTCCCTTTAATTCAGCATTCCATCTCTACTTCCATGATTATTTAAATAGGTTTTAACCCATGCCTGGAACCCATGTCTCCCTTAAAACTCAATTCAAGTGGCACCTCCTTCAAGAGGTATTTTCTCAATCACCTTATTATTGGTCTTCAACTTCATTATTGTGCTTTTTTTCTGTGGATATAAATTGTGTTTACTTATTTGTGAATATGTCCCCATTTTACAGATGAAGAGAGACTCACTGATCTTAAATGTCTTTTTCCATAGTCACATAGCTGGTAAATGTCAGAAGAGGAATTTTAACCTTCCTCTTCCTAACTATAATAGAATATTACAAATCTAGTACTTTATTTACATCACCACACTGTTCCTCTTTTCTGTAGCTTTACATCTTTCCTTCAAACATCCTGAACTGGAGGTTCCTGGGATTTCTTTTATATTGCTATGAGATCCTTTTATCTAAATATGGCCCTGTGACCTGGATATATGTGTGTGTGACAGTCTATGATGTAACAAGAACCTGTGATTTTTTAAAAACTTCTAATGAAGACAGCCTGATCAACCTGTTGAAAACTGAATTAACTGAATTACCTTGCCCAGGCATGGTCCTTTTCACCCTGAGTGTTGGTACACTCTTAACTCTATACTGATGATTGGTATTCTGCAAAACGATCCCAGATTGTAAAATCTCTTGAACATACTTGGTGGTTTTCAAAGAACTGACAGAAAGGCCCTGACCCCCATCTGAAATAACAGTCAGCAATAACAATTAGGAACAAAATAGCTGTCAGGAACTCACAGGCAGAAGTTTCTCCCCCACTCCCTCATTCTCTCAAATAAAGACTCCACACCCCTCTGAATTTTAAACCTTTTGGAATTTCATCCCTCTGAAATCACAAAATAGACATTACCACTTAAGATTTGTTTATTTGTTTTTCCATTAACTGCCAGTAATATAACTTTAAATTCCAGGACTTACCTATCCGTAATTTTGCAAAAAAGACCCTTCCCATCCCACCACCACCAGTTTACCAGTTATGTCAAAAGAATCACCTCATTTTGTGATCACTTACTTCTTATAGGAGTTGTGGGAGAGCTTTAGCAATACAGATTTCTACAAGTGTATGTGTTTATGAGAGAGACCAAGATTAGAGATTTAAATAAAAAATAAAATGCATTTAGGATAATTTTCAGAGAAGGGCTAAATGAGCCACGTGATTGCTGTTAACATCCATGCCACTGACAGGGCCAAATGACCTCATGAAGCTTTGGAAACAAAGTCTGCCACCCCCATGCCACCCTTGCTTTCAAAAATGCTTCTCTTTTTCTCTGATGCCAGGTTATGAGATTGCCTGCTTTTTGCAGTCCTTGATTCTACAAATGGGTCAGAAGAAAAGTCATTTCTAGTATGTTTCATTCCTTGTGTACCTCTTTCTTTGATGCTTTCTTCTACCATACCATCTTCTAGCCTTACAAATTGGTCATGTCTGCTAAGCCACATTTCCATTTTTTGTATTGTTTTGAGAACATTTGACCTATAT
This sequence comes from Petaurus breviceps papuanus, assembly GCF_028583685.1. Lineage (NCBI taxonomy): Eukaryota > Metazoa > Chordata > Mammalia > Diprotodontia > Petauridae > Petaurus > Petaurus breviceps. The sequence continues at coordinate 24,279,458 of NW_027187372.1, forward strand.
TACAACTTGTTTGGCATGTAATTGGTTTCTTTTTAAAGCTTTGTTATAGTTACATTCTATTCTGTGAATTCCTAAATAATTTCATTGTATCGCACATATTCCTCAGTTTCTATATCGATGAGAAGAATTTGGGGGGTCCCTTTTTGCATTACCAGAAAATTGTGGCAAAGAGAGACTTTGAGATTTATCAAAACGTACTTCATTCTTGAACAAGAATGAGGTTAGGGTATCAGGACTCCTCCTTTGGCAGTTTGCTTCAGGAAACCACTGTGATGGTGTAAATAAAATGAACATGTCAAAAATGATTTTTCACTTCTCTTTCTAATATATTTTGGAATGCAGGGAAAGTAGATGTTGAGGATACACATGGGTTGGAGTTAACCAGACAAAAACAGGTGAACAGTGTGGAAAGAAGGAAAGGGTAGATGATGCCTTGTTGGAGCTTCTAACTAAGAAAGGGGAATGAATATGGATTGTGGACTGGAAAAACAGACAAGAACTAAAGCAGAGGAAATCACAATGAGAGTACAGGGAGCCTCAGAGAAGGACCATACACCACAGATTTTAATGCCCAGGACAGAGTCTCTGGTAACCTTGCCATTGTTGCAGCACCGGTTTTTCCATGTATCGTGGCTTCTTAAAGATGTGAAAGGCCAAGAATTTTAGGGTTAAAGGTAAAGTTTTATTGAGAATGTCATCGATTTCTGAGAAATAACAGTTAGTCAGGAAGTTTGAAGTTTACAACAAGGAATATTTCAGATATGGGAAAGGGGGTGTTCAAGGAAGGGAAAGCATAAGAGTACCATACACTAGGAGAAGAAGGAAGAATGAAACAAGAAAAAGAGTAGACTATAGCGAGAAAATAGAAGAATTTGGGGATGCTGCAGCTTGTCTCCTACTTTGCCATTTTGAGGTTTTCTTAGATCTTATATAATAGTAGGATTATAGAGCTAGAACCAGAGAGAGGGTCCTCGGAGACCATCTAAAAGCAAGAGTCTCATTTAGTTAGTTTGTGACCAGGTATGTAGGAGATATTTAATAACCATCTATTGACTGACTTACTGGTTTATGGAATACATTCAATACTCCCCCCCTAAAAATAGATTACATTTTATGTCATGTAGACTCTTGACTAAATCTATTAACTGATATTTCATCATAAAATGAAGGTAATCCTGTATTCTCAAAGGCTATCCTGAAGTATAAATGTTCTGGTAGGTCTCACCAAGTTAAAAATGTTTCAGACCTGACCCCATAATAAACTGACTTTGAATCACTCAAGAACAAAGTCTACCTAAGTTATAAGAGGTTCATGACCAAAACGTTTCATTTTCTGGACATGACAGTTCATGAAGACCTTCTACTTAAGGCACTCAGAGTTGCAACCTGTGCTGGTGGAAGGACTAACCACACTGATGAAATCATGACCCTTTCCAAATATTGGTTTTATTTGTAATCAGTGATACATGAAGTGATTTTTTTGGATGTAACACTTTTTGTCAAAACTTAAAGTTTACCTTACCTGTTTTTATACCCAGCAGCTAGTAAGTCACCATAGATTTTTGTTTTTCCAGTTAAAGGTCTATATTTTGCTATTTCTTCAAACTGAAAATGTCAGTATATTGGAACCATCAATTCATGTAAACAAGAGTGGTGTCTCCTTGCCATATATAATATAAACCGAATGCACCATAAAATTTTGTTTATTTTAAGCTCATGATATTTACCAGTGTGGATCTTGCAAACTTTGTTAACTTTTAACTCTGAGACCATTTTTCATCCTATTTCTTTGCTGGGAGGCTCTGTTTGTATCTAATTAAATGTGGCTTTCTTAAACCTTTACAGTTGGTAGCTTAATATATTTTTTGTTGTATTTTGAGTACAAAGGCTATATTATGCTTTTGTTGGCCTCCACGCTAGCTCGTATGCCAACTGCATAATTGTGTTCTCTGCAATATGTCAGTATTTGAATGCCGAGGGCTCAACAGGTGGTGTTGGATAAAGTTCTGGCAAATCAAATAGGTAATGTGGTTATTTCTTTTGTCAAATTATAATTAAAAGCAGAGCCAGAATAAAACAAGACTCGTATTTTCCTGTTCTCAAATGGGTGTAAAATCGTATTCAAATCATTTTCCATGACAAAGATCCATTAGTACAGCAGCTCATTCTCTAAATAAACATGAAACACCTTTTGATCTATGGCGACATTGTCCTCAGTAAAGTTTACATTGTAAACATGAAGCATAAACATCAACACATAAGGTAGTGGCTCCTTGACCCTTCTGTTGCTTAGGAGTAAAAACTTCATGATTCTGCCAAAAAAAAATGCAGTGAGACTTTGAGAAGATTTAGACCCCGTATTCATTCTACTCAAATGTTCAGCATAAAAGTTTTCCTTGTGTATTCTTTTTCTCTGAAGGCCATAAATACTTTCAGAAGAATCAGTAATCAGCCTGCTAAAGAGTTTATTAGATTGCTGATTGTGTTATTTTTTTTTTTTGTTAACTAGGATGATATTTTTTGAACTGACTCTTAAGTCAGAGGACTTGGTTTCAAATCCTACCCTTGATATTTACTGTGTTATCCTTTAAGGCCAGGCGATCAGTTGGGCATCAATTTCCTCTTCTGTAAAATGAAGCAGGTATCCTGTGATGTTTCTTCCAGTGATAGATATATTTTCTTAAACAATTTGTTAATATTATCAGTAATGATAAGTGAAAGCACAAAAACAGATAAAATTTCAAATGATACCAATATTGAAGTCTACCTATTATCATAATTTTATTGCCCTGGAAAAAAAACTACCCAAGTACTCTTACAGCAATAACAACAATTATGATGATGATGATAATGGTGATAATACCTAGCATTTATATAGTACTTTAAAGTTCACAAAGCTCTTTACAAATATTTTCTCATTTTACCCTCCCAACAACCCTGGAAGGTAGATGCAATTGTCATTCCTCTTTTTCAGATGAGAAAACTGAGACTAAGAGAGATTAGGCAACTGACCAAGGGTTGTACCCCTAATAAGAGTCTGAAGCTGGATGTAAACTCAAATCTTTCTGAGGTCCAATATTCTGTCTACTGTCACTTACCTCATTCTCCTCAAGGATATTTGGCTTATGATACATATTTGGAATAAACCAGTCCACACTTCAGCCCTCCTTTTCCACTCATGACTAATTGAGGGAGGAGAAAGTGGGAAGGTATTTTATTTTACCTACTTCTCCTCCCTGCAGGAGTCAATGTCCTGGGTGTGAGGGAGAGTTTGGAATCTGACAGTAATAACAATGGGAGAGTAGCAGAGATGCCTCAATACAATATGTGGATTTAGAAATCAAAAGATCAGGCACACAGCCAATATCTGGAAGGGCAAGAGAGAAAAAGGCTTATTTATCAGGTTCAGTGATGAATTTGATCATAAGACAACCAACAGCATACTAGGGGGACTTCTTTTGAATCAGATCTATGTCTGTACTCAAAGATAATCAAAGGGAGGGTATGCCAAGCATAGGTTCAAAGGCAAAAGGTATCTGAGTGTCCTTTGACAGGATCAATTTGCTTCCTTCAATCTAATGACTGATCTTTTAGGCTAGAGGGCATAGTGTCTCAATGAGCTGCAGCTGTTTTATCATTCTGGTCAATATTTAAGGTAATAAAAAGTAGTAAAACTAGGATTCCAGTAAAACTTCTCTGAATCTAAATGCAATACTTTCTCCTCTATAATACCCAGCCTCCACAGTAATCATGACTTCACTAAAGCTTGAAGGATACAATTAGACCATTTACAATGTGTACACCTAAAATTTATTTTTAAAAATTTAATTTAATTTTTAAGGAACACAAAAATCTATTATTTCTCTCATACTTGAGCCCTCACTGGAAAAAAGAAAGCAAACAGAAATCTCTTGTTAAAAAATATACATAGACAACAAGATAAATTCCTTTGTTGACCATGTACATGAAATATATGTCTCATTTCTTCTCTGGACCTAGTACCTCTCTGCCAGGGTGATAAATTGCATGCTTCATCACTTGTGTTCTGAAATTATGGTTAGTCATTGTGCTGATCAGAGTTCTGAAGTCTTTTAAAGTTGCTAAAATTCCCATAGCACAGTTTACTACATGCAATCAGATGGACAACATGTAGAGCTCATCCTTTCTTATACACACACACACACACACACACACACACACACACAAACAACAAATTAAATTGGGCAATGATCTGAAAACTGATCAGGAGGAGAAAAAAAGTTTGATTGTTTTGGGGATGTTATGCAGTTTTTAAGAACCCCCAGAAACCCACTGAAACAAAAACCCACCTTTTAAAAAAATTTTACTTTATTCATATTTATGGGTTTTTATATCCCTTAGATTTCCCCCTGCATCCCTCCATCTACCTTCCTGAGAAACAATCCATTATAACAAAATTTCTTTAAAAGAACAAGATGACAAAGAGAAAAAATAATTAAATTCTATCAATTTATTTTTTTAAAAAGCTTTTTTTTGACAATGTTCCACACTCATGGACCATTCCTCCTGCAAAAGAGTTGGAGGAAGGATCTTTTCATATGTCTTCTTTTAGGGAGAACCTTGTTCTTTATAATTCTACAATACTTATTTTTAATTCTTTCATAGTTGTCATTCTATTTATCAATGTAGTCATTGCAAATTCTGTTTTCCTGCCTCTGCTTACCTCAATATGGATCAGTTATTTTACATCTTTCAACATTTCTCAGTATTTATCAGGTCTGTTATTTTTTAATCACAGTAAATTATAGTATATGCATAGACTGCAATTTGTATAGCCATCTCCCAATTGATGGGCATCTACTTTGTTCCCAGTTCTTTACTCACAAAAATGTTATGCTATTAATATTTTAGTGTAGATGGGTCTTTTCTTTGTGTCACAGGTCAACTTGAGCAAAATTAGTCTACCAGTGTAACCTTTGGTTTAAAGACTGTGGACAAGTTTAGTCACTTTATTGGCCTAATCCCAAATTGCTTTCTGGAATGGTTATAATCTGCAGAACTTCAGCTGGAAAGACTAAGATGGCAAGGGGATTGGAGACCATGCTATATGAGGACTAGATGAAGGAAATGGAGATGTGGCTTAAAGGAACAAATGCTTGGGTGAGGTGTGGGTGATAATAGCTACTTTCAAGTGTTTGAAGGCATGTCAAGTGAAGGTGTTTTTAGATTTTTTTTGTCCTAGAATGAAGAACAAGGAGATATTAGTTGTGCAGGGGCAAATCCCTTCTTGAGACTATGAAAATATTTCCTTTCTTTTTTTATCTTAAGCATCTAACTTAGAGACTGGCACATAGAAAACACTCAATAAATGCTTGTTGATTAATTGACTGCCACATGTAAAGAAAAACTCCTTAATAATTACAGACATCTAAAAGTATAAAGGATCACCTCATATGGGTTTCTTTCTTACTGGAGGTTTTCTAGTAAGGGCTAAATGACCACTTAGGGATTTTGTTGTAAAGATATATATTTGTTCATATCTGAGGACTAGATGTCCTCTGAGGTCCCATTAAGCTCTGTCATTTCATGATGTTGCATTCAACTGTCTCCAGAGCAATCCTACATGTAAAACTAAACAAGTATATGGACAATCTGAACATTTGATCTCTTGTAGCTATCACTGTCTTTCTGGCAGTTAAAGTAGACAATTCTTCTAATACATCTAATATTCCAGTAATTTTATTGGGTCAAGGATGAGACATGTGAGAAAATTGAAGTGTTATGCATGTTAATTTAGACTGTCCCAAATATGAAGATGCTCAAATTATATCAATTTCTTATACCTGAACGACTTACCATTGTTCACTTCCAGGCTACCATTTTCATACTATGCATCTTGTACTCTAGAGGAAAATGTACTGTGAATTTCAAATAATCTACTTACATTTTAGGTATATAACTGTGGGCTAGCCTGGAGACCCATCAGCACATATAATATTATTTCTAAGGGAAAATGTGCTCTGAATTCCAGACAATCTAGAGACATACCAAATTTTGGAATACAACCTAACCACTTGTTAGGAAGTGACTGGATAACAATTATCATAAAATTTTGTTTTGGTATTTATAAGCCATTTTGGCTATGTTGTCTCTTGCCAGCTGGATGTCAAATGAAAAATTCATCTACCTAAGATATTTTGTCTACGTGCCATACACCTGAATATTTGGGGACATATGTTGTATTGGCACCATGTAGACAGACATGTAGACTATAAAGTGCTTGTTTCAGGGAAAAAAGAATAAACTAAATATCATGAGAATATGTTGTACACTACAAAAATATTTTTTTACTTTTTTAAAATTAAATTTCATGTATATTTTTAGTTTACATCATGCATGTCCACAAGATTTTGAGTTATAAATTTTCTCCCTGTCTTTCCCCTACCCCCCCCACAAAATAGCAACCCTACTGTATACCACCTCCCCCAATCTGCTCTCTCCTATACCTTCCCCCATTTCCCCTCTGACTTTACAATAGGGCAAGATGGATCTCTATGCCCTGTGCTTGTACATCTTATTTCCCAGTTGCATGTGAAAATAATAATAATATATTTTTTAAATGTTTGATTTTAAAATTTTAAATTCCAAATTCTATTCCTTCCTCCCTCGTCACTCACCCTTATGGGGAAGATAAGCAATTCAATATTTATTGTACATGAGTAGCTATGCAAAACATTTCCATAGTGGATATATTGTGAAAGACTGACTATATTTCCCTCCATCCTATCCCAACCCCCACTTGTTCTATTCTCTACTTTGACCCTGTCTCTTTTCAAAAGTGTGTGCTTCCAACTTCCCTCCCTCCCAGCCTGCCCACCCTTCCATCACCCCCCATACTCTCCCCCCCTATTCTCCTATAGGGCAAGAAACCCTATTTAGTGTGTATGTCATCCCCTACCTAAGCCAAATTCCATGAGAGTAAGGTTGACTCATTCCCTCTTGCCTTCCTGTTCTTCCCCTCCATTTTAACAGTTTTCCTTTGCCTCTTTTATATGAGATAATTTACCCTATTCTATCTTTCCCCATCTCTTTTTGTTATATTCCTCTCACCTCTCAATTTCACCTTTTAAGTATCATCCCTTCCTATTCAATTGGTTGTGTGCCCTCTCTCTATGTATACCTGTACACATATATACACACATTCACATATGTATTCATACACACATATACCCTCCTATATAGACATATATGTGCGTATAATACATATATACACACATTTATATTCCCTTCAACTATTCTCATACTGAGAAAAGTTTCATAAGTTATAATTATCATTTTTCCATGTAAGAATGTAAATAATTCAACTTTGATAAGTTTCTTATGATTTCTTTTCCCTGTTTACCTTCTCACGCTTCTCTTGCTTCTTGTATCTGAATGCCAAAAGTTCTATTCAACTCTGGTTTTTTCACCAAGAATGCTTGAAAGTTCTCTATTTCATTGAATGACCATATTTTCCCTAGAAACAAGATACTCAGTTTTGCTGGGTAGGTGATTCTTGGTTTTAATCCTAGCTCCTTTGACCTCTGGAATATCATATTCCAAGCCCTTCGATCCCTCAGTGTAGAAGCTGCCTTCTGTGTTATCTTGATTATGTTTCCACAGTGTTCAAATTATTTCTTCTTGACTGCTTGATTTTTCTCCTTGATCTGGGAATTCCAGAACCTGGCTGCAATATTCCTAGGAGTTTTCTTTTTGGTATCATTTTAAGAGGTGATTGGTGGATTTTTCAACCTCTATTTTGCTCTCTGGTTCTAAAACATCAGGGCAGTTTTCCTTGATAATTTCTTGAAGGATGATTTCTAGGTTCTTTTTTTGATCATAGCTTTCAGGTATGATTTTTAAAAATTATCTCTCCTGGATCTATTTTCCAGGTCAGTGGTTTTTCCAATGAGATATTTCACATTGCCTTCTATTTTTTCATTTGTTTGGATCTGTTTAATAGTATCTTAATTTCTCATAAAGTCACTAGCTTCCATTTTCTCCAGTCTAATTCTGAAGGAATGATTCTCTTCAGTGAGCTTTGGAGATTCTTTTTCCATCTGGCAAATTCAGCTTTTTTAAGGCATTCTCCTCCTCATTGCCTTTTTGAGCTTCTTTTGCCATTTAAGTTAGTCTACTTTTTTAAATTATCATTTTCTTCAGTCAGGTTGTTGACTCCCTTTTCATGATTTTCTTGCATCATTCTCATTTCTCTTCCCAATTTTTCTTCCCCTTCTCTTTTTTGGTTTTCAAAATCCTTCTTAAGGTCCTCTATGGATTGTAACTAGTTCATATTTTTCTTGGACACTTTTGGTACAGGAGTTCTGACTTCGTTGTCTTCCTCCTATTCCATGCTTTGATCCTTTTTGTCCCTAAAAAAGGAATCTAGAGTTGGGCTGCTGTGCTTGCTTTGCTTCCTTTGCTTGCTCATGTTGCCACTCAATTACTTGACTTTTGAGCTTTTTGCCACAATAGAACTCTGCTTCCAGACAGGAGAGCTTTGTCCCAAATAGCTGGGGTTCTCACAGCTGCCAGAGCTGTTGGGTGCCTTTTCAGAAGCCTCCACTGGCTCAAGCACACTGGGCATGCACCTCAGGACCTCCACCCTAGACAGCAATCCAGAGCCAAGCAAGTTAAAGCAAAAGCAATTTCCTGTCAGACTGGTCACTTGGTCCCCCTACAATCTGCAGGCCAGGAGTTCTGAAGCAGCTATGTGGTGGTGGCTGCTGCACCTCGGCCACTTCTCCCTCCAGGGGCAGAGGCTGGACCATACTTTCAGACCCTCTGTTCCCAAAAAGTCCACACTGAACTCTCACTTTTTCTTTGGCATTTATGGGTTAATAATTCTGGAAACTCCTACAGCTGCTGGTGATCTACTCCCCCAGAAGTTCCTCCAGCTGGGGCTGCTCATGGCCATCCTGAAGCTAAAACCACAGAATTATGTAGGGATGGGCTAGGCTCCCAGTGGGCTGCAATGGACTCTTCCTGTTGGCCTGCCAGTCTGTCTTCAGCAAGAGGTTTGTTTCTCTGTGTCACTTTGTGGGTTCTTTAGCCCTAAAGTTTGTTTAGAGTCATTTTTATAGGTATATGAGGTATATGAGGGGGCATACACAGTTTTCCTGCTTCTACAACACCATCTTGGCTCAACCCCCCCCCCCCCAAAAATATTCTTATAAGGAAAAGATCTTTGCAAATCCACAGACCAGTGCTGGAAAGACTTGTGAAATGATGGTTGGTTCCATTAAAACACATCAACTTATTTCTGTCTCAATCTAATGACTTTTTTATACCCATTAATGGCAGCAAAAATATAGAATCATAGCATCAAAGATCAAGAAATAGAAAGGACAGGGTGACTAAGTGGCACAGTGAGTAAAGTGCCAACCCTGGAGTCAGGAGGACCTGAGTTTGGTTCCGGCCTCAGACACTTAACACCCACCCACCCACCCACACCCACACCCACACCCACACACCCACACACACACACACACACACACACACACACACACACAAAACTAACCGTGTAACCTTAGGCAAGTTACTTAACCCCAATTGCCCTCCAAAAGGCAAAAAAAAAAAAGGACTATATAGGTCATTTAATCCAACCTCCTAATTTTACAAATGAGGAAATTGAGGTCCAGAAAGATTATGTGACCTGCCCAAGGTCACAGAGTCAGGATTTGAACTTAGGTTTTATGTCACAAGTTTAGCACTCTAAATTCCATGATTTTTCCCCTGAACTTTTCAAAGGACATGCCAATTTTCTCCTAGACTCTGTTTCACATACCCTTCTTCACATGTTTGCAATGCTTTAGACAATGGTATATATGTGATGCTTTAATTTTAAGAGGAGAATTATTGATAGACCATTTTCAAACTAAATGGTTTTATGACATATCTATAGCTGACTTTATATTTTACGGGTACATCTTTGCTTAACTATAATTCAATAATACCTTGAGTTTCCAAACTTGAAGTCAGTGATATTTGAATTAAAGCTGGGCAGTTATTCAGTTCCCATGAAAAGTTGTTAAAATTAAGCACTATATAGACTAACTCTATAATTTCTCAAACTATAGTGTGAGAGGAAGTAAATTGTAGTAGAGGGAGGGAGAACCAGCCTCAAAGCCAAGAAGATCTGGTTTTAAGATCTAGCTCTAATCTATACTGGTGCACTCACCCAGGCAAGCCACTGAAACTCTCTGTGCTCTGGTGGGTCTTCATAATTTTCTAAAACTATAATTTTCAGAGAAGATGCCAACCTATATCATGAGGTATTTCTTCACCAGAAATCTCTCTACACTTATCAAATCCAAGACTCCATCTCTGTCCTAACTTTATATTGTATAATTTATAACATAACTAATGTGAAAGGTAACATGGCATAGAACAGAGTTTAGCCAACAATGGCCCATGGGACAAATCTGACTTGCTGTCCCTGAATGTCACATGAACAAAGAACAAAAACAGGAGGCTGGCCAGAGAGGGGGGGCATAGTTTGCTGCCCACTAGCACAGAAAATGGAGGAAGATCCAGGATTGGGGCCTGCCTCTGACCCACACTAAAATAATGGCTACTTAAGCAACTTAAATACTTTTTGTATCAGGCACCTCTAAAATACTGTAAAATTATCTATGCATTCCTAATCTGTATCTGTGCAGGGTGTTTTCAGATATGCAAAGGGAAAGCCACCCACTTCAAAGAACTCCATACAAATATATCTATTAATATATGTATATGCATATTACAAAATATGTTTATGTAAGGAGATATAATGAAATGGAAAGAGGATGAGGCTAGAAACCAGGAGGCATGGATTCTAATCTTGTCTCTCTTCTTATTTTTCTCCTTGACCCTGTGAAATTTGCTTAACTACTCAACACTGCAATTTCTTTATATGTATAATGAGGAAATTCTATAGTATACTCTCTTAGGTCTCTTCTCCCTCTGAGTCTATAGTTCTAATATTCTATAAAATTTGGTGGTAATATATTGGCTGAAGAGTCAAATGAACCCCTAAAATGCTGACTATAAGAAAGAAGACAAATTTTTACTGCTGGCAAAATCACCAAGACATTTTTATTACATAAACAGGACACTTCCTAACCAATATCATTATTATCAACTCAATAAGATAAATAGTTCCCTTGACTGTCCTAAGGTTTAAAGATAGAAACTCAATGGATGTAGTGACTTTAGAGCTGAGACTTGTAAAATTATATTAATTCTATTCCATCAACTATGGTATAGGTTCTGTTGATCCTGTACTTTATTCTCCCATTTTCAAAGATGTGAAGTGGTCAAATTTATTTCTGCTGGAAATAGAAGGGATAAAAGTGTTTGTGTCATGATTTCAAAATATCTATTATAAACTTCAAGTAAAAAATATCATCTGTTTAACTCTAAGGTACTGAATGAAAAAGGACAAGGCAATTTACCATATAAGTGGTATTCTGTAGTTTTCTTCTCTTTTTTACAAATAATTCCTAGTCACATTAGAAGTCAAATTTAATTATAGTATGCACAAAGATTTAGAGCTGAACTACTTATAACAGATAATTTACTCATTCAACACACATTTCCTAAATGCCTACTACACACCAGATACTATGCTAGACACTAGAGTTACAAAGACAAAAATAGAATGTTACATACACCATGTTTACTATGCAAAAGAAAAAATTGTTTTATTTAGCATCAAATGATGAATATTTGCTAAGCTTCCAAGCTGTTGTTGGAATGTGAGTGTGGCCCTCAGTCATTGACAAAAGGAGATCTCTGCTTTCTAGAACTATGTCTAATGTTTACAGAATCTGTGGTTGACATTTTCAGAGGCATAAGGAATGGAAGCCATGATTTCTGCACTCACCATGGACAATGCAATAGGTGGCACTCTAAATTGTCACATGATAAAAATCTAATATTAAATGGACTCCAGTCTTTCAAAAGAATAAATCTTATCAAAAGTATGTACAAGAAAAAAAACATATTAATTTACTTTGACCTCCTAGAAACTGCTCAACAACAGTGTTCCTTCTTTCCCTTCCTCTATATATGATATGGAATCAAGTAAATCATTGAAGTTCAAAGCCTAAACATCCTTCCTTCCCTCAACACTCTGCTGTAGATTGGCGCCACTGAATGTATCTACAATACTGAAAAGAAAAGGAATTAATTGTAAGAAGGGCAGCTTTATGTTCACCTTTTCAAAGCTTATTTTTGTAGTAGCAAAAGATTGGAAACGAAGTGAGCGTCAACCTATTGGGAAATGGCCAAACAAGTTATGAGATATAGACGTAATAGAAGATTATTGTGCCATGAGACATGTAAAAGGGTAAAGTTTAGTAAGAAATTGGGAAGATCTCTATGAAATGATGATACATAATGAAGAAAATAAAAGAATTTATACAACATTATAAAGACAAGCAAAATTGAAAGGTTTTCAAACTCTGATCATTGCAATGATAAACCATGATTTCTGAGAACCAAAGATGAATCAAATGACCCACCTCCTGCTGGAAAGGTGAAGGTCTTAAAATGAAGAATGATGCCTACTTTCATGGACAAGGACAATGTGGGAATAGCTTTCATTAGATTATGCATAATTGTCTGGAGGGTTTTATTTTAGTTAATTGTTCATTTGAGAATGGGAAGTGGAGGAAAGAGAAAATAAATACTTGGTATTGAAAAATAAATAAATTAAATTCAGAAGAAAAAAGCAAAGAGTAAATTGAACTTCTCATTTTAAATGTAATGATTTTAATCCATTTTAAGGTCCCTATTAAAAGACTGTGATCCTAGAATTAAGACTGAAATAATTCTAATTGACATGTTTTAGTGTCATTATTAATACCTAGAGAGTCAGCATGCTGTGATAGATGGAAATCAGTCTTGGAGTCAGGAAGAGCTGGGTTCAAATCTTGACTCTGATGCCACTACCTCTCAGAGTCCCAAGCTATTTTCTAAGACTACAGGTTAAAGAGGAGTTGTCCTTCTGCATCAGCAGAGGGAGTTTTTCCAGTAGTTCATTTTGTCAATTAAAAGGATGTTTAGTTCCATAAGGACAATTTCCCATGCAGAAGAAAATATAGTTCAGGGGGCAGCTAGGTGGTGCAATGAATAGAGCACCAGCCCTGGAGTCTGAAGGACCTGAATTCAAATCCGGATTCAGGCACTTAACACTTACTAGCTGTGTAACCTTGGGCAAGAGACTTCTGAACCCCACCTCAAAAATGGGATAAGGACTATGATTTCAATGACATAGGGTATTTCTAGAATTTAAAAAAAAAATCCTTCTTTTAGGTCATATTGGCATCCTGTCTGCCACTTACCATCTTGGAGAGTTTACTAAAGCACTGAGAGATTGTGATTTGTTCAAGGTCACACAACCAGTAAATTCAAGGTCAGAACATGAACTCAGGCCCTCTTGGCTAAGAGGTCATTTCTCTATCACTCTGCATACTGTCTCTTGGACAAAAAAAAGTAAATGATTAAAAGTTTCAATGATAAAGATAATCATAATAATTGGAAATGCTTTGTAAATACAAATGCTAGCTATCATCATCATCTTTATTGTCATCATTAATATTTTAATAATGTACCCTTTATCATAAAGAATTCATATTTCCAGGGTGACTAGGTGGTACAGTGAATAGAGCACCAGCCCCAGAGTCAGACACTTAACACTTACTAGCCATGTGACCTTGGGCAAGTCACTTAACCCCAAATTCCTACCTTCCCTCCTCCAAAAAGCAAAAAAAAAAAAAATTTCATACTTCCTTAAAAGTTGGTTAAAAATAAAATTCTCTGTATTAACTATAATCAATTTTCATAACAGAATACTATATTTAAGACCTAGAAGGGAATTGTTGTTTCTCAGTAGTGTCCAAGTCTTTGGGATCTCATTTGGGGTTTTCTTGGCAGAGAAACTGGAATAGTTTGCCATTTCTTTCTCCAGTTCATTTTACAGATGAGGAAAGTGAGGCAAATGGGTAAATCTGAGAACTTTACACAACTCTGCCTCACTTAAATCCAGTTCCTGTGTAAGTCAAGGTATGACCCTCATAATGTCATTGGTCCTCTTAGAGAACAAGGGACAAACAATTGCCAGCAATGACTTGACCAGCGTCACAGAGCTAGTAAGTGTCTGAAGCCAGATTTGAATTCCTGAAGATGAGTTTTCCCTTTTATTTTACAGATGAGAATACTGACACCTAGAGAGCTTCTGTTTTCTTTAGTTCATGCAACTAGTTGGTAACAGAGACAAAATTCAGATTGATTCTCTTCATTAAGTTCCCTTCATTCCCCCAAATAAAAAAAAGAGAAAGGAAGCTGGACGTGTTAAGGATGACTCAGACTTCTTCATCCAAATTTAAGAATTTAACAATGTAGACTTGTAAATTTCAACCCAGATGAAATATATCAAATTCATAGAAATGTATTTATTACTACTGTTTATTTAAAATGAACTATACTTTCTAAGCATTGGAACTGAAATTATGAGAAATGAGAAGTTGGTAATATAAGCCCTAAGATTGTCATGATGGGTAAATCTTGACCCTACTTCAATCTAGCTCTACCACATGTCTAATGTTACATGCTGTATAATTCTTATACTTCTTTTTCCCAATACTTTTTCTATTACTTGAATTTCTATTACCTGCCCCCTTCCTTTCTTCTTTTTCTTCTTTTATGAGTCTGGTGGCTATTACTCCCCAAAAAGCAAAAAATATATCCTGGTAGACCATGCCCCATTCAGAGTAGAGTCTATGAACACTTGAGATAATAATAGCTAATAATAATAGCTATTGTCTGTGTGGCACTTTAAGATTTGCAGATATTTTTATCTTTAAAATGTTTATAGTTATCTTTATAAATTTTAGCTTTACAAATATTATCTCATTTGATGATCATAATAACATTGAGAGGTAGGTGCCATTATTATCCCCATTTTATAGATGCATAAAGTGAGGCTGAGAGGCTAAGTGACTTGCCTTGGGTCACACAGTTAGGGATCATCTGAGATGACATATGAAGTCTTCCTTCTCTCCAATTGTGCAACCTTCTCTCCACTGTGCCTCTTAGCTGCCTCCAAAGAACAATTTAAGAACTATGGATGATGGTTAATCAAATAATAAAATCTTGAAATGAACAACAGTATAATCCTAAAAGTTGTTTATTTAGCATAGCAGAAGACACCAACCCTTTCTCCATACTCTGTCCCTATCTCTATTCAGTCCAGTCTGTCTCTACCTTGATTTTTATCTCTCTCCTCCCCTCCTGCCTTTTCCCAACCACTTCAAATACTTAGGGCAGGATCTATTCTGGCACCCAAACTCACAAAATTGCTACTTGGACATGTCCACTTTGGTATACTTATTTACCTAGGATCACAGACAGTGAAAAGCCATGGGTTCACAGCCACCATAGACAGGTGGGAAGGAAGACAAACAGTCTACTGATCCCTCAAAATTTCCCTGCCTCCTGGTAGGCACAAAAGAAAGAGAATGGACATCTCTTCTTTATGAACACCTAGTTCACCTTTTGTGTGCACACTCCCTTTTGGCTCAGACTCTCTTGAGTTCTCCCAATTTCTAAACCAATTAGATCTTTTGTTGTCATCACCTCTCAAGTAATCATGGCCAGAAACCTCTTCCCTCCCAATTTCTACATGGCGGTTGTAATGAAACCAGGAGGGGAAGAAACGAAAATGTTTGTAGCACTGGTTCCCCATTCCCACTGGTCAGTCACCCTATTACCTCCCTTTATTCCCCTTACTGTCACTTCCTTTCTATTCCTGTTCTCAACTCTTATAAGTATGTTTTAAAATGTCTCATTTTTATTGAATAATATTTTATTTCCTCTCTACTCATAGGCCCATAGATATCCTTGGAGGCCATTCTGACACCCTGATTCTGCTGAGGCCCAAAGAAATTAAGGGACTTTTCAAAGGTCACACAGGTTGATAGTTACCTGGCATATAGATAACTTGCTCAATTTCAGATTTTTTTCTGGTTAAATAGCATGTATTGAGTTGACATAATTTAAAATGTCTTCTAGTAACAAAGGCATTTTCTAGATTTAGAAAGAACAACTTAGAAAAAGCAAAACCAAAACTCAAATATCATCCTAGGGAACACTTATTTTCCATCCAAGAAAGGCTGGAGAAAATAGAATAAAACATTCCAAAAGAGGGAATTGGGAAAGAGAGTTTTGCTGAACTTCAAAAAACATTTTTAAGTACTGAAAATTTTTAAATAATAATTCAAAATTTCTCAGATTTTTTGGGGAGGTTGGTAATCAAGGTTAAATGACTTGCCCATGGTCACACAGTTAGTATATGTCTGGGGTCACATTTGAACTCAGGTCCTCCTGATGTCAGGGATGGTGCCCTATGCACTGCACAACCTAGCTGCTTCTAGATAATTTTATTTTTTTTAACTTTCATAACTCAGTTGGCTAACCACCTTCACCAAAACCTTTAATTTCTCTGAAATTCAGTTTTTTTTTCACTTATGGAATGAAAGACATGAATAAGATGATCTTTTAGGTCTAATAGATCTAAGATACTTGATGAAATACATTTATTTTATCATTTTATTATTGTTCAAATAAAATCCATCTGGACAGCTAAATGGTATAGTGGATAGAGCAACTGGCCTGGAATCAGGAAGACCTGAGTTTAAATTCATCCAGTCATATTGATCCTGGGCAAATCACTTAACCCTGTTTGCCTCAGTTTTCTCCTCTGTAAAAATAAGCTGGAGTAGGAAATGGCAAACCACTCCAATCTTCACCAAGAATACACCAAATAAGGTCTCAAAGAGTCAGACAGAGTTGAAACGAATGAACAACAACAACAATTTATCTGTGTTCTTAATGTCTTCATCTCAAATTCTTTGTAACATATTCAGGATTTAAAAAATGAAACTAAGTATATTTATCCAGCACAATTTTCCATTGCTTTTTCAAGTTATATGTTAAATCAAAGAAACATAGCATAGATTCTTGATTCATTTACAGATATTTTATGGAAATCTTGGGGCAGGAGATTTTTTTAAGCATATGGTTGAGTTCCATAAGCTTGGATGGCTATTCACTTTTTTTTCCCCTAGCAATGAACAAGTAAGCATTTTCCAAATTCTCCAAGTCTCAGATTCATATGCTGGTAATATTAGAAAATGTGGTAAATAAATGCAAATCACAGAATAGTGAACAAATATGTAGATGTAACTGAAGACTTTTTTCCTATCCAAAATCCACATGCAATATATGGTACTACTTAGAAGAGTTTCTAAGGAAGAGGGCTAGCTGAAAAGGAGGCACACCCAGGAATTACTTGTGGTATTTTTATTTATATGTTATTCTAAAGAAATGTTTTTTATTTACTTCTCTTGCTTTTATATTGTATCCATTTCTAAATACACTCCTATTTCTCTCCTACCTATACTACCTTCCCATGTAAACAAATATAAAAGAAGAAAAAAAACAGCTCAGCAAAACTAACCAAAATATCATCCACATCTGACAATCTAGAGAAAATTTCACACCCATAATCCTCATCCTTTGAAATTAAAAGAGGAAGTTGCTTTCTCTTAACTCCTCTCTAGTCCATAGTCACTATATTTAAAGGGTCATTTTTTATGCATTTTACAATGTTGTCATTATACACATTGTTTCCCTAGTTCAATTTATTTCACTTTTCTTTAGGTCACAGAGGTCTTCATTTGTTACTCTGAATTCTTTACATCTGTTCTTTCATAAAGTACAGTAATGTGTGATGACATGCAAATAATGTCATTTAACTGGTTCCTAATGAAATGTTTCAAGTTCTTTGCTTCCACAAAAAAGAGGCTGCTATGAACACACATACACACACACACATGCGCGTGTGCATGTGTGTGTGTGTGTGTATGGGTATGTGAATTATCTTTCTGGTTTTTTTAACTCCTTTAAGGTATTCTCTCAGTAATGAGAATTCTAGGTCAAACGGTATAGATATTTTAGTGATTTTTATTTCACAGAACCCCAAATTACTTTCTAGAATGGTTGAACCAATTCATAGTTTGATCCAGTAGTATATTAGTGTCCCTACCTTTCCTTAGACTTCCATCAGTTCATGAAAATCTTTTCATGTTTCTCAGTATCCATTATATTCAGTGACAGAATATTCAATTACATTTATGTGCCACAATTTCTTTATTCCCCAACTGATAAAAATTTACTTTCTTTCCCTAAAAAATGTTGCTAAAATATTTTGCTGTAAATAGAACCTTTCCTTTTGTCAGTGATCATTCTGAAGCATTGTCTTATAGTGGAACCTCTGTGTTAATATGATCACTTCTGAGTCATATGAACAACTAGATACTTTCTCTGATTCTCACCATCTCTCAGACCTCTCCAAAATATGAATTACATTCAGGACATAAAGCAATTGAAACTGTCTCTATAATCTAAGACAGAAGGATCAAACACACAGTCCACAGACCACATGCAGCCCACAAAACTGCCAAATTTGGCCCAAACCAGAATAAAAATAATAATTGGGAAATATTTAACAAAATTAATTAAAATATTATAAAATATAGATATTATATTTTAAAACTAAACTAATATGCAGCCTACAAGGATCCTTGTGTATGGATTAATGGAGACTGTTTTGATTCTAGTTGACTGCAGTCGTCCAAGACACCAAAAATCCTAACAAGGTAGCAACCTGATGAAGTAACCACAGAAAAGCTTAATTCCTCATCCTACCCTCTGGTAAGGCTGCACAAATTCACCCATAAGTTTTAAATAGAATTCAACTCTGCCTTCCCCCCACCCCCCGGAAAGGAAATTCAAAAGTCAAAAAAATACTCTACTTGACATGGCAGCATGTTCTACTGCAATGGTGCTCAGCTAGAGATATGAAAAACAAAGGCAGGGAGCTAGTAGGGGAAGGTTGAAGGAGCTCTACCAGGTTTGAAGGAAAGGGAACTGGCATCTGAGTATAACCAGTTCTGTCCCCCCAATTATACTGGACAATTAACTGAGACCAACAAAATGTGAATTCCTCAGCATGGAAAGAAGCCTAGACAGCTCTGAGGTCCACATTCCAAGAAACTACTATCAAAGGTGAAGGAGTCAGAAAGGGAGTAATAGGGAAATATAAGTGACTGAAATTGCCAAGATCTCAGGACTAAGCAAAACCAGTTGAAGACCTTGAATACAAGCAGATAAATCAATAGGAAAGATATTAACAAAAGAGAGTATGGCCTTCAAATCTTTCAAAGACATCCAAAGATATCTCTCAAATCAAGTCAATCTCTGAATAAACGTTTCAAGGCAAAATAAATGATCAACATCTTATGAAGCAGAGAAGACTACAAAATCCCCAAGAGTATATGACATCACAACAGGGTATCCCTGGATGGTTTGAGATAAATAAGAATTGGTATATAAAATAAAGCATCAAGGCTATTTTGATTTGCATTTCTCTTCTTCTTAATAATTTGGAGCATAGTTTTACATGTTTTCTTTCAATTATTTGTTCATATTCTTTTAACATTTGTCTATTGAGTTTTTCAATTTCATGTAATCAAAATTATTTCATTTTTACAGTTGTCTCTCTTGTTAGTTGATTAAGAATTCACCCCCTAGCCATACCTGTGAAAGGTATATGATTTGCTTCCCTTTTTATTTCTTATATTATAATTTTTAATATTCAGATCACATATACATTTTAAATTTATTGTGGAATAGGGCATAAAATATTGGCATATGCTAGACAATTTTCTTAACAAATTATAGTTATTTGTTATAAAGAACAGCTTTAACTTTTGGGGGAGAGGGAGTAGAGATGGGAAGAAAGTAATAAAGATGTTTTTAAACAAGAAAGGAAAGAGCATTAACAATATATCATAAAGGTACACAGAAGAAAACAAAAAGACATTTTGAAAGGGACAGAGATTCAGGAAAATTTACCACTACTGTATTAAAATAAATATACACTGAAAACAAAGTGAACATTTCAGATGTTCACAGTTTCATATATCATTTTCTTTTTTTGTTTTTTTCATGATGAAATTTTTATGTTTTTCATGATTGTTAATAATAAAAAGAGATTCTATTTAAAAAAAAAACTCTGAGGAGTGGACTACAAGTTCAATATGTATCAATAATGTGATATAGCGGTCAAAGAAGCCAATACAATTTGGGGCTACACATGAGTGTAGCTTCAAGGAATATAATACTGATAAGCT
The DNA here is from genome assembly GCF_028583685.1 of Petaurus breviceps papuanus. Taxonomy (NCBI): domain Eukaryota; kingdom Metazoa; phylum Chordata; class Mammalia; order Diprotodontia; family Petauridae; genus Petaurus; species Petaurus breviceps. The sequence goes on from NW_027187372.1 coordinate 24,299,719, forward strand.
CACAATGTCTTTGTAAATCAATAAATATAGATCAGTCTATACTGTTGCAAGCATGCATAAAGTGATATGAAAATAATCTGTATCTGACTGTGACAGTATTTTGGAGTTATCTTGGCAAAGATACGGGAGTATCTTTGCTATTTCCTTCTCCAGCTCATTTTACAGGTGAGGGAACTGAGGCAAATGGTTAAGTGACTTGCCCAGGGTCACACAGCTAGTAAGTGTCTCAAGCTGAATTTGAACCCAGGCAGATGAGTCTTCTAGTGCTCTATCTACTACACCACTTAGCTCCCCTAGACCATGCCTTAGTAAATGCTTATTTTTGAAGTTATGCATAAGAATTACTTCTCATAGCACTTTATGTCATATATACATACTTGTAACAGCCTCGTCAGCTGTCTGATCATATAACTACTGGGAACTGATTCTGAAGTCTTTAGTTGGATGAAGTAATTTTGGGAGTAGATTGAACCAAGAATTCAAATGTCTGTACAGCTGAGTTGATTGAATGAGAAGCTGATTTCAGGGGTGCTCTGCCTACCTAATAGAGGCCCTCATCTAAAATCTTTATATATGCAGCTAACAAAGCAGTGACATGTTTGTTTCCTTTTTCCTCTTTAGTTTCCTAGCCTGACTCTCACTATCTTGTCTAGGCTGGAAAGTAAGAGGCTACTCGTGGCCCCATGCCATTGCCAATCAGCAAAGGAGTTTTGATCTTCTACATTTCTAACCTGGGCTTATTTGCTGTTCTTTGGTAACCTAGTGACCTCTTGCTCCTGAGGGCTCACTATATAAATCTCATGGTCATATAACTAATGACCTTCAAAGCCAGGATTTGAACCACTCTCTCCTTATTCCAAGCATAGTGTTCTCTCCATCAGTCCATTTTCCTCTCTTAAATGGTGAAGGTACAGTTCTCCCTTCCATATTAGGACTTTCCCCCATCACAGTTTTGATGTATCTGTCTGCATAAGAAATTAAGTAGGAATTTGGGGAAAATTAAACGGGAATTTGAGGGAAATTTTGTGGAAGCTACAAACAACAGGTGAAGGTCAACTGACAACAAAGAGCCCTCAACCAGATACTTAACTCAGATTTTACAATAAGGTAAAAATACCCCATAAAAGAAAAAGAAGGAAATCAGACTTCTTCTCTGCTAGGAAGGTAGGGCCAAGAAATTCTGTGTGGATTTTTCCAGGTTGTGGGTATTTTCCATAACCCTGAAGATGTGGAAGAGTTAACTGTACCATTAAAAAAACTGATCAATCAGACGTGTTGACAATTATGCTCTGAAAAATACTCATTTGTTAGATCTTTTGGTCTAATTAAGTTGTATTTGCTAATGAGCATAGTACTTATTAGTGAAGCTGGAGCATATTAACTAAGGTTATATCCCTGCTATGAATATGAGATGTAGAAAATTCAAAGAAGACATTTGGAAGGTGCAAGGTGGGAGGGGAGGGTGCCCAAATGAGACTTGAGCAAAAGGTCTGCAAGAGGCAAGAAGAAAGAGATATTGAAAGATAAAAGGGGAAAACCTTCAGAGACAAAAGAGACTTGAAACCCTTAATAGTTTATGAAAATGCCAAAGAGCATGACTTAAGGGTATAGATTGAATTTGCACAGTTGCCTCTAGACTCTCTTTTTTTTCATTTTTCAAATGCTTTATTAACTTCTGATTTACATCATTCATTTACGCCAGATTTTGAGTTACAAATTTTCTCCCTATTTTTCCCCCACTCACTGCCCCAAAATAGCAGTCCCACAGGATATCCCCTACTCCAATCTTCTCACTCCCATATTTTTTCCCATACCCCTTTTGACTTTTCCAGTAGGGCATGGTGGATCTCTATGGCCCAGTGCCTGTATATCTTATTTCCCAATTACATGTAAAATAATATTAATAATATTATATATATATATATATTTTTTAAACATTTGATTTTAAACTTTGAATTCCAGATTCATTCCCTTCTTCCCTTGTCACCCACCCTTACTGGGAAGATAAGCAGTTCAATATAAGTTTTACATGTGTAGCTAATGCAAAACATTAACATAGTAGAGATATTGTAAAAGACTGACTATATTTCCCTCCCTCCTCTCCCACCTACCACTTGTTCTATTCTCTACTTTGATCCCATCCCTTTTCAAAAGTGGGTGCTTCCAACTTCCCTCCCCCCAGCCTGTCCTCCCTTCCATCATCCCCCCTCTCATCCCCTTCTCCCCTACTCTCCTATAGAGTGATACCCTATTTAGTGTGTATTTCACTTCCTCCCCAAGCCAAATTCAATGAGAATAAGTTTGACCCATTCCCTTTTGCCTTCCTATTCTTCCCCTCCATTGTAACCATTTTCCCTTGCCTTTTCTATATGAGATAGTTTACCCCATTCTGTCTCCCCCCATCTCCTCTCATTATATTCCTCTCTCACCTCTTAATTTCACCTTTTAAGTACCATCCCTTCCTGTTAAATTGGTCCTGTGCCCTCTATCTATGCATACCTGTACACATACTCATATGCCCACATACCCTCGTATATGTATATATATTTCTATTCCCTTCAACTATTTTCATACTGAGAAAAGTTTCTTCAGTTAAAATTATTGGTTTTCCATGTAGGAATGTTAATAGTTCAACTTTGATAAGTTCCTTATGATTTCTTTTCCCTGTTTACCTTCTCATGCTTCTCTTGCTTCTTGTATCTAAATGTCAAATTTTCTATTCAACTCTGAATCTGATTTTTTTTTCATCAAAAATGCTTGAAAGTCCTCTATTCCACTGAATGACCATATTTTCCCCTGAAACATGATACTCAGTTTTTCTGGGTAGGTGATTCTTGGTTTTAATCCCAGCTCCTTTGACCTCCAGAATATCACATTCTTTGATCCCTCAGTGTAGAAGCTGACAGATCCTGGGTTATCCTGATTGTGTTTCTACAATATTCAAATTGTTTCTTCCTGCCTGCTTATAATATTCTCTCCTTACTCTGGGAATTTCTGAATCTGGCTATAAAATTCCTAAGAGTTTTCTTTTTGGGATCTTTTTCAGGAGGTGATTGGCGGATTCTTTCAACCTCTATTTTGCCCTCTGGCTCTAAAACATCAGGGCAGTTTTCCTTGAGGATTTCTTGGAGGATGATTTCTTTCAGGTAGTCCAATAATTTTAAAATTATCTCTCCTGGATCTATTTTCAAGGTCAGTGGTTTTTCCCATGAGATATTTCACATTGCCTTCTATTCTTTCATTTTTTTGGATCTGTTTAACAGCATCTTGATTTCTCATAAAGTCATTAGCTTCCATTTGCTCCTATCTAATTCTGAAGCAATGATTCTCTTCATTGAGCTTTTGAGATTCTTTTTCCATCTGGCAAATTCGACTTTTTAGGGCATTCTTCTCCTCATTGCCTTTTTGAGCCTCTTATGCCATTTGAGTTAGTCTATTTTTTTAAGGTGTTATTTTCTTCAGTCAGGCTGTTGACTCTCATTTCTTAATTTTCTTGAATCATTCTCATTTCTCTTCCCAATTTTTCTTCCACTTCTCTTATCTGCTTTTTAAGGTCCTCTATGGCCTGTAACCAGCTTGTTTTTTTCCTTTGAAGCTCTTGGTGCAGGAGTTCTGACTTCACTGTCTTCCTCCTGTTCCATGCTTTGCTCCTTTTTGTCCCCAAAATAGGAGTCTAATGTTGGGTTCTTCTATTTGCTTTGTTTTCTTTGCCTGGTCATGTTGCCATTCAATTACTTGACTTTTAGGCTTTTTGCCACAGTAGGGCTCTGCTACCAGACAGGTGAGCTTTGTACCAAATGCTGGGGTTTTCTCAGCTGCTGGAGGTATTAGTTGGGTGCCCTTGCTGAAGCCTCCACATGCTCTAGCAAGCTGGACACACACCCTATGACCTCCACCCTAGACTGCAATCCAGATCCAAGCAGGTTAAAGCAAGAGCAATTACCCCTCATACTGGTCGCTTGTTCCCCCTACATTCTGCAGGCCAGAAGCTGAAGCTGCCATGTGAGGGCAGCTGTACAGCTGCAGCTCCTCAGCAGTTTACCTCTCCCCCACCCTCCGGAGGCAAAACCCGACACACTCCCAACTACTGGGTCCCAAAGTTCACAGTGCACTGACCTCTCACTTTGTCCTTAGCATCTGTGTGTTGATAATTCTGTAAACTGCCACAGCTGCTGGGGATCTGGAGTCCCTCCAGCCAGAGACTGGTAAGGCCTGCCCTGGGGCTAAAACCTCAATGTGGAGCTGGGCTCAGCTCTCAGAGCACTGCACTGACCAATTCCTGCCTGCCTGCCTGGCTGTCCTCAGTGGAAGGTTAGCTTCTCTGTGTCATTTTGTGGGTTCCGTAGCTCATGAATTGGGGAAGGTGGAAGCCAGACAGAGGACCTGCTTCCACTCTGCCTTCCTGATGCCCTAGACTCTCTTTTATATAAGATTCCTAAAGGAGTATGGGAGATGAAAAATACTGATCACCCTAGGGAAACATGGAGTTGTTTATGGAGGGAAGGAAAGTTTGAACAGAGGAATTTGTAGTTTGGCAGAGGGGAGTCTTCTCCCATCTCCCACCCAAAGGTGACCAACAACTCCACACAGGAAGCTCTGAGAGAGTCGTGGAGAAGAAACTTTTGATGATCTTCAGCTAAGCCTTGGCTAAAAGAGATTTATGCCACTTCAGTTGGAAAAATTCCAGTACCCATCCCACTTGTACTCAACTTCCATCACAAACAGTGACTGAATGTAGGAAAAAATAAAGATTGTGGCTGCCCATCAAAGAACAAACCCAGGAAACTAGTAGATCAGTCTCTCCAAAAAAAAGATGCTACACCTTGAAAAGAAACCAGTGATAAGATGGCCTACCCACAACATGGGGAGCCTGGCAGCAACTTCCCAACAGTTTACCTGGTCTGTCTGGCAGCCACTGTCTAGTGACCTGGTTACCATCATTCATTAGTGTCTGCCCAGCAAAAGAGCAACCTTCCCAACCTGGCTCAATGGTCCTGGAATGTGATGTGGAACCAGTATTGCCCCTGGGAGACCTGTAGATTGGCCCTACAATCAGAGGCATGGGACTGTAGGCAAGCCCAACTGAGCCACCAGAGTTATGGTGCCCTGCAAAGAGACAACCCAAATGAACAATGGAGTAATTTAAAAAGCCAACCAAGATGAAAAGTTGAACAATTCACAGTAAACTTCATGAGAAACCACAAAAGAGCAAAGTCATGAAGGCCCTAGAGTTATGAAGTTGTGAGCTGGTCTGTCCACATATGTCAAAGACATATGGAATTTACTAAAATTGTGCTTTGGACTCCTACCCACTCTTTCCCCCACCTGGACTCTGATATATTCCTACAGAAGTGTGCCTCTTGTGATGGGCAAGAGAGGAAGGAATGATTTTTAAGTCCTATTCTATGCCATTTAGTAAAAGCTTTGGCTAAAGCTCTAATTAAACTGACTGACTGACTGACTGACGATTAAGGGGGAGGCTACTGTTGAGGGCCCATGAGGTACTTTTGGAGAAGAGTTACTCATATAGTTACCTCTAGAACCTTGGCAGTAGTTATAGTTACTCTTCTTGGAACCCAGTCAGTGGGTGTGAGCTAGACCCTGAGGGAGTGTTACACATTATTTATATTTAGGTACCAATAATTAGATTTTAACTTTCCTTTGGAGATTTATGGTTATAAAATGCATTAAACCATTTGTTCTTCATACTAAGGCTATAAGAGAGGAAGTGATATTATCTCTACTCTATCAAATACCAAGAAATAGAAGGATTTCTACAAGTTTGCATAACTAATTAGTGGCAAAGGTAAATGTAGAACCCAGAACTCCTGTGTGTCATCTCCTAACTGCACCTTTTGGGGGAGGCAATCAGGGTTAAGTGACTTGCCCAGGGTCACAGAGCTAGTAAGACCCTGGTCAGATTTGAACTCAGGTCCTCCTAACTCCAGGGCCTGTGTTCTTTCCACCGCATCATTTAACTGTCCTAGCTAAGGTTTTTAATGAAGAAAGGAATAAAAATAAATTATTATCTTAGCTACCAGAAATAATAACAAGACCTTAGTGCATGAATTTGATCATTTTTCTTCCAGTGACATTAGTGCTCATCTTCTATAAATCATAAAATTTGATATAAATATGAAATGTTAGGAGGTGCTATTTTGTTCATGTATCATAGAACTAATAGTCATCAACATCTCCCTGACACAACTTCTTTCTTCCTACCCACAAAATGGGGAAGCCAAGGCCTTTCCTCCTTCCCTCATCCTTAGGGATGAATTTTTCCTAAAAAGAGACAGAGCTTTACAAATGTTATATCATTTAATTCTCATGGGACCTCTGGAAGATAGGAGATATTGTACAGTTAATAAGTATCTGAGGATGGATTTGAACTCAGGTCTTCCTGCCTCCAGGCCTGGCCCAGTATCCACTATGCCACCTATCTGCTTCTGACAGAAAATTCCCAGGATTTCCTTTCCCCCTAAAACATCACAGATGAATACCATCTATCCTCCTCTTGAAGACTTCCAAAGAGGATTGATTCAACTCTTTCTGAGGCAGTCCATGTTATTTCCGTCCTATTCCAATTGTGAGGAAGTTTTTCTTAAAATGAACTAAAATTTGTCTTTCTTCAATTTCTTCCCATTGCTCCTGGTCCTGCTCCCTGAACTCAAGTCTAATCCATCTTTTATGTAGCATCACTTCAAATACTAGAAAATAATTTTCACCTTCTGCCTAAGTCTTCTCTCCTTTAGTATAAACATCCCCTCTTCTTTCAAACAGTCCTCATATGGCATGGTCCTGAGGCCCTTCACCAATAAGGTGTCCTTCCTCAGAATACTCTCTACTTTGTTACTGCCCTTCCTAAAATGTGGTCCCAGACCTGAATACCGTCTTTCAGATGTGATGTGACCAGGGCAATGACCACTTTTGTCAGCTCCTTGGTCAGGAGTACAATGGCATTTAGTGATGCATATGATTACATTAGTTTTTCCATCCAATTATGTCAATAATGAAGCTATAGTCATACTATACTCTCTTCAGTTGTTTACATGCATCCAAAGACCTTTGCTATTTTGAATTGAGAAGTATTATCCCAAGTCTCTGTTTGGGGGATAGCCTTGCATAAGTGAAAGGAGCACCATTATCAAGTCTTGGTTTGCCCACTCACTGTTCTTGTAGGTATGGAAAACTCATTCAGCTTCTGTAAAAGAGGGAAAGAACAATTATACTGCTTCTTTAAAACAGTAAAGTGATATAGAATGTGAATTATTGTTATTACTGGTGCTACTTGAGCCCATTTTATTCACTGGAAAATAATTTTTTCTTTGAAATTTCAGTGTAGTCTAATTGGTACAGTTGATAGACCACTAAATTAAAAGTCAGAAAGACCTGAATTTGAGCGCTACCTCAGACATTTACTAGCTGTTTGACTCTGGACAAATGTCTTAGCCTCCATTTACTCTTCCCTGAAATAGAGAGACACCTTTTTGTTGTTGTTATGGGTTGTTGTGAGACTCAAATGAAATAATATATGGAAAACAGTGTTAACTTTAAGTTATATGTGTCAACTATTAATATTTAATTAATACTCATTAATATAAATAATTAATATTACAGGATATTGGATGTAAGCTGAGAAGGACCACTGTCTAATTTGCCTCTGTGTCCCCCAGGCATGGGGAACAGCCTATGCAAAAGCCCAGAGATGGGAGATGGGTTGTCTTGTGTGAGCAGCAGCAAGGTCAGTTGGAAGGCCTGTATGTGCTGGGAGGGGAGCAATGATAGGTGAGAAAGGCATGTTGGAACTTCGTGTAAAGTGATTTAAATAAGTCTGTATTTGACCAAAGTGATGGCGAACCACTGGTTCTTAATCAGCAATTCAGACCTGTGCAGCTATACAGAGAATGAATTTGAGAGAGTAGAGGCTTGAAGTAGGGAGACCGGTGAGTCCAGGCAAGAGGTGAGGGTGGCCATGTAGCTGACAGCAGCTTTCATCTGCCTGTGTTTGTTGCAGATCATCTCTTCTCCAGGTTTAATTGAATTGGTTTAATTTTTTAATCATGTCATTGTTTGTCACATAGATATTTTTCCTCATTTTTGTCTGTAAGCCACTACTCTCTTCCTATAAGCTTCTGAAGGTGAGGAGCTGTGTCTCAGGAATCTTTGCATTTCTCATACTGACCATGGTGTGGTATCCTTTGCAGGTGCTCAATAAATGGTGATTCAATTAAACAAAATATCATGATGACTCACATTCAATCAACAGCCTCTGTTGTGATGAATCAAAGAACTTTAGAACTAGAAAAGACCTCCAAATCACTTTGTCCAATTCCTTCATTTGAACCTGAGGCAACTGTGGACCAGAACAGCTGAGTAAATTCTCCTGAGGTCACTCGACGGGGTAGAGCTGGGCCCAGAGTCTATGTCTCCCAGCTTCTACTCCAGCATTCTTTCCACTGCACCACACTGCCTTTTTCTGTTTAAGAATATTTTAATAAGCTACTTTATAAAATAATTTGTTTTGCTTTCAATTATTTTAATTGCTTTTAATAACATTTACTTTGGTTGACCCCTTTTGCCAAAAGCAAAAATCACTCTAAAAAGGGCTGATATTAAATTTTCACTAGAACTAGGAAAGCAAACCCAGCAGCCCTCCCACCTTTTCTCTCCAAACCATCCCTTTGTTACCCTTCTTAGCTAAAGCAGTTGCATGAAAACTTGAATCGGATCGCTCCACTGATTCTCCTGCAGTGACTGTATTTTCTCTACCCAAAATTGGGACACATGGTCCAACAAAGGAGATTCCTCTTTCAAAGGCTCATTCAAAATCTATTTTCTCTTTTGGAAATTGGCACTGCCCCTGGAAAACCCAGGACGTATGGTTGTCATACTCATAATCCTTTCTTTTATCAACAAAATTTCGAGAGAACACAGTCATCTTTTCTTTTCTTTTTAAGAAAAATTCTTTAAAAAACACGGGTGTTTATTATCCAAAGAGGAGTTCGTCAAAGGTGGCCTTAGATATTCTAATATTCTTGTTAAGTTGGAAGAATCCTCAGATGTATTTTTCCATTTACATTGTTTAGTATTCTAGTTGGGGGTTGGGTTTAACAGCTTAAGAAGCTTAGTTTATGCTTTGGGGGCCTGCTGACAAGCTATCAAACTCAAATATCAAAAGCAACCAAGAGCAGAGAGGAGTCAGGATGATGCAATTCTGGTTAATGTCCCATATATAAATTAGTCGAGAAAATGGAGACGATTTTAGTTAAATGGGTTAATTTGCTGTCAAGTTTTTTTTGGTGGAACTTTGCTACAAATAAACTTTAATTGGGTTCTTTAGTCAAAAGGAATTGAAATATCTCAGAAGTCAAGAATATCATTGACTTCTATCTTTGGAAGAAATAACTAAAGAGTAACCTTTTAAAAATAGCTCATGAATACAAATGGAATTTAATGGAGGCTGATTATTGCCTCAATCCACGTATGCAACTTCCATTAATATTAATGGGTGTTAGACATGCGCATTTATGAAAGATGAATTAGACTCCTTTTGTGTCTTATTTTGCCTGTCTAAAAATGTGCCACGTAGTACTTACCAGCACACCAAAAAACAATGCCTGTGACTACTAGAGAAAAACCTTAAATAGTAGCCTTTTTTTTTCCTCCACGCCCTCCCTTCAGAATATACCATTTCCTGGAGAAGAAAAGGATTAAATATGAATGAAGCACTGTGGATTTGTTGGGTTTGTAATAATTTAGCCTCACATAACATGCACACATCCTGCATAAATGATTAATGAGATAGAAATGAATATGGAGCAGGCCAGTTTCTTCCCTCTAAGGGTTAAGTTCCATTTCTGCAAATTGGTTTGTGCTCTATTTCTATTCTTCTGCCTCTGCGCATCTAGACATTTTCTTGGCATTTGGGGTTCTTTTGTGGTTTCCTGAGCTCTTCAGAGATTTGCTAGTAATTGACCTGTTTGGATTGCACATGACTGGCATCTGTTAATAGATAAGAGAGTCCTGCATTCTGCAATGAAGCCCTGGTCACGTTATTAACTTGTGGCCAAACCTGAAGAAGGACCCAGGGGACATCATTTTCCCTGAGACAACTTCATTTTGCTCTTACCGTAATCTCCATTATAAACAAAGCACTCGGTGCTGGAAGTTTTGGAACATAAGGCTTGTCAGCCCTACTCACACAGTAATTAGTTCTCTAATCCTTATTCTTCAATCATTTACTCACTCATTCACCCCTTCCTGTACCCACTCTCTACTTCCATCCCCCATCTAAACCCTATTATGCCAAGGGAGCAAGGGTCACTGTGAGAGGAGAGTCAGACAATTTAACCTCTCCTGCTTACTTAACTGCTAAAGACTCTCTCTAGTACCACTAACGTGGCATCTTATTTCCCTAGAAAACAAGGTAAAACATTTAGAGCTAGAAGGGGCCAAGCAGGGCACACATTCAATCCCTCATTCCACGGCTGAACTTACACAACATTCTACAGGTAGCTAGCGTCAGAGCTGGAATTTGAACCTGGGTACTTTGATACCAGATAAAGCATGTCTTTCTCTGTACCACACTGGCCCCAGGCAAATTAAGCTGGATCTTCCTACTCCCTTCATAATACTCACATCTTAAAATCACAGATTTAGAGATGGAATGGAGGACTTTTAGAGGACATGAAGTCTAAATGTTTTATTTTACAGATGAGGAAATTGAGGCCCAGAAAGAAGAACCTACTTGTTCAAGGTCATGCAGAGAGTAAATTAAAGAGGTGAAATTAGAATTCAGGTCTTCCAATTCAAAAATATTTCCATCATATTATATTGCCTAGTTTGAGACATGTGAATTTGCTTTCATGTATGTCACATTTAAAAATGTCAGCTTGAATATATGTGGAGATCTGAACTAAATTTTGCATCTAGGAGCCAGAGGCTAAAGTAAATACAGACAATTCACTGGCTATAACTGATGAGAAATACTGCTGATCTTGGCATATAAGAATGACAATCCAAATATTATAGTATGTAGCTGGCAATAATCTAGAGGCTAATTAATTGCACATGAGATGAGGGGGAAAATGCTTTTTTTTAATAGAGCTGAAATAAATTCAGCACAAGTCCCCACAGGCCAATAAGCATTTTTAGACAGGCTGACTAAAATTTGACCTAAGCAAGAGAGAATTTCGCCTTAGAAGAAGGACAAATGGTAGGGCATTGTAAGTATACTAACCAAGCAATAAGTGGGTATAAAAGTTTCTTTTGTTTAATTTAAAACCGAGAAGGTAAAAGAATAACAACAAAAAAGAAAGGAATTGTAGTCAGAATATATGACTATTTGTAATAGATTTTATGCCTTGGATCTCAGATCACATTCAATTAACAAAAGATCTACTAAATAGATACAGATATGAGGCCTTGGCACCTACTAGTTACCTTTGGCAAATCACTTCACTTCTGTTTGCCTTAGTTTTGCCATCTGTGAAATAGGTATAATAATAGCACCTACCTCCCAGGGTTGTTATAAGGATCAAATGGGATAATATTTATAAAATGCTTATAACAGTACCTGGGACATAGTAAGCCTTATGTAAATGCCATTGTTATAATTATTATATAGTACTGAAGTATAAGGCAATGGTCTAGGAAGAATTTCATATTATTCAGCAAATATGTATAGAGGCCCTATAATATATATATATACACATACATATATGTATATATGTGTGTGTGTATATATATATATTTATAGCACTGTGTTAGTTGATATAAAAAATATAACGATTGCTATCCTTGCAGAGGAGACTAGGTGGTACCATAATACATAGAGTGATGGACTTGGAATCAGGAAGACACATCTTCATGAGTTCAAATCTGGCCTCAGACATTTTCTAGCTGCATGAACCTGAACAAGTCACTTAACTCTGCTTCAGCTACCTCATCTGTAAAATGAGCTGGAGAAGTAAATGGCAAACCACTCTAGTTTCTTCACCAAGAAAACCCTAAATGGGCTCACAAAGAGTTGAACACAACTGATAAATGACTAAACAACAACAGAATCCTTGTGATAAAAAGAGAATGAGAAATACCCTTGGTGATTTGAGTGGACATTTGTTACAAATGCATGGGAGGACATGAATAAGAGTTCTACACACTGGATGGGCATAGATGGCTTATGGTCTGGCCCACATTGATGAGGTCACCAGTTCAGTGAGGTATTGGACTTAAATAATTAGATAATAAGGAAGCACTTCTACTTCTGATGGGCCTGGATATGATGACGTGTTCTCAAAGGCTATGCCAGTAGAGTATTAGTTCTGTCTGTAAGGTTGTAATGAATGAAAGAATCTGATCTCGATTTTACAATAGGTTTGATGTTTTTTAGAGCATGACTGAGAACATCACAAAACCTATCAAAGCTAAAAATTAAAAATTTCTGATTATTCAAAGAAATAGAAATATTACTATAAGAAGGATTCTAGGCATTTTTAAGTATTATGAAGTTTTAGACTAGAAACCTGAGACACACAGGCAATGTTTTCACCAGGAATGACAAACAAGCGTAAGGGCTTACGATAAGATTAAGCAGAATCAAATAAGAAAATCTAAAAACTAGAATGGGAAAGGATGGAGAATATTTGGGAGGAAGATTAGTGTATACAGAAATAAAAATAATATTGTTACAGGAATATGCTACAGGCCACCTGGACAGAAGGAAATCAAATATTTCGGTTCACAGATCATAAGCCCAGTGTGATACAATAGTAATGTGGAAAATTTAATCATCTGAATCCCTGTGAGATGTCTCTATGAGATGCTAAAAGTGGGGCAACTAATAATTTCTTAGCTGGCTTTAATAATTGTAACAGTAGATTTGAAACAGTAGATTCCAAACTCTATGTAGACTCACTGTAGGATAAAATGCAAACTCCTCTCTTTAGCTTTTAAAATGCCTCATATTTTGGCCCCAACTATCTTTCTAGACTCATTATACCTTGCTCCAGTTCCTGAACTCTGTAGTCTAGGCAAATTTGTCTTATCTCTGTTCTTCACACATGATACTCTGTCTCTCATCTCTGCCTTTGCACTGGCCATTCCCCATGCCCAGAATGCACTTCTTTTTCACCTTCATCTGTTAAACTTCTTTTTCTTCATGACACAGCCCCATCATAACCTTCTACATAAAGTCTTTCCCAATCCCCTGAATAGCTAATGATCTCCCTCACTCACAACTACTTCAGATTCATTTTTATTTAGTTTATAACCATTCTTTATATATATATATATATATATATATATATATATATATATATATATAT
>NW_027187372.1:24313053-24374236 GCF_028583685.1 Petaurus breviceps papuanus
ATATATATATATATATATATATATATATATATATATATATATATATACACACTTGATGTTTCTATCATTAGAATGTAAGCTTCTTGTGATCAGGAATTGTTTTAGTAATTTTATTTGTACCCTGACACTTGGTACAATGTAGGGCTCATTGTAGGTACTTGATAAATGTTTATTTGCTAATTGATTAATTAAAGGCCAACTCCTTAATAAAAAAAAAATTGTCACACCCCCTTGCTACAATAAACAATTCCTGTAAATAATTGCCTTAATATTTTATTCAAATTAAATTAAGAATGAATTATATTTTATATAAATTTTATAAAACACGTAAAACTTAAAAACAATAATGTTAATATAAGCCTATAATTTTTATTTATAAATTGTCATAATATTAATGGATTGTTGTACTTGTTTTTGGCATGATAGTTTGGTTTCTTATTAACTACAGTGGAAAATCAATTTCCCTCAAGTAAGCTGTTGTAAACAGGAGTGAAATTTATATTACTTTGATAAATCAGAAAAACCTTTGTTTACCCATTGCCAAAACACAGACAGATTTTCAAGCTCAAAGTTATGCTTAAAAATTCTCTCACACAGCAGAACTATTAGTTATTCTTATTCAGGTAGAATAAGATGAAATGTACCATATGAGTCCATGGCAAATAGGTTCTATATGTGCATGTATTTAAAATAAGCTTAGAATTACTTCTATAGGCCAGTCAAGTGAATAATGAACAGATGTTTACTTGTTCTATTTCATTTGCATGACAGGTTTTTTTTTTAATTGGGGAACATCAAAAACATTATTTTGTAAATTTATTATCTCTAACTCTATTTTTTTTCACAAATGCAATTACTTGATCTTTTGGGATCATAATATAAGTTTAAGGATTCTGCATTTATTTATTTTGAGTACTCAGGGTTTTTTTCAAGTCCATGTAAGTTTTAGAATGTGTTTTATTATAAAAATGAATTTGTTTGATCTTTATTGTCGTTAAGAAAACTGGTGATTTTTTTTAGTTCCAACACCCTTCAAAATACTTCAACAAGAAAAAGCCAGCATATTTCACAAAAAATATATAGAGAAATGCGTTATGTTCTGCCATTATATCATCACACAAATTTGCAGTCTTCCTTTTTTAAAAATGTATTTTTAATAAATTTTATTCCTAGATCATAGAAATGGGAGAAAGACCGATATGTACAAAAATGTTTATAGCAGCTCTTTTTGTGGTGGCAAAGAATTGGAAATTAAGGGTGTGCCCATCAATTGGGGAATTGCTGAATAAGTTGTGGTATGTGCATGTTATGGAATACTATTGTGCTATAAGAAACAAGGAGTAGGCAGTCTTCATATTTACCTGTAGAGGCATAAAAGAACTGATGCTGAGTGAGAAGAGGAGAACCAGGAGAAATTTGTACACAATTACAGACACAACGTATGTGTGATGACCAACTTTGATAGACTGGACTCTTCTCAGCAATGCAGGGATATAAGTCAATCCCAAAAGACTCATGATGGAGAGAAATATGTGCATCCAGAGAAAGAACAAGAAAGAACTAAGTTTATATCCAGGTGGAAGCAAAATACCTGATCTTTTTCCTTCTCTTATTTGGTTTTATGTACTCTTTACCATTTTTCATTCCAGCTGGTACAATCCGTCCTTATAACCTGACTAATGTATAATGTGAAAGTATTTACAGATCCTATACTTGACTATAAGCCACCATGGGGGGGGGGGAGGGAGAGGGACAAAATGTGAAATTCAAGGAATTGTAGAATTGAATCCTGTAAACTAAAAGGAAACAAACAAATTAATAAAAAAATAAAATAAAATAAAACAAAAAATAAATTTTATTCCTCTTAAAACATGATGAAAGATGTTATATAGTTTATTACTCATTTCTCAATACAAGTGACTGTAAAGCATTTGATGTATCTAGATTCCACAAAGGGTCACTTTAAAAAAAAAAGTTTTTATTTAAAGTTTAGAGTTGTAAATTACATCATTCCCTTCCTCCTTCCCCTCCCCTCTCAATGAGAAAATAAGCAATCAGATATAGGTTATACATGTACAATTACATTAAACATTTCTATTAGTCATTTTGTATAAGAAGACTTGAAGAAAAGAAAAAAAAGAAAGAGTGAAAATATCATGCTTCAGTCTATATTCAATCAATATAAGTTCTTTCTCTGCAGATGGATAGTATGCTTCATGATTAGTCCTTGGGGATTGTCTTGGATCATTGTGTTGCTGAGAATAGCTAAGTCATTCACAGTTCTTCAGCAAAATATATTGCTGTTTCTGTGTACAACCTTCTCCTGGTTCTCTTCATTTTACTATGTATCAGTTAATGTAAGTCTTTCCAGGTTTTTCTGAAATCATCCTGTTTGTCATTTCTTACTGCACAATATTATTCTATTACAATCATATATCACAGCTTGTTTAGCCATTCCCCAATTGATAGGCACCCCCTCAATTTCCAATTCTTTGCCACCACAAAAAAAAGCTACCATAAGTATTTTATATGTGTGGATCCTTTTCTCTTTTTATGATCTCTCTGGGATGTAGCAGTGGTATTGCTGGATCAAAGGGTATGACAGTTTTATAGCCCTTTGAGCATAACTCCAAATTGTTCTCTGGAGATGTTGGATCAGTTCACAACTACACCAAGAGTGCATTAGTGTCCCAGTTTTCCTACATAAGTGTCACACTTTAATTAGTGTTTGTAGACCTTAATTTCTTACTAATTTACTAAACTTTATCAGTACTGGGTCCAGTTCAATCCTCCAGTATGTTGTTTCCACAAAAAAATATTTTAACTAAATTGCAATTTGTTGTTTTCTATCAGTAAATTTTCAAAGTAACAAATCTTCCTCAATATCAATTTCAACAATATTTTAGAAGTATACAATCATATAAGAATGTCTAAATCTATCTGTTGCTACATCCTCTTGCAATACAAAATTGGAAGATGTAGTATTCTCATTAATTAATCCCAAAGGTTTTCAAAAATATGTACAATTCTCTTCCACACTATTTAAACTTCAAGGGAAGATATTTGAATTCACTTTTCTTATGATTTTCCAAACATTGTTTTGACTGTATCAGTAGTTGCAGGTAGTACCAACATTCCTCCTACTGAAGAAGCATTTTACAATTTGCAATTCTGAAAACAATTATTTAAAGATGCAAGCAATTCCTTTGATGTCATAGAGATAGTTTTGAATAAAAAGCTTATTTTGGTAATTAAAAGTACTTTATTTTCTCTTGAAAAAAATCTGTCTTGCCAATATATTTTTCATGTGTGCTGTCATTTCAATTATTATCATAGAGTTCCATGTTATTTTCAGCTAAAGAATTTATACAATGTAACTACACCTACATTTCTTCTCCTTCAATGACAGTACTTTGTCAATCACATTGATAAATGTATTATTGAGTTGTTTAGGCCATGTCCAATTCTCCATAACCCTATTTGGGTATTTTTGACAAGCATGCTGGAGTGGTTTGCCATTTCCTTCTCCTGCTCCATTTTACAGATGAGGAAACTGAGGCAAATCGGGTTAAGTGACTTAATCAGGGTCACACAGCTAATATGTATCTGAGACCAGATTTGAACTCAGGAAGATGAGTCTTCCTGATTCTAAATCCAGTGCTCTATCTACTGCACCACCCATCTGCTCCACATTGATAAATACAGTGGGTTGTATTACCTGGATTTGGACTTTTTATTTTTGTGCTTCCATATTTTTGTTACTTAAACTGCCTCTATTATCTTTGCATATACTGCAGGCACTCCAGTGCATTTTATCTTCCAATAAGTTATGTATTTATTTGCCAAAAAGAAGTAATATTAAACTTTTAAAATTTGAAAATTTTTAGAAAATAATAATTTTAAACATTTAATTGTTAAACATTTCAAATAACTATAACCACTCTCAAGTAATTTTAACTTTTAAAAGTTGGTTTTTCTTAAAAATGAATAATTATATTATACTTATCAAAATTTGTGGTAATGAGAAATATAATGTTTATTATACCATTTTTCCCTGATACAAGAATTTTTTGACTTCAAGTTTACACATTCTAAGGTCAAATGCCACAAGCAATATAACAACATAACTCTACTGGGCCAGAGACCTATATCCCTGATAGTAATATTGGTCAATCATACCACAACACAGAAACCAATTCAAAACAATTATATAATATATATATGTATATATATGTAACATTATATAAATATATAACTTATTAAATAATTGCTAGACCCCTTTCTCTTCCATTTGGAGCAAATTTTCCTGCTTGCCCTGCTTTTATTAACTTTTATTTGAAGTTTGTTTTCATTGACAAAAGCAAATGTATTAAAAAATATATACATTGGAGTGGAGATTATCCACTCATTTTGACAATTGTTTTGCCACACACAAACAGCACTTGGAGAAGTTTGCTTTAAAAGGCAGACAAACAATTTAGGGAAACCAGTAATCTTGATCTATTTCTCATCAGCAAGGATGAATGATTGATATTCATATAATGTATTGCTTAGAAGGAAGTGATCACTTCTTAGATTTTTCAATAGAGAACAACTGGTTTTTTTTTATCTGATAAGTAACAGAGTTTTGAAGAACATATTCCAAAGAATTTAGAGCAAAGATGACTAATATAAAAATTCCACAGTGGGGGTCTCTCCCAAAATAATAGAAAGCTGTCACAAATAAGACTCTAAATATACACAAAGGACAAAAAAACCTGATGAGGAGAAAAAGAAAAGAGTTGTCTAAGGAGCTGAAATGGATTCAGAAGGAACTCATCAACCAGCTTAGACTTTAAATCAATTAATCAATCAATAAACATTTATTATGCACCTACTATGTTCTAGTCAGTGTGATAAGTACTGGAAAAAGAGGCATACTAATGTAAAAGTCTAGGATGAGCCTATAAAGTAGTGTGAGGATTTCTAAGAGTTGATGCTGGTGAGGCAGGTTATAGAAAACAACAAAAATGGAATTATTTTGAAGGCTGTATTGTTATTGTTGTTGTTTTTAAAAAAAAAGATGTTTAAAGAAGGAATAATGCTATTGCTTGGGCTATGTACTACAATAAAAATGAATTACGGAGATAAGTCATAGCTGCCTAATTCTAACTTTTGTGTCCATTTCCTCTGCCAGAAAGAATAATTTCTTCACTGGAAAAGAAATGAAAAATAGAAAATAAAAACAAACTAATAAAAAAAACCCACCAGATAAATACAGCATGGACCCTGGGGTCAGGAAGACCTGAGTTCAAATTCAGCCTCAGACACTTGACACACTTACTAGCCATGTGACTTTGAGTAAGTCACTTAACCCCAATTGCCCTAAAAAAATAAAACCCACCAGATAAGTGGAAGATGGCACTTAACTGCTTTTGACAAGTTAGTTACTTTTCCCATATGAGTTATATCCCATAATATTCAAAGAACTGAATTGTATGATTGCTGACCACTTCAGAAATCTATGAAAGATGTTGAAGAATAGGAGGAGTGTTCCAAAAATGGCAAGGGCAAAAGAAGGACTACTGTCTGAATTTTCCACAAAATGAGTGAGGAAAAAGAGAATGGATACTACAAATTGTAAATCAAAAAGATTGCCTTCAATTTCTGGCAAAATTCTGGGCATGTTTCACTCACCATTCCTTTAATTCATCAATTTATTAAGCATTTATTATGTGCCAGTTTCTGTGTTTCACTGGAGGAATATAAAGACAAAGATGAAACATTTCCTGCACTTAAGGAACTGAAACACTAATGGAGGGAGGATAGATGGAGAAGGTGAAAACAATATGTATATGTATGTACATACACATATGTATATGTATATATAGTTATTTATGAAATACATAAAATTAATTTGGGGGTGACAAGACATAAGTCTAACATGAAAGGAAGTTTACAATAATCATATGGGAATTCCAGAGGGCATGATGGAATAATAGCACAGGATAGAGACAGGGAGGGATAGGGTTGGGTTGGCAGGTATAGTTAGGGGAGAGAGTGTTGGCCTAAGCAACCTACGACTCATAATCATGGGGGTTCTTTTTTTGGAAGGGGGAAGGCAGGGCAATTGGAGTTAAGTGACTTGCCCAGGTTCACATGGCTATTAAGTGTGTCAAGTGTCTGAAGTCAGATTTGAACTCAGGTTCTCCTGACTCCAGAGCCAGTACTCTATTTACTGTGCTACCTAGCTGCCCTAATCATGGGGATTCTTAGCTAAGCCATAGAGCAGGGGGGTTACCATACCCTTTTTAGTAGCAATGGTAATGATGATCTGATTAGAAATCTCTGAACAAGGGGTAGAAAATAGAAAAAGATGGTGGAAAAGATGCACAGGAAGCAAGAGGACAAGGGGCAAGTTCTTGGCCCTGCCTGATGCTTGAGATAGTGATCCATTGAGTCCTAGGGTTAAGCTAGTTATTGAGGGGTGAGGTATGTTTGAGGCATTCACCTTCCAAACCTTAGACAGATGAGTTTTGTCCCAGGGAACACTTCAATGTAGAAATTATTTACCACAAAAAGGGGAAGCTCAGAAAGTCTCTGTTCCTAGATTTGTTGTCTCTGGCAGGACAAAGGAAGGAGAACAAAGGATGAATCTCTGTCCCTGGCCTGATACTCATAGCAGTAGTTAGTGGGAAATATCTAGAGGAGGAGTGATCAAAAAAAACAGTTTTTTTTCACCAAAATATACCCTGTCAAATTGGCCCCATCTCCTTTTCTGACTAAGATAGTAAAATGTTAGATTAGGGACACCCTGTATACAGATTATCCAGATTTAGGTAAAGCTTTTCATGATGTCATGTGTATGAAGTGATGGCCAGATCCAAAATATAATCATGAATGGTCCAATATTATCTTGAAAAGAGATCTCTGGTGGTATTTCCCAATAATCTGTCTTTGGTCCTATGTTAACATTTTTGACACTCACTTAGATAAAGGCATAGCTTATATGCTCACAAAATTTTCAAATGACACAATGGTAGGAGAATTGGCTAAAAATTGGGTAAATCACAATGTCAGGTTAGAAAACTTGGTATGGTAACTAAATTAAATTTAACAAGAAAAACATAAAATCTTATACTTGAGCTAAGAAAATCAACTTTACAATCACAAAATATAAGTATGGCTTAATAACAGTTCATGTAAAACATGGCCTATACATGTTAGTGGATTATAAACTCAATTCATTAGTTAGTCCAGAATGAGCAACTAAGAAAATTAATACAGTTGCAAATTCCCTTGAAAGAACCATAGTATGTGAGATGAGGAAGGTGAGAGTCAGACCACATCAAGAGTATTGGGTTCTGGATTGTGCATTGTATTTTAGGAGGGACATTGATAATCTAGAATACATTCAGAGGATATAAATAATGACAATAAGCATCAGACATATTGTCTTACAATTTAAGGTCTATGTAGTACTTCATATAAATTACCTTATTTGTTTCTAAAAACAAAACTATGAAATAGGCAGTACACATCTATTTACTAGATGATAAAATTGAGGCTTAGAAAACTTAAACAGGTAGGATGATAAAGGAGCTCAAGCACAGACCATATAGGGATAGGTTCTTTCTAGAATTAAAGATATGTAAACTGAGGAAAAGGAAACAGGTGGGATATGATAGCTGTCTTCAAGTATTGAAAAGTTGGACTATGGAAGTAGGATTTAAAGCTTACTGCTTGGACCAAGAAGGCAGAAATAGGAGTACTGGGTAAAAATAATAGAAAGATAAATTTCTGCTCAATGTAAGAAGAAGGGGGAAAAAAACTTCTGAATAGTGTGAGCTATCCCAAAGGGGAATAGGTTATCTTGGGAGGAAATGAGGAAAAGAAGGAAGAGGAGGATCAAGAGGAAGAAGAGGAGGTGGGTATTCGTGGTGGTTGTGGAGATGGTGTTGGTGATGGTGATGATACACAACGCACCCCCAGTTCTGTTCTTGACAATCTGACCTTTAAAATTCTTACTCCCATTGCTAAGAAGGTCATTGATAACTTTGGCATGCAGCTTAGAGTCAGTATTGGCAGCAGTCTCTCTATAAGCTTTGCTTCCCCTTCTCATTCCTGTGTTCAGAGAGCACACTCAGTTAATTGTACCAGATCCCTAGTATCCTTCTGTTTCCCCAACATACAGAGAAAGGGAATAGTTCAATCACTGGACCCTGCTGAGACTCTCAGAATGGGAACTATGAAGTGTTTAAACTCACAAAGAGGCTTACTGAAACAGAAAACCAAATGAGGAAGGAAAACTCCTGCTGCCTACTTTAGCAGGTACACATTGCCCTGGCATGGTCGAGGCTAGTGGTCTCGAACTCTTTTATTCATTCATTCATCCCTATCCATTTAAAAAACCTCTCTCTCCTCACATAAGTTCTCAGCATTTCTACATATTACTAAAAAATCCCAAAAACAAGAGATAAAAAGAGAAATTCCATTTAAAGTTACTGTAGATGACTGTAGATACTGTGATATAAAATATTTGGGAATCTATTTGCTAAAACAAATCCAGGATCTATATGAACACAATTACAAAACACTTTTAATGCAAATAAATTCAGATCTAAATAATTGGAAAAACATAAGTTGTTCATAGGTAGGCTGAGCTAATATAATAAAAATGACCATTCTACCTGAATTAATTTACTTATTTAGTGCCATAGCAATCAAAGCACCAAAAAATTATTTTATAGAGCTAGAAAAAATAATAACAGAATTCATCTGCAATAACAAAGTTTCCAGAACATCAAGAGAATTAATGAAAAGAAATGCTAGAGAAGGTGGCCTTGCCACACCAGATCTTAAATTGTATTATAAAGCTGAAATCATCAAAACGACTTGGTACTGACTAAGAAATAGATCATAGGTACATAAGACACAGTAGTCAATGACTATAGTAATACACTGTTTGATAAACCCAAAGACTTCAGCTTCTGGGATAAGAACTCACTATTTCACAAAAACTTCTGGGAAAACTGGAAAATAGTATGGCAGAAACTACCTTTCTCTGTATGCCAAAATAAAACCAAAATGGGTACACAATTTAGATATAAAGACTGATACTAAAAGCAAACTGTGAGAGTAAGGAATAGTTTACCTGTCACATCCATAGTGAAGTGAAGAATTTATGACCAAACAAGAGATAGAGAACATTATGAAAAGCAAAATGCATTATTTTGATTACATTAAATTGAAAAGGTTTTGTACAAACAAAGCCAATGCAACTGAGATTAGGATGGAAGCAGAAAACTGGGAAAGAATTTTTACAATCAGTGTCTCTGATTGTGGCCTCATTTCTAAAATCTACAGAGAACTGCGTCAAATTTATAAGAATACAAGTCACTCCCCAATTGATACGTGGTCAAAAGATATGAACAGGCAATTTTCAGAGGAAGAAATTAAAGATATATATAATAATATGAACAATACTCTAAATCACTATTGATTAGAGGAATGCAAATCAAAACAACTCCTAGGTACCATATCACACCTGTCAGATTGGCCAGCATGACAAAACAAGAATATTACAAATGCTGGAGAAGATGAGGGAAAATTCAAACACTAATGCATTGTTGGTGGAGTTGTGAACTGATCTACCCATTTTGGAGTGCAATTTAAAACTATGCTCAAAGGGCTATAAAAATTTTGTTTTTTCAAAAACTTTGACCCAGGAATACCACTTCTAAGGCTGTATTCCAAAGAGATCATAAAATGGGAAAAGAATCTACATGTACAAAAATATTCATAGCAACTCTTTTTGTCTTGGCAAAGAACTGGAATGGGGGATGCCTATTAATTGGGAAATGACTTAACAAGTTGTAGTATATAAATGTACTGGAATAATATTGTGTTATAAGCAATTATGAATGGGTGGAATTCAGAAAAACCTGGAAAGTTTTATATGAACTGATGCTGAGTGAGGGGAGCAGACCCAGGAGAACCTTGTACACAGTGCAGCCACTTTGTGTGATCACTAACTTTGATAGACTTGGTTCTTCTCAGTAATGCAAGGTTATAAGACAACCACAAAAGGCTCATGATGGAAAATACTATGCACATTCAGAGAAAGAATTACAGGGTCTGAATGCAGATCAAAGCATAGTATTTGCTCTTTCTCTTTTTGTTTTGTTTCTTCTTTCTCATGTTTTTTTTTCTTTTACAGCATGACTGATGTGAAATACATTTAACATGAATGTATATGTAGAGCTTATATCAGATTACATGCCATCTTGGGAAGGGGAAAGGAAGGGAGGGGGAGAAAATTTGGAGCTCAACAGCTTGTGGAACTGAATGTTGTAAACTGAAAATAAATAATTTTGTTTTACTCTCTCACACACACATATGTGCACACATGCACATGCACACATGTGTTTACTTTATAGAAATCACTTTAAGGATTTTGTGGAGGATGGATTGAAGGGGGAGATAATTAAGGCAGCAAGACCTATATAGAGCCTATTACAACAGTCCAGGAGAACGGTGACAATGGCTTGAATCAGAGTGTTAGCAGTGTGAGTAGAAAGAAGGGGATGAAGGAGAGAGATATTGGAGATAGAACTGACAAATATTTGGGAACTGATTGGACATGTGAGTTACATGAAGAGAAAAGAATCAAACATGTCGGAGCAGCGAGGTGGCGCAGCAAGTAAGAGTGCTGGCCCCGGTGTCAGGAAACCTGGGATCAGTCCCGGCCTCATATACTTGGCACCCACACAAAAAATAACTGGCCGTGTAACCTTGAGCAATTCACTTAACCCCGATTGCTTTAAAAAATATATCAAAGATGTATCCAAAGTTGTGAATCTTAGTGAATATGATGGAAAAACTAATAAGTAATTTTGCAAAAGGAGGAGGGGGAAGAAGATAATGTAGTGAGATCTGTGATGAAGATCATATTCCATCCATGTCTACTCATCCTGTGGAATTCACTATCCCATCCAAAAAAAGAGAGTGGGGAGGCTCTTACCTATGGGTCACTATCCCAAAGTCATCTATAAGGTGATGGGGGGAAGGAACAGAAGGATGGTATGCTTGGTGGTAGGGAGTGCAGAATTTTGCCAATTGCACCCATGCAATTATTGCAGTAGTCCCTAGTGCAGAGAGGTCAGCTAGAAAGGAGTTTGGTAGTTTGCCCAGTGGAAAGATGGAGAAAAATAGAGAAGGATGGGGGGATAAAGGTAACTGTGGTGAATAGAGCACCAGCCCTGGAGTCAGGAGGACCTCAGTTCAAATCTGGCCTCATATACAACACAAAAACTAGCCATGTGACCTTGGGCAACTCACTTAACCCCAATTGCCCTCCAAAAAAACAAAGAACAACAACAACATATATATATATAAAGGTAACTGTGGTTATATTGTGGACAAGACATATGTTTGACTACTTCGGAGAGAGTGAAAGACAATGCATCTTCCCACTATCTAGTTGATCACTCATTCCTTGTTTTCAGACTATAGCCCCTTACAGGGAGCATGGCTCCCACTCTGGAGACTGCTGGTCTACCACATGGTTCAGAGGCAAACCTTCTGAAGGAGAAACCCAACCCCTCATCCAGAAGCCTCAATACCAATGTTGCTTCAATTGCCACTTTGTGAAGCAGGCAGTGGGGTGGAGATTGAGGCATATCATCCATAGTATTGTTCCCGCTTCTTCCTATCTCCTTCAGAAAACTCCCATGATCAAAGAATATGCTATCCTAATCAGCAAACTCCCTAGTTAAATACTTAAAGTATTGTGTATGCATGCATGTATGTGGTAAGGTGGGTAAAAACAGAAGGGAAATATAATGTAATCCTGGAGTGTCTGTCCCTTCCCTGGCCTAAGGCCCTTAACACTAAAGCTGAAAATGTCCTACAGAATGACTGTCTTGGCCAGTCCACATGCACTCTTTCATTCATTCTGACTTTTTTTTTCCTGATGATTCTGGAACTTGAATTTATACATTCTGCCCCATTACAGGAACAAAAACAAACACTTTAGAAGAAATTCATGAAAGTTCTTTTTCTCGTAAATTATTTTTTAAAACTATTCATTTAATTCAGTCCTTAGTTTATCTGAACTAGTCCTCTCAAACTTTTAAATTATAGGTTTCCAATACAGAAAATATATTAAATACACACATATGCACATACAAATACCAAACACGTTTCCAGACAATGCATTTATTTCAGTTCCTGTCCATAAATGGAAAATCTGCAGAGGCAGACACAACCACGGTCAAGGCTCAGAAATCTCATGAGACCAAGCCCCCTCTGAAGATCTAAAGACTGAACTTTAGAAAAGTAAAAATACTTAAAAGTGTGAATTTCTCATGATCTTATATGATCTCATTTGGCACTAGAAGGGGCAGGTGTGCAGTTATATTAGAAAATATAAATGCTATGTTGAAGAAAATATAGATGTTACATATATGAGTAAGATACAATATATTGGAGAGAATTCAACTGGACAGTCAAAATAGAGATTAAGAAATAGCTGTTTCTAAGGCTCTTTATGGTGTTTAACCAGTTATTCCCACACAAGTGCGGAAAAGGTAGTATTGTCCAGGCATGGAAATAGAAAAAAAAAATATGACATAAAAGGTTAAGCTACCTATTCAAAAGCTACCTATTCAAAGTCATAGGTAGCAAAACAGGAGACAGAACCAGAAATCTGACCCAGGTCTGCAAGCTCTCAGGCCTGCATCCAATTCATTCCATCAGCTCAATCATCAGGAGCCATATGGGTTCATTGTTTCCTATACTATTACAATTTAAAAGAACACAGCATCTGAATGTCTCCTTGCAAACTTTTTATCCCAGATCATATGAGCACATAAAATGTTTCCATGAATAGAATATGAAAAGAGACATTTTAATTTCTTACAATATTGTTTTTGGAAAGGTTAATATATATGCATGTATATGAATTCATTAAATAGCATTTAATAAGCACTTGATGTTCTAAATACTGTGTTAAGCACTTGAAATTTGAATAGGCATTAACTCCATTGGTTACAATTCTTCTTTACAACTTGACTAATGTTTAATGTGAAAGTATTTGTAGAACCGATATCAGATTGTATTCTGCCATGGGAGGAAGAGTGTAGGGGGAAGAAGAGGGAGGAGGAGAAAGTTTGGAACTCAAGGGATTATGGATCTTAATGTTGTAAACCAAAACTAAATAAATAAATTTATTTAAAAAAGAAATTTGAATAGGAAAGTGAGTTTCTGCTCTCAAGGAGCTCATACTTTATACATATATAAATATACATAATCTGTGTGTGTGTGTGTGTGTGTGTGTGTGGTGTATTCCATCAGTGACTTCATTAGTATAGGGAATTTCCATTGATTAAATGTGAGCTAATGCAGACTAGAACTATTCCACAATTTGTAGTCATAGAGAGTTTCCTGGTGAAGTGAGAATGTAAGTGACTTGCCAGTATGTGTCAGAAGTTGTATTTGAATCCAGGTAGCTAGCAACCCATACCATGTCTCCCACCATACTCTATCATAACAAGTAATAATAAACTATAATATAATCAAATATATTATCCATGTGCATATATATATATATATATATGTATTTTAATTGATTCCATGATAATTTTAGAGCAACTTCATTTGTATTGACTTGTATATAGTCAATATTTTATTAAACTTGCACAAATGTGTATAATATAATGTACTCCAGTATTCCCATTAACATTTTCGACAGTAATGCAGATTGAAATCCATCTCTGCCAGCTCTTTCAATACAACTCTCTTTCATTTATTTCTAACATGATAGAAGCCTTCTTAAATTTCTTTTAAGGTTTTATGGATTCCAATGGAGAATATGAGTGTAATGTCAAGCAAAGAAGTACTTAGCACCTTGTTTCAGCTATTTAATTATTTAGCACCTTGTTCAGTTCAAGTTTCTTTTGAGCCTTGCTCATGATTATATCAAGTCTTTGTTAAGAAAGAGAACTTGTGAACCCCATAGTGGGAGGAACTTGATAATGCAACAGGAAGGGGTGGAACAGGGAGGAGCTAATAACTGTATATCAGGAGAAGCCCAAGCTGGGGAAGAGCAGAACTGAGAAGAGAACTCTTGTGGTGGCAGAGTTAAGAAGGAGAAAACTTGTGGTGTCCCTGCACTCTATTCGTCTGTTCTGTCTGTGTTAATTTGTGCTTATAATACTTTGTACAGAAGCCATGGGACCTTACTGGAAGTCTTGAAAGAAGATTTTCTGGTTCTCTGTTTACAGAAGTCCTAGAGGGGGGTTTTGGAGGTCCTGGGATTTTACTGATGATTTGTGTTGATTTCTCAGATTTTGTTTTTGGGTCTGTGTTAATTTCTATGCTGATGATTTGTGTTAACCTTTTGGACCTTGTTTGTAGGTCTATGTTGATTTGTATACTAATGACTTGTGTTGACTTCTCAGACCTTTTTTGTGGGTCTCTGTTGATTTCACAGGCAGATAGTAAATTGGTGATGGTGCCAGCAATGTGCAAATGTTATTGCAGGTCTGTTAAGCTTTGTCTTTCCATAAACAGGAACTGTGAAGGACTTGAGGTGGACTGGACACTGTGAATTTCAATATGGAACTGGATGAGGAACTGGACAAGGAGCTGAGAACTGCCTACCTTTGAAACCAGGTGACAGTTGGGTAGATTAAGGAAAGAGTTGAACCTGTGGAAAAGGAACCATGGAATCTGAGAGCCAGCCTCAAGTCAAGAATAAAAGACCTCTCCTTGGGTACTTAGTGCTCACTGAGAAGCTCATGATTTACTGTGGCCTAGGGGTGGGAGAACTTTGTGTTCTCTACCTTGTACCTCTTAAGGATGATTGAGTTGATGATGACTAGAAACTAATCTCCAATCAACAATAAAGAAGACTTTTTGACTGTGAGATTAAGACAATGTGACCTAGGGGTAGAGAACTTTGACCTTTGTACTTTTTGTCCCTTAAGGAGGCTTGCACCTTAAGGATGATTGAGTTAAGGAGTTACTGAATGATATCTTTTGCTTAAAACTATGTGACGCCTTTGGTGAAAGTTATGTGGCCACTTCAGTGATAAATTCTTATGTTATAAAATTGTGAATGTTGTACTTTGGTTTCTGTGAATGTTTTGCTTTAATTTACAACTGAATAAATACAGAGTTCACTGTACTGTGATGAGAACCTTAGAGCTATCCACAGCAACAGTCCTCTGGAAAGCTGCTAATGGTTGTCTGTACAATGGGATATCATAAAAGACAACCATAAGTTGTCCCCTTTTACTGTAATACAGAATATAAAAGATCAAGTAATTATTTATTTCAAATTCAATAAATCAGTCTATCACTTAAGCAAATGATGAATTAATGATTCTTAATGGTAATTAATAGAAAGAGAAGAAATAAAGTCATACTACTCCCAATATGACTTTTGTCATTTCATTTTTTTGGAGAGATGTTTTGTTAATCCTAAAATTTATTTATGTTTTTACAACTTTAAGAAACCTAACTTTGAGCAGTTAGGTGGCACACTGGATAGAGCACTCAGCTTGAAATCAGAAAGAGTCATCTTCATGAGTTCAAATCTGGTCTCAGACACTTACTTGTTGTGTAATCTTGGGCAAGTACTTTTAGTTTGGATAGCAAACTATTCTGGCATCATTGCCAAAACCCCATATGGGAGCGTGAAGATCCTGAAATGACTAAACAACAGCAACAAAATGCTACATTTTAGAGGAATAAGCATCAACACTTCTAACCAACAAGTTCTGCTGAAAG
The DNA here is from genome assembly GCF_028583685.1 of Petaurus breviceps papuanus. Taxonomy (NCBI): domain Eukaryota; kingdom Metazoa; phylum Chordata; class Mammalia; order Diprotodontia; family Petauridae; genus Petaurus; species Petaurus breviceps. Next base: position 24,328,828 of record NW_027187372.1, read on the forward strand.
TTTTTGTTTATGAGGATCAGACTGTTTGGGAACAATAGTTTTCAGTTCCTGGCACTTTTTTCAGCCTCATTTTACATTTTTATATTACTTAACGCTGTTTTTTTAAGTGCCTGAATGATCCTTAAAAGACTAGACTTTACCACGCCAAAAATCACAGTAATATTAACAACTTAGGTTGATGTATGCTCCTTAAAAGTTATAACTTTTATCTAAGACAATTCCAAAACATTTATGATGAAAAATATTATCCACATCCAGAGAAAGAACTATGGAGTCTGAATGCAGACTGAAGCTTACTATTTTTCTTCTTTTTTGCTTTTTTTTCCCTTTCTTGTGGTTTTTCCCTTTAGTTCTAATTCTTTATCACAACATGACTAGTGTGGAAATATGTTTAATATGACTGTACATGTATGAACTATATCAGATTGCATGCTGTCTTGGGGAGGAGTGAGGGAAAAGAGAGGGAGAGAACTTGAAACTCAACATCTTATAAAAGTAAATGGTGAAAAATAAAAATAAATAGATATTTTAAAAAGTTACAACTTTCATGCATTTCCTAAGAGCAATATCCATTTCTGAAAATCTATACAAGAATTATGCTTCTTTGCTTCTGTGTTATTAGTTTAGTTCATGTGAGTGTAATCCACAAAAAAACCTTTTTATTTTACTCCTAGATTTTAGTCTTTTTACAGGTTCCATCCAGAGACAAAATATTTCATTATACTCAGCAAACCTTGTGGCATTTATGTGTTATCATCCTTAATGTTGTTTTATGAAGTGAAATCTGTTTGTTCCTGAAGTATTTCTGTAAAGTTTAATCTGTTTTATTATGTGAACTGAGAATATCTCTCAATCCTTTTCCTTTTCCACAAGGAAAGGTTAACTTTTCTCAGGTTATCTTGGGGTACTGAGTCCTGTATTGCATTAACATTGTACAAGTTTTTTTGTTTAAGCAACTTCTAGACCTCTTTTTGTCCATTTTACCATGCCAAAAATGTACATTGATTTCATAGGTGTGCAATGCTATAAATATGTTCTTCCCATTAGACTTTGATTTCAATATGCAGCCTCTGAACATACACATTCTCAGCCTTTTCCTTGATATCCTCATAATCAATTAATCTTTCAAATGTGTTTGTAACTATAACTTTTATCTTATGTGGGCAAGCCTGACTGGTTGAAGTATTGTGGCATCCTGAAGGAAAGATATGAAACAGAATATTACAGGCAAGTCAGCTTGATCATTATATCTTCTCAGACCCTGATGGGGACTAACTAATCCCTAAACCCAAGAATGTTGGGAATAACAGTGCCTTCTTTTAAAAAAAATCATGGATGTTTTCATTTGCTTTTTTAATTTTTTTTGTAGGGGGAGGGCAGGAAATTGGGAATAAGTGACTTGCCCAAGGTCATGTGGTTAGTAAGCATTAAGTGTCTGATGCCAGATTTGAACTCAGGTCCTCCTGACTGGTGCTCTATTCACTGTGCCACCTAGCTGCCCCAATAGCAGTGCCTTCTAAACCACAAATCTGCTTCCATCCCAGCCTCTACACCCATGACTGAAGGGAAAAACCACTGTGGAGAGGGGGCTTATTTTTCTTATCACCACCATAAAAAAATGTTGGACCAACATGGACCAACAAGCAAAATGGGTGACAGCACCAACACCACCCCTAGACTACCATCTTTACCTTTCACTCCGTCATCATAGCCATCATTCAGGGAAGCAACTCCTACAGAGAAGGAGCCAGTCATCCCTATCAACTGCTAATCAACTGTCACACACAAGGAAAGCAAGTCAATCTAGCTAAAGTAGCAAGATAACCTGAGGGAGAAGGGGGAGACAACATGTACCAGGTAAGGTTAAATCACCACCACAAACCATCTCATTTCAGACTCTGATGGGGACAGCTCAAGATCCTGACACAAGAGCCTCGGGAATTCCCCACTTCTCTTCATACCACAAGACCTGCTTCTACCCCAACACCTACAGTCATAATTGAGGAGAGGGGACCCACCATCATAAACAACCACAGATCAACTACCACTAACAGGCAAAAGGATATTGCACCCCGAGTAGGGGAAGCAACCTTCAGATCATCATTCCTGTTTCCACCTCAACCCTTTATCAAATGGTTCAACAGCAGAAACTGAGATTTTTACCAACAGACACAATACTAAAGAAGAGGCATTACCTCCTCTTTTGCCACTGCTCCCTAAGACCCATGATACTTTTCTAGCTGAATTGCTGTTTAAATCCTCCCTATGTGTTCTCTCTCCCATTAGAATGTGAGCTCTTTGAGGTGAAGGATTGTCTTGCTTTGTTACTTGTATCTCCAGAACTTAGCCCATAGTAACTACTTAAAAAACATTTTAATCATTCATTTAGCTTGAATTCCATATTCAAGTGCAAAGACACTCTGTTCATCTTTGATGCACATTAACAAGTATACATGTTTCATGTCCAGATGAAATTTCAATAGCACTGGGAAAAGTTACCCAAAAGTGATGTGACTATTTAATGTATTCAGTAGAAACATATACTTTGCTTTTTTTTTTTTTGGAGAGGGGAAGGTAGGGCAATTGAGGTTAAGTGACTTGCCCATGGTCACATGGCTAGTTTTGTGTTAAGCATCTGAGGCCTCATTTAAACTCAGGTCCTCCTGACTCCAGGGCCAGTGCTCTATTAACTGCACCACCTAGCCGCCCCCAGAAACACATACTTTGATATCATCATTCAGACACATCAAATAATTAATACAATGTTTTGGTATGATTCCCCCTTTGACTTGAAAGTCAAAGTCAGGTCACAATAGTAAAGTTTGGTTGTTTGTTTTTTTTTAATTACAGTTGTATGATTTGTTTTTTGTGCTGTTTTGACTCAAATTCCCATAATCTTTTGGCATTTATATTCAGTTGCTGATTAAGAGAGTCTAGAATTTCTAATATGTTTCTTGCTTTTGCACATTTCTTTTTTAAATTGCCTTATAATGTATCAGTATGGCACTCTTGTTTTTTTTAACTATATGGACTGACTAGTTATTGATACCATTATCCAGTGTCTTTCTGCAGACCTCCAGTAGCAATCTGGTCACTTGTATGTACCATGCTGCCATTTGACATCTGCCCTTAGGGAATATGCTAGGAAAGGCTTACCTTTCCTCCTATGGTTGAGATTACAGCAACAACCCCTGAATACACCATGAAACACAAGTCCTGAAATTGTTTCTATGCCTTCTGTCAGATAATGTGAGAGAATGGGGTCATTCATTATGGTATAATAGACACCAGCTTTGTTGGATTACTTTATTTTGGTACAATTTGGTACAAACTCAAAAGAAGCATTAAAATTCCAGGCTAAGCATGCCCATATCATTTTCAAAGGCACTTGAAATTTCAATGTTGTTTTTGAAATCTAGTTTGTTAGGTATAATTTCTGGAGGATAGATACCTTAGGTAAGGATTTTCAATGACCTAAAGTTTTTCAACTTTCCTCTGTTTAAATTTTAGCATTGCCTTGATTTAATCTCTTATTTCATCTGATATGGGTTTAGAAATGTAGTTTGTTGTTGCTATTGTTTATGATTTCCCTGCACCACTCAGCAATACATTGTCTTTGGGTAACCTGGAGCTGAATGTACAGTTAACTAAAGCTGCCCTTGTGTACAATTAATAGAATGATAGATTTAGAGCTAAAAGAGACCTCAAAGACCATCTAGTATAATGCCCCTATTTTACAAATATAGAAACTGAGTCCCAAGTTAAGTTACTTGCTCTAGGTCATACAAATAGTAAGTATAGAGGAAGGATGTCAGGATTTGAACCCATGCCCCCTGACTCCAAAGCCTATTTTCATTATACCACATTGCTACTGTGGTAGATCAGCTTCTAATTTTGTTATGAGATAGTTCCAGTACATTATAAACATACTTATGTCTTCAGCCCATTTCATGAGTTTTTATGGGTTATTGACTTTATTGGTCAGCACGATCTGCATTGAAACATTTCCAGCAGATGAAGTATTCATATTCTTTTTATTTGTTCTCATTTACCTCACTTTGTTGTTGTTTGAGAGAAAAATGCTCCACTCACTTCGCTGCTATTCGTGTCAAGATAAATATGAAAACAGTTTTGTGTAGGATCAGCTGATTACTCTATGCCACCCCATTTCTTTGACTCTTTTTTTTTTTTTAAGCAATCCAGGTTAAGTAACTTGCTCAAGGTTACACGGCCAGTTATTTCTGGGTGTGGTGCTGAGTATCTGAGACCAGATTCGATCTCCAGGTCATCCCAACACTGGAGCCAGTGCTCTTACTCGATTTCTTTGACTCTTAAGAGCAATTTATGACACAGTCGCAATAGAATTTAGCTTACTGATTTAAATTGTTTCTGGTTCAATTAGTCTATAATGATAGATGGGAAATCTCCTGACTTTGTCCATTAGAAGAGCAATAGTTTTCTTTATTCTTGAGATCCTTGAGCATTACTATGTTTTTCAAAGATGCAGATATCTGCTATCATAACATGCAACTCATTGTCTGTAACACAAAATGCCAGTAATCAATTAATAACACTGATCTCCTACCTGGTTGAGTTTGTGGCTATCTGAATGATTCTGTCTCTAACAATCATTGATGATTTACTCAAAAACTCAAATGAATCTGTGTTCTCTCCTATTTGGAAATTCCTTTCCATTTGGTAGATCAAAAGCCATCCATGACTGCCTACTCTGACTCTTGTCTGTGTCCTCCTACAAGAGGGGGGAGCCCACAGAGGAATTGGCCCAATGTTCTAGAATTATCCCTTGCTTCCTCCAGACATTCCAAAGATCACAGTGGAGCATTGTCCAGTCACTTGTCATCCATTACTCTCATTATACAACCATTGTCCCTTCCCTTTCTATCATATGAATCTTTGATAAACATTTTTTTCATCTGTTCTGTATATATTTTATTTTGGAAATATGATGATTGGAAGGGGTGATTGAAGACCAAGTCTCCATGTACTGAGAAATCTTCAGTGCTTATCCAGGATCAACTAGGTTCTCACTGCCCCAGGAAAAAGACAGTTTACATTTCCCTTGTCCTGAAGAAGAATGGAAATCTGGCAAAGAGAAATGACATGTATGCACAGAAGCACAGTATGAGGAAGATAGGGTACAATTTGGTTGGCAGATGGGAAAACTGAGTTCAGAGCAAGTATGCCTGATTGGTGATGAACAACTTTCCCCAACAGAGAAACCACACACATGCAGAATTGCCTGTCTCCCTTTTCCTATTTTCACTGTCCAAGAGGGCAGATGTCAAAAGTTTTCTTTTTCCCCTAAAGTTATATCTATAATTTCTGTTTAATGAAACTGAATGGTGGCCATAAAAATGAAAGATCACAAATGCTGTGGTTTGATTGCTTAATTATTTCTGAACAGGGAGTTGTAAAAGTGGGAGAAACAGTGGTTGGCCTATGATATACAGAGAAAGACAGAGAACAGACCTACCCAGTGTACATTGTCAGGGCACAAGGAGTTTTTCTTTACCCCTCACTCTGGACTAAATGAGAGAGAATCACATTGATATAACTTTTAAAAAATAGCTTTATAAATTCCCCAAGAAGACTAACAAACCACATGAACTTTGTTCTACCAACCTTTCCAATTATCTTATACTTTACATTTCCTCCTTCCCGTTATGCTATGCAATCCAGGACACTGGCCTCCATACTGTTTCTCACACTCCTCCTAATGCACCACTGGCTGGAATTCTCTTTCTCCTCATCTCTGCTTCATGGCTTCCCTGACTCCTTTATGTAGGTTATTTCCAGTTAACTTGTATATAGCTTGTTTGTACATAGTTTTTTGCATGTTGTTCCTCCTTGCCCCCATTATACTGTGAGTTCCTTGAGAACAGAGACTGTTTTCTGCCTTTCCTTGCATCACACAGTGCCTGGCACCTAGTAGGTGCTTAATAAGTGTTTATTGACTGACTGAGGACAGGAATATAGTTCATGACCTCCAGAATCTTACCTTCTTCAGGTAGAACAACACAGTCTTCTACAGGCATATGTAAGAAATGCCAGGTAACCCTGGAAGAAAAGGCACTAGCAACTGTGGGGTCAGTGACAGGAAACTTCAAGTTTTCAGAGATGGAGTGTGATGTGTAAGGAATAGAAAGAAGGATAGTTTGGCTGTACCATAGAGAGCATAGAGGAGAGGAGAATCTAAATACACTAAAAAGTCAGGGACAGGATCGGACCTGTGATTTAATTGATATAGGGAACACCTTTACCAATAGTGCCTCTTTCTCTAAACCATAGCATTAGAAAGTTTCCTGATGACGGAGAGGTTACACACAGTCAGTGTGTGTCAGAAACAGGACTCGAACCCAGGTCTTAGAGGACCTGTGACCAAGTCTATGTCCACCAAAGTCCCCCAGATTATGTAAATTATCCTGAAACCAAAGATCTCTCTAAACACCTTGGTTCCAAAGGAATGATGAAAGGAGAAGAGTATAGTAAGTTTAATACCTCATCTGTGGTATAAATTTACACATGCCAACAATAATAATAATGCCAACTCCCAGCTTTTCTACTCTAGCCACAAAACAACAGCAGGGTTTTTATTAAATATAACTTTACCTTACACAGTCAGAGCTAGTATATCTTCTAGAAAAATCTGTCATTTAATTAAAGTAGTATTTAAAATAGTAATTAAAGGGGGAGGGTGTATTAGCAATGCAATATTCACAATGCCTATGGAAATTACAGATATGCTGATGTAATTATCCATCACAAAATATATCAGGCTTGCTGTATGGGTGAATAAGCGAGAAAATTTATTAAAATACCAAAAGACTGAGTCCCAAAAACAGAAAGTCAAAGCCATCAGAGTAGTTATGAAATTGGCACAGGTAGATAAAGTAGAAAGCACCCACATTCTCAAGCCTTTAAAACAGAACAGACTACCTCAGGCAAAGGTCCTCCTCTCCCCACTCACAGCAACCACCCATACTTTTTTGTTTTACCCATACTTTAGCACCCAGCATCCAGGAAGCACACTCCCAGCAGCTCCGGCCCCTGGCAGTCCTCAGCAGGAGTCCTTAGCAGAAATTCTGGCTGACTCAAAAAGGGCTTCATGCTGCCGCTGCCACTGCCACTGCCTCTGCTGCTGCTGTCGCCATCCCCACCACTGCTAGCCACCACAGGAACTCTAGCTTGGCTTCCTCTTCCTCTTGCTGCGCTCTTTCCTGCTCCATCAGCAAGTCCAATGGGGCATGGAAGATCTTTAAATCCCATAACCCTTACATTCAGCCCCAAGACCTTTCATGTCCCTTACTTGGCAAAAATACATTAGGAATAACTGGTGTCAACAAAATTTCACAACAATATAACAAGACTAGCACACAATAAACACAGAAAACCATATTTTAGGGTGGGGCCTGAGCACAAGCTCCCCATCATTCCCCCCACCCCAAACAAATGGGGCCCCAAAATCTTGTGGTAAGGGGTGAAGGTCTCTTCTTCCATGGTTACTTGCTGCTGAAATCAGATGTAGAGCTGTCCCTGCTAAGGGGTCCCATTTGAGAGGTCAGTTCTTAATATGCTTGATGCCAGGTCCAAGGGTGACGCATCACAGTTGCAGACAGGGGGTGACATCCAGCTTAAGCTATCAGGGATCTACAGGTGGAGGGTACCAAGCCTGCGGAAACAAATCTAGCAAACAAGGTGAACAGACAAAAAATCAAGAAGAAGCAAAGAGACAATAACCAGACTATTGTAGCCTCACTCACGGTAGAATAAATGAGTTAAGGGTACAATTTTGTAATCATCTTCTCCAGAGTAAACAATAGTTACAGTGTTATCCCTCCCATGTGCTATAATCACTGCAGCCTTTGGAACATCATCTGACTTCTGTTTTACCCATACTTTAGCTCCTGATTTTATTCTATCAGTAGAACCAAATCCTTCAGTTCCTCTGACAGTTGTTTTGGAAGGAGGGTCAGTTTTTACAAGTAGTATTGTTTTACAAGGAATGATAATCACTTGAACTATCCTATGATTTTTGTGAATCTGTATGGGCCCTTCACCTAAATTATGGAATGTTACAACAATTTCTCTTTGATAATTAGAATCTATTACTCCAGCCAATACATGTATTCCTTGAGCAGCTAATCCTGATTTGGGTAAAATCTGTCCAAAGTGATTTTTAGGGATTCTTATGCATATCCCAGTGGAGATTTTTCTTATTTCTTTTCTGTCCAACCAAAAGTCCTCTAAACAATGTAAATCATATCCCACTGAACCAGGTGTTCTGGGGTACGGCGCTGAGACATCTGGCCTCAAGGTCCAATACTCAATATTTGGGGTCTTATGTGTTTGTTGTTTTCTAATTTGCAGATTGGGGGTCATCATTCTGGCTAGAGGTGTACATCCTCCCAATTGTCTATTATTCAAATTATGTAAAGCCATGAACAAATTATCCTTCCAATGTTGAAATGAATTATTGGAACTTAACTTCCTCAACTGTTCTTTCAGTAATTCATTCATTCTTTCAATTAACCCAGATGCTTCTGGATAATATGGAATATGATATATCCATTCTATATTGTTTAGTATACAATACGTCTTCATTTCATTGCCTTTGAAATGTGACCCATTGTCACTTTGAATCTGCATTGGGGTTCCATAATATAGACTTATGAGATCTAGAGTTTTAAAGTGTTTTTCTGGGTTGCATTCTTATAAGGACAAGCCACTAGTACACCTGAATAGGTGTCAACACAAGTACATATAAATCTGCATCCTTTATCCAGTGGTAGTGGACCAATATAATCTATTTGCCAGATTTGGGCTGGGACTTTTCCTCTTGTTATCTCTCCAGTTACTATCCGAGGAACAGTTCGCTCCTTTTCCAATTGACATATACGACATTCTTCTGCTATCTGTTTTAACAGTGAATAAGAGATACTAATACCTCGATCTTGTTCCCACTGGTGTGTGGCCTGGACCCCCAAATGGCCTGCTGTTTGGTGGACCCATTTTGCTAATACCAGATCATCAGTTGTTGTCAAAGTAGGAACAGTATGTTCAGTAGCAATCTTTGCCAGTCAATCAGCATGAGCATTGTATTCACGTTCTGGTGTGGTGAGGGCCACGTGAGCATCTACATGAAAAATTGACAAGTCAGTGACCAAAGACATGTTCCAGATATCTTCCCATAATTCTTTGCCCCAGACTTGTTTGCCATGAATTTCCCAATTTTCATTTTTCCACATGGGCATCCATGTAGCTAACCCATTAGCTACTACCCATGAATCAGTGAATATATGACATTGTCCTCCTTGTTCTATTTTGATGGCTTGATATACTGCCATAATTTCAGCATATTGGCTACTTGCACCTATCCCAGTACTTTCCAAAGTCCTTCTAGTACATGGCTTATAGGCCACTGCTTTCCAATGTCTTTTTTGCCCCAAATATTTTGCTGTCCCATCAGTAAACCATGCATGTCTCTTTTGTTCCTCAGTTAATACATCATATCCCTCATTCCATTTTACAGTGGACTGTAACAACTGTTGCTTTGGCTCAGGGGGTGTGTCATTCCTCTCAATTTCTATGTTTGCTACAGATTCATGTAGAGCAGAGACTCCGCTTTTGCCTGTTTTCGCTCTATTTTGAATATACCACTTCCATTTGATTATACTAGCCTCTTGGAAATGTCCAATTCTGTGAGAAGCTGGGGTACTCATTACCCAGGTCATAATTGGGATTCCAGGTCTTAATATCACTTCATGGCCCAGAGTCAGTTGTTCAGTCTCCACCAAAGCCCAATATGCAGCTAACAACTGCTTTTCAAAAGGTGTATACTGGACTCCAGATGAAGGGAGTTTCCTACACCAAAATCCCAAAGGTACATTTCAGCTTTGTTGTTTTTGCCATAAGCTCCAGTTTGCATAATCATCTTGTATAGTCACTTGCAATTCCACTGGACCATTTTGCATGGGCCACAAATCTAGGGCCAATGGTATGGCAGACTTGGCTTCTTCAAAAGCTTTACTCTGCTCAAGTCCCCAATCGAATTCATATTTCTTCCATGTGACTCTATATAAAGGTTTTAAAATCTGTCCCAAATGTGGAATGTGTGCCTCCAGTATCCAAACAATCTTATGAACTTTTGGGCCTCCTTCTTATTGGTAGGGGTAGGAAAATCCTGAATCTTTTGTTGGGCTTGAGGAAGAATCTCCCGTAGCCCTTTGTTCCATTGTATACCCAAAAATTTCACATTTTGAGGTGGTCCTTGAACCTTTGCAGGGTTAATTTCCCACCCTTTACTTTTCATATGCTCAATTAGAAGGGTCAAACTCCTTTCCACTTCTTTCGCATCTTTTCCCTGTATCATGATATCATCAATGTAGTGGGTAAGCTGTACACCAGGTAGCTTTAATTCATCCAACTGTTCAGCCACAATCCTGTGACAAATAGTGGGGCTATGTATGTACCCTTGTGGCAAGTGGGTGAAAGTATATTGTCTACCTTGCCAAGTGAAAGCGAATTGGTCCCATTGTTTAGGGTCTATTGGTATGGTGAAGAAGGCATTTGCCAAGTCAATAACTGCATACCAAGTCCCATCATATGTCTGGATCCTTTCTATTAAGGTGATGGTATCTGGAACAGCAGCATACAAAGAAGGAGTCACCTTATTCAACTGTCTATAATCCACAGTCATTCTCCATGTCCCATCTGATTTTCTTACTGGCCAGACAGGATTATTCCATCTTGTGGTTGTAGGGACTAACACTCCTGCTTCAACATATTCCTTTATAGTAGTGGTAATTTCATCTTGCCCACCTGGCACACGATACTGTTTTAAAGTAAACTTCAGAAGGTTCAGGTAAAGTGATTGGGTCCATTTTTAGTTTTCCCACTAAAACGGTATTAATTCCTATCTTCCTCACAGCAAATTGGTATCTCCCTTCAGGTAAATTCAGAGGCATGCCTCTCAATACATCTATTCCAATGATGTATTCAAGAATGGGTACAACAACCACAGTATATTCTTTCTTAGGTAACTGCCCAATTTTCATTATTATTTTAACTTGTCTGGCTGATATTTCGGTGCCTCCTAGACCTGTGATGGTAATAGGAGTTCCATGTTTAAACTTATCAGGGTTTCCATAGATAAGTGTGGCCTCAGCCCCAGTATCAAGCAGTGCCCTAGTCACAGTAGTTGATCCATTCTTCCAATATATTGTTAAAGTAATATGGGGTCTGAAATCTCTTCTGCATATTTCTTTTATCTGGGCTGGGGCTTGTCCTATCTCCTATTCCCCCTGAAGGTGGGGCACACTTGGATACAAAGATTCAGATTCAGAAGTACCTGCAGGGGTGGTTCCTGCTTCCCTATTCATTCTAATGCTAAGTACCTTTTCTTGGTACAGCTTATGCAGCTCTTTAGTTGGAATACCATCTATTCTTCTAAAGTCCACCCCTGCTCTTAATAGAGCAGTAAACAGTTCCCTTCTTGTTCTTCTATTTTGTCTCTGAATCCTCTGGCTCTTTACTCTTCTCTCTGGAGGCAATTTATCTTATCCCCATTCCCCTAAATCGCTTAATTGTGAAATCTTATACAGCACCTCTGAAAGAGGGTGCCCTATTTCTCCAATTAATAGAGTCAGAATTAGGTGCTTATATGCAGGAGGAGCCATCTTCACTATGATATTTCTATGAGGAACTACTAGGGGGGTATCATAATATGCATTTGCATCTCCAATGATGATAGCAGTTTTCATTACCTCCTCCTTTAGCTTTCTCATACAGTCTCTAAGTAAGTACCAGGGTCTGTCTCCCCTAGGCCACATAGATTCAGTAGGATATTGCTTTTTGCATCCCTCTGCAACTAAAGCTAGCAGATTAGTTTTGTTGTTACCTCCTTGCATATGGTGATCCCTAAAAGCTTGGTGTACAAAAGGATTCTGACTGATACTTATGAATTTTAAGCAGTCCTCATTGTCCAGTGTTATTCCTCTGGCACTTTAATCAGTGATTCTTACTATCCAAGACACTAAAGACTCCCCCATTCTTTGGGTGAATCTACTCAATATATCAGTGATCTCCTGTTGAGTGACATCCTCAATTATCTCCCTGGACTCTGTTTTGCCCCGGTGGTTCTCCTGTCTTCTTCTTGGTATGGGGAAAGCTTCTACATTAGAAGACTCCTCATCTAACCTTGCTCCATTCTCCTCACACACATTCTCCTGGAAGCTGTCAGGGCAACTCTGCCCAGCCTGTACAAAAGCTGCATGCACATTCCTTCTGCTAGTTTTTTGCTTCCTCTTAGCTATATGAACAGTAGCTTGCTCCTGGACCACATGAATCCCTCTAGTTTGCTCTTCTGAATGCTGTGATACAGAAGAATCCTCACGCAAACCAGCTGACTCCCTAGCCATCCGAGCTCTTTCCTCCAGCAGCTTATCCCTATTTTTACACATAAGGCAATAACTTGTTAGCAGCACTCAGCCTCTCCTGCACACTCCTGCCAGTTCTTTGCCTGGTTCTATGGGTATTCCTTGCAAACATCTTTCTAAATCTCCAGGCTCTCCCTCTTTTAGCTTTGGTTCCCAGTTTTCACAGGGCCCTGTGCTTTTAGCCCATTCTCTGTCTAGAGAGGAATAAGGCAAATCCTCCCAGCCATTTCTCCCTCTAAAGCCCCACTGCTTCCAAATAGAGGCCTGACATTTTGTGATCCCATCCTGGTCGCCAAATGTATCAGCAATGCAATATTCACAATGCCTATGGAAATTACAGATATGCTGATGTAATTATCCATCACAAAATATATCAGGCTTGCTATATGGGGGAATAAGCTAGAAAATTTATTAAAATACCAAAAGACTGAATCCCAAAATTAGAAAGTCAAAGCCATCAGAGAAGTTATGAAATTGGCACAGGTAGATAAAGTAGAAAGCACCCACATTCTCAACCCTTTAAAACAGAACAGGCTACCTCAGGCAAAGGTCTTCCTCTCCCCACTCACAGCAACCACCCAGCGTCCAGGAAGCACACTTCCAGCAGCTCCGGCCCCTGGCAGTCCTCAGCAGGAGCCCTTAGCAGAAATTCTGGCTGACTCAAAAAGGGCTTCACACTGCCGCTGCCACTGCCACTGCCTCTGCTGCTGCTGTCGCCATCCCCGCCACTAATAGCCACCACAGGAACTCTAGCTTGGCTTCCGCTTCCTCTTGGTCCGCCCTTTCCTGCTCCATCAGCAAGTCCAATGGGGCATGGAAGATCTTTAAATCCCATAACCCATACAGAGGGGCATACTATTAGAGGGCAACAAATTACTTTAAAAGATTATAAGGCCAGTGATTCTAAATGGGGAAAAAGTATGTTAAAACTAAAGACCCGAGAAGACAGCGGAGAAGAATAATGATAAAATTTATGTCAATATCCTTGGACTGTGAAGGATAATCATTTGTTGAAGAGGGTTCTCATTTCTTGATTTCAATATGCAAGAGCTGAAAGTTGGCTCAGCCCAAGTCCCTGCTGTGAAATGCAAGATGTGTGAATGTTATCTGTCAATTGGGAAGGCAGAGAAATCAATCTGTGGAATAGGAAGACAACAACTCTTGCCAAGAACATTAATGATGTCACCAATCTCTCTCCCCTATTGAGGTTGCTTAAATTCAATCTATAAAAGCAAAGTTAGCCCAGGATGCTGGGCTAGTATTTTTGAAGCGGCACTAATACTACCAGAGTACACTGTCAGTACTGATGCTCTCCTGTGTTGAGAATATCTCAGTCTAAATCTTGGCCAAGTGCTGACTCTGTGTTTCTCAAGGTCTTAAGGTGCCAGATATATCAAAGTATCAGGTAGTCATGTATCTTGTCTCAAGCACATTTGTGCTAAAAAACATGGAAGTCTGGTAATCAGAGGTTGAAGGATCGTGACAAAACCTAGTTAGCAAAATTATAATATGCATACTAAGAAACAGCATTTTCATGTGTTGCTGTTGTTGTTCAGTCATGTCCAACTCTTCATGACCTGATTTGGGGTTATCTTGACAAAGATACTGGAGTAGTTTGCCATTTCCTTCTCCAGCTCATTTTACAGAGGGAATATCTACATTGATAATATCAAATATATAAATAATACTTAAGTGATATCAAGGCTATACTCCCTCCCACTTTCAAACTGCTGAAATTATTCTAGGACTTAGCTATTTAAATCCCTACAAAAGAATGCCTAAAGTCTGCTTGCCTGGTAAGATTGTTCCCTTTAATTCTCACAGAGAAAGGGATAAATGTTTCATAAAGACAATACTGCATGTGGCCTTAATCTTACAGTTTGATTAATAGCTTGTTACCACATTAAAACCTCATCATTTATAACAAAATCTTATAAAACTTCATCAAGTAAGTTGGGGTATCATATCTTTTCTGCTTTATAATTGGAAGAGAATAAGTAATGAGGTGACAGAGCAAAGGAAAATATCTTGGCAAAGGACATAGTTTTTTAAAAGACAATTATAGGATAAAGAAGGAAATATTTGAAATACTTAAATAGTTGCAAAAAGAAAACATTAAAAAAATAAAGCAGACAGGACAGAAATAGAAAAAATAAATGAAAGAGAAATTATGACTTTTAATAAATTTAAAGAATTTGAGGTAAGGCAGGCAAACAAAAGCTAGAAGGGAGTATATCCTCTAAGCGTAGTCTAGCATTGAAACATTTTAAGTGAGGCTAATCTCAGGGACAAGGCATTAAAGGGAAGGGAGATGTTTAAAAATTCATACAAAAGAGACAAAGGAGAAAAACAGAAACCTAACCATCATAATTTTAAACGAGACAATTAAGCAATCAAATTAACTGAAAGATAGTGACAATTGAGGAAAAGATTAAAAAACAAATAATGTAATGCCTACAAGAAGCATAAAGACCCTGTATCAAGGATGAAAATGAGAATCTGAAACTAATTTGTTTTCCATCATGTGATTATGAGTGAAGCAGAAATTGCAATCATGCTATCACAAAAAATAAAAAAAATAAAAATCCTCAGTAGAGATAGAGTAAATTAGACAGAGGTGTCAAACTTGTATACCCCCCCCCAATTCCTAAATGTAGCCTAAACCAAATCAGATTAAAATGTATTAGAAAATGTTTCACAAAATAAATATCCAGTACGACATAGATAATGTTAATTTGTGGCTTTCTAAGTGAATATGCAGCCCACAGAAATCCATTTCTATTTGAGTTTGATGCCACTTTTTTAAAAGAACCATAAAAAGTGAATAATGTCAGTATTCAAGATATGTTTATAAAAGGGCATAAAATATAAATTCACAAAGGAAGTGTTGACTGTTACAAAAATAAAAATAATAATTTTAGTATAATGTTTTCTCAAAGCTAGAAAAACAAAAAGGAAAATGTACAAACTGAACAAACTTTTGGACATTTCAAAACTAAAACACATAATATTTTGTGAACTGTTAAATTAAAGCAGCTGTATCTACGGATGTGCCAGAGACAGCTCTAAGCAGCTTTGAAGAGCCTATTATCAAATTTTCACTGTAAGAATTTATATCTCAAAATATAACACTACTTCAATCAGGGCTTGATTTATTGCTTTGTTGACTTTTAGACTTACAACAATGATAAGATTAAAAAGTGCAGATTAACCTTAAATGTTTGTATGCATAAATATTTCATCCCAGGAAAGCCCACTTGTTAAACTTTTTAAGCATTAATTGTTCTATAAATATTTCTTGAACTGATCAGGTGAGAAGCAAAAGGTTCAGAGAATAAAGTCATCACCAGATCTGTAGTTACTACTACTACAAATAGATAGAATTTCTATACCACTTTTAAGATTTGCAAAGTATATCCATTATTTCATTTAAGCCTCATAACACCCTTGTCTATAGTAGTTATATCTATCTGTTTAAATTTAGTTCCACACTCTCATTTTCATTCTTTGTATAGCTTATTTATAGATTTGTTCCTTTTATTTGTTTGTTTGCTGCTTTTTGGAGGGGGGAATGCAGGGCAATTAAGGTTAAGGGACTTGCCCAAGTTCACATGGCTAGTAAGTGTTAAGTGTCTGAGGCCATATTTGAACTCAGGTCCTCCTGACTTGAGGGAGCACCTCAATTCACTGTGCCACCTAGCCACCCCAGTTTGTTTCTTTTATATATTATGTTGTTGGTTTCTATCTTCTTATCAGTTCTGGAACTATCTTTCAGTTAATAACTATGTGTGTTTCACTGATCCACATTGTACATTTACAAAAACAGACAATAACTCAGGACCCACATAAATTATAAACATATTCCAAAAATCAGAAATATGAAACATTCTTTATACACCATGATATAATGAAAATAGCATACAAGTAAAACGTATAGACCTAAAGTGAGACAATAAAGTCATACTTAATGAGTGGGACAAAGAACAAATCCTAGAAGCATTTTATAACTATGTAAAAGAGAATGGTAATAATGAGACTATATACAAAAATTTCTAGGATGCAGCCAATACAGACAATCCTCAGATGAAAAATCACATTGTTAAAAACATTCATTAGCAAAATGGGAAGACTAATGAAATGAACATTCAATTAAGCAATTAGATCAATAACAACCCAAAAAATTCCAAATTAACCACTAAAGATGAAGTTTTTGAAAATTAGAGAATAGGCAAATTGGAAAACAAAAGACTATAAACAAAGTTAAAGCTAGTTCTTTGAAAATACTAAGAACATTGACAAAACTTCAATGGAATTAGAACAAAGAAAGATGAAAACCAAATTGCCACAATTAAAATGAACAATGTGAATTCCTGGGCAATAGAAAAGAAATAAAGAAGAATCATCAGAACATACCATATGCAATTATGTACTAGCTAAACTGAGATTTCAGGAAGAAAATGGAAATTTGTCCATAAAACGATAAATACCCAAATTAACAGTATACCAAATAGAGATGTGATATCATCCAATTTCAAAAAATTATATTGAACTAGCCATAAAGGAACTAACTAGGCTTAAAAAATTATGTTCCAGACTGATTTTTGTCTGAATTCTATCAAATATATAGGGAAATTAATAGATGTGTTAATTTTGATTGGAAATTGATAAAGAAAATATTTTAACAAACTTTGCAAAATGAGATAGATAAAAGTTTTAAAACCAGAAAAGAATAAGGCAAAGACAATTATATAGCTCTTTATTGAGATGATGAATATTGATTTTAAAAATCAAATACAAGCAAAAAACTAAATAATATGCTAAAAAATTATTCGTCATGATCAAGATGTATATATATATATATACATATATATATATCGGCCTGCAAGAATTATTCCATATTATGCAAGCAATAAAATTAATCACATTAAAAATAAAACCCAAAATTACATGATTATATTGATAGAGAAAATAATACAACATAAAATCTTCATTTTTCTAAAATCCCTACAAAACCTAGACATAGGAAGGATACTTTAATAATATAAAATTATATATATACATACTAATACACATGTGTGTATATGTGTGTGTCCAAAACTAGCATTCTTTGAAATAAGGCATCATTAGAAGGTTCTCAAATAAATACAAGAATAAAGAAAGCATTTTGCCTGCTTTTAAGATGCCACCAATTACAAGAAAACAAGAAAAAATAAAGGTGTAAATGTTGGTAGAAAAGAGGCAAAAGCAAATCATATTTACTGTTGATATGATGAAACTACTTTTGCTTAGCTGGATGTCTAGTCAAACTTCATTTAAACCAGTTTTACCCTTTGCTGCCTCACTCTCCTTTATGATACAATAC
The DNA here is from genome assembly GCF_028583685.1 of Petaurus breviceps papuanus. NCBI lineage: Eukaryota > Metazoa > Chordata > Mammalia > Diprotodontia > Petauridae > Petaurus > Petaurus breviceps. The sequence goes on from NW_027187372.1 coordinate 24,346,645, forward strand.
TGCTCACAATTGTCCATCATCCTTCTTTGTAAGATTCAAAGGCAGATTTGATGAAATTATAAAGGGGAAAGGGGGAAAAAACCAGTATGCAATCATAACACCTCCAACCTGTTTTATTCAAACAAGCTATCAACAAAGGAGAGGAGAGGAATAGGAAATGAATTTTTAAAAAATAGATCAACAAGAACCATATTCTACAAAACGTTAAACAAAAGTAAATAATTCACATCATAGAAGAAATCATAAGAGCCCATAAATTCTTTTATCCTGAAAATACTTCAAATCTTTCTCAAGCAACAAGATTGGCTTCCAAGGGCTACACTGGTTTAAATCATAAACTCATTTGAAAAACCTTAGAAAGGAGGATTATTAGGAGCATTCCTTCATGATACAGTAAGAAACAATAGAAGAAATTATGTTTGCAGGAAAATTGGTTAAATACCCCCGTTAAACCAGAATATCATAGCATACTTAAAGATGAAACTCAGAGGATAATGAATGAACTGAAAGAAAAAAATTTTAAAAGGAGCAGATATGTCAGTGCTTCTGTAAGTTGTCTTTAGAATTAACATTGTAATCAACATATCTAGATTGCAATATTTTAGTCTGTGATATTATTATGGGTAGCTTTCTTTTTCTTTGTCACTTATGCCAGTTGGGATTGTGCATTTATTGTATTTGTATTCCCCAATTTCGAGCACAGTGCATGGAACATAGATGATTAATAAATACTTGCTGATTAAGTTTTCCTGTAGGAGTAAGGCCAAGTAATGACCATGTCTTTGATGTGCACTATGGATTCATTTATTACTTATTCCACACTGAAAACAACAAAGCCACTCCCATTTTTGGAAATTTCTTCCTCAGTAAGAGAAATATTCATATTAGTATTTGTGTAATAAAACTTTTTTTCCCTTACATATTAAGGTTTAATAACTTTCTTTGAAGTAGATAATAACTACTGAAGACCTCTTAGTTGACCGATTAAAAGAACAATAATTTTTGTTTTTAATTAGTAAGTTAATGTCTGCTCCTTCCAATATTAATTATTAATACTTGTACTGGGTAGGCTATGGACCTAGAAATAACAGTTGTCATCCAAGCTGACTGAATGTGTGTCATCCCTAGGCTAATTATGAGAAACTACACTTCATAGGTCTTCCATCTAGATAGCAATCCTATGTGCATAAGACCTCAAAGGAGATTGAGTGTATGCTGAAAAAACCTCCCCAAAATACCATTTACAAATTCAGAAACTACTTTCCACAAACTCAACTGTGTGTACTCTAGCTAATTAGCATGTCCAAAATCTTCAAAGTCAGATTTTAAGGAGAGTACTAATAAATTATTTCAGAAGCAAGTTTGATTTTTTTGTTGGGGGGGGTTCCTCTCTAAAAAAAAAAAAAGCAACTCTGCTTTAAATCATACTGTGCCAAATAATCAATTTGCTAAGAATATCAAGCTGTAGGGGCGGCCAGGTAGTACAGCGAGTAAGAGCACCGGTTCCAGTGTCGGGATGACCTGGCGATCGAATCCTGGGCTCAGACACTTAGCACCCACCCAGAAACACCTGGCCATGTAACCTTGAGCAAGTTACTTAACCCTGATTGCTTAAAAAAAATGAAAATTAAGTGCCTTTTTAATTCATATCAAGTTTTTCCATATCCTACAGTAAGGACAAAAGAAATAGTTATAGAATCCGTGTGCGTTGCTTTAAAGTCCATGTAGGAAATTGTACCAATTTAAGACCCTTGTTAAAAGGGAGTGGGCTCTCATTGACTAGTCCCTAATTACATCGGAGAAGATCACCTCTCCAGTCCCTAACATTATTATATAAAATTAACAACAGACCTGCTATATGAGAAAGTGAAAATAGCACTGAAAAAAGACAACCATGGAAAGAGGAACCAGATAAGGTCAAATATATGTGTGTCTGCACATATGAGTATATGTATACACACACACACACACATACCTGCACACATATACATAAGGGTGTATGTATGTATATATCTATCCATAGAGGGGTTGACACAATTTAGAGGATATTGAGATATTTCTTCTTCAGACAAATAAAAGACAGAAAGATAACAAATAACTAAAAAAAAAGTCACAGACACTAATACTACTTTTAAAAGTGATCAAAATGACATCAAAAGCTGACTATAAACCTTTCTAGTCTCTATAAAAGTTTCATTGAAATGTTCTCTTCGTATATTGAAAATAATAGAAAATAGGAGGGGGATGATGAAAATTTAAGAAAAAGACAAATTTTGTAAATATTGTACCCCAAACCATCTTCACAGTCAGAGTGCATAAATAAAAGAGTAAATGTTTGTTGTTTTTGATTATTTCAAAAATAGTAGCTGATTTTCATGTTGTTTAAATAGGAGAAAATTCTTTTTAGTTACATAGGAAGAAGAAGTAAGATTAAAGAACAGATAAGTCTGCTAATCAAGTTGGATATAATAATACTGGGCAATAAAGAGAAGGTAGAGCTACTCAACCTTTAACTTGCTTTTTTATCCTTTCCAAAGCAAATAATCTTTGGACTATAAAGGACAAAATAAAAATGGAAAATAGGGAGTTTAATCTCAGGACAAATGAGAAAAACTAGCAGGCACTCAGTTGAATTCAATTAGTTTATCCAACTAAGCCCAAGAAAATTATATGCTGGGAAAGTGAAAGAACTGAAAGATATGATTGCTGAAGCCTTATTAGTGATGTCTGAATAATGGTGGAGAAGGGGCGAGGTGCTGCAGAAGTATTGTGGTGTGATGAAAAAAACAATGAATTTGAAGTCAGAAAGACTGCATTCCAAACCTGGATATGCTACTTATTACCTGTGTTCTTAGATAAGTCACTTCATATCCCCAGGTCTGTCTCTCTATGTTAAATGAGATGGTTGGAGCAGGTGATCACTAGGGTTCCTTCCATCTCTATATACTGCAATCTGTAGTTTATAGTGTATATATATATATATATATATATATATATATATATAGTGTAATATAATGTAATCTGTAGGGATCTTCTTTAATAAATCAATCAATATGCATTTATTCATTGTTTGCTGTGTACCAAGTTCTGTCCTAAGAACTGGGGATACAAAACAAAATCAAAGCCAAAAGATATTTACATATAAAATACATATAGATTTTTTAAAAAGCAAGATGGTTGCTGAAACCTATATTCCAATATGCCCAATTTTGATTTCCCAAAAAAAATTTGGAGATGGCTAGTGAATGCTTAGAAAAGGAAGTAGTGACACTAGTACATGTTCAACCATAACAAACGATACTAGTATAATACAATTTTTTGACAGATTTACTACAGAGGTAGAATTAAGGGAAAGCTATAGATATAATTTACCTGGAAGTTAGGAAATATTTGTCAAAGTATCTCATGCTATACTTGTGGGGAAAAACATGGAAAGTTGTGACTAAAATAAAGTACAATTAGGTGAATTTGAAACTGGTTGAGTAGCTAGATACAAAGATTATTCAGAAGAGGTTCAATTTCAAGGAGGAAGGAGATCCCAAATGAAGTATCTCAAGGAAATGTTCATGCCCCTGTGATCTTCAAAATTTTTATTTATGGCTTAGATAAAAGCATTGATGGCATTTTAATCAAATTTTCAGTTAACACAAAGCTAAGTGACATATTGAACACACTCAGTATTCAAAAAGATCTTGATTGGCTAAGACACCGAGCTGAACTGGATTTTTTAATAAAATTTAATGGGAATCAGCTTGAAATCTGACCCTGAGGTTCAAAAAGTCCACTTTGCAAGATGTATAAGTGCACTTTGCAAGTACAAGATGGTACAGTCATGACTGGACAAGAGTTTGTCTGAAAAAGTATCTAGGGGGTTTAGTGATCTGAAAGATGAATAAGTATACAGTGTGATACAGCTTCAAAAAGGTTAACATGATATCAGCTTATATTAAGAAAAACAGACTTCCAATACTAAGGAGATCATAATCCTCCACCCCCCCATGTGCTTTCATCAGTACACATATTGCACATTGTGTTGATTTCTAGTTGACACATTTTAGCAAGAACTTTGATCATCTGGAGAGTGTCCAGTGTGATGAAGAACCTCAAAGTCCTATCATTTGGGGATTAACTGAAAGGAGTGGCGATGCTTGGAGAATAAGAAACAGGGGAGAGGTGGTATATGATTGTTGTTTCCACGTACTTGCTAGGGCTATTTTGAAGAGAACAGATTAGACTGGTGTAATTTAGCCCCAGAATAAAGAATTAGGACTAAGGGGACAAAGAAGTAAAACTGAAGATACAGGCTGATTGTAAGCCTACACCTTCTAACAGAGCTCTTCAAAACATGAGTGATTTGGTAGATAGAAGGCTCCTTCTCAATAAAAGTCTTTAAGTAGAGGCTAGACCACATTTTGCTGTATGTTTGGGAAGGGTTCTTTTCACATAAAGATTGTACTAGTTCACCTCTGAAGTTTCTTCCAATTCTCAGATTCTGTGATTTCTCCCACAATATATCTCCCATGTAATACACACACACACACACACACACACACATCTATATAGTATGTATATATCCACATACATAAGTTTCCTGAGAAATGTAACAAAAATACCATTGACAATCTTATGATTATTAATATTAAATGAAGCACAAAACAGGCATATAGATAATTATTAACCAGATATGTGTCTGTAACCATAATGAGGAAAGGAGGGAAGGGGAGAAAAGGGAATGGGGAAAGGGAAGGGGAAGTCTGATTATATGCCAGGTATTCTGCTAAGTGCTTTACAAATATTATCTCATTTAATCATCACAACAATCCTGTGAGGTAGGTGTTATTATTATCTACCCAGTTGGAAAAACGGAGGCAAACAGAGGTTTAAATGACTTTTTCAGTGTCTCACAGCTAGTAAGTTTCTGAGGGAGCATTTGAACTCTGGTCTTCCCAATTCCAAGACTAGGGCAGAATTCAAATGGAAGAGATCCTTTAGATGTCAGGATTCTCTAGATGCCCCTGTATGTGGATGTCATCATGATGACTGTTACAAACTCTTGAATACTATAAGGCCTCCTCCATATCTAATAACCATGGGAGTATATTTGGTCTAACTTTATAGTTATAAAACCATAAAGAGGAAAAAAAACAAGTGGATAAAAATATCCAATATTCATTTATACAGTTGAAAGCAGAGCCTACGTCCTTGGCCCATCAGTGCACATATCTAGGATATATTCTAACAATGAAAAATTACCTGGGTACAAAACAGAATTAATAGAGGATGAGAACACAGTTGCATTTGGGAAATTGCACAGCTCGTTCAATCCACCTCATGCTACTCCATAAAAAAAAATGTCTTTTTTTTCCAAACTAGTTTTCTTCCAATGATATTGTGCTGGTACAAGTCATAGACCAATAGTCTGAAAAGACTCAAAATTTCAGGTGACCCAAAGGAAAATAAAGAAATTTGTGATGGGTATAAGTTGGCTATAAAAAAGTATCAATGATAACATGCACCAAAGGGGATATAAAAGATTACATTGAAAAGGTAGCTGATTAGCAAAGAGACAATATAGGTGGATGGTCTGAGTGTTGCATTGTTACTTAACATAATGATAAAAGACCTAAAATAGGCTTTTCACATATTTCAAGGACCCTCTATAGACCCTCATTTATATATAGGAGGATGTGAATTAGAGTCACTTGGGGTCAGAAGATATGGATGATGTGATTTGTGCTAGTGGAGGAGGTATCTACATTGATCATACTATGGCTCCAATGAAATGTTAAAAGTATTGAAATGTCCAGAATGAGAGAAGTGATAGCCGCATATACACTACCCCAAAGGTGTCAAACTCAGGGTCCTTTGGCCCACAAGCTGGTAACAAAACCCCCAATGCTGAAGAACCAGAATACATTGCAAGTGGGAAAAATTTAACAAAATAAATACAAATATGACATAGATAATGTTGATTTGTGGTTTCCTAAGTTGATATAGGAATTAAATCAATTCTCTTTGAGTTTGATACCACTACTCTGCTATGATCAGTCTACATCTTGAGTATTGTGCAGTTCTTCATGACACATTTTTAGGAAGGACATTGACATATGCAAAGGAAGGTGACCATGATGGTAAGAAAAATGGTGATCACATAATCCGAGTATTGGTTGAAAGAATTAAAACTGTTTAATCTAGAGAAGAAAAGAGATAGGTGACATGGGAAATGATGACTATCTTCAAGTATTTGAAGGGATCTCATCTAGAAGAGGGTCTGATTTGGTCTGCTTGGCAATAGAGGCAATAGAGAACTAGCAGTAACAGGTAGAAGTTGTAAAGAGCTACATTTTGGTTTGATCCTTAAAAGTAACCAAAAGCAGCTAGGTGTTGCAATGGATAGAACATTGGATCTGGAGTCAGGAAGACCTATGTTCAAATCTAACCTCAGGTACTTACTAACTATATGACCCTGTAAAAGTCACTTAACCTTTGTCTTTCTAGGGGCAGGGGATAGAGTGCCAGGCTTGGAGCCAGGAAGACTCATCTTCCCGAGTTTAAATCTGGCCTCAGACACGAACTGTGTGACATTGGTCAAGTCACTTAACTTTGCCTCAGTTTCATCCAGTATCTTTGCCAATAAAACCCTTGGACATGACTGAAAACAACTGAACACAAGCATTTGTCTGCCTCAATTTCCTTAATTGTAAAATGGGAGATAACACCACCTGCCTAGCAGGATTGTTGTGAGGATCAAATGACATATTTGCAAAGTGCTTAGCAGAGTGCTTGGCATGTAGTAAGTAATATATAAATTTTGGGTATTATTCAGGATTCTTTAGAGAGGATTCCTTTATAGAGCTAAGCTGAATCACAGGACATATGATCTTCTTACACAGAAATTATGTGAAATAATTTGTGCTTAATCCCTATTCTCATAGCTATGGGATTGCCTAGTGATGTTTCTTGAAGAAAAACCTATCACTCACCATTCCAGTTCTGTCTACTCTCTCTCTTCCCTGTCCTTGGCAATGAATCATCAGAGGAAATTGAAGCAGATTGTCCCATGTGATAGATATTTTGACACTATTCTATTTTATTGGTGAATAAGTTCCCATCTGCTACCTAAGAGAATCTTCTAGTCAGAGGGTTGGAATCAGACATGTAGAGTCAAAGCTGATACTTTGAACAATATTTAACAAGATACTTGTTTGTGCTTTGGGCTGGTTAGTATTATTTCAAGGCTAACAAGATGTAGATGGCTATACATTGCACATAATTTTATAAATGCTGTTTTTGAATATATCCTTGTCTTCTCACTTCACTTAATGCCATATATCTTCCATTCACAATGTTCCCTCAAAATTCACCAGGAGGGCTGCAAGGAGAAGATATAAAATTAGGAATTGAAGGGGACTAATGGGTCGGGTCTATTACATAATACTACAACCAAAGCATTACTGAAAAGAGGTGCATATTTATAGATGGCCTTTGCTTCCTTTTTACACGCTCCAAAATGGGATCATTTTCGCTAAAGTGTCAAAAGGGCTATTCAACTCTAGAGAAATTAAATGATGTTTTTCTTTGGATTCTGTCTCTTTTCACTTGTCATGAAAAAGCAAAGAACAAATTGGTAGATATGAAAAATAACTTTCTTGGTGGAGGGGGGAAGTTTCTGACTTCAAAATTGTCTTGAATACTTATCTCCTTCTCAAAATCAAAATTTCATTCATATCTATCCAGTTCTGTTTGTTCCCCTTTGCCACCCATACAGATTCTACCAACTTCATATCAGAGATGACTACCCCTCCTTAAAGAATGATACTCATACATAACAAGCCAGCCAAATGACCTAGTGCAAAAAGATTAAGGCCAGAATCTAACATGAAAGCAGTATTGAGATATAGATACTGCCTTTGTTAGTAACCTCACTGCCAACACTGAAAAATGTTGGGTTAAGTCTGTTGTTTATATATAAATATGCAATATACTCCTCTTTTTTCCTTTTCTTTTTTTAGCCAGGAAGTAACTTTTCAAGATACTTTGAACTTCAGGTCACAGGCACAATTGTATTTCAAGTACAGCAAATTGTAGACCACTGAGATGGAATAATCACTACATTTGTGACTTAAGGTCATGCTCCTTAATATAGTGTTAATAATGCTTCTATGCTCATTTTGCTGCATATCATGAAAGGACTTTTACAAGTTCTGAGTAAGTTTGTCAATGACACTTCTCCAGAAGAGGAGAAAGAGGGTTTTTTCTTTTTTTTTTTTCACAAGGTGCCCTAACTTCCTTTGATCATTGTTAAACTGAGTAATTATTATTAATAATAATAATTCATTCCTCCCTAGTTTTGGATCCATCTTTGTGCCTCAAATTTAACTAGAGATACAAATTTTTCTCACATACATATATCTATATGTAAGGTGGATTTGGCAGAGGGAGGGGTGGAAAGGGTGGGCGGGGAGGAGAAATCAATCATTTAAGCAATTCAGAATAATGCAAGGCTTCATTGCAAAGCATTCAGTTATACTTTGCATATATCTTGTCAGATTGGGCAATTTTTTTTCAGATTTTTAAAGAGAATATTTCCAGATTCCCACTTATAAGCATTTTTAAAATAAAAATCCAAGAGATCGTTTAAAAAAAATTGTGAATAGCCAATGAGCAGTGAGCTTAAGGTCATACATCCTGTCCCTTAAGCAATGTTTAGGTATTACCAATATACTGAAAGATAGATGAGATGTCCTCATGGTAATACAGCTTTTAACCTTTCCTCTCCTCTACCATGACGGGGGTGAATTACAGTAAATGATGGTTACCCTGTCTGCAGTATGGACAATTGATTTGACCTGACTGCCTCCGAAGCTCTAATGGACTTTGTGGCTGAATCCCCTGAGATATAAAATATGTCCAAGTGAATTGGGGCAGGTTAAAGAACAGACCCGCTTTTCATTGCAGGTTCAAGCTGTAATAGATCTCCCAGTTGTTCAGAGCAGAAGATTAAAAATGATCAATACCCAAATCATTTTTTTAAGTGTTACCCTCAATAAATCTGTTTTACTTGGATTTTTTTTTCCCTTACTGAGATGCTATTTTTCCACAAACCTTGAAAATACATTTTTTTCTTTACATTCAGAGTTGTAAACCCTGTTTTCTTTTTGGTTTGTTTTCATTGAATTTATACTCTATTTGTTTGGTAGATCAATAACTGGTGTGGTATGAAACTTCAGATCTTCATTTGAATGGAATTTTTCCTAAAATTTTGGTACTTCATTCAGCATCCTATGAGGTAAGCTCAGAAGTTTCTTGTCACAAGGAGAAAAGATGTTACAGAAAAAAAGAAACATAATGGGAAGCAGTCGTGGGAAAGGAAAGTAGAAATAAAAAATAAGAGGGACTACAAAGAGATTGGAATAAAGGAAGAAAGAGGAATTGTTGGAAGGAAGCCGTTGTCTGCTCATAAAAAATGTTCTATTTCCTGAGTTTATGATGGATTAAAAAAAGGAAATAAAAGTTCTTGTCTAATGATAGAATGCACCACATGGTTTACCTCTTAACTAGCCTAAGTGGAGAAATACAAAGAAAGGTTACATCTGAGAATTTCTTCCTAGAAACATCATAGGAAAAAAGGGACATGATATAATATACTTCAATGTTTGAACATATCCATCATCTCAACAATGCAGATATTTCCTCTTGCAATAGCTCACAACCTATTCAGACCTCCTCATCCTGTGTGATTCCATGCTCTACCAAAGAGGATGTATCACACAGAGACCCACATCATTTTAAATTTGGAAGGGACTGCCAAAGCAATTTAATTCAACGTAAACCTTCTGCACTACAACATGCCCAATGTGTCAGTCATCTAACATGTTCTTGAAGACTAAAAGTGAAGGAGAACTCACTGCCTCCCAAGATGGCCCATTTAAATTTAGAAGCCATTGGAAGTTTCTGTATACCAGACTTCATTGTTCTTATTCTTGACTTTGGAGGCCAGATTAAGTCTAAATCTTCCATGTGATACTTTCAAGTACTTTATATCAAATTCTCTTTAATCACTTTCTTCTCTAGGATCAACATAAATGGTTCCTTTAACTAATCATGTGACATGTATTCAAGACCCTTTATTACCCTGGTTGCCTTCTTTTGGTTTTTCTCTAACCTAGTAATGTCATCGAAATATGGTACCCAGAATTGAACTGATGCCTGATGGGATGATAACTATCTCCAACCTATTCCTGGAAGCTATTTCTCAATGCAACTCAAGATTAACTTTTTTTTCCCTGAGACATCACAATGTTGACTTATATTGAGCTTGAAGGTCACTAAATACCCTAAATCTTCCAAAAGTGAATTGTTGTTCAGCTACTCATCTACCATCTTGTCCATATGAAGTTGATTTTTTTAATCCAAAGGTTAGATTTTAAATTCAACCCTCTAATCCAAATGGTAGACTCTCTAAATATATCCCTTTAATCCAAGTGTTAGACTTTAAATGTATAAAATTTTATCTTATTAGCTTGAGTCCAATTTTCATCAAGGTCTTTTTGGACCCTGTCAATCAATGTGTTGGATAACATTTCTAGCTTTTTACTTCAAAATTTGAAAAGCATGCTGTATGCACCTTTACCCAAGTTACTTATAATAAAATGCCCAGCAATGAGCACAGATCCTTGTGTCATTGCACTGAACATTTTCCTTCAAGTTGCTATTGAGTCCTTAATGACTCCTCTTTGAGTTTGATCCTTTAACTGATTCTGAATTCATCAAATTACAGTCCACATGTGTTTGTTTTTCAACATGAATAGCTTAAAATACTTCAACAAATGCCTTTCAAAAATCTAGGTAAATTCATATTTAATAACCCTGAGGGAAGGGGAGAGAATGAAATTAGACTAGTCTAACATGACCTATCCTTGATAAGGTCATACTGTTTCTTTGTGACCATAGCTTTCTTATTTGGATGTTCAGTGACTATCTCTTTAGTAATACATTCTTGAATTTTCCCAGTAATTTGGAGTCAAGATCACTGGCCTATAGTTTGAAGATTCCATTCTCTTACTTTTTCCAAAAATTGAAACAAAACGTATTCTTCTCCAGTCCTCTGATATTTTTCCTGTTTGCCATAATCTTTGAAATATCACCGACAATGATTTAAAGGTCATATCTTCCAATGCGATCAGGAGCTAAGGATGTAGTTCATCTGGACTAAGTGACTTGAACTCATCAAGGGCAACTAAGTACTCATTTACTCCCTGCTTGCTTCCTTTATATTTTAATCCCCTATTAGTCCTTTTGTGTCTTACACTTGCTACATCACAGTCCCTTTTCCTTTGCAGAGGAAACAGAAGAAAAATAGAAATTAAATATCTCTGTGGTTAATTATGGTAGCTTACAACATGTACATGTTATGTATACATGGTTGTTTGTATACTATCTTACCCATTAAGATACAAGTTCCTTGAAGAAAAGGATTTTTACCTTTCTTTGTGACACTTAGTACAGGGCTGGAACATAGTAACTACTTAATAAATATGTCATTATGATGAGGAGGAGGAGGACAGAAACAATGATGATGATGATGGTGATGAACATATCATCAGGGGTCCTGTCTCCTCTTTGATCCTTCTCTTTCCCTAATGTAGCTTTAAAAACAAACAAAAAATATTTTTCATTACTTGTACATTTCTTCACTAAACTCAATTTATTCTGAGCCTTGGCATTATTAACACTTTTCTTATAAAATCATCTTATTATTCTATATTCATCCTCTGTTACCTTTCCAATTTCTATAATATCCTTTTTCAATGTAAGTTGGATGAAGAGTTCTCAGCATAGCCATAACAAAGCCTGTCAGCCTTCCAATGGTTCTTTGGATATCATGGCTACTAGTACAATGATCAGGCTGAACATTTGTTATCCTTCTCTCTTGGAGCTGACTAACCTATCTTCTTTCTGGTCACACATGTCAAAGATGCCATCTTTACTCCTAAACCTTGAAACTGCCATTTAAGTTACCTACCATATCTATTTTACTGAGATTGGAGTATCCCACAATTCATGGCCACATAGCCTCATCAAATATTTAAAAGATATACAGTGGAGGCAAAGAGTAACTTGGGGTTTTTTTTAAAGTGGTATACAGCTTTGCAAATGTGATTCAACTTGCTGTCTTCCTCCTTTTCATTGCTGTTCCCAGTTCATTGTCCATCTGCAATGTCTGTCTAAGATGTAAATATGTGTCTGTTGTTACATAGTATATATAATTATATCATAGTGTATGGCACATCATGAAAGTACAATATATATATATATACATATATATATATATATATATATATATATAGACAGAGAGTCAGACAGTCTAACCTAACTGAATATCACATCCTCATATACTCTCATATACTCAGAAACTCAAATGGTCCTGTGTTTTTTCCACCTAGATATTCACTCTAATAATATAGATCACAAATCTACCCATACCTTTCCATCCTATACAATTCTAGCTAATTTCTTCCTGTAAGTTTATCACAGGGAATTTCCCTTGATTTCCCTTCATGAGGATAGCAATTAAGCACTGTTGCAGCAAGCACCCTAGCATCCCCAGGGTGGCTGCCAACACAGGTTCTTAGATCTGCTTTTCTAAAGGAAAGCAACTCAAAATGGGTTAACAATCTTGCTTTAATCAATAAAACATATATCGTTTACCTAGTTCAGGGGAAAAGGTCAGCACCCCGAACTTCAGAGTATACAGAGGTTACAAGCAGAAGTTACAAGACAGAGAAACATTTCATCAGAAAGGCTTCCAAACTGTCCAACCATTACATACATCCACACCTAATCACAGTTAGTAGAGAAGGAAGCATCAACATCTGGGTTTTCAAAGCCAGGGGGCTCTCAATGGCTGCCCAGAGTTTCTTCTGGTCAAATCACACAAAACTTCCTAAAAGTGAGCCCCAAAGCAAAGCCTCCCATCAGGGCTTATATAGCCTTCTCCTGGGTCAGAAAATGTAAGAACCATCTTGACCCACTGCCCAATTATAAAGCACCAAGTTATGGGTGTTCCTGAAAAACAAGTCTCCCACCCAAGGCTCCAGGTGCACTTAACCTAGGGGCAGAGAAGATCTTAAAAATTTTAACAAGTACATGAACTGTACACCCATTATCCTTCACTTTTGGAGCATGATGAGTGCACTTCTCTTTCAATCATAATTCCTTTTTATAATATCTATAACTCCATTTCTCCATATTTTTTATTTGTAATGTGCTACAGCAACCTTATACACAAAATGTGTTTGTATTGACCTGTGGGGGATGCTAAATTTCAATCTTCAGAAGATGCAAAGTTCCATAACTTATTATAGCATGATCAGAAGAATATTCATATTTTTAAAGGGACTTGTATTCTGGGAACAATATTAGAGTCATGAAAAATGACCAATTTCTTAAAGACAATCCAGTCTGTTCTCATCCTCCTATTCAATTCCAGGTCCAGTTCATTGTCCTGTTGCAGTGGCTGTATAATATATTTATATATTATCCCAAAATAGGAGCATTTGGAAAGACTTTCTCTTCCATTTGTATTTTACACAGAACATCCTCAGTGACTCTGGAAAACACCTTGGGCTAGTATATTTTTTCTGCTTGATGCTTTCATTTATATTGATACTCAGGGGGTTGTTGAGCAGTTACCTCTGAAGATGTATCTCTTAAGGAATTTTATATTAACATATTAACACATGAATGAACAAATATCCTTCAAGTCTGCATTTTTCTCTAGGTCATATGGTTCTTTTGCAATAAATAAACCAAAAACAGTAGGAGTTTGTATCCTTTGCATTACTCAGTTAATTATGTGACTGTAAAAATATGGTTTACTTTAGAACATTTTATACAAATACCTGCTTATTACCTTCTTACATTTTTACCAATGATTCCTTTGATATATGCGTAAATCATTCTCCCCAAATTTTATAGAGATGAGACAATAGGAATATGAGTTGATAGTTACAGATGTCTTCTTAGACATCTTTCTAGGGGAGGGCAACACCACTGATTTTTTTTCATGTATTTGCAGTATATTTATTTTTTGGGATACTTTGAAAAGTGATCCTTACACATCTTTAAAATGTGTCATCTCTAGCATAGATTTATTTTTTGTGTTTGATCTCATCTAGTTGTTTTTCCCAGATTAATTTCTCGAGTGCTAATTCATTTCCTCAAACAGTACTTTATGCAGTAAAGTTTTAGTGCACAAATTTGATCAGCAGAGTTGTCAATGACAGGAATCAACTACTATTCACACTCTGAAAGATTTGGTGAATTTCATTTGTTACCCTTTCAAGTTTCACCTGTATTTGCTGCTGGAACAATCTAGCAGAGGTGTGTGTTGAAATTATATCTTGTTTTGGTTTGCATCCCTCAATCTAGCCAGTATAGTAAATTTATAAGTAGCCAGTATACGGTAGCAATAAGCAAGAAATAAGATTGCAAAGGGAAACCTAGCAGTCATGTACAAATCATCTGAAAGATCAAAGGCACATAATTTACTAATTGTAACAATCACATCCTGATAATATGTGCTGAATCAGGAAAAATCATCTAGACTTTGCTGCGAGGACCTTTCTGTCCTATAATATGTTTCAGACATCTGCAGTAAGACCAAATATTTTCGATAAATTTGAGAAGACATGAGGCTGCTAACTTCAAAGTTTTACAGACAATTTTGAGATGATCTGAATATGTCAAAAAACTAAGCCCAAGATGTCATGGGTATGAGTTAATCTGTCCCCCACAAAAACTATATAAAAATGAGACCTCAAATTCTTGCCCCTGAGTGCTCTTCTATCTCTATCTGAATCCATGCTGCTAAATACTCCCAATTCTCATTCAAAGTTATGAGTGGTTCTCAGTGCCATTCACAAGCTTCCTTCTCTTTTCTAGCTGTACCTGTCTTGCTTTGCTACTACCCTGTCCCTAGACTCCACAGAGTCCGTCTCTGTAACCGCTCCCCTGCTTTCCTCTGCATTTTCTGTGCTTGCTCACCCGCACACCCTCTGTCCCTTATTAAAGTATGATTGTAGTCTCACTTCCTTCTGTCATTGCAGTCTTTCCAAACAAGTACTCAATGAACTGGTGTTGCCTGCCTCATTTCATAATTTCATAAATTAATTAGCAATTCAAGGTGGATATCAACCTATGTTATTAGAGGGAGTATCCCTACCAACAATATTACTGATAAATTGAAATAATAAATCTGGCTGTGCCAGACTCCACGGGAGAAACAAAGTGTAAGACTGAACTGTTAACTTTGATAAGTACACAATCTTGGGCCAAAAGGACAAAAACACATGAAGAGTTAAAAAGCAATATATTTAAGTAGCAATTATAGACCTCTGTAGAAAATTTGACATTTTGCAGTATATGATTAATTTACCAGGTGGATTGCATAGATATACAAAAGATTCAAGGAGATACTAGCAGTTGTTTCTGGGGCGGGGGGGAATATAAAATAGTGCATTTAGTTCCTAAGAATCAGCATTTGAGCCACCACATTTTGTTCACAAAACTAGTTTCTTCACATTTTCAGTGTTTCTCACCTCTACTTTCTTTGGCAAAAAGTCATTGGTAGCATAGTGGATAGTAATCTAGACACGGAGTCAGGAAGACTTAGGTTCAAATCCTGTCTAAGTTACTAGACGTATGAATGTGGACAAGCAACTTAAGGGCTCTGAGACTTACATCAAGCAATTTGCTTTGGTAGAGGCAAATCCTCAATCTAGTAAAATTCCAAGCCCTACAATGTAGATTTTTCAGGTTCTTGATCAAGTTTAATAATCATTGGGTTTACAATGAAAATTAAGACCAAATGGAACTTTGGTGTCCACATTCTTCACGAGTGCTGCTGGCTTCAGGTGCTGACAAAAAAAAAAAGAAAAGAAAAACATATTTGGCCAAGTATATTCTAATAAACCAAACCACTAGAAAAACCTATTACATGATGGTGATTAGCATTTATATAGGATGTTAAGTTTTAAAAAACACTTTATATTTGTTATCTCATCTTATTTTCCCATTATTATTGTCATCATTTTACAGAAGGAAATGAAGATGAGAGAGGCTAAGAGATTTGCCTACGGTCATACAGTAGACTATCTTTTGTCTCAATTTTTACCCAGCCCTTGGTCATTGAATGGGTGTTGCCTCAGACAACCTGAGACCTGTAAAAGACCTTAATTTAGAAAGTCCAAGACCACTCATGATTTCGGGCCACCACCAGTCATCTTGACTTTTATCTTGCCACTGAGCTTCAATTACTCTGAAGGAGAGTCATTGAACTATGAATTATGACTATTCTCATTCAAGACATCAGACTCATGATGTCATTGGTCCTCTTTAAGAATGAAGGATAAACAACAGATTCTAAGATAGGAGCTGAACACAGATCTTTTTTACACCAAGCCCTTCACTAGATGCCCTATATCACCTCACTGCCTTTATAAAATCATAAAATCATAAATGACAAGTGTAGTCAGTATTGGATTATTGTATATACATGTATATGAGGATAGGCCTTTCCATGGAGCATACACCAAGCTCCCCTTGAGAACTTTTGGGTGACATGTGGGGCTCAGTGCTGATGGGGCTGGCACTTGATGCTACAGAAAATCATGGTTGATCCCTTGATCCCACACCAAGCCCCAATAAACAATACTATTTTCAGCTCATAATCCAAAGTTTGGAAAACAAACTGAAAATGGACTCAAAAATGTAATTGTTTTGATCTGATGGATAGACCTTTGAATAGGAAAGATAACACAGTTTTTTATGACTTTCAAGCTCACAAAATGTTTATAATATGACAACACTGCAAGTAAAAATATTATGAACCTAATTTTATGGATGAGAAAACTGAGATTTAGAAAAATGAAGTATCTTGCCAGTGGTCACATAGTTGGCATGTGTCAGTGCCAAGGCCTCTTCCCTTTTCTGTAAATCATTCTCTCTCCCAGGGGATACCCAGATGGAGGCATTATACATTTTCAGAATCACCTCCATTGAAAGTTTTCAGAAAAGTTATGGTGGAAGAAATAAGAAATATTAATTCTGGGAAAAAATACCTGGTTTCTCCTAATCATTCTAAATTCACAAAGTTGTACTGTGATGCTTCCATCTCAGCATGGGTTTACTTGCGCCTACCCTAGAACACAACAGGAGAAAACAAACTCTGGTAGGTGCTGTGAAGAAAAGCTTCAAGTACAGTCTATACAGCATGACCTTTAAAAACTGAATGAGGCTCGTCATCTGAACTAAGCCTGGCAGACCTTCAGGAGAGCTCCCTAACCCAGATTAAAATGTAATTCAGAAGTAAATATTTAATCAAATCAATAAAAATATAATGCAACATAGAAAATGTTGTGGTTTTCTAAGTGACTATGTGGCCTACAAGGATTGTTTCTATTTGAGTTTGACATCCCTGATCAGAAGGTTAACCAAAAACTTATGAATTTGGGGTCAAAGCAACCACAAAAATTATTTATTAAAGGGTAGAGGCTATGAAACCAACTCCAGTAGAGGACACACACACACACACACACACACACGTAAAAATACAGAGCATTTGGAATACTGATTTAATTGTCCTAATTTGGGAAAAGTCTCCCCACCACTTGTTTTGCTTATAAAAGAAAGACGTCTTTATGATGTTTCTCTATTGTGTATTTCACTAATACTATAGCTAGGAAGAGAGAATTCTTCCCTATATTAGAGTTACTAATCATCAAATTTGTTAGTTAAAAATTCACCCTTACTCCCCATTAGTTGTTCAGTCATATCCAACTCTTTCTGACCCCAGTTGGGGTTTACTTAGCAAAGATACCAGTGGTTTGCCATTTCCTTCTCCAGTTTATTTTACAGATAAGGAAACTGAGGCAAATAGCATTAAGTAACTTGCTCAGGGTAACACAGCTAATAAGTGTCTGAAGCTGGATTTGAATTTAGGTCTTCCTGACTCTAAGCCTGGCACTCTATTCACTGTGCCACCTAGCTGCCACTATTAGTACCCCTCCAAATTAACTTGTATTTAGCTTGTGTATGTGTATGGTATATAGAGTAATGTATATGTGATGTAGATATATATATGCTACATGCATGTGTATATATTATGCATAAGTATATACTATATACTTCTATATTACTCAAAATAAGTAAAACAGCTATATATGTATATATAATAACACTACATATATGTGTGTATAGTACATAGTATATGCTTATGTACACATGCCTCCTTCTCTTCCCCTATGGAATATAAGTTTCTTGAAGGCAAGGACTAGTTCATTTTCCTTGTACCTACTGAATGTGTTCTGTATATAATATATATTGCATATATAACATATATCATATTGATTTGGGGGAAATTTGAATTGAAATTGAATTTGGGGTAATTTCTAAACACTCAGAAAGTTTTCATATTAAGCAGAAATCAAACTTCTCTGTGCTGATTTGTCATTTGTTATAGTTCTGCTTTCTGGGGCCAGAAAAACAAATTTAATCTCTTTTTCTAATGGCAACCCTCAAATATTTGAAGATAGTTACCCTCACCTTTAAATCTTCTACAGTCTGGGATAAAAATTCCCTCTTCTTCAAATCAATCCAATTATAATGTAATTTCAATTATCCAATTGCCTTCAAATCAATCCAATTATGAGTGGTTAGAAACTACTCTAAAGTCATTGTGGTTCCTCATCTTTGTAGGTCTTGAAAATGACTAATAGTCTGTAATACTGTAGAGGTAGTTTCTGCTTCAGGTATGATTTAAAGTAGATGACCTCAAGGTTCCCTTCCCACAATGAAATTCTATAACATCATGATTTTATGTAATTAGATGACTACCCTGCTGAGATATTAATTTACACAATATGGATAATATAGTTTCAAGTCCCCTGAAATTCTGGTCACCATTATCTAGGTACAATCCCGCTTGTCAACATACAAAGAAATCTGTTTTGCTATGAGGATCTACTCATATTCTGTGGGCCTTCTTAAGTTTCTCTTGGTGTTATGATGTATATACATATAATAATGGATAACAATTTTCCCTTTGGTTATCTCTCAGTCTTACCAAGTTACTAGCCCATTTTTTATTTGCACATAAATTCCATTGATTACATCTCTAACTCCATTTCTCCTTAAAATGTTTTGTTTGTAATGTGTAATAACCAGATCAAACCTACCATGTGCTTCTTCATTGCCAGAGCAAAACAGAGTACAGTGGGAACATCACCTCCCTGGTTCTGAACATCCTATCTCCATGCATCCAAAAATTGCATTCATTGGGTGGAAGGGGCAGGGAAGAGGAGAGAGGGATAAGAACATATCATTTAACACTTCTGATTCATTGGTTTTGCAGTCTACTAGAACTTCAGGTGCTTTTTCATAAGAGCTGATGTCTGGTCACAAAATATATTTGTATCTTGTTTTTTCTTCCACCCAAGTGTTAGACTTTATACATATCTTTGATCAATTTCACCTTGTTGCATCTAGCCCACCATTCCTGGCTAGCGAGATCTTTAGGGATCCCATTCCCAGTGCTGTAACCCAGTATATTAACAATCCATTATCATCTGCAAATCTGATCATTGTGACTTCTATGTTTTAATCCAATTCATTGATAAAATATTAAGCAGAGTGTGACCCTGCAAGAACTACACCAGATATCCACCCCCACTTTAGGTAGATTATTGTGAGACTGTGGGGACACCCGTATTATAGAGCCTTTGCCATTCTTTATTGTAATAGCCTTCTAATTGTTTTCTTTGCCTCAACTCATCTCCCATTCCAATCCATTCTCCACTCTGATACTAAAAGTGACTCTTCTAAAGGTGCAGTTCTGACCATGTCACCTGCCTGTGCAATTAACTCTTAACTGCTCCCAATAATCTACAGTATTATATATAAAGTCCTCTGGTTGTTAAAGCTCTCCAAACTTAATCCCTTCCCGCCTTTCCAGTATTCTTACACATTCTTCCCCTCCCCCCACACACACACACTGATTTACCTTCATTGGCCTCCCATTTCCTCCAACATGATGCTCCACCTCCTGATTCCATGCTTTTACACTAACTGTGCCCCATTCTTGGAATGTTTCCCCTCTTCCTTTCCATTCCTTAACTTCCTTGGCTTCCTTCAAAATTCAACTCAAATTCAATCTTCTTTAGACATTTTTTCCTTCTCCAGCTGCTAATGCCTCACCTAGCTAGATTAC
Organism: Petaurus breviceps papuanus; assembly: GCF_028583685.1. Taxonomy (NCBI): domain Eukaryota; kingdom Metazoa; phylum Chordata; class Mammalia; order Diprotodontia; family Petauridae; genus Petaurus; species Petaurus breviceps. The sequence continues at coordinate 24,366,914 of NW_027187372.1, forward strand.
CTTTCATCTGTTGTGTATTTATCTTATACTTGCTTTTTAAATTTTCCTGTTGTCTCTCTCTTTAGAATGTAAGCTCCATGAGGGGAGGATCTATTTTTGTTTCTATCTTTGTATCTCTAGTGATTAGCACAGTGCCTTTCAATAGCTAGGACTCACTAAATTATTGACTGACAATAATCTAGATGATTTTTTTAAATGTAAAGATGTAAATCTTAACAGCTAACATTTACATATCATTTTAAGGTTTGGAAATATTATCTCATTTCATTCTGATAACCACCTATGAGTAGATTCTATTATTTCCTCCATTTTATAGATGAGTGAGGGAAGTTAAGTCACTTGCCCAGAGTCATACAGCTAGTTAGGGTCTGAGACCTGATTTGAACTCAGGATTTCCCGATTCTAAATCTAATAACCTATTCCACTATTCCACCTACCTGACCTTATTCACAAATCTTTGTTTTTGAAATAAATATAATGTCATTTTTGATGGTAAGAATAATAATTTTAAAATCACTGTTAATGATAATAATTATTGAAATCACATTTTTTCAGCTTTTTTTGGTTATTTCATCATCACCCATCACTCAGTGAGCACAAATCCATCTCTATTTTAGAGAGTTTATTGTCTAATTATCTCTAAAATAATTGCTTATTCTACCCTCTGAAATCATTATTTATTTTTAACTAGAATGATAGCACTAAAAGCTTTTAAGTTCCTAGTCAAAGGAGAGATAAAAATATAATGTATACACATTTAAACTCCTTATGCCTGGTAAATTATACCAACCAAATTCAAGGAAATTGATCAGGCATTTCAATTTTCTTATTTATCTAATCGTGTTTCTAAAACAAACATCAGAAACCTTACTAACCTATTTTTAGCTAAGAAAATTTATAATATTGACTCACAAGAAATTTTGAAAGATTTATTTAAAAGATACTTTCACAATTTTTATTTGTTCATTTCATCTCATGTTTCTAATTGACTTCGAGCAAAGCTATCCATTCTCCACCTCTAGGTGACCTAAATTCATCTACTTCTAGGAATTATCTGAGGAACAACTGGTGACCTCCCCATTCCATCTATTCTTGTGTTTGGAACATAGTCAGGTGTTGCCAGCATCATGTCCCATGAAAGGCCAAAGTTGAACACTACATTATCTGAGCAGATGACACCTTATTCTTATTCCTCAACAATTCTAACAACTTACAGCCCCGCTCAGTCTCTTTATGAACACAGATGTCATTTTAATGGGGGGAGAGCTGAAGTGACAAGAAGGTGACCTGTGGGTGAACCCAGGAGCAGGTGAGGCCTGTCAGTTTTTAATTTGAAACTGGTGTCAGTTCTGAGGAATGGTTGGTATAATCACATTTGTAACTGATATCCCATAAACTCTGAAAACATTCACAAGAGGTCTGTTGTGGGCAATATGAAATTAACAATTCAGGTTTATGGCTCTAGACACCTAATTCAAAGGGATTTTTTAAAAATCTATGTATAAACTCTGCATATGTTTTAGAACCAATAACAAGATTGCCTAAAAGTAAAAGGTGCAGATTATACTTTTTAATTTAAACATTTTTATAACTCAAAAAGTTATATTTTTTTAATTTTATGATTATTGCTGCAAGGTATACATTTGACTCAGAGTGTAGCAGGGATAGAAATAAGTGACCTCAAGTCAAAGTCTAATGTACACTAATGCCTATATAACCATATGATATTTCCAATTAAAATCACTTCCCTTTGCCAGTCTCTTCAAAGACAACATAGAAAAATTAGAAATTGATGTTTTTCAACAATACAATTTCTTTGAATTGAGTGCAACAAAAATTTAATTTGGTGGTCAATTTTATCTTTGGTGGTCAAAATTAAATCTTACACAATTTTATAATAGTATCTCCACCAAACTAAGTCACTATTCAATAAGATTTCCTGAGTTACAGGGTATTAAAATACTAGCAACTCAAGCTGGTATTTAAAATTAGGTTATGGGGTATGTGAAATATGGTACTTCCTACCTCAACTGTTCTCTATCTTGCTCCCCTTACCAACAACCACCTAATTTACTAAAGAAAAATGATAGGAGGTGTGGGGGGGGGGAATGGAATCGAGAAAAAATGACTCGGAAATGTCTATACCCTTCCTTGGGGTAGATGAGTAAAGTTTTTCTGGCTTCATTGCTCCCTTTAGTAAATAGTTGCAAAAGCATAGACATAAAAAAAGAAAACCTTCATTATTATACTTATTTAAGTTCAAAGGAATGTTAGATATGTTTGGAATCAAAATTTTTAGTGTTAATTTGGCAGTGAGCTGCCATCTTTATAAAACACAGCCTTATTAAGGAATATCACAAGTAAAGGTACTTTATGTATGAAAAACTCATTTTGTACTGTCTCCCCTCCTTTCCCAATATCCACCATGAGGCTGCCCAAAACCCTTCAAACAATTTGTATTAAAAAAAATTGATCCCATGACATACCTTTTAGGTTTATTATTAACATTTTCTTCATTGCTTTCTTGAATCTAGAAATCAGCAAAACAATAAATTGAATGCCAATTTTTAGCATTTTCCTCTTTCCAAGATATAAATGTTCACAGTCAATATTTAACAATCAGGTAAGAGTTGACGACCACACCATTGCTTGTACCCTATAGCAGCTAAGCTGCCTTGAGATGATGATGTCACCTGGTGGCCAGTGCATAGAGTGTCCTGGTCCAAACTTTTACCACCACCTCCTTTCTTTCTCCTCGGAGAGATCTTTCATATACTATGCTTTCCCACTTCTTTCTTTATTTCACCACTAATAGTTCAGGTAAATCTGTCCCATACAATCTTTTCCCAAAATTTACACATATATCTTCCTTCTTATAACCCTTTTCCAATTCTTGCTGTTACTTCAAGAAAATCATATTCTCTCTCTCTCTACTTTTTTTTGCTTTTTTTCATTACTTATCAATGCCCAAAACAGCTCTAACTATGGTTTATAAGTAATGTATTGCTAGAAATCCATGGAAAGTTTTAAGTTTCTGAATTTAGCATGATACAATAAAGAAATAGTATCTTAAGCTTCTATTTAATATATTTTCTTTTTTATTAAATATTTCCCAATTATTTTTTAATTAACATTCATTTTTTTAAATATTGAATTCCAAATTCTCTCGCTTCCTCCCCTTCCGCACCATTTGAGAAAGTAAACAGTATGATATCAATTATACACATGAGTGTAAAGGCCATTAAAATGCCCACATTATCTTTACATACTTCATACTACTCTACATAAAATGTAACTAGAGTTATTTTAACCTAGGGCAAATAAGATAGAAAGTGGGGAGAAGTGTGAGGTTGCAGAGGTAGTATATAAACAGTTCAGTTCTATGAGGAAGGGACTTTGGCCCCAAGGACAGACAGTTCAAATATGGGAGTAGTAGCACTTGGGAAAGAGACTATTCTTAACCCTTGCCTGTGGCATTAGGAAGTGGTATGCAGGGCCACTTGCAATGGTATGGGCCAGTGAGGTGAGATTCTTGAGTGGAAGTTAAAATGAGGAGTTCAAAGAGGAAACACACATGCCCCCAGCATGTTGGTGCCCTGAGACAAAGTCCTTTTCATCTTGTGCTGATTTGGGATTTACTTTCATATACTCTACACTCTAGCCAAACTGAATAACTCACAATTTCCTGAACATGCCCTCTTGTCTCTACCTCTGTCTTTGGTCATTCCACATATTCACTGTACTTCAAATGTCTTCCCTTTAACTCTTCCTATCTTCCATGCCTTCCCATTCATCTTTCAGAAATCTAATCAAATAGTTCCACATATCATTTTGACTGCGCTTCTCTCAGGAAATTATTATGTATTTTTAATATTGTAGTTATTATTAGTACACACTGAATAATATGAAGGCAGGGACTAAGTTTTGGATAAACTTTGTATTTCCCCTGGTACTGGGTACAGTGATCTGTACACAGCTGAAAATAAATATGTGTTTAATTAAATTACTATTAAATTGTACAGAAGGTCCCTTCAGAATATCTGCAAGTCTTTACCTGCCTCTTCATCATCCTTTAATTAATCCTTCTTTTCCTTTTCTTTTCTAAGTACTAGCATTAAAAAGAAGCCCTACTCCTTCAATTCTGTTTTATTAGTAAAACTAATATTATTATAGTGTTTTTTTTTTCCCTTCCATCAACTGGGGAATGACTGAACAAGTTGGGGTATATGATTTGATGGAATGCTACTGTGCTATAAAAAATGATGAGTTCAATGATATTAGAAAAACATGGATAGACTTGCATGAAATAATGAAGAGTGAAATGAGCAGAACCAGGAGAGCATTGTATACAGTAACAGCAATAATGTTTTAAGAACAACTTTGATTGAATGTCATTTTAACTATTATAAATACCCAAATTAACTCCAAAGATCATATAAAGATGCTGTCTCCATCTAGAGAAAGAACTGACAAATAGAAGTATGCATAAAATTGTATATATTTATACATATATACACACACTTATGTCTAATGGTAGCCATCTCTAGGGCAAGGAAACAAGGAAAGAAATAAATTTACATGCTAACTTTATTATATACTTAAAATGAATAGAAAATTATATATATTTGCAGTTTCGTGTATAATCTTTTTATTATACTATGCTATGAAAATGTTTGTTTTATTTCATAAATTAAAAATAAAATAATTTAAAAGGTATAATATTTCAATTATAGTATTGTTTATCAGAAATGTTGTGGCTAGAATGGGAAAATGTATAACACTTCTATGGGAACATATGGTCTAAATTCCATAGAACCTGCCAGCAGAAAATTCATTTATTCATTCATTCCTTCTTTCATTCAACAAATATTATGTGAGGAAATCTACTAGCAAATATAAAGTCAACATCAGAATCCTCATGCTAAACTGAATTCAAAGACATGGGCAAGTATCAGGACCCAAATATGAAAATATTGGCTAGAGTCTCAACTAGAGTGAGGTAATCTGGACTTCGTCCTGAAACTGAAATAGAGAGGGCAATGATCATATACCAATGCTTTCAAGAACATAGTAACAACTAAGCTTAGCACCTAATTAGCAAGAAGAAATAGTTTAAATAGGAAGCCACTAGAAGGTACACTTTCTCTCCCAGGTAGTTAAACCCATGTTCAGCTCCTCCCCAACCTGCCTCAAGCCTACTTCTCTCACCAGGTGGTTATCTCCCCAGCACTGGACTCACAATATCCCAAAGTTCTCTGCCAAAATGGTGGGGGTTCCATGGTTTCTTTTCCTATGAGGCCTTTTGTTCTAGAAGACCCCACATACACATCAGAATTTGTCTTTTAAAGTTAATTTGAATGTGTGTTTCATGCTGATTTCCCTGGATATTTTTTCTATTTGGCACAGCATAGAGGGGCAGGTCTGAAGTCAGGAAGATGCATTTCCCTGAGTTCAAATCTGACCTCAGACTTCCTAGTTGTGTGACCCTGAACAAGTCACCTAACTGTTTGCCTTATGTTTTAAAATGAGCTGGAGAATGAAATGGCAAGAAAACTCTAAGTGGGGTGATGAAGAATCAGACATGACTGAAATGATTCCACAACAACAAAATTTCTAATAACTGATCTAGGACAATGTCCAAATCCAATGTCCAATGTCCAAAATATAGATCTAGTCAATGTCCAAAGCTCTAAGCTAGGAAGAGCACATAGGCATAAATGTGGTTCGATGCACAAACCAGATGTTAGAACCCAGAATTCCAAGTCAGAATTATGAGCAAATAAAGATACTGGGGCTTAGCATCCAGAAATGAAAGCCAGAAAGGAAGAGTCCAAACATATATGTAAAAATAAGAGTTTGGTGTTTATTATAAACATAAGCAATGAATGAATGAGCATTTTATAAGTGCTTAATAGGCAACAACTCTATGCTAAGAGCTAGTGATAGAAATGCAAAAGTCCCTGACCTCAAGGAGCTTACATTCAAATAGAGAAAGAAAACACAAGTGAAGGAGTGATGTATAGGGAAGTGTGTTTTGGTCTAGGAATAAAGATGCATGGATTGAAGAGAGTCCACTGCCATCCCTTTCTACTAGCAAAGAGAGCATCGATTTGATTATATTCACATAGTTAGACTTGGAATGCTCCAGCTTGGGAAAGAAGGATGGAGGAGGGACCAGCGAAATTTGGGGCAGAGACAGGTAGGAAAATAACTGGGTGAAAAAGCCTGGTGAACAGGCTATACTGAGATCTCAGCAATCAGGATTACCTGGCTTCCAGGGTAGGAATTTAAAAAAAAACATTCAAATTTTCCTACTAAACAATCTCTTAAAATCTACTCAAAATTTCAAAAATAAGAAGTCAGCCCTGTGCCCAAGATCCCAGTTTACTACACTTCGGTCAAGATAGGGCTTAAAATAAAATTTAATTTTGAAAATTACACAAAACAAAGAGATAGCAATGAAAAAAATTAAATCAGTGGCCTGAATAATAGAAAATTGGGCATTTGCTAGAGATTATGACTCTAATTTGAAATAGCAATTGCTATTCTAATATAATTTTCTTCTTAAGTTTGAATTCTATTTTCCAACCTTTTAAAGAAACTATTTCCCTATTCTTGCCATTGTCACATACAAAGTTCTTCACAGTTTAAACATCAATACATACTCAAGTGTCATGAAACCAAAGTTTAATAATTGTAGTCTAATCAGTAACAGGATCATCACTGCTCCAGAAAATAGGCTTAAATTTGATTGAAAGAAAAATTAATCCCCTGGCATTTCCAGCTGCCAAGATGCCATGCAGATTTAACTAGCCATGCACAAATGTTTGATCATAATAATATCCATTCAGACTTTTTCTAGGAACTAATAAGTTGTCTTCTGCCTTTCCTTCTGCTTACTCTGGGGCAACATAATGTATTTTTTTTTAATTCTGGAAATATTGCCTCAGTGGAACTTAGCCCAGTGCAACAAAATGTGTTGTGGTTATAGTTGTTCAAATTAGTACACAATACTGACTGCTGAAGAATTGGGAAGGAGGGCAATAAAGAAGAGAAGAATATTATCAGCTGTTTTAAGGAAACTTGAATTTTTCTTCTTACTTTCTTACTTAACATAAATACATCCACAAAGATATATTTTGAACTAGCCTAAGAACTCAATGGAAACTTAGGGCTTCAGCATTGTCTCTAATTCATCTACTCTGACCCCTCCTTATTTTCCTCCTCCTCCTCCTCCTCCTCCTTCTTCTTCTCTCTCTCTCTCTCTCTCTCTCTCTCTCTCTCTCTCTCTCTCTCTCTCTCTGTCTCTCTGTCTCTCTCTCT
>NW_027187372.1:24374336-24386101 GCF_028583685.1 Petaurus breviceps papuanus
TCTCTCTCTCTCTCTCTCTCTCTCTCTCTGTCTCTCTCTCTGTCTCTGTCTCTCTCTGTCTCTGTCTCTGTCTCTCTCTCTCTGTCTCTCTCTCTGTGTCTCTCTGTCTCTCTGTCTCTCTGTCTCTCTCTCATTGAAACCTGTGATTTCTTCTGATATTAGAATCCTTTGACCTGGAGTTTTAGAGTTGGCTGAGAACTGCAGCATGTGTTTGTGGTCACAAAGATAATAGGTGCTTGTCACAGGGAGAACTTGAATGTTCAGTTTTCCTGACTCAAAGTCATCCCTTTTTCTATTATACCACACTGTCCCCCATTTTATAAAATGTAAAATTTTACTTCTAATGATGCAGCAAAGATTTATATTCCCTGCTTGGCTTCATTATGGTTGAAGGGGGAGAAAGCCTAGAAGAAGAGTGATTTGAAAGATCTCTTAATTTGGTTTGACTAATAACCAGTTTTATCATAAATTACCTAAGCAGAAGCAAGTGAACCATCATTTTTGAGCATGTAGCTTATAATAATTGTCTGTTTCCCAAAGAGTGATATATTATTTGGATCAATGATCAAATATAGAAGGGAGCTTAGATCAGGTAATCCCCTCTTCACCAAAGTAGTCATCTCAAAGTGTGCCATTAGCTCACAATGTCATAAATCAAAGAGAAAAGATGTATGGGGTGGGAGAGAGAGGTGGAAAGAGGGGTTTTGATCAGAATGATAAGCCTAAGAGAACTAGGAAGCTACCAATTTGGGGTATAATCAGGGATTCCTAGCCTGGCAGTCCCAAACTCATCTAAATATCTTGGATTTTCATAATCCTAAAAATCTTTCCTGTGATCTCCAGAGGGGTAGCAGGCAAAGGTAGGGGGTGGTGAGGGTTAACCTGAGCCAAGAAAATGTTCTTACAATGAGGGAATGCAACATTCACAAGCATACACATGAGTTTAATCATGGTGGCCTTCTAAAAATTCTCTGGAAGTCCATTGTAATGGAACTTTGACACATACATAGAAAACTTAATATGGAGTCACTTAATGTGGGAGATACTAGAAACTTGTTTTGGGGGGGGAGGGGCAGAAAGGCCTACATAATTCTTCCCCATTATATCTTTTTTTTTAATTTTAAAAGTTCATCAATTAAATTGAAGACTTCCTCTGATTTCACATTGCTACCAATAGGTTTTCAAAATATTTTTTTTTTGCTAATATCAGTTTCAACAGTATATTATAAATATGTAGTCCAATTAAATATCTTTACATGTGTTGCTTCACCAACTTACTATGCAAAATAGGAGGATTTCAGTTTCTCAATTAATTGGTCACAAAAGTTTTCAGAGAGATGGGTAATTCCAACCATTTTGTCTATGAGTGGAAACTTTTGAAGTTGTTTTTTATTTAATTCACCAAAAATTGTCCTGGTCATATCAATAGCTTCAGATGGCACCAACATTTCTCCTATCAAAGGATGCTTTTTACTGAAGGCAGTTCTAGAAGGCATACTTACATAACGTGCACTTTGTTATGTCATAGATACGATCATTTGTTTATTTTTAATTTATTGAATGAAACAAGCATTTCCATAACTTAGTATAATAAAAGAGATGATTGCACATGAAACTGCCAATCTATTATGTAAAACTTGCTATTCCTTTAACATATATAATAAAGTTATCATGTAAATTTATTTTTTTCCTTCTCTCTCCCACCCCTGCCCTAGAGATGACTACCATTAGAAAGATACACACACATACACATACATATACATATACATATACACATATATATATACATATACATGTAAAATCATTCTATATATACACCTCTATTTATAAGTTCTTTATCTGGATGTAGATAGCCTCTTTCTTTGTATGTCTTTTACAGTTCATTTGGATATTTATAATTATCATAACAACATTTACTCAAAGTCATTCTTAAAACCATGTTGCTATTACTATATACAATGTTCTCTTGGTTCTGCTCATTTCACTCTTCATTATTTCCTGGAAGTCTTTCCATGTTTTTCTAAAAATCATTTAGCTCATCATTTCTTATAGCACAGTAGTATTGCATCAAAATCATATACCACAACTTGTTCAGTTATTCATCAATCAATGGGCATCCCTACAATTCCCAATTCTTTGCCACCACAAAGAGAGTTGCTATAAACATTTTAGAACATATGTGTTCTTTTCCTTTTGCCCTAATCATCTCTGAAAATAGAGCTGGTGGTGGTATGCTGGGTCAAAAGGTATAGGTAGTTTAATAACTCTTTGGGCATAATTCCAAATTGCTATTCAAAATGGTTGGATTAGTTCACAATTACACCAACAATGAACTACTGTCCCAATTTTTCCACCTCCCCTCCAACATTTGTAATTTTCCCCTTCAATCATATTGACCAAACTGTAGATGTAAAATAATATCTCAAGGTTATTTTAATTTTCATGTCTCTAATCAATAATATTTTAGAGCATTTTTATATGACTATAAATTGTTTTGATTTCTTCACTGGAAAACAGTCAAGTCTGATTTCTTAAATTAAATGAATCTAACTTTCTTAGCCCAATAATACCACCTCTAGGTCTGTACCCCAAGGAGATCAAAGAAAAAGGGAAATGACCCATATGTACAAAAAGAATCATAGCAGTTCTTTTTGTGGTGGTAAAGAAATGGAAACTGAGGGGATAACCATCAGTTGGTTAATGGTTGAACAGATTGTGCCAAAAGTTTGTGATAAAATACTATTGTCCTGTAAAAAAAATAATAAAGGGGATAGTTTCAGTTAAACCTGGGGAGACTTATGTGAAGTGATACAAAGTGAAGTGTACAGAACCAAAACACTATACACAGTAACAATATTGTAACAATAAAAAACTGTGAAAGACTTAGCAAATTTAATCAACACAATGATCCAGGATAGTTCCAAAGGACTGGTGATGAAAAAATGCAATCCACCTCCAAAGAGAGAACTCATGAACTTTGAGTACAGATTGAAACATATTCTTTCACTTTATTTTTCTTGCTTTTTGTCCCACACTATGGCTAATGTGGAAACATTTTGCAATGACTTTGCATGTGGAACAGGTATTGTATCCCTTGCCTTCTCAATGGGTAGGGGAAGGAATAAAGGGACAGAATAAAGGAACAGAATTCAAAACTGAAAAAAAAATTAAAGACCCTAATTTTCTCTGGAAAAATTCTTTTGTCTCAATGATATATTCTGTATTAATATTTTCAAGGTGTCATTTCAACATATTACATTTCATGTTCTCTTTATAATCTATACAAAAAGAACATAATGATCTTTCTTCTCCATCAATAAGAGTATTTGTGAATGATGATAAAATATAGTCAGTAGCATTTTCTGGATTCGAACTCTTCAACTTGTGTTTCTCTTTTTCCACTGTTTAAACAGTCTCTGTCATTTGTTTAGAATAGCTAGAGCTGTTCCAGTATATTGTCTGTGTAAATCAGTTGACTTATCCATCATAAAGAAAGATGATTTCATTTTGAAATTAAAGACAACAAACAACTAAAGAAATCAAATTTAAATAAATTTAATTATTAAAAAATTAAAATTACTATTTCTACCTCTCCTTATATTTTTTATTTTTTAAAAGTTGCAGATGTTTTCGTTTTATTTTGTTTTTTTTTATAGAAAACTAGTTTATTACATGTTACTTATCAAAATGAATGGTATTCAAATTATAAACCTGGTCTTACTGTGTTTACTGATGGCAATTGTGATTTCTTCATTGAGATCTTATCCAAACGTGAGACTCTGAATATCACAGTAAATAATTCCTGTGAATCATTCACTGTCAATTGGACCAAATTTACTGTATGATTTTCTCTTTCATTGACTTCAGTTTGAACTTTGTTTTCATTGGAAGAAACTAGGCTGTGTTGTGTCTAGAGCCCTGGACTTGGAGGAAGACCTGAAGTCAAATATTACCTCAAAAACTTACTAGTTATATAATCTTTGAAAATTCCTTGAACTTCCATTAGCCACAGTTTTCTTATCTATCTATGGGAATAACAATGACTTCCAATTCATAGGGTTGTGATAGGATCAAATGACAAGATATGTGTGCAGTGCTTTGCAAAACCTTAAAGTATTATGCAAATGTTAGCTATTATCATTGTTGCAAAAGTAGACATATTTATATACCCATTGTACTAAAAAAAAAAGATCCAATAATTTAGGCCATTGTTTTAAAGTCCCCATTCTCACCTGAAAACAGGGGAGTGGGAGGAAGAATGCCTCAGTTTGAAAAATTCTGTCCTAGCAGATCCCTCCATCCACACCAGTTATTTAGCCAAAAGTCAATAAATTCAAGTATATAGAAGATGTTACCAACTACTTAAAAGATTTTAAAAAATGTCCATTACTTCTTCCCTTTCTTCTCTCTTCTTTTGCCCCTTTATCATTGCTTCTGGTCCTATCACACAGCATCACTTGACATGAAATATAGTTAATAATCACAATTTTACCTTCAGCCTTGACTATTTCTTTCCTTTCTAAAATGGGGTATGTGAGGTTTTTTTTAATATTCCAATAGCTATTTTATTGTAATTGGTTTCCTTTGTAATCATCTGCTATTCATTTTATGCATTTAAAAACATTATTCTAAGAAGAGGTCCCTAGGCTTCAACAGACTACCAAGGAAGAATCTATGATTTAGAATAATCCTACAGTCTAACATCAACTTTTGAAGCATAGTAAGATTTTAAAAATTAAGATTTAGATTGTTGTGGTGGTTTGTACCTATAATCCTAGCTACTATAAATGTTGAAGCTGGTAGGTTTCTTGAGCCTCGGACTTCTGAACTTCAGTGAGTGGTGACAATCTGCCATCTGCACTAAGTCAAAACATCATTATGATGAGCCCCTGTGAGTGGGAAGCCACCCAGTGTTTACTAAAGAGAAATGAATTGACCAAGGTCAGAAATGGAAAAAATCAAAGCTCCCATGTTGATCAGTAGCAAAAATGGGTCTGTGAGTAGAGCTTACCATTCCATCCTGGGCCATACAAGGAGAGGGGAAGAGGAGGAAGAGAAAGGAAAAGGAGGAAGAGAAGAAGGAGGAAAAGAAAGAGGACAAGAAGATGGAGAAGGAGGAGGAAGAAGAGGAGGAGGAAGTTGAAATGAAACCCACATCCTGTTTCCTCATTCTTCATATGACATCCATTTACATAATTTCATTTTACCAATACACTATGGTGAAATCTGTGCCTAATTTCTTTTCTTCTCATTCTCACTCTACAAATGACCTCCATAATAGGTATTGCTGTTTGAATTTTCTAATAAAGACCCTCAGAATTTTATGTGTGTGTATACACACATTCATATGTGTGTATATATGTATACACATATATGTGTATATACTTACATACATATACATACAACTAAAACAAGCTAAAGTTTCTTTAAAAACAAAAACCTAAGATTCTCCAGGAGTGCAGGATGAATTTAGGAGCTCAAAACTACCTCTTTCTGACATCCATATGTTGTTCCTAACTCTGTCTTCTGGGATCATGGAGAATAAGTCTAATCATTCTACTTAAAAGCCTTTCAAATCTCTGAAGAAAGACCATAAGCCTTCATTTTTTTCCCAATCCAAACGTACCCAATTCCTTCATCTGATCATAATACAGCATTTTCAAGGCCCTTTGCCATCTTGCTTCTCTTGCCCTGGGTATGCCCCAGATTATCAACGTCCCTTCTGAAATGTAGCGACAAAAACAGAACACACTATTTCAGATATGTGCTGACTGAAGCTGATGTAGAACATGACTAGCCCTTCTCTCCCACTGGATGTTCTGCCTCTCAATGAAGACTGTACATACCTTAATGCTAACCATAAGTGAATTAATATTCTTGAACTATTTAAAATGATTCTAAAATATATAAAAGGCTTGATTTGTGAGCAAGTCATTTCTAACCATTTTTGTGTTACTCCCACTTTAATAAACATTACAATAGTGGATACTAATGCTATGAGATGGGAGGGGAAAGAATTCTGACACCAAAACTGTATCTGAGTTCAGCACTAAGTCATTTTTAATAGTGCTTGAAAAGCCCTAAAACTATTGGTTTCCACTGAAACAAATCTCTAGCATTTTTTCCTGAGTCTCAGTCTTTAACAAGGCCAGATTTGAAACAGCTATAGTTTAGCCTGTAACTGCTCACTCTATTACAGAGACACCTGGGAAACAAAGTGGAGACAAGAGGAGTGAATGAGGGAAACCGAGGGGGAAGCTGTCTCATTCAAGCTGAGTGTCAGTGAAACTCTCTCTCATAAATACTCCAGGGAAAGTGTTGGGGGATTTTGAACAGCACATTTTTTTCTGAATGGCTTCACCCTTCATCACTACAGATTTCCAGAGGCCATTGATTCACTTACTTATATGTGAAGCTATTTTGGTGAAAGTCAGGAGATGTCAGGCTCTAGAGCTCTCCCCATGCTTCTTGCTATTAACTGGTTAAATACATAACAAGACTCTAGACCAAAGTGCCTTCCTCACTGGGAGCTTTCATCCTATGCAATTTTAATATCAGGTAATTCATCCTCCTTTCTGTAAAACCCAATTCTCCCCTGTGGTTAGACAAAATGGGATTCCTTCCTATATAGCATATAGAGAGATGAGTCAGAACATGACATGGGACTATACCTCATGCTGAAGCCCTTTTGTATTCTTGGGTGCCTAGAATGAATTTAACCTGTGGTGAGTTCTTTAGGTTCAATCACCTTAGCTGATTGATTCCCTAGTCCTTAACTTTAAATTACCTAGTATTCAAGGGCAAAATTCTTCAACTCTTTCCATGCTCTCTCTTTGCCAGACTGTTAAATAGTACAATAGTGTAGCCCTGGTCTCTCACTCAGTAATTTAGAGCTCTGAAACTAATGATAGGGCAAACTTGGAATTGTGTGTATGTGCATATATACATACATGTACACATGTGCATATATACATACATGCATATATACACATATGCTTATATGTGCATGTGTACACATCTGTGTGTTGTGTGTTGGGGTACATCAGGTCTAATGAAAAGAATGATGTATTTAGAGCATATGACTTCTTCATATTCTGAATATGACTTTGCATCCCACATTGACCACTTAGTCCATGTAGGACATTGGGCAAGTCTCAGTTTCTTCATTTCGTAAGTGAAAGACTTAAAATGAATGACCCTCTAAAATCCCCTCTACCTCTAAATCTATGATTTTAGGAAATCTCAATGTGTAGATTTTGGGGGATTATAATATCTTCTCCTAATGGTCAATAGCCAAAGATGATAATAGCAAATATATTTACATAGCACCTTGAGGTTTGCAAAGCACTTTAAACACGTTGGCATAGTTGTTGATACCATTGTTGTTGTTGATTGTTGATACCATTATTATCACCACTTTATATATGATAAGACAGAGACTCAGAAAAGTTGTGACTTGCCCAGGATAATATAGTTATTAAGTGTGACCCAGTATTTGAACCTAGATCTTCCTAACTCTGTGCCTAGCATTCTGCTCACTGTGGAATCAGCTTACAGAAAGCAAAAACTTTAAAATTCTGACTGTACCATTTCCTTTTCCTAGTCCTTTAAGTACTTTTGGTTGGAATTTTGTCAAGGAAGAGGATCCCATTTTTCTTTACTGGCCTAACTTAGATTGGAAAATTCTAAAGAGATTTTTAAGAAGCAGCACTATAGGCCAGCTAAGGTGAAAGTCAGTTTCAATAATTGTCCAGTCATTATAAGAGGCTTTTTATAGGTGATGGAAAGAAAAGGAACCTAATTTTCTATCTCTATCTACAATAGAAAGGGACATTTGTACAGTTATGAAGAATGAATATTAGCAACAGGGAAGAAAAAGTCTTTGAAAGAACATTCCTCTTACTACAAAATCTCAGTATTTGAAGAGAGAGATTTCTAGTACATCTCCATCCTAAATTACGACCTCTACAATGTCCCCCAAAACTGATCTTTCAGAACCTTGTGTGAAGACTTCAAATGAGAAAAACTCATGACCTCTGAGGAAAGTCCATTTTACTTTTGAATGACTCTAATCATTAAAAAATTTTTCCTTATCTCAAGCATACATATGCCTGCTCCTTGCTTCATTATGACATCTTTCTACCTCCTCAACATTAGGCTTCTCACCCTGGAGATTTCTCCAGCCTGTGGCCTGTTCCTCTGATTCAGGTGACCTGGACCAGTATTTCCATAAGTGACCAGACCATGCATGCTTCTTTCACTCCTGGAATTACTCTTGGCTTTGCAAACTTTTCTACCTTCTGTAGTATCTATCTCTCAACCCACCCACCCATTATTTGCTTGTATTTTTATTCCAAACTCTTAGGCATGTTAGGCACATAGTATATGCTTAATAAATGCTTTATCTATCATCTATCTATCTCTCTATCTCTGTCTTTCTATCAATTTCTATCTATCTATATATCTATCTATCATCTATCTATCTATGTATCCATTTAGAATCTCCACTCATTATTCCTATGTATACTCTTTGGAGCCAGATAAAACAAACCTAATACCCATTCCACACAATACTTGAAGACAGCTAACATGTCTTTTCTATTCTAAAATAAATATTCCTAGTTCCTTCAGAAGAGCCTAATACGGCATGAACTTGAAGCCTTTGCCATCCAGATTAAATGAGTGAATAAAAAAAAACTATTTACTAAGCATAAACTTTGTGCCAAGCATTATGTTAAACTCTGGGAATAAAAATACAAAAATGAGGCAGTCCCTAATCTCAAAGAAATTAATTTCTACTTAAAAGAGACCACACATAAAGGAGAGGCAACCAGAGAGAATGTTTCTGTTTGAATAGTATCATGGATGATTAGTAGAACCATAGGAGAGGAGACTGCCATACCTTCCCAATAACAATGGCTGCATTGATTTTGTTATGATTCTGGATCTGGAAAGGCATGGGATAGAAGGGGAGGAGAAGAACAGACCAGGCGATGACTTTAGTACAAAGTGAAGCATGTTTGGAGGCCTAAATATAATTGTTCACATGAAGAACTCACTAAGCAGGTCAGAGTGGGCCCTAGAGAAGGAGTTTCAGAGATGAAAAAATGAATTCTGTTTGCCCATAGCCTCTGGTCTGGATGATATAATTGCAGACTGTCAGAAGATGACTTGGGTGAGAAAGCTGCCTTCCTCTGGACAGTTTCCAACTTATTAATTCCCTTCATAAAATATGGTGCCCGAAAGTGAAAGCAATAAGTCAGATATATAATCTGACCAGGGCAGAGTGATAGACAACAATTGGTTTGAGTCTCTAGGAGACTTTTATTTTGCTTCCATGTCCTTGAAGTCACTAGTTTGTTTGATTCTGATCATATGCTATAGAAGCCACAGTGAGTCTTTTATGACCTACATAAGCCAACACATATCTGTTACTCAAATGGACTAAAATGCCAACTTTGGGCAGAACCCTGTCCTAAATGCTGTGGGGGGGGAAATGCAAAAATAGATGCTAAGATTCCTTCCCACAGGGAGTTTACTCTTCATTTAAAAGAGGTGAGACACTTGGGAGGGGGGGGAGGAGGAAGAACAAGGTTAGATATTCATCATGAAAGAGAATAAGCTTTATACTGCTCCTGACTCAACTGAGTTCAAGAACTTGGAGATTTAAAACCTTAATTTCCAGGCTTGTTTAAGAGTCATCCAAAGATTTACTAATTTGAGGATGAACTGGAAGAGAATTATAAGGCTTAAAGATAGAGATAAATGTTAATGAATACAAGGAAAAGAAAATATCAAGGTTGTTTTTTTTTCTTGAAGTTGTAACAAGCTGTACTTCAAAAAATGTCAGCAGGTATAAAGGACTGGTTTAGTTTTAAATCATACACATGTCCTTTTCTTAATTATGATTTTTCTTGGCTAATATGAAGTCTTGGGCCCCCCTTTTTTTTGGAGAGGGAAAGGCTGGGCAATTGGGGGTAAGTGACTTGCCCAAGGTCACATGGCTAGTGTTTCAAGTGTCTGAGGCTGGGTTTGAACTCAGGTCCTCCTGACCCCAGGGCCAGTGCTTTATTCACTGCACCACCTAGGCACCCCCTTGAGCCACTTTCTATATCCAACTTGAAGTCATATTTCTACTTGTAAAGTGGGGAACAGTTTATAATGTGACAACAGAGTTGATGCATTCCTTAGTTTAATATTCCTAAAGAGTTTTCATCATGTGATTCACTATTTTAAGAACCTATAGTGTTCCTTTCCTTGCTTAGCTTAGTTTTCAAAGGAACTGATTTGCATTGTCTGACTTTATTCTATCTTTCATTTGTTCATTGACTCATTCATTCACACAGGGGCAGTGTGGGGTTGGGGAAAGAGCCTTGGATTTGTATTGGGTTACAACCCAGCCCAACCACTTACTACTGTGTAACCTTGGGTAAGTCAATTAACCTTTCAGGGTCTCAGTTTCCTCATCTGTAAAATGAGGCAGTGGAGCTAAATGACCTCTAATGTTCCTTTCACCTCCAAATCTATGACTACATTGATGATGATTATTAATTAGCGTGTACAAAGTGCTATATGTGAACACCGGAAGTAAAGCTTAAAGAGATGAGAGTGGGGGAGATAAAAGAAAGCTTCTTGGAACAGGGGACACTTGAGGCACATCCTGAAGGAAGTGAAAGTTTTCAGAAGGAGGGAGATGAGAAGGCAGAGATATCATATAATATAATACAGTACAATTGTATTAAGTGCCTACTATGTGCTAGGCTCCCTCAAGGAGCTTATAATTTAATGGGGAAAGACAATACAGAAAAGAAGTTTGAAAGGGACTGTGGGTGGAGGTGTGGTACCTGGTGCAGGAGCTTGATGATAGTGGAATCAAACCAAGTAATGAAGCTCTGGGACAATGGCTGAGCTTCAAAGCCCTTTTTATTGTTTTTATTTAGAGGCAACCAGGGTTAAGTGACTTGCCCAGAGTCACACAGCTAGTAAGTGTCTGAGGCCAGATTTGAACTCAGGTCCTCCTCACTCCAGAGCTGTTACTCTATCCACTGTGTCACCTAGCTGCCCCTCAGCCCACTTTAAAGGGAGGCCTTGGGAAGATTTTTTTTTTACTCCATACTTCAAGCTCTCCAAACAGATGGACAAAATTAATTTAGGGTACTGATAAGGTATGAATACCAACAATACAGCTGTTTCCATGATGGTGAGTTTCCTGTTGATGAGCTTAGCCTCTAGAATGGGGGGAAGGGAGATGAGGATGAGGATCATGATGATAGAGTCAAAACCAAGAAGAGGAGCCAATGGGAAATGCAGGGATCTTCCACTATTCGCCAATGTGGACTTTCTTGCCCAGGTAGGATACTCTGCTTTATTGTTCCTCATACTTACTATGCTTAGTCCTCCCTCTATACTTTTGCTTATAATATTACTTCCATCTCTAGAATCATTCCTCCTACCATCCAACAATCAATATCTGATACTGATTCCAAGAAGCCTCCGCTGACTGACCTGATGACACAAAGATCTTTGTCCTTTTTAAGTGTCCATAATAATTGTCAACTTTATCATCAAATCCCTCGTACACTTGATTGTACTCTGCAGAGAATTGTTCTCTTGTTTAACATATTGTTTTGCCTGCTGTGCATTCCATTCCTTTTCTATACTCCTCATTTAGAAGATGGTTAATGAAAACTGGTTGTCGGAAGGAAGGAAGGAAGGAATGAAGGAAGGAAGGAAGGAAGGAAGGAAGGAAGGAAGGAAGGAAGGAA
>NW_027187372.1:24386111-24478888 GCF_028583685.1 Petaurus breviceps papuanus
GAAGGAAGGAAGGAAGGAAGGAAGGAAGGAAGGAAGGAAGGAAGGAAGGAAGGAAGGAAGGAAGGAAGGAAGGAAGGAAGAAAGGAAGGAAGGAAGCAAAACAGAAGAAGGGAAAAAAGGAAAGAGGGAGGAAAGAGAAATCTGAAAATTTTGAAGCATTTGTTTATATTCAATCTTAACACCTACCCCGGTAACACTAAATACTAATATTCCCTCCAGGTTCCTATTCCATTTTTCTGTTCTTATAAAAATTCTGAGTTATTTTCATCCTTAAAAGCAACTAGAATTTATTCAAAGTATGATATGGATTTCACTGAATATCTTAAAATTGAGTATGTTTTATATTCTGCCTAATAGGTTTCAAGGTAATATTTCTGAATTACTGTCTTCAAATATAAATTATTACATACATCTTATAATAATAAAAAAAGAACTACTGAAAACTCAATTTGTTAAAATTTTAAAATAAGTTCCTAAATAAGTACTTTAATTTCATTTTCTCTAAATAAAAATTCAAAGTTATTACATCTTAATTCTTTTCCGAACAGTCATTGTATGTGGTATTAAAGTTTCTACAAGGATTGCAATCAGCCACAGAATTAACCAGGAAAGTGATTTCACTTTAAACAAGGAGCATAATCCAAATATATTGTCATTCAAAAAATATTATTCATTTATCTACTTGATAACTACCTATTAAGTATTCATGACTTTTTCTATGCAAGGCACTGTGCTAAATATTTTGTGGGAGACCAAGAAGAATGTCTATCCTTGCCTTCATGGAGTTTATAATCTGTTATGTAAACTAAGGGCTAATAAGTGCTTGTTGACTGATGGATAAGTTTGAAGTTTTGGCAGACTATCCAGGTGACATTTGAAAATGAAAATGTAATCCCAGGAAATAGGGTAGAATTGGAGAAAAATACTTTGCAATCATCAGCATAGTAACAGCTGACCCTACAGGAATGGATGACCTTGTTAAAAAATAGTATCTAGACAAGGAAGATGGTGATGATAACAATAATGATGTATTCATATATAGATTAATAATATATTGTTAATTTAATAACAGCTTATTATAGAACTTTAAGTTTTATAAAGTGTTTAACACATTATAATCCTGACAATAACTGTGAAGTAGGCGCTATTATTATCCCCAAGTTTAAGAAATTGGTCCTTTACAAAAATGGACAAACATTATTATCCCCATTTTACAGATGAAAGACTGGAACTTAGAGTTATATTATTTTCCCAAAGTCACATAGCTAATATCTAAGTTGGGATTTGAACTCAGGTCTTCTAGACAAATCCATTCGTCTTTCTGCTGTATCACCAAGTTGCCTTATGTGGGATAAGATGAGGTATACAATAAAGAGGTCAAATGAGAATGCCTCCAAGAACACAAACTTAGAGCTAGAGAAAGAAGAGAAGGTAGCAAAAGAGACAGAGAATAAATCATTTTCATCTCATCATGCCATTTTTACGTTCGTCTATCTAGACATGGAAAACCCTTGGATATCATGTAGTTCAAACCTCAGTTTTACAAATAAGGGAACTGAGGCCAGAAAAGTTAAGTGATTTGCCCAAGGTCATACAGAGCTAGGATTTGAACCCAGAGTTTCTAAAATCTAAATATAAAGTGCTTTTTCCAATGTGTCATCAGTTTTGAGTATCATGTTCTCCATCTCCTTTTTCACTTTGAAATCAATCATTGACTGTTAACCCCTTCTATACATACACAATCAGATATACTTCTAAAATAAAAACACAAAAATATTATTGTGTTTTACTTAAGATGAATTTTCCAAGAATATTAAAAAACTCACTGCTATGTCTTTATTGTGCCCAAACATCCAGTAAATTAATTCAGATAGTCATTTAGGATCAACTAGTTGGCATAGTAGATAGAGCACTGGCCCTAGAATCAGGAGGACCTGAGTTCAAATTTGACCTCAGACACTAGCTATGTAACCCTGAGCAAATCACTCAATCCTGATTGCTTCAAAACAAACAAACAAAAAAACTAAATAGTCATTTAATTCATTGACTCTATTATTTTAATAAATACAAAATATCCAGATGGCTAATATTTTTTAACTGAATTAATAAGATACTTTAATATACAATAGACTGATATCTTCTGCAAGATATTTAAGTGGCAAAGATTAGATACTCTTTCATTGTTGATAAATCCTTCTGACACTCTCAATATTTTGCTTTAATATTTAAAACCCAATTGAATTTTATATAACAACATTGTTGTTCAGTCATCTTCCCATGGTGTCTGACTCTATGACCCTATTTGGAATTTTCTTGACAGAGATACAGGAGTGACTTGTCATTTCTTTCTCTAGCTTACTTTACAGATGAGGAAAGTAAAGCAGAGTTAAGTGATTTACCCAGGGTCACACAGCTAATAATAATTCACAGCTAGATTTGAACTTGGATCTTCCTAAATCCAAGCCTGGTATTCTATCCAATACACAATCTAGCTTCCATTATATAATAACAGCTACTATTTATATAGTGTTTTAAGGTTTGTAAATCCCATTCAGTTCTCATAACAATCCTGTGAGGTAAATGACATTATTATCTCCACTTTTCAGATCAGAAAACTGAAGGTTGAGAGAGGTTAACTGACTTGTCCAGGGTCACACAGCTAATCAGTATCTGAGATGGGATTTTAACTCAATTATTCCTGACTCCATTTCTAATACTCTATCCTCTCCTCCATCTTGTGCCTATGAAAAAATATATCACATGGTCACAGTATACCATTAGATTAGGAAGAGAGCTAAGATCAGGAAGCATGCCAAATAATAATATAAACACTGCAGCTAGTTTCCTATATGTCTTTGAAGCTCCCACCCTCTGCTTATCCACCTTTCAAATAGAGATGCTTTGGGGGGGGGCTAGGTGATGCAGTGAATAGAGCACCAGCCCTGGGGTCAGGAAGACCTGAGTTCAAATCTGGCCTCAGACACTTAACACAAAAACTAGCCATGTGACCTTCGGCAAGTCACTTAACCCCAATTGCCCTGCCCTCCCCCCTCCAAAAACAAAACAAAATAAATAGAGATGCTTTGGTGGTCTTCCACTAATCTTGTTTCTGAGCACTTTGCTCAGAACTAAGGAATATTTAAAGAAAGCATGACCTGAGCCATACTTCATCACGAAGTATACTTGGCTCATTTGCTTTGACAAGGATTTTTAATTCTAATCATAGCATTTCCTGGGATTCTACCAAATGAGCTCTTGTATATTTACTAAAAATAACAAAGACTCAATATTATGAACTAGAGCTGTTCATAATCTTTTCTGAGAAGCAGGAGGAGACAGCCAATGAGCTTTCGTTCTGCCCTGTGGTGTGTGTGTGTGTGTGTGTGTGTGTGTGTGTGTTTCCCCGTTTTTTAGAATCATAAGGTTTGTCATATTAACAAATGATTTTTGGCAGTGCTGTAAATATCTCATTCCTGTGTATATAGACTGGATATGCAAATATAAGAAGGATCTGTGATTTTTCCAGTGTGGGGAAAAATTTCATTTACTTAGTAGATAACATCCAAGAGACTTGCTTGAGACACATAGAAGTTGTAACTTGTCCAGCTAGTTAAATGTCAGAGCCTTGATTTGAACCCAGGGCTTTCTGATTCCATGCCTATGGTACATTATGCTGCAGTTCCTTTGTTATATGATCACTGTGTAGGCTAGAGAACACAAGGAAATTATATATATACAGACAAAGGTCTAATGTAGAAGGCAATGCTTGAGCTAAACCTTGAAAAAAAAAAACTGGACTTTCTGAGTTTAGATGAAGAAGAAATACATTCCAGGTCAGTGAGCACAAAGATGGAACTTTCAAGTTTGCCTATATGTGGCAAGTACATAAGTACCTGGGAACATGAAGATTTTGCCTGAATTTTTTCACTCTGAATGGACTGTATTACATAAATGCAGAAGGGTGTTACCAACATAGAGAGAAAATGAGGAAATTCCACCCACCAATCAATAAGCATTTATTAAGTGCTACTATGTGCCAGTCACTGCACTAAGCCATCACTTCGACATAATATGGCAGCTAAAAATGAAAATAAAAAAAAGAGTTCCTGGTGACAGGCTTTTCTAAAAATTAGAATTGCATCCAGGTCCAGAAATTCAACTCTATTCAGCATTATAGCAAGTTACCAGCTCCTATTAAATGGGCTTTAATTAGAAATCAATGAATACATACAAAAAAGACCCATTAAAAACCTGGGGTTTGCTTTCTTTCTAAAACTTTCCTCATCTATAAGCAAAAGGTATTGAACTAGATGACCTGAGCTGAACTTGAAGGTCCCTCTCAGCTAAATCCATGATTCTCTGACCTTAGGCATACATACAAATGCTCTGCCACTTGTCCCTTCATTAGACCTTCTAATAAAAGGCTATCCTGTTCCCTGGCTCCATTCTAAGAGGAAATAAGGACCTAACTGCCCAGTTCTAAGCTCTGTCTGATCAGTTGGTAGTTATGAATAGAAACCCAAGCCATCTGTCCTGGGTGATAAGCAGCGTGACTCCTTTTATTATGAAATACAACTGTTATACAGGACGTGAGTGTTCTGGACAATGCAATTTACAGAGCTGGGCTGTTGTCACTGACAAGATGCCCTCTAAGAACAGGGCTTGTATCTCCACTTGAAATTTTCACATATCCAGGGGGTGGGGGAGTGAAAAGTAATTTCTTTGGCAGAAAACTTCTGTTAGGAAACTATCATTGAAAGGTCTACAAGATTGCATGTCAAAACGTTGTTTATTGCCGGCAGTTAAGGACTTCTTTGACCCACAGTGGCATTTCTGTAATATGAGCTGCTGCTGTATCACACTGGGCTGCCTGCTCAGATCCTCGAGGTTTAATCTCAACCCAGAATAATAAAAATGTCGATGGCTTTTTCAAAAACTAAGATTTGCTTTTTTATAAACACATTCTCTTTCCTGGCTTCTTTGGATTGCAATTTATTTATTATTTGTGCCTAAGGAAAACCAGAACTCCTCCCCTCGCTCTTTTTTTTATAATTCCTAAAGCATGCTTTGCCATTCTAGAGCTATGTTCTTTTTTCTAAGTGTACAATGACCCTCGAATGTCACCCATTGTAATAGAAATGAAAATTTCTCAGAAGTCACACTTGGATATAATTTTATTTGCATCTTTCCCGTTAACCTTCAGAGTTTGATGCTGAAAACAGTTTGCTACCAACAATGGGGTTGAGGAGTATTTAATTATCAGATCATACCTTTTGTAGAATATAGACCAAGTATATATGGCAACATCAGAAAAAGAAAGCCCAGACAAGAAGCAGTTGATATAACATGTGTGGGTGTGCACACAAGTGCACATGTATGAGTGCATGAGTGTGTGTGTGTTTGTGTGTTTGGGTATGGTCACTTCAATATAGATGAGGTCTTGTAGCTTTTTAAATGAACCTCACAAACCTATGTTTTACTGGTTGAACTTTTTTCTCTTATTAAACCACAGTTGTCTCTCCAAAACATATCTAGATTTGTAAGGTTTCATTTTCAGAGGTTAAATTCAATATTCATTATTGTTCTAATTTAGCCTGTATCTTACATTTAAAAAAATTCGTCGAATCTATCTCCCGCAGTTTGGGCTCCAAGGAGCTCTGATAGAACTTGTCTGCCAAGAAAACATAAGGCTCTTTGCAAAGAGCAACACTGGAATATATCCACTAGATGTCAGTCATGCAGTTAGCATCAATTTACATTCATAATACAAATGGACATGTAACAGCTCCGTTTGAAAACACACAAAAAAGAAATTCTCTAAGATTCATTCCTAATCCTGGATACATGAGCCTGGTAGTTTCACTCCTAGCTTTTTACCCTATATTGTCCCTGGTCCACCACTGGCATTTTGATTATCAGTAGAAATGCAAATATCTTGTACAGCTCAGGTGCTAGTTACAGAAGAAAATCGTTTGGGGGTCACTTATGATACTTCAGGCATCAGTGGGAAAGAGTGGGTAGCTGAGAGTATTCTTTCCCTTTAGGAAGCATTGGCTTTTGTATTTCAGTTGAGGGTACCATCATCTTCCCAGGCACCCATTTCTCTAAGAGTTACCTTTGAATTTCCCTTTATGCTCATCCCTGACATCTAATAAGTTGCCAAACCATGATCATCCTAATTCTACAATATTTTTTTCTGACCAGCTCTTTCATTTCATTTCCACCCTAGGTTGGGTCCTCATTTATTTAGTTAGATTATTGAAAAAGTCTTGCAACCAGAATTCCTGTTTCATGTACATCCCAACCCATTCTACACATCTTTGCCCAAGTCTCCATAATACACTGCTTTGATTAGTCACCTCTTTACACAAAAAACTACACTGGCTGCTCATTTCCAATTGAATAAATCATGAACAACTAATCCTGGCATTCAAGGCCCTCTACACTCTTGATATCCTTTAATTGTGTCTGACCTCATTTGGGATTTTCTTTGCAAAGATACAAGTGGTTTGCCACTTCCTTCTTCAGCTCATTTTATAGATGACAAACTGAAGCAAACAGGGTTAAGTGACTTGCCTAGAGTCCCACAGCTGGTAAGTATCTGAAACCAGATTTGGATTCAAGAGAATGAATCTTCCTGACTTCAGACGGGACACTATATATGCACTGTGCCACCTAGCTGTCTCTCTAGAATCTAACTCCAAACTAACTTTCTGCTTTACCTCTCATACCACATCTTCACTTATGCTATGTCCTTGCCAAACTGGTCTGCTCTCTTTTTCCTGTTCCCAATTACCCTCTCTCATATTTGTGCCTTTTCAGCATATATTGTACACTTCTCTAGCTTCTAGCATCAACTATTGAAGTCCTTCTTTTCTTTCTAGACCCAGTTCAGGGCCATCTACTCCATTAAGTATTCTACAACCTTCCCCTTCCCCAAGTCTTCCCTTCCTGCCAATTGAAATTAATCCTTCCTTCCTCCAATTTTTCATAGAAATTTGCCAAAATATCTCCCTTGCAGCTCTTGCATTCTCTTTTCAAAAATCAGTTATTAATGTGTATATATGCTTTCCCCTGTATTGGTTTGTAAGCCCTTTATTGGCAAAATCTGAATCTTTGTACTCTGAAAACTTAGCACAGTGCTCTACATACAAGTGATAAATATGCATTTACTGAATGAAATGGAATTAAAAGGCAACACAGTGAAGATGTGTTATCAGAAAGTAAAATTCTTCTTGTATGTATGGTAGATATGGTAATACATGCATACACACACTCACACACAGAGGAATTAGAAGCTCATGGTTTTGAGTATTTTGCTTAGAATTTTTGTCAGAAGAATAATAAGTTACAAGAAACTGCTTTAAAGGGGGGATACAGGAAAAACAATGAGGTACAGTAGATTGAGCCCTAAACTTGGTGTCAGAAGGGTGAGGTCCTCACTAAGCCATTTGCTACCCAAAGGCAAAGCATTTAAACCTTCTGAACTTTAGTTCCCCCATCTGGAGGGAATGATATTTTTAATGCCTACTTCACAGGATTATACTAGGAAGAACATTTTGTAAATCAAAATATAACTGTGGGATCTCACTTGGAATTTAGCAATCGATTCGATTCAATTAAATGAATGGGTCTTGTTTTCAACACAGTCACTAATCTACTCTATACCTTTGGGGGTATCTCTTCACAATATATAATTCCTTCTTGGTAAAATGATGGCAGTAAACTTTTCCAAGTGTTTCCAAGACCTAGTGTCTAGGTCTTCCTTTGAAAATATTTTCATGTTCAAAAGTGACATTAGAAAGGGAAGTACATGGAATATCTATCCCAGAATTCTTTTCAGTCAACATCATTTCCATTTTCTGTGAACATGTTACTACTACTCAGGACTTTCATGTGTATCTATTCATCATTGCTATTGGCCATGGTTAGAATCCCTCCTAGATGACCAAACTGTCAATTATTTTTTTCTATCATTACTATCCTCTCTATCCTGATTGGTGCAGGCAAAACTTAAAATAGATGCTGAAGATCATTAAACCTTAACCAGATTACCAAATAGATCCATGCGACACACACACACACACACACACACACACACACACATTGGAATGATCTATGAGGTCCCTTTTGGTTCAGATACTTAATCATAAAATAAATCAGGTTATTAAAGATGGAATATTAAAGTTAAAAGGAACCTGAGAGATCATCCATTCCAACCCCCCTCATTTTACTCATAAGGAAACTGAGGCCAAGTGAAGCTAAATGATTGATCTAGTCAAACAGCTGGTGAGTAACAGAGAACTGAACTCTAGGGAATACAGAGTCAACTGGCAAAAATGGCCCTGCATTCTAGGAAATATCAGCCACTCTGATTGTATTAGGTCCTGGCCCTGGAAATTATTCCCATTGGCTCTAAATTTTAAACTGAAAAATTTCTAAAAGTGCCATTATAGACTTCTTAATAGTGAAGAAGATTTTCCTGATTACTGAAGAAAAAACAAATCTTCCTGAAGATAGCAATGTATGTTGCCAGATAGATATCCACAAAGAAGCATAGAATGATCATTGGAATTTATATAGCAGTTAAAAGTTCGCAAAATATTCTATTAAAATTATAAAATTTGAGCTTCACAATAACCCTGTTTGATAAGAACTCTTATTATGATCATCATTCTAGTTTTTCAGATAAGAAAACTGAGACTTAGTGAGGTTAAATGACTTGGTCATAGCCACATAATTACTAAGTCTTGGAGACAATCTTTAAAATCAGGACTTTCCTAATTTCAAAACCAATCAATTTCCTTCCTCTCTCCAACCATGCCATCAACTAAAAGTTGTTGGTGGTGGTGGTGGCAGTGTTGTTTTATGTCAACTCAGTTCTCCTCTCCCACCCTAAATAAACATACTCTCTCTAAGGGTTACTAACCTGGTGTCTATGAATTTGATGTATTAATATTTTTGTTACTGTATTTCAACATAATTTTTTCCTTTGTAATCCTATGTATTTTATTTTATTCATTTAAAATCATTATTCTGATAAGGTGTCCACAGGCTTCAGAGGCTGCCCACTTTAAAAAAAAAATAAATAGAATGTTTCATATTTAATCAGATTCTGCACAGTTCAAACTCTGTCTCAGACAAAGTCACCCAGAAAAGAGGACATTCATTCAAAGTCTATTTCCAAACATCTTCTGACAGTAACCTTAATGTATTGCCATGACTGGAAATTGATGGCCATCTCCAACAGTTCTCCTAATTCATAGCTCCAAAGCTAGGATACTATCTCATGGTCAGCATATCCAGAAACCTGTTAGGAAACAGATGTAACTTAGAATTCTATAAGACTAATACAAATTGTGGATCCTAATTTAACACAATTATTTGTAGGTCTTGTTAGAAATTAGAATACCATATTTTGGGATGGCAAAGTATCACAGGGCTCATTGAATGAAATCCTAGACATATTGCTGATGAAGATAATGTTGCTTAGAGAAGTTAAGTATTATCTTGCCAAAGGTCACACAGCTAGTTAGTGATTGAGCTGGGAAATAGAAGAGCAGTACAATTATTCTAAAAGCAAGAGAATATTAGAGTCAGTTTTGGAGTTTGCACGATTGGTTAAATTGGGGGGGGGGGTTAACTTGTCAATTTAAACAAAACTTAATGCCTTACAAATTTTTAAGCTCTGATTTAATGCAGAGAATATTCATTCTCCATACTAAAATATTCAAAACTTCATCATTGACATGATTTAAGACCCACAGCTGTAGTCCAAGGCATTTCTAGTTGGATAGTGATAGAATGGGACAACAGGTGGTACCCCACAGAATATCATTAATAATTAATTAGCACATGGCTCTGCAATCTCAAGGAGAATGAAAGGGTTAATTTGTCTACCCAAGGATTAAAAGAAAAATTGTGAAGACATGTTCAGATGGTAGATTCTTGGTAGATTTTCATGTTTCTCCCAATAATATATAACCAACAAGCATTTTGCCAACATTCCAAGTACGTGACAACCAAAACCCCTGTTGTTGTTCATCCTTCATTCTCAGGAAGGACCAATGACATCACAAGGGTGATGACTTGGCTTGCATGTGAATTGGATATGAGTGGGGCAGAACTGAGCAAAGTTATTAGACATCCAGAGTCATTGAAGTCCAGTGACAAGACAAAAGTAAAGATGACTAGTGATGGCCCAGGAAGCAGCAGGTGACCTTCAGTAGGAACAAAGGAGGCAGATGGTGGGAATAATCCAGGTTGGGGTTTGACAAGGTATTTTCAGTGGAAAGGGCAAGGGAGACTAGGATTTGATAGTAGAGGAAAGTGTAAAGTTGAACTAGTTCACAAAGGGGTAAAGACTGGGGAGATTAAAACCCTACTATCATTTAAATAATTGAAAAAGATTATAATGGGGAGGAGGGAACCAAACACTATAGAATCATTCATCAAGTTGGCATTTTGCCCAACTAAGAAGAGAGATAGCATGGCATAATGGATGGAGAGCTGTCCTCTGAGCTGGAAAGGTAAGGTTTCAAGTCCTCTCTCCAACACACACTGTCTGCATGACCATGGTCAAGCCAATCAGAACCTTTTGATTGGAAGAAACTACACTGGATAGCCTTGCCTATATCTGAACAAGAATCCCCCCTCACCACACCCCCAATAATATTCACCTAGCATCTAGATGAGATCTACAAGAGTTCGATTCAAAAGGCATTCTACTATACCTTGGGGCAACCCATTCCACTTAATTGTCAGGCAGCAAGTTGGCAAAATAGATAGAGTGCTGGGCCTGGAGTCAGAAAGAATTGAATTCAAATCTAGCAGTGGACACTTGCAAGCTACATGACCCTGGACAAATCATTGAACCTCTGTTTGCCTCAGTTTCCTCATCTATAAAATGAGGATAACAGAACCTAACACCCAGAGATATTTTGAGTTTGTTGTGAGGATCAAATAACATAATAATTATAAAGTGTCTGGTACATAGTAAATACTATATAAATGTTAGCTATCATCAATTATCATCAACAATACTATTATTAATCACTGTTAGAAATGTTTTCTAAAAATTGAAATATTCCATACTATAACATCTAATTGTTCTTTTGTTAGAATGTTAGCTTCTTGAGAGAAGGGTTTATTTTCTTCATTGTATTTTTATTCTGAGCCCCAGCACAATGCCTGACATATAGTGAGCATTTAAATAAAGGGTTGTCAATGGATTTATTTCTCCATGATAGCCCTTCACATAGTTGAAAGACTCTATGCATGAAAGAAAATGTTCTTTTTTGCTCAGCAATACCCACCACCTGTCACCCCATTTGCAACTATTATGTCAGCTGGCCCAAGAATGGAGCAAACTCCAGGGGCGGTGTGGTTCTTTGGAGACATCCCTCCAAAGGATTGAATAGGCCCAATTTCAGGAGCTGTTGTCTCAGTTAGAACCAATGAATTCCACCAAGCTCTAGGATTCTGCCCATGCAACTACTCTTGCTTTGGAACTTCCTCCTCATCTCCCTCCCAGCAGTAATGATTTAACCTAATGTAGATTGGGGAAGGGGTATTACTTAAAGAGGAGTGTTAGTAATCTCTATTGTATTGGGATTTAAGTGTGTGTGTGTGTGTGTGTGTGTGTGTGTGTGTGTGTGTGTGTGTGTAGAATCCTGTGACCATTAAACCTCTTAAAAAACCCTAATTAAATAGAATCTGATATTGGTCAATAACTTTAGACTAGAATTTTATATGAATCAATAAATAGCTTCTTTATTTTATAATTGCTTTCCTGATATTTGCTATCAAAAAAAACTTTAGAATTAGTAAGCTTCTGATATTTCATTTAGTCCAACCCCCTGCCCATCCAACATATGAATCTGCTTTACCAGTTCCCTGTTCGAACATTTCTAATGAATCACTCTCTGACAAGGCAATTTCCTCATTGATCTTAGTGGTACCATGTAGAGAGCATTGGAACTGGAGTCAAGAAGACCTGGGTCCAATTTCAGCCTTTGATACTTGCTAGCTATGTGAACTTGGGCAAGACACACACCTAACCTCTGTCTACTTTCATTTCTTCATCTGTAAAATGGAAACAATACAGGCACTTATCCCCCAGGGTGGTGGTAAGGATAAAACTAGTATTTGTAAAGTGCTTTGCAAACCTTAATACACTGTTGTTTGTTGTTCATCCTTCCTTCTGGAAGAGGACCAATGACATAAACAGGGTGGTGTCTTGACTTGCAAGGAAATTGGATTAAGTGAGGCAGAGCTGTGCAAAATCATTAGCTTCATTCGCTCCTTCAGAGTCATAAAAGTCTAGAGGCAAGAGGGAATAAAGCATATTTAAGCTTTCAACTACAATAAAGTTAATACCTAACTAAAGATAGATTAGTCAGAACAACTGGAGATGGTCCCTGATGCAGTGGGACATACCTTAAGACACTATATAAATGTTAGCTGCTTTTGTTGTTTCCCCCACTGACAAACACAATCAGTCTGATCTGCTTGCTACATCAGAAGTATCAAACACATGACAGGTCCCATACCACCCATAACTTTAGTATAGGAGTCTAGAGAATAGCCTGAACCAGATTAAAATGTGATTTTAATATGTGGATGTATTAACAAGAAAGAAAAGTAGATAGATGGTACATGGATGGATGGATGGATGGATGGATGGATGGATGGATAGAGAGATAGAGAGATAGATGATGGATGGATGGATAGATGGATAGATAGATAGATAGATAGAAGCATCTATGTTTTTTTTTAAGTTGATACATGGCCCACAGTGATCCTTATGAATGGTTTAGTGGTCCCCATTTCTATTTGAATTTGACATCACTAATTTATATGACAATCCCTTCAAGTATTTGTAGGCAATGCTTTAGGATTCTTATTTTTTTCCTGTCCTTACAATGTCTTTCATACTCATTTTTGGTGTCACTACCAAATTATCTAGTGAAATTCTAGAGAAACAGCTAGTTAGTAAATTCTTGTTAAAGTACTGGGCCCCATGGTAGCCATCCTTTTTCTTGGGAGCCTCTCTGACTATAGCTGTGTACAACCTTGGAAGACTGACATAGCTTTTGATGCCTCCCATACTTAAGCCTCTTCCAGCATGATAGAAGGTGCTGTCAGAATTGGCACTCCATTGCCGGCATCTTCTAAAACCCACAATCATTTTCACATCACGAGGAAAGAAGACAAGAAAGGCAAGGAAGCAGGAAGGAAGGGGGGAAGAAGAATGGAAGGAAGAATGGAAGGAAGGAGGGAGGGAAGGAAGGAAGAGAGAAGGAATAAGGAAGAAAGAAAGAAAATGAAAGAATGGAAGAGGGAAATACAGAAAGGAGGTAAAAAAGGAAGAAATCAAGGAGGGAGGGAAAGGAAAGGAGAGGAAAAGAAAAGAAAGGGGAAGGGAGAAAAAGAGGAGAAGAGAGGAAAGGATGGAAGGGGAGGAGAGAAAAGAGGAAGGGAGTGGAGGGGAGAGGAGAGGAAAGTAGGAAAGGGGAAGGAAGGAAAAGAAAAGAAGAGAATAGGGAAGGGGGCGGGAGGGAAGAGAGAGCTAGCCCTAGCAATCAATAGTAGAACTTTGAAGAGGTGCAGACTGTGAGAGGCCAGCTGAACAATTCTCCTAGCAAAGACCTGGATATTAGTGGGGAGCTTTGTGAGGACTTTACTAGTAGAGGGAGGATAGCAAAGCCTTACAGTATTAGAACTATAAATTAAATTAGTCATGTGTGTTCCACACATGTATGCCCCACAACCTTTGTACTTCACATTCATTCCCATTCTTACCATGGACTCAGTGTGTACTTGTAAAAGAATATGTCCCACATTTACAGGGCAAATATTTTGTGATTGTTTTTCTTTTCATCTTAACTTTGCCAAACCATAACATGTAGTTGATTGTTACTAGGGAGCAAATGGTGGGGTCCTATAAGCTGCCACAGTAGTAGGAATCTGATTCTACAGGGGACTCTAGAATCTGTTAGGGTAGCAGCCACCCATTGGGAATCCAACCTAAAATGTCTGTGCTGAGTTAGAGAGATAGCCCAGAGGAAATGCTAAATGGATATGTTAAGTTGCACTGTCAATTTCATCTTGTATAAATTTCAGTTTTCATTTACTTGCTTAAAGGGAGGTACACCTGCCCCAGCCATTTCCTTAACCTAATGGTGATGAATATACTCCTAGATAAAAAGTTTGACAAACTGAAACCTCTCAGACCCCAAAACATTTTATTAAAATGCATGTAAGCTAGGTTTTCCTCCCCATCAGGAAAATTGCTCATGCATCTCCCCTCCTATTTCCTCAATATTCTGACCCTACCCGGCTGGTCAGCCAGCCTCACAATCCATTTGGACTCAACAGCAGAAATAAAATGCACACACACTGTCGCTGTAATTCAATTAATCTTTTCCTTGAGTTTCCTCTGCTCTATGCCAGAGTCATTTGTAAGGCCATCACTCACTTCAAACTGTTGCACCTGTGTTACTGCAGAAACCATCCCCCCTCCCTCCTCCTGCCCACTCCCGCTCTTCCTCCCTCCCTCCCTCCATCTCTCTTTCTGAACCATGTTTCCCTAATCACCTTTTTCCCAGGCACAAAAGCTTTCCTTTGCAAGAGAGGAATGTTAGAATTCCCCAAGCTTTGGCAAGGAAATATTTAAATGTAATCAGAGGATCTTCCTTTGTTTTTTCTGGGGAAATTAATCTCTCTGAGGTATTCAATGTATTCTTTCACTCTTCCGTAAGGCAACATCATCATAGAGGGCTGAAGTGGTCACAGCTTGCAAAGGCTAAATATTTTCTTCTCCTCCACTGCTGACACAGATGATACGTGCCTGGCTTCCTCAAGCATCTCTAATTGAGTACTTTGCTTTATTTAAATTGTTTAAAACTTGGCTGTGAGAAGTTTGGTTGTAAAAAAAAATAATATTTTTTATCCCTGCTGCATGCAATAATAGAATTCCTGGCAGCTGTGGTTCCCTTCATGCTCTATCCCATTCAGTGTCCACCCAGCAAACCTTGGGAAATTAGGGGCTTCCCAAACAGTACAGCCACTTGTTTCCTCAGATTTCATAAAATCCTTCTAGAAAAGGTGAGTCTGAATTATGTGCACTTGATATCATTGCTAGCATGGTGGTTCCTAAGTTCCAACAGGGTGCTAGATACAAAGCAAAAAGATACATGAAGTCTAGCTAATATAATCCAAATACTATAATACCATTAAAATAGAAATCTGGAGATCTGGAGGGAGGCAGTGGATAAGAGGAACGGAATAACAGGGCAAAAAAGGGAGGAGGTGTGGTTGTTGATAGGTGGCAATAGGAAAAAGTCATCAGTTGATTGAGCCAAATCAAATTAGAGGAAGGGCTTTTTGAAGGAAGGATGAGAATTCTAAAGAGAACTATAAAAGATCTCTGCTCTAGAATTACAGTAAATAATATACACACACCCATACTATGTGCACCAATGGAATGAAAGTTCCTTGAAGGAAGAGATTCTTTCATTTGTCTTTGTACCCCACCTCCTAGCGCCTAACAAAATTTCCTGGCTTATGGTTGGTGCTTAATAATTATCTTTTTAATTTAACTGAATTGCTGGTATATGATGTACACTAATGATATAGAGATGAGTAAAACATACTTACTGCCTGTATGTAATATAAATTATCATAGGGGAGAAAAGGTGGGTGATAAGTTTACAACAAAGATACAAAGCATTACGAGAGCTCCAAGGAAAGACAACTCATCAATTCCAGCTTTGGGGGGAGTGAGTTGGACTGGGACTAAGGTTTCATAGAAAATGTTAGAGAAAAGCTACCTGGAAAGTGCTTGCCAGGGCACTGTAAAAAAAAAAAATCCATTCCCACCCACCTCCACCCTCCAGGAAAAGCTCACTGGCTAAATGCCTTCCTGATTGATATTAGACACTAAACAGAAGTGAGACCTCACCTGGGTCAAGACCTGCCACCAACCTTGCACATCTCTGTTATACTATGCTTCCCAACCGAGCCAAACAACAACTGTCATTGTCTTACCCTGGTACATGTCGTGTCAGAATGCTTCCTAACACACTGAACACTGTAGGACCAGCTTAGCCTGCCTTGGAGACCCCAGAGCCACATTCTCTATGGGAGATAGTGTACCAGCCCTCTTTGGGAGCACTTGTATTTATCATGCATTGGATGTCTGATCATTAGAATCTCTGTTCCAAGCTTTCTTGAGTAATCTCTTCTGAGTATGTGAGTTCTCAAGTTTTCTCCAAGTTCATTCTTATCCTTCCTATTTTTTCCAAGCTCGTACATTTTAAATTATGGAGGATTATGAAGGTAAATACCATTGTATTCCTGAAAGCTTGTAGGTGCTCTGTTTCATCTTATGTACTTAGCAGCAGCAAGAATAGTGCAGTGGACAACATTGGACTTAGAATCAGGAAGACTTAAGTTCAAATACCACCTCAGACATTTACTAGCTATGTGACCTCAAACAAATCATTAACCTTTCTCAGCCTCAGTTTACTTATCTATAAAATGGGGATACTAATAGCAACCACAGGCAGCTAGTTGATGCAGTGGATAGAGTATCAGGCTTGGAGTCAGGAAGACTCATTTTCATGAGTTCAAATCCAGCCTCAGACACTTACTAGCTGTATGGCCATGGGCAAGTCATTTAACCCTGTTTGTCTTAAGTTTCCTCATCTATAAAATGAGCTGGAGATGAAATGGCAAATCACTCCAGTAACTTTGCCAAGAAAATCCCAAATGGGGTAATGAAGAGTCAAACATGACTGAAATGATTGAAGAACAAAATATGTTTCTAACTATTATTGCTATTATTATTACACATGATACTAGAGTGAGGACATGTAATTACATTCATTCAGAAATTATCTCTTTGGGCCAGACCCAAAGAGAAATGATTCACTATGAACCCAAACGGTTACTTGCTGACTTGCCTGAACACATCTCAACTTGTCCCAGCTTCATTTTCCTCATCTGTAAAATGAGGGGATAAGATTGAATGGCCTTTGAAGTACCTTCCAACCCCAAATCTGTGATGCTATGATCTACCTTGCCCATAAGTGGCATTTTGAAATGTTTAAATGGGAATAGAATCAAATTAGAGAGATATCCCTATTTAAATATCCAAAGGCTCTGTCCCTGGTCCTTTTTCCTGTTCTATTTTTAATTATAATAACTTGGAAGAGCTTAATTGGCTAAAAGAATGGACCGAAATTAAGAAGGTTGAATACAATAGCAATAACTGTAAAAAATCTTACACCTAAATTAAAGAAAAAATCAACAACAAAAGCATTACTTGTATTCTAGATTATTGCTCATTTGAAAAAGATTTGTTTCCAAGCTCATTAGAAGAATGCCACATGGCAGTGATATATGACATCCAAAAGAAAAAATATGCAATCTTATTTTAACTATGTTGATAGAAATATTGTGTTCTAAGTGAAGGCGATGATATACCATTGTACTTTGTCCTAATCAGACCACATCTGTATTATTACATTCAGTTGTGGGCACCACATTTTAAGAAAGGAATTCCTTCATCTATAGCATGTCCAAAGAAGAATAGCCAAGGTGACTGACTAAAGAAACTGGAATGCTTAGCCTGGAGAAGAGAAATCTTTGGTGGAGAGGGGGGAGTTTGGAGGAGGAGAATGACATTATTATTATTTGAATGTTTGAAGGGTTACCTTACAGAACTGTAAAACAAGTTCTGCTTGGCCTCAGAGGACAAACTAAGAGTAGCTAGGGGGATTTGCAGAGAGGCAGATTTAGACGCAATGTTAGGGGAAAATTCCTTAACAATTCAGGCTGTCCAAGAGTAGAATAAATTTCATCAGGAAGTAGTAAGATTCCCATTCCTGAACATCTTCGAGTAGGGTCTGGATGACTATAACTTTTTTAAAATGATGTAAGAGACTTTTTGTTGTATTTTGGAACTGATGAAATTACTTCTGAGGTCTACTCCAATTCTGAAATTCTAAGGCAAGCATTGTTAATTACAGCAAGACTTTATAAGTAATCAATTACTTCCTGTTTAACAAAAAACTAGATGCATGCTAGAACCAGCTCTAACTCATTCCTGAGAGATGATTGTTAAATTTTCACTGTGAGCATTTGTACCTCTGAAATTAGCAAATACTAAAAATATAAAAATATTTATTGTTTCATTGGTTTTCTAGACTTAAAAAAAGAATAAAATGCTTATAATGAAGATTAAACTTAAAAGCATGTATATCATATGTACATTTTTCCAGAGAGCTGATTATTAAACATTTACCAACACACTCCTATCTCTACACCTGCATAACCCAGAATTATAATGAGATAATTTGTATACCATTGTGTTATTACCTTGCCCTTGCTTTGAGATACTGTTAAGAGATCCAATAAGCCAGAGCTTATATGAATTTCAACATGATTTCCTTTCTCCTAAAGTAAGTCATACATTCCACACCTCTGCCTCTTAAATTTTATTTTGCTGTAGATTCTGGCTTGTCCTTGTCCTCCACATTTATCTTTGACAAAGTGCTACTTCTGAGATAAATGTTAAGTGAACAAATTTTCCAATTTTTACTGTATTTCAAATCATCATCATCACCTAAAGATAAAAATAGGTGCCTATCTGTTGCGGACACTTTTTAAAATGAGAGTTTGCAGGAGTTTGGTCTCTGTCCTTTGGTTTCTCATGATTTAAATCAAATAACACTGATCTCTGCACAGCTGGATTATTGGGGAAGCATCAAACAGCATATCAAGCCCAAGAATTTAAATAGCATGCCAGTGGTTTTTTTTTGTAAGATAATTTGTCGAAGGGAAGGCTGGATATTTTCTACTCTTCCCTTCTACAATGAGACAGATAAAAGTTTTTATTTTAAAACCCCAATAAAATGAGCTGATCCTGACACATTTCTTCACTAAAACACTGATCTAGCCAGTGTTTTCAAAGCCTCTGCAGCCAGTGGGAAGACAATTTTATCTGTTCCTGTACCTAATAACCCAGTGGCCATCCTTCCAAATGATTGATCAGCCAAGAATTATTTATTAAGTGGCTACTACTCTTCAGGCACTGCACTAGATGATGGGAATACAAGTACAACAGGTCTTGCCTTCAAGGAGCTTAATTTTGACTTTTTGCTTTTGCTTTTCTGATGAGGAGTTTCTCTTTTCTTTTCTAGACTGATCCTAAGAAAAGAGACAGGCAATCCATCTTCAGCTCCATCCTCAAAGTCTTTCCAGCTTAGTAAATCCTGCCAGAGCTTGTGCTCTACTGAGACAGCCTTTGAAAGCCCAGGGTCACTCCAAACCAAGATGAAGCTTCAGTGAAGGATTAATATACTCTCGGGATGAAATTGCAAAGCTGGGGAAGTTTGGAGCTCCATTTCTCCTACCTGTCTACACCTCCTCCTCACGAAGCACATTCTTTCAGTCTTCTGCTTTCACTTGTTTAATAAGCATTTATTAAACATCTACTATGTGCAAAATATAGTGCCAAGCACTGAAGATACCAAGACAAAAAATGACATAGAGCCTGTCTTCAAGGAGTTTACATTCTACTTGAGGGGAGCAATATGTACACAGAGAAGTAGATATGAAATATACTCAAGGTAAATGCAAAGTTATTTTATTTATGGAAGAGAGTTATTATGGTGTGGGCCTCCAAAAAGGATTTATGTAGGAAGCAGCACTTAAATGGAACCTTAAAGAAAATTATGGATTCTGTAAGGCAGAGGTGAGAGGAGAGAGAGCATTCCAGACATAAGGAACAGCCTATGAAAGGGTCCAGGGATGGAGAAATAGCAAATGACAGTTTGCCCTCCTGTTCCTCCTCTAAGGAAAACAGTTCTCTAATGCTATCTCATCTCCAGAGTCAGAAATGCAGCCTGAAGAGGAATTAAGACTTAGCTCACCTTGGCATACTTCCTAAATGAAGGTTCTAGGAAGAACCAGGCAATAAGAGAGAGACAGAGAGAGAGAGAGAGACAGAGAGACAGAGAGAGAGAGAGACAGACAGACAGAGACAGAGACAGACAGACAGACAGACAGAGACAGAGACAGAGACAGACAGAGACAGAGACAGAGAGACAGAGACAGAGACTACAAGACCACAAGACTGAAGGGTGCTTTCAATATGAAATGTTAAGAGGTGGAATAAAACTCCAGGATCTAGGGGTTTCTTCAACATGGTAAAGAAAGTCCAGAGAGTTAGGAGTACAACTTGGAGAGTAATGGACAATGCATCCTATCTTGTGGCTTGCACATGAAGAGTTTTATGTCATTATTTTATGGGGAAAAATAAACTCCTTAAAAAGGTGAATGACAATGTTGTGCTTATACTAGTTGACCTTTGAAGACTCTTCTGACTGAATTTTGTGGGAATGTGTGACTATGAAAAGATAAGAGATGGTATTGGAAGTATCATGACAAGAAGAAAATGAAGAAAGAAGTGTCAGTGATAGGTTTTTGGGAGGAGTTTAAATACACAAATGAGAGCAAAACAAAATTGAGAAGGGACTTGGACAAGCAGGACAGTATTTGTTCAACTAGGTTAAATTTATTTCATGCTTTTACAACACCTAAAGTATATGTAATAGAGATTCTCATTTTCTTATACAATTCTTTATTTCTGTTCTTATTTATATATGGAAATGTTCATTTTTATGGATGTTTGTCAGGGGTACAATGTGCAAATTATAGCTTAAAAAACATGTCATGGCACCTTGCGACATCTCTCCCTGGCTTGAATTTATATCATTTTAACTCCCTTATATAGTCATCTTATTATAATTATTATAGTTACTTGCATGAGTTATTTGCATACTTCATACACAGGCTCCAAGATAGGGATTTGTGTATGTGTGTGTGTATGTGTCTTTGAATTCCTCACATAAAGTAACAGGAGTCAGCGAATCAATAAATATTTATTAAATGCCTTCTATGTTCCAGGCACTGTGCTAAGCACTGGAGATACAAAAAGAGGCAAAAGACAATCCCTGCCCTTAAGGAGCTAACAATCTTATAAAAGAGACAACAAACTAAACATACAAATATGTACAAAGATATTTAAATATGTGTGTATTTATATTTAAAGATATATACATACAACAATATATGTATATGTAAATGTATGTATTATGTATATATGTGTTTGTTCGTATGTGTATGTAAACATATATTGTACACATGTAATATATGTCTATAAATATGTAAATATATACATATAAATATATACAAACAAACTACATACAGGAAAAAATAGGTAATCAAGAGAAGGAAGTCACTAGAATTAAAGAGAGGTTGGATAAGACTTTCCATATTACTTTCTGTAGAAGATGGTGTTTTATTTAAAAGCAAAGAAGGTAGTATGCAGGGATGAAGAGTGAGAGCATTCCTGGCAAAGAAGACAGCCAGAGAAAATGCCTAGAGTGGAGAGATGGAATGTCTTGTTCATGGAACAAGGAAGCCAGAGTTACCGGGTCAAAGAGTATATGGCTGGGAATAAGGTATGACAAGACTGGAAAAGTATGGAGAGGTTAGGTTATGAAGGGCTTTAAATGCTGCACAGAATTTTGCATTTGATTCTGGAGGTGATTAGAAAGCCACTGAAGCTTATAGAGTAAGAGGTTGACATTGTCAGACCTGCACTTTAGGAAAGTCATTTTGGTGACTGAATGGAAAATTGATTGGCAGGGAGAAACGTGAGGCAAGCAGACTAACCACTTAAGTTATAATAGTACAAGTGTTAGGTTATGAGGATTTATACTAGGATGATGAGAGTATCAGAGAAAAGGATGGAATATATTTGAGAGATGCTGCAAAGGTGAAATTGAAGGGCCTTGGGAAGAGATTGGATATGGGAGGTGAGAGAGAATGAAGAGTACAGAATGATGACTCCTAGGTTGTGAGCCTGGGGGACTGGGTGGATGATGGCATTCTTGACAGTAATAGGGAATTTTGGAGGGGTGAGGAAAAGGCAATGTTAAGTTTGGTTTTAGATATGTGCAGTTGAAGACATCTACTGGGTATCTAGTTTGAGATATTTGAAAAGCAGTTGGAGCTACAAGACTGGAAATCTGCAGAGAAGTTAGGAGAGGTAGATGTCATCAGCATAGAGATGACAATTAAATCTACAAGAGCTGATGAGTGAAGTGGTAGAGAGGGAAGGGAGAAAAGTTTCAAGGTAAGTCTATGAGACCCCTATTGGCCTCTATGACCAGCATGAGGATCCAGAAAAGGAGGTCTGATGGTTAGGAGGAGCAAGAAAAGGTAGTGCCCCCAAAACTGA
This sequence comes from Petaurus breviceps papuanus, assembly GCF_028583685.1. Taxonomy (NCBI): domain Eukaryota; kingdom Metazoa; phylum Chordata; class Mammalia; order Diprotodontia; family Petauridae; genus Petaurus; species Petaurus breviceps. The sequence continues at coordinate 24,408,427 of NW_027187372.1, forward strand.
GAGAGAAGACAATATCAAGTAGAAGAAAGTGATTGAGAGTGGCAAAGGTCAAGAAAAATAGGGATTGAGAAAAAGTCATTGAATTTGGCAATTAAGAGATCATTGGTAACTTAGAGCAGTTTCAGTGGAATGAGATCAGAAGCCAGATTGTAAGGGGCTAAGAAAGAGTGAAAAGAGAGAAAGTGGAGGCATCTAATAGAGTCAGCATCATGTTGGCGCTACATACTTGTTGAATGTTTTATGAATGTAGTAATGTTTCTGATCAGCAGAGACAGTGCTAACTTTAGGTAGCAACAGCAAGTAAATGCTACAACCAGATATTTCAGGAGAGGAAAGTAAGAAAGTAAATTAATTAGATTCCAGATTTTAGCCCAACTCTGAACTTCATCCTATTTTCTTAAATCTTTGCTTATGCCATCCTTATGACTCTCTTCCTTTTGATGAAGTAACCCAACTTAGGAGCCACCTCCTTCATGAACCGTCCCCTGAGCCCAACTAACACCATCTTCAAATGGAAACAATCTTTCCTCTTCAGATTTCTCCTAGGTCTTTCCCTAGACCTCTCCTTTGCAGTTATCTCACTCCCTCTTATGTCATACTTATTTGTACTAATCTTTCTCCAGCTATCATTATTATTATTATTAATCCAATGATTAATTTATTCACAATTACTTATTGATGTAATGGATCTTTAAGATGCTAACATTTTATGATAATGTATAGAACATTTTATACAAATTAGCTTATTTTATCCCTATGAGTCCATGAGATGGGTGCTATTAACCCCATTTTACAGATGAAGAAACTGAGGCACAAAGAATTTACAGGAAAAGATCCTAGAACTAGAGCTAGAAGACACCTCAGAAGCTCTCCAGACCAGTCCATTCTTATCCAGAAGGAAACTGAGGATGAAGAAGGTTAAGTATCTGGCCCAAGGTCACAGAGGTAGCAAGCATGAGAGATGACATTGGAAACCAGGTCCTCTGCCTCCAGAGGCAATGTTCTTTTTAATGTGCTAAGCTGTCAAACAAGTGATTAAGCCATGTTTCCAAAACTTTTAAGTGTTGGAGTTAGAATTAGAATCTCTTTCTCTACCACCACCACCACTACCATCACCAAAACCAGCACAATAACCACTGCCATCATCACCACCACCACCACCACCACCACCACCATCAACACCACCACCACCATCACCATCAACACCACCACCACCACCATCATCACCACACTGACTCTCATGGAACCTCCTTGACAGGATTTTGCATGTCATATTTTTCTTGGTATCTCTAGCACCTATTCCACTGACTTGCATACAATGGGAGCCTAATAGATGTTTTGTTAAAAGGAGGAAAGAATCAGCTGTTTGAAGGAAATGGCTTGATTGTAGAAGATATATGTATGTGTGTACACATACATACATATATACACACATATACATATATATGCATTTATGCACATATGTGTGTATAAAGACCACGCTTTCATAATCAGTCAGATTCAGTTATTAGTTCATGTCTGGGCAAAGACATGATTCCAGGTACGCTGCCTCCTTATCAAGGATCCAGGCTGTTGTACCACACTTATTTTTCTCCTCTGGAAGAAGTAGAAAGAAGAAAAGGAAAAGGAGGAGAGAAGGGAAGAGAAGGAGGAAGAAAAGGAGAAGAAATGTAGAATGAAAGTTCCAGTAAAAAGTAAGGTCTTTGAGGACAGGGATTGCCTTTCTGCTTTGTCTTTATAACTTCCAATGCCAAGCACAGTGTCACGTACATAGTAAGCATTTAATATATGCTTATTACATTGAATAGAATTGAAATTTCAAGCACAGAAGACTCCCAATAGTTAGGTGAAGGTTTTGGAGATACATTTTGAAAAAAAATTATTAACCAAGCATATTTTCTAGTACAATAACATAACTTCCAACTACAGCATAGAGGATAATATTATGGAGAGTTTATCTCCATGGCAATGCCTCTGGTCGTGGAAACAAGAAGAAAGGCTGAAGCTTGAAGTCATCTATTTAATTTAGCAGGTAGAAAAATCAGAATTCTTGATGAAGGACCAAAATACAAAGAAGCCCAGAGCAAAGTGAGCTGCCAGGAAGACAAGCCCCTGGGGCCTGGCAGGTGCCAGAGGGTGAAGTGGTTTGCCTTATTTCTAAATTTCCTTTGCTTTTGCCCTTAACCATGGCCACAAACAAGCAATATATCTGCATTACTATGCAGCTCAAGGTGTTTAGAATCACTTCAGGCTACATTAGGTTACAGCAATCACATATGTCATGCTATATCATGCCTGGGAAAAGTAGTTTCCAATTCTGCCTTCTTTGCCCATTATGAACTTTGTTGGTTTTTATGCAGTGTCCTTTTTACAAAATATAAAAAAGTTCACAAATATTATAAACCTCTGAAATGGGGGCCCTTCACCTGGTGTCAATATTAATCATGGGCAGAATTAAAGAGATTCCCAGAATTTAGATGGAGAAAAAAGAAATTCTATTTTGATTTTCATTATAATTGGTTTGATTTTTAATTCCATATATTCTAATCTATGCACTTAAAAATATTATTCTATTATTATGAGAAATCCATAGAATTCATCAAACTACCAAAGGGCTCCATAACACACACACACACACACACACACACACATACACATATTAAGAACCTCTGCTTTAAATATATGCATCTTTTGTAGAAAAATCAATGGATAAGACTAAGAAGTGTGAATTGTATAAATTGTAAATCAGTAAATTAAAATGTGTAAAGTGTGAATGTGAAACCACATTCTGAGTTCAGGTTAGGCATCAACACATAGGGGTTAGCTTTTGATGAGGGTGGTTAGGAAGGAGGAAAATAGTAAAAAGAGTTGGTGGATACATATTTTTGAGGCCAGGGTTGTAGAATATGATTAAGGCCAGGTTGTAGATAATGTACATATACCCTGTATACCCATTGAGACTGGGCATAAAAATAATGGAATCAGAAGGAAATTTTGAGAAGACTTCTGGACACAAGAGAAATCTGTTCTTCCTAATGTAATTATCAACTGAATCCTCCATTTTGCCAATTACTTTTTTGTGAATAAAATTCCATTGTGTTAGTGTTTATCTTGAGTTTTATTCCACATCTTGCTGTTTATTTTTTATGAACAAGATTCCATGACTTAGGGATTTTCATTCATTCTGCCTCCTCAACTACTGGTCTACCTGGTTTCCTTTAAGTTACAACTTAAATTTATTTTACTTTTTATAAAACAAGTATTATTTATGTGTCTTATTTTTACATTAAAAATATTTACCTATTACTCCCCAAACATGAGATATCTCTTGTAGCAAAATAAAAAATTTCACATCTGTACCATCTTCCCACATCTTTATTCTCTCCCACAATTCCCACTCCATTAAAAAAGAAAATCAAATTTTTATAATAAGTATACATAGTCAATTAGAATAAATTATATAAACATATGCATTTATATAAATAATTTTATGTGTCTCTACATGTAGTTAGTTGTTGTTGAGTTGTTTTTCAGTTGTGTTTTAATCTTCGAGTTCTTTTGGGGGGTTTCTTGGCAAAGATACTGCAGTTGTTTGCCATTTCCTTCTCTAGTTCATTTTACAGATGAAGAAACTGAGGCAAACAGGGTTAAGTGACTTGCCCAAGGTCACACAGCTAAATAAGTACCTCAGGCCAGATTTGCACTCAGATCTTCCTGTCTCCAGGCCCATTCTATCCACTTGCACCAACTATCATATTTTTGCATCAAAACCCAAACAATGAGTAAGTGAGACTTTGCCTGGATCCTATTATTGGCCAATCAGTGAAATTAATAGCTCTGGGGAAAAAAAGATTTTGATAAGGCCCAAGACTCAGATACATATTGACTCTATTAACAATAGAATCACTTAAACTTGCATTACCTCAGGTGATAATCTAAGAATATGAGTTAGAAATCAGTTTCTTATCTCCCTTGATGAAGAAAATTTTCTACACTAGACATTTCCCACTATGATCAAATCACAGGTACATTTTCCTATTGGATCACAATCCAGGTAGATTTCAATCTGGAAGGAACTTTAGAGAGCATCTGTCTAACCCTATTCACACTCCCTTCATTTTGCAAAGCATGATCACAGAGCTAGAACATGGCAGAGCCAGTATTTGCATCTGGGTTCTCACACTCTAAACTTTCCGCCGTGTCATTTAGTGCACGTTAACAACGTAATTGTGATGGACAATGGAGAAACAAAATTGGAAAAGGACACAATGTTCCAGTCCCTCAAACAATTTACATTCACCTGATATGAAGATGACTACACGTCACAAATGAGTATGAAAGAAGGTTGAGTGTAGGGCGTGTGAAAGACCCAGACAAGTGCTTCTAGTAAAAAATCTGAGGGGGGAGATAACAATTCCACAAGTGATTGATCAAGGAAGGCTTCTCAGAGGTGGTGGCACCTAAGCTGAGCCTTCAAGAAAGAACATTTGAATAGGTGGAGATAGGAAGCAGTGTATTCCATGCATCAGAGGAGACCACCAGTTCATAGAAATAAGAGTCAGTCAGCCTTCAGAATTTGAGAAACAGCTTGTTGTCAAGTTTGGCTAGCAAAAATAAATTACATAAAGGAAAGCAGTGGGAAGTAAGCCTGGACAATGAGCTCTATTTACTAGAAGTCAGTGGTTATTCATTCATTCACTAAGCATATAGTAGCTACTATATACAACTCACTTTGGTTTTTTTTTTAATTTAGACCTTGACCTCAAAACCACTAGTATCCTCCGTAAGAAACTTACCCTTAAGGGAAATAACCTGTAGGGTTTTATTTTTTTGGTTGGGGGGGGGGGGGCTTACAGAGAGGAATAGCTACATCTGGCTCCATTTTTGCTTCAGTGAACATCTTGAACTATTTCTCAAATGATCTAGCTTCATCAAAGCATTCCGAGGGGGGGAAATGTTTTTTTTTCTTCTAATTTTTAAGTGTATATTTGGAGAGAAATTTACTCTGTGTCTGGCTCATTTACACATACATACATAAATGCACAAATATTAAGTAATTCAGTCATTCAGAATATTTTGAGAGTCAGTGATACTTTTTTTTTTCAGGAAAGCTTTTAAAAGATCTCTTAAAAAGGAGAATTTGACTTTTCCTACCTAAACTGTAGCTTCTAAAGTTCAGATCACAAATCACCAGGAGATGTGAGCAAGCTCTGAACTTGTTAAAAATTCATCCTTTCAGTCCTCTGGATGATTTTTCTCAGCCTAATTCTAAGATTTTCTGTAGAGGCATCATGGAGTTTCCTGTGGATAAGAGCACATTAGCCCCACTTCAGTTCTATTCAGAACTGAAAAATGCTGAGCATGTATTTTAAAGCCAAAAGAATCTGGCATCTAACCTAAGAGCTGCACATTAGAATTCTCCCATGAGCAGGGGAAGTGCCAGGTCTTGTTTTTCCCCTTTTAGGTGGTCCTAGCATTCAGAAAATGCAGGTGAATCACTAGAATTATGGAAAACCTACTGAGCTAGGCAACTGTATTTCATATCAGTTTGGAATTTTAAGATCTTTCAATGTTATTTAAATAATATGAAGTTTTAATATTATAAACAAATTATTTTAATATTATGAATGATTATTGGCATTTCTGTTCCTTTAAGGTCTACAAAGTGCTTTTCAGGCATTTGACACTGTTGACTCTTCCCTGATACTCTCTCCACTCTAGGTTTTGGAGACCCTTCTCTCTCATGGTTCTCCTATCTGTTTTGCTTGACTGCTCCCTCTCAGTCTCCTTTGCTGCTTTATCATCTGTATCACATCCCCTAAGTGTGGCTATTCCCCAAGGCTCTGACCTGGGCCCTCTTCTCTTCTCTTTCTATATACTCTCTATGACCTCATCAACTCTGATGGGCTTAACTATCATCTCTAGACAGCTGACTCACAGAACTAAATAAATACCCCCAGTCTTCCTGCCCTGAGTTTCATTCCTGCATCACTGATTGCCTTCTGGATATTTCAAGCTATATGTACTAGAAACATCTTAAATTCATTGTTTCCAAAATAAAATTTGTTCTCTTTCTCTACCCCACCCCAAACACAACCCTCTTCCAAACTTCCCTGCTTCTGTCAAAACTCCCACCATTCTCCCCGTTTCTCAAGTTAATGACCTTGGCATCATCCTTGCCTCCTCACTTTTCCATACCCTGTATAACTAATACTTTTTAATTTCTATCTCCACATCACATTTCATATACTACCCCTTTTCAACTAACACAGTTTATTTTAGACCCTCATCGCCTCTTTCCTTGATTATTGCCACAATGTTCCAGTCTCCCTGCTTCCAATCTATTATCAATCGATAGATGTAACCGCTAAAGTGATTTTCCTTAAGGAAAGATTAGGTAGCTTTTCTGCTAAATAAACCCTTAATGGCTCCCTATTTCCTCCAAGATAAAATATATCCTCTTTTGTTTAGCTTTTAAAATCCTTCACCCCAGACCCCAGCCTATCTCTCCTCATTATACATCATTCCCCCTCTTCTGTGATGCAGTTAAACTAGTCTTCTCTACATTCTTCACAGATTATACTCATCTCCTATCTCTATGCCTTTGTCTTGGCTGTCCCCTGTGCCTGGAATGCACTCTATCCTCACTTCTATATTACATCTACATCACAGATTCTTACTCTTCCTTTAAGACACAGACTGAGCACCTCCCTGTATACAAAGACACTCCGGTTATTCACAACTGCTGGTGCTTTACCTCCCAAACTCTTTTATTTATTTATTCTCCTTTATATTTACTCTGTTTATACTTACTAATGTACTTGTTGTCTCCCCAGTTACATTAACTCTTTGAGAGTATAAACAGCTTCCCTCTTTGTAACTATGTGCAGTCCTTGTGGTGGTGCCTGAACCGTTGTAGGTGCTTCATGAAAAGTCTGGTTATTGAATTATTGGTTATCTCATGTGATCCACACAACAGCCTTGTGAGGTGGGCATCCTAGGTGTCATAGCTACTTTACTGATTCTATTAAGGCTCTATTTCTATCTCAACTCAAATGAAAAAGATGACAGTAAGATAAAGTAATAAAAATAATAAATTACAAAATGCTGTTATTTTATCCACCTGTGCAATTGCCTGAAGAATGCTGAATATAAGTAATAGAAGTAGAATAGCAACTTGCCTTAGGACAGTTTCAAGCCAAATGAACACAATGGGAATGAGATTAATAAACATATTAATGATGATAATAATTGCCCCATACAAAAAAGATCTATAAAAACCTAAGGACAATATATTTTACTAGATACCACCTTGCCAAATACCCATAATCTCTAAGCTACTTGGAATAAAAACACTTTCAAAATACAGAAATCTAGCAGAGGAGACAAAAATGATGTGGGAAGAGGGTGAGGTATAGCTTATCCACATTGTTTTGTCTGCTCTTGGAGTTGTACCACAGATAGTTTCAGTGTGAATATGGCAGATGAGTTTCCATCTTAATATTTGTGTGTAGCTACTAAAAGCAGTCATTTTATTTATTTGTGCCATAGTCCATAATAGGAAATAATAGGGGAGTGCCTTATCAAAAAACTATTTTAATCTGACTCTGATTGAAAAAAAAGAAAAGAATGAGATTAATAAATGAATTAATTAGTTAATTACTAAAATATTGGGTCTGGAAATTTAACTGATACCCACAATCACTAGATTTGACATTAATTCCTAAAAAAAAAAAACAGTAACATTTTAAATAGTTTTTTGCTATGTTTAATACTAATAATCTCTAGGCTATATAGAACAAAAAAAAGTTTCAAAAACATATCAACCTAACAGAAAAAAAATCAAAATTTATGGGAACAGGATGAGGTCATTGTCATTATCTCATCTGCTACTGAAGAATTCCTGAAAATCATTTCAGTAAGCCTATAGAAGATGAGTTTGTATCCCAGTGCTTTTATTCAATAACAAAAATCATCTATTTTATCAACCTATGCAATAGTCCATAGAGCATTAAGCATAAAAGGATAGTGACTTGTCCAAGGAAAGTTTCTCCCTGGACTCAATCAAAATGATGAAAAGATTGAGATTAACAACATAATTAGAACAGTAAATGACATTAATATAGTGCTTTAAAATTTGCAGAAGTATATACATCATAATACTACACATATTATACTACATATATGCATTATAGAGAGGTTATAATACATAAGAGTTTATAGAGAAATAGTCTCTCTCTAGAGAGACTATTAGAATAGAACATATATATGTAACTAATAGAACATATATGTAACTAATAGAACATATACACAAAGCCAGTATAAATACATGTAATATACATAATACATATATTTATATTGTTTATTCCTGTTTAATTGTTTCAGTCATGTCTGACTCTTTGTGGCCCCATTTGGGGTTTTTTTTGGCAAAGATACTGGAGTGATTTGCCATTTCCTTCTCTAGCTCATTTTATAGATGAGGAAGCTGAGGCCAACATGGTTAAGTAACTTGTCCAGGGTCACACAGCTAGTAAGTGTCTAAAACCAGATTTGACCTCAGGAAGATGAGTCACCCTGGGTCCAGGACTGGGGATTCTATCCACTGTGCCACATAGCTTCCACAAGGATTCATATGCATCATCATATTTTGCATATAATGTGTATATATATATATAGTAGCACAAAAGCAAAAATCAATCCTTGCCATCAATTATATACTATACATATGTACATTATGTATATGTATATACACATGTAATATATCCACATGTTTATATTTTATCTGCATTTTGTCTATATAATAGACATATATGCTGTTATATACTTGTGAATACTGCCTCTGATGCTTTTAAAATAAGGTTATAGACATGTGCATATATGAAAACCTATGTGCCAGATCATAAGAATAATAAATTTTAACAATCTAATGTGTATATAAATACATTTATATGTGCATTTATTATATGCATTTATATGTACATGTTTGTGTTTTAAGATATAAATATATAATACATAAAATATCTATATAATCTATATATTTTATATATAATCTTATTTTTAAAGTGTCAGAGGCAGATGTACTTATCTGTAGATAGATAGATTTAAACATCTGATTTTAATCATGTCAAAGGCAGTATCTAAACCCAAGTCTTTCTTGCCTCCTAGCCCAGTACTCTCTATCACACCAAACTGCTTTGCTAAGCAATATATCTTTCTTATGAACTACCCAGTCCTTTGATTATGCTGGTTCTAATTAATCCAAGGTTTGCCCAATTTGGTATATACCTTTCTTGGTCAAATAGCAGAAAAATGATTCTCCCCGCTCCTGGGGTGGGCAGCAGACATGTGCTCACACTGTATTTACAACCGAAGGTTCCCCATGTTACTCCATTATCTCCTCTCTCCCCCTCGCTCTTTTATCAGGCAGTCAGCTAAGGTCAGACTCACCTCAATGGCTCAGCACACCAGTCTCGATCCTATTACATTTGAAGGCAGAAAATCTGAATCTTTGTAATGCTGACCTTATTGTTTTACAGGCTATTGATTACGGCTATCAAGTTTCCACAGTGCACTGGGGTCAGTCTCTGGAAAGAAGAAAGACAGAGGAGGAAAAGCCACATTCCTCTCCCCTCTGACTGGACTGACTCCTCCATTAAGTTAGATTTTCATGTAATTAGAATGAATCACAGGCAAACGTGACTCCTGTCTTTTATACACAGTCTCTACTGATTTACCTGGATTTGGAACCATACATCAGAGTCCACATTTGGTGTGTAATGAGGAGTAGGCACAATGGAAAGAGGAGGTCAGGGATAAAAGGAGAGAAATGATAATAGATTATCCGACATAACAAATAGACAATATTATCTCAAAGTGCAGAACTCGAGAAGTACAAATCTTCTGATGGACTTTATTCTGCACTTCTGGGTGATCTCAGTGCTCATGGAATGTAGGTGAACTGATGAAATATAAAAACAAGCACACACACACACACACACCCTGGTGACTACCCAGTTCCCTAGAAAAATAATAATCAGGTAAGATGTTGACTTTGTGAGACTTCTCCCATTGCCAAAGCATCTTTGTACAGATATTGCCTATTCTAAAATAATAATCCATTTAGAAAATCACCCTCTGTGTGTATATATTTTTGTTTAATATCTATACTTTTTACTATATTATAACAAATTGATGGATTTTGGTGAGAATTTAAGTAATGAAAGGCATTGTGGCATTATAGGAAGAGTGCTGGCCTCAGAGTCAGTACCCTGACACTTGGTGTATTATCATGGACAAACCCCCTTAATCTTTCTGAGACTCAGTTTCACTGGGCAAACTTTAAAACCTTGTCCTCATTATTAAAGTGAGGACAATAATGCCACTGTACATTTGTCCAGAGACCATGACCTGAAAGACTTAACCCTTTCATTAAATTTCAAGATAAGGAGTTCATTACTAGAGCCTTATGTCCTGACTGAGTGCCACACACAGAAGCAGGCTCCGGCCACGCTTGACTTTACTCCCAAGCCATCTTCTTCCCTGCTATCTTGCCCCTAGCCAGACACCATGAATGGAAGGATTTAACCTTTCCTTGACTAGAATGTCCACCCTGGCCAGCACTCCCTTATTTATGTAGTCTCCTCTTACTAAAATGTAAGTTTCTTGAGGGAAGGGACTTTTATTTTTGTATCTCCAGCACTTAGCACAATGCTTGGAATTATATAAGCATTTAGTAAAGGCTTTTTCATTTATTCATCCACCCACTTAGAAAAGCATCTCTCAAGTGTTTGCCAGGAATATCCATAGCTTTACTATATTTAACAAGTGGATGGAGTATGATGAATAACATTACTAATGAGAGGCATTGTGGATAAAGGAAAGAAGTCTAGATTTAAAGTCCAAACGGACCTGAAACTTGCTATGTCACTATGGACAATCCAGTTAACCTAAGACTGTTTCACTTTGCAGATTTTAAAGCATTGCATAAATGCCTGTTGCTGATGTGACTGTTCTTAAAGTTGGAAAGACAATGTATATAATAATATCCCTATCCCTCAGTGTTGTTATAAAGATCAAATGAGGTTATAAAGTACTTTACAAAATTGAAACAGCTACAATGTGTTACTATTAACTAAGCAAATAAGGAAATTGATTCACAAAACTGATTGTGCTATGAATATGAGCTATCATTAATAGCTGGTGAAGCTTCCCTTTATATGGGCTCTTCTCATCTGAGAAGAGAACTGCTTCCTTTCCTCACTAAACTTTTTTTCTTTTTTGAAGGATAATAAATTTATTTCCTTTGTCCCTGACATAATTCGCAGGATCTAATTGAACAATTCGATTCAAGGTGCATTTATTAAGTGCTAGGAACTGGAGACGCATTGACAAAAATTAAATAGTCCCTTCCCTACAGATACTTACATCCTATTGGGAGAAAACAATATAAACAAAGAAAAGTCATGTGATTTCAGTGATGGGGATGGAGAGACATCCCTGATTCCTGGGGGAATCAGGAAAGGCATCTTGTGGGCAGTGTCCCAAAAGCTGAGCCTTGAAGGAAGCTAAGAGTTCGAAGAAGCAGAAACAAGAAGAGAAATATTACAGTTGTTGATAGAGAAGTTCTGCAAAAGGGGAACAGCCAGTAGTTGAAATTTAAACTAAATGCATCTCCAACTTCTTAGTGTAGTTTTAAAATATTAATGTTTAAAACTGAATGAAGACTTTAGGAATTCCCCATATATGAGGCAGAGTAATGCATAATCAACCTAGAAATACTGTAACCAGAATGTTAGGGGTGTTAAATGTCAAACAGGAGTTTATATTTTATCCAAGAAGCAATTTCTTTCCATCCTTCCTTTTCAAAGGAGACCAATGACATCACAGGGTGATGTCTTGACTTGAGCATGAATAGAGAGACAGAGTTGCACAAAGTCTTCAGTCTTACTCTGTCTTCCAGGGTCATTGAAATTCATTGGGAAGACAAAAATCAGCATGACTGGTGATGGCCCAGGATACAGTGAGTGATTATGGCATCTTCAATGTCTTACCAAGTTCTAAGTGATTCACAGCATCTGCTTCATGGCCATTAGAACAAATTGTTCTTATCTGCCCCTTCCACTGGGTGAAGTCTTCACATGCTTGGAGTAGACATTCCCCTAATTCAACAAAGCGTTTGGGGTCTACTGGTTACCCTCAACCTGTTTTAAACTGTCTGCTGAGATGGTTTTTCTCTCACCTGTGGCTCTAAGAAGTAATAGAAAATCACTGTAACTTCTAGGGCAGGTGCTTTAGAAACATAGGCCAACTATATGGAGAATGGATTGAAGAGGGAAGAGGTTGAAGAAGTGACAACCAATTGTAACCATCCAGGGAAGAGATGATAAGGTCCTGAGTAAAGAGGATTTTGGCTATGAAAGTAAGAAGAGATACAGGTCAGCAGCTTGAAGAATAGCTTTAAATCTGGAAAGAACTTTAGAAGTAATCTAGTCCAATCTTGTTTTATAGATGAGGAAACTGAGACCAGCAAAGTTCAGTGATTTACTCAAGGTCACACAAGTAGTAAACAGCAGAGTCAAAATTTGAATACACAACCTCTGTCTTCAAATCCAATATTCTTTCCATTCATACTGTGCTGCTTCACAATGAACAATTTAAATCAACAAACCTTCATTAAGTCCTTACTATGTGCAAAGCATTCTGAGAACACCAAGATGAGAAATTATAGTTTTCAAGCTTGTAAAAATCTTTTAGGAAAGTAATCTGATAGAACACAGAAGATACAAAAAATAAACTTATCCTTTGACCAAATAACTTCTCTGTTGGGAACAAATTGTGAAAATATTATAAAAAAAATAAAAAGACTCCTCTTTTCCAAGACTTATAGCAGAATGTTTTGTAATTGTAAATATTTGAAAACAATCTGAATGCCTAATAATAGGGAAATGGATGAATTAATTGTATTATTGATGTAATGGGATGTTTATTATTGTCATTGTTCAGTCATGTTGGTTGTATCTAACACTTCATGACCCCATTTGGGGTTTTCTTGGCAAATATACTGAAGTGCTTTTCTATTTCCTTCTCCAACTCATTTGACAGGTGAGGAAACTGAGGCTAACAGGGTTAAGTGACTTGTGCAAGGTCATGAAACTACTAAGTGCCTGAGCTGGATTTGAACTCAGGCCTTCCTGACTCCAGGTGAGGCACACTGTGCCACTTAGCTGCCCAATGTAATGGAATGCAGTAATACAGTTAAAATGTACAAGTGTGAGGAATAAAAAATTATCTATAAATACTTTTGAGAAATAATACAATGGAGGAAGAAGTAGATCCAATGACTTAGAGACCACACAAACTATGATAATTTATAAAAAGAAATGAACAAGAAACAGGGGATCAAGGAGAAGGGAAGGGAGGACCATGGTGCTAAGCACTTTGCAGATCTTCTGTTCTTCAATCAAAGAACACCAATAGAGAGTTAGAGTAACTGAAAATTTTAAATATCTTATTATTTAAACTGATTTGTTTAAATATAAGAACTTAATAAGCACATGAAAATTAGTTGTATTGGTGATCTATTACTAACATTTTAAACATTTGATAACAAAAAAAAAAAAACTGACCCTACCCATAAAGAGTTTACTGACAATTTTTGTCTATTCTTGAGCTGGCTTTTGTACTTAGGCTACCAGAAAGCTGCACCAACAGCAAAAACTTAGAAACCTGAGTGAGTCAATGAAAGCCTCAAGGAGAGTTTAATTGCCCTTGAAAAAAATAACTAGCCTTCACTACATAGCAGACATGAAGCTTGTTCCCACCACATCTTCCCAATAATAACAGTAAAAAAAGAAAATGTACCTACTTGTCTACACAATTATAATTGTGTTGCCCATGTTTAAGCACTCTAAGGAAGTGAAAGTGCCCACCTGTCAAATATTATCATCCTGTAGTAGTACTAGTCAGTTAATACAGGTACATCCCTTCCTGCCTCCAAGAAAAAAAATTATCTGAAGATAAATAACAGTTGTTTGTAGGAGGAATATGTATTTATGATAATAATTAAAACATGAATGAGATGCACTGATAATAGGTTTCATTGAAGATGGCCATTCACCCCTACATATAACAAACACTGACTAGTACATACATCCACACTTGCGGGAGTTTTAATTTCCTTAGCCTGAATCCTCCTTCCACCAACCAAGAACTCAATCCCTCTAGGATTTAGTAGATAGTCTTCAAGAATTGCTGTTGCTGTAGAATTCATGATCTCATAGTGAATCTAGTGATGATCTTTTCTCAAGGTGGTTCTAAGCTGGTCTTTGGACAAGAATAGGGGATGTGACTGTCTTTGTGGCTGTACTCAGCTTGCTTGGTAGGATTTTTCCTAGCTTGGACTTGCCCGTCATAGCCTTCAAAAGAACAGAATCAATTTGACACTAAGATGAGCCTTTTGAGAAAAGACTTGCCCATAGAAGATGCAGCATTATTTGCTGAATGGATCTTCTTGTAACCACTTTCTCTCTATTTTTCCTTTGTAGACATAGCCTTTATTAAGCAATTGATCTTCAAAGAGTTGCCCTGGACATTCAGTTCTGCAAAGGATAGTAAATTATTCTTTCCCCCCCTTTTTTTGAAAGTGTCAAATTTTCTCTGCCAGCAGGTTATTGACCTTAAGGAAGATAAATTTCTTGAAGAATACTTGCATGCGAAGGTCTCCTGGGTCTCTCGGAGGTGCTGGACAAAAGAAAAATCATATAAAATTCATGGAAAATCATAATGTGTATGCATGCCACTATTCCCTACCAAAAAACAAATCCACTAAAAGAAGATGCTTTGGTGGCCTTCTTGCTCAAAAATTCCATATTCTATACATACTTCCCAACAGCCAGCCCAACCCCTTCCCTGTATATTGGTGGTAGAGGAAGAGGGAGAATTGTTGTTCTCTTTCTTTTCTTTAAAATAAAAAAATTTGAGTTTAAGGGAAGTTTTTATCAAGCCCATTCTTGAATTCTTATGAGTAACTAATAGCATTTGAAGTCATATAATAACTGCAAGGAGAGTTAAATTACCAACTTATTCAAGTGAATTAAAATGTGTTCATGTTAAAAAAAAAACTTTATTTTCCATCATACCTTTACTCTCAGGACTACTATGGGCTACCAATTAGGGGATAGTTAAAATGCAAAGGTCACTGATATCTAATTCTTAGTTTTATGTAGTACGTGGAAAAGTCAATAAATATGCAATTAAAAAGAAAAGGAATTAGGGTTTTCAATATTCCCATCTCAGTCTCTCTTAGGAACTTTCTCAGTAAATACTTCCGGATACTGCAGTCAATAAAGAGAGAGGCTGGAAGATCAAACTTCACAAATGGGCGGTAATGTTGCTCTCTTTAATGAGGACTCTTCTGCCTTTAGCATGAGAGACAGTGTGGTCAAATTCATTTCTGATGAAGCTCTTTGCTGGTCGAATTTGCTGCACCCCTTGCTTAGTAAGACTTAAAAGTTTCTCTCTTAGAAGGGTACATACTATTGCCTGTGTGTGGTTTATATTGTTTTTATCTAATGAGATATAGAATATCTACTAAATATTGATACAAAAAAGGCATGCTTCATTCGGCATGAAGATGTTGATACATCTTCATCAAGGGTACCTTGTACTTGTTCAGATTCCAACAACTTGTCAGAAAAATTAACACCTTTTCAACCAAGGGTAAAATTGAGTTCCATATTGCTCTCTGAGGGGGATGAAGGGGAGGGGAAGGGAGGAGGAGGAATGAAAGAGGGAAATTTTCATTCCAGTTTAATGCTTCTTTGTTAACATAAATATAAAAAGCTTTATCACCTCCGTAGCTTAAGCCCTCTCTGACCGCCTGATTTTTTTTTTTTAATTCCTTGGTCTTAAATGATCCTTTAAGAAGCAAGATATTTTTGCCAACTCTTAGGGACTCACTGAAAAAAAGATGAATATTCAACCTTTTATTTTTAAAGACTGGAGATTATTTTAATATGTTTAAGCAATGCTTAAAGAAAAATGAAAATAAATATATGTGATTAAAAAATGAATATTTAACTGTGAATCAGAAAGCAGTAAAAAAAATTATATATATAACATTTTAATTTTCCCAAGGATTTTTCTTTTTTTAAAACATTTCTTTCACCAGTCATGTAATGAGTCACATCTTACATGAGGCTTTTCCTGATCTCTCCTTAGTTGTCAGTGTTCTCCCTTCACCCTGAAATTACTGTATACACAAAATACATACAAAGTTCATACATACTTTGTATATATTGTGGATTTATTCAGCTGTATACATGCTGTTTTCCCTTAAAGGCTTGCATCAAATGGTCACAAATCTCAAGAGTTCTTGGAAAAATCTTTTTAAAAACTTGAAAAGGAATTTAAAAATCAAATAAGAGAATAGAATGTAAGTTTTTGAAGGCAGGGACGAATTCATTTTTATTTTTGAATCCACAGTACAAAATAGATTCTTTTTAAGTACTGGCTGGACTGAAATGAATTGAATTCAGAATTGAATTGAATCAAGCTGAATTGGAAAGAATTGAGAATCAGTTTGTGGGCATAGTTAGCCACTTAAAAATATAAGACAATCTTACAAGCATCTTTAAAACTCATGTGTAAGGGGCAGAGTCAAGATGGTAGAGGAAAGACAATGATTTGCCTGAGCTCTCCCCAAAACCCCTCCAAATTCCTTTAAATAATGCCATAAAACAATTCCTGCAGCAGCAGAATCCACAAAAGGATGAGGTGAAATAATTTTCCAGTCAAAAACAACTTAAAAAGTTATCGGGAAAGGTCTGTCACACCTGGGTGAGAGTGGAATTCAGTTCAGCACAGGCCTTGCCATCACAGACTCAGACCCAGCAAACCAAGAACAGGCCTTAGAAAGTATTGAATCAGCAGCTGCAACAGCTGCTTCTGGAGCTCTCAGTCCATAGATGGTAAGGGGGTGGAACAACTGGTCAGAAGGAGATTACAGCGATCTCTTTGCTAGCATTAATGCAGGACTCTGTTGCTTTGGCCCTACTTGGATCTGGGTCACAGTCCTGGGAGGTAGTCTGAGGGTCAGGAGGAGCACTAGCACAGCAGGGATTTCTGGGTACCTCATCACAGTTCCAGGGCAGAAAAGAGTGCTTGTGGTCTTCCACAGACCAGAACATAGGCCAGGGCGTGAGTAAACACCTCTCCTTAGATTGTACCACCTTGGAAGAACTTAAAACTTACAGGTCCCTGGAAGTGTCTCTGAAAAGAGCTGCACAAAACCCCTGAATATTGGGACAATGCCCCCTCTACCCTGGAAGCAGAGCCATATTTTGACAAGGAGTTAAAAAAGTCAAATAATAGGCTGGAAAAATAAGCAAACAACAGGAACAAAAAAATTCTGATTATAGAAAGTTACTATGTTGACAAGAAAGATCAAAGCACACACTCAGAAGAAAATATGAAAGTCAAAGATCCTACATCCAAAGCCTCCAAGAAAAATATGAATTGATCTCAGGTCATGGAAGAGCTCAGAAAAGATTTTGAAAATCAAGTAAGAGGAGTAAAGGAAAAATTGGGAAGAGAAATGAGAGTGATGCAGGAAAATAATGAAAAACAAATAGACAGTTTGGTAAAGGAGACACACACACACAAAAAAAAGAACATACTGAAGAAAATAAAATCTTAAAAAAAAAGAGTAGGCCAGATGGTAAAAGAGGTACAAAAAGTCAATGAGGAGAAGAATACCTTAGAAAGCACAATTGGACAAATGGAAAAAGAGGCACAAAAATTGACTGAAGGAAAAAAAAGCCTCCTTAAAATGTAGAATTGGCCAAATGGAAAAGTAGCAAAACCTCATTGAAGAAAATCATTCCTTAAAAATTAGAATTGAGCAAATAGAAGTTAATGATTTTATGAGAAATCAAGAAACAATAAAACAAAACCAAAAGAATGAAAAATAGAAGGCAATGTGAAATATCTCATTGAAAAAACAACTAACCCAGAAAATAGATCTAGGAGAGATCATTTAAAAATTATGGGATTAGCTGAAAGCCATGATCAAAAAAATAAAGAGTCTACATATCATCATTTAAGAAATTATCAAGGAAAACTACCCTGATGATCTAGAACCAGGGGGTAAAATAGAAATTGAAAGAATCCACTGATCAGCTCCTAAAAGAGTTCCCAAAATGAAAACTCTCAGGAATATTATAGCCAAATTCAGACCTCCCAGGTCAAGGAGAAAATATTGCAAGCAGCTAGAAAGAAATAATTCAAGTATCATGGAGCCACAGTGAGGATAACACAAGATTTAGCAGTTTTTACATTATAGGATCAGAGAACTTGTAATATGATATTCTGGAGGGTGAAGGAACTAGGATTACAATGAACAATCAACTGCCCAGCAAATCAGTATAATCCTGGAGGAGAAAAAATGGATATTCAATGAAATAGAGGACTTTCAAGCATTCTTGATGAAAAAACCAGAGCTGAATGGAAAATTTGACTTTCAAATACAAGACTCAAGAGAAGCATGAAAAGGTAAACAGGAAAGGGAAATCATGAGGGAATTTATAAGGTTAAACTGCATTTCTACATGGGAAGATGTTACTTGTAACTCATAAGAACTTTCTCATTATTAGGACAATTAGAAGGAAAATACATAGACAGAGGGCACAAGTGTGAGTTGAAAATGAAGGAAGGATATCTAAAGTAAAATTAAGGGGTAAGAGAGAAGTGTAATGGGAGAAAGGGAAAGGGAAAGGTGGAATAGGGTAACTTAATCTCACATTAAAGATGCAAGAAAAAGCTTTTACAAAGGAGACAAAGAGAGAGTAAGTGACAGGGATTGAGCGAACCTTACTCTCATCAGAACCAGCTCAAACAGGGAAAAATATACACACTCAATTGGTTATAGAATAAGATGATAAGCTGTGAATGATTTAGCTTTTCTCAGCAATACAATGACCCAAGACAATGCTAAAGGACTTATAATGAAAAAGACTATCCATCCCCAGAGAAAGAACTGATAGTGGATGAATATAGATTAAAGCACTTTTTAAACTTTATTTTTCTTGAGGGTTTTTTTTTTGGTCTGTTTTCTTTCACAAAGTGACTATTATGGAAATAAATGTTTTGCATGATCACACATGTATAACTATATCAAATTCCTTGCCTTCTCAATGCAAGGGATGGAGTGGGGAGAAAGGAAGTAAAACTGGAATTCAAAGTTTTAAAAACAAATGTTAAAAATTGTTCTTACATATAACTGGGGGGGGGAATTAAATGCTAAATAAAAAAAATTTAAATATAGTTCATGCGTGGAGGACTAAGAGAATGCCACATTTTCACCTTGTACAATAGGCATTTGGTTTATTCTCTCTGCCTTATTATTTCAGGGCCATATAGAATTTTTTAAAAGCCCAGAATGCACAGGCAAGCACTTTGAAAAGCCCAAAGCACTTTCCAAGGTATTTGGTTGCTTGTGTGCTTAATTATAACAGGAGAAATGTGGCTATCTGGAGACCAGCTTTCTGAAATAACTCCAGACCTGGAAGTAGCCCAGAGGTTAAAAAAATAAACCATTTTGACAAGGAAGCAGCAGCCCCAGAATACTCTGCAACACAGGAACATGGCCAGAGACCTGAAGATCAGCCCTGACACATTATGACTTTTGATTCATCTGGTAGAAGGAAAGAAGTGTTCTGACTATCAACATCTAGAAAACACTAGTCTGCTAACATAAATATAAAAGAGTGAGAGAAATGGGAGGAGGTAGACTTTGTGAAAAGAAAGAGAAGTTAAAAGAAGAGAGAAGATTCATGGAGCTCAAAGGGAATTTGGATACCATCTAGTGCAATCCCCTCATTGTTCAGCTGAGAATATTGAAGCATAGACCAGGGAGTCATACAACTAGTTATTTGAAGAACAAAATTCTGAACCCAGGTCTCCTGATTCCTGGTTGCTAAGTGGAATTGAATTTGGATCTTAATAGGAGGGAAGGGGGCAGAAATGGACCTTCAATAGAGTAAAGAGCATTCAAGCATTAAAGATGAAAAGGCCAGAGTTGCTTAGAAACTTTGAAAGGCAAACACAGGCATAAAGAGAAACCTAGAAAGCAAAGAACTAGACATAATGTGGATGCCCATCAATTAGGAAACACTTGAACAAATTACGGCACATGAACGTAATGGAATATCATTTTGCTATAAGAAATGATGAAATGGATGGATTCAGAGAAACCTGGAAAGGTTTATATGAACTAATGCAGAATAAAGTAAGAAGATCCAGGATAACAATTTATCTTTTTTTTTTTTTGGAGGAGGGAAGACAGGGCAATTGAGCTGAAGTAACTTGCCCAAGGTCACAAAGCTAGTAAGTGTTAAACATCTGAGGTCAGATTTGAACTCAGGTCCTCCTGATTCCAGGGCCACTGCTCTAGTTACTGTGCCACCTGGCTGTACCAAGGATAACAATTTATACAATGACCACAGCTAGTAGTACAGGAAGACAACTTTGAAATACATCAAATCTTTGATCAATATGACCAATCACAACTCCAGAAGAATAATGACAAAACCTGATTCCTAGCTTTTGGCATTGAAACAATGGACCAGGTTGAGAATGAGATCTAAATCTTCAGACTTGGTCAATGTGTAGACTGATTTTGCTTCTTTATGCTCTTCCCCTTTTCATAAGGAAAAGATTTTATTGGGGGGGGGGAGGAAGATGGAAAATTGTGAAGTAACCATAGGAAGAATAAGGATATTAATGACAAAAAAATGAATAAAAGAAAGAATATAGTGTCAATGAAATATTTTTAAAAGACACAGAAGGGAGCAGAAGGTAATATTATGAATTTAAATTTAACATTTTTGGGGGCAAAAGCTGTACAAAATATAGTTTTATGATGCCACATGCCATCTTTTTTTTTAAAGCAATTGGGGTTAAGAAACTGGGGGTTAAGTACCTTGCTCAAGGTTACACAGCCAGGTGTTTCTGGGTGGGTGCTAACTGTCTGAGCCCAGATTCGATCCCAGGTCATCCTGACTCTGGGGCTGGTGCTCTTACTCACTGTGCTACCTGGCTGCCCCGCCATCTTTCTTTTCTGTTCTTTGCATACAGAAAATTTTGTTTTTTGATATCTGCTAATTTCATTATTTTTAAGAAAAAAAAGCAGCATAAAAGCAACTACTTTTCAAAAGAAACTTGTGCCAAGGAGAGAACATTTTGAAAATAGATGTTTGGAAGTGTTGCCACCATTATGTAATTTTGTTTCAGAAAACCACTTGAGTCATTTATAAAAATCCTTAAAGTTATACACTTTAAAAGCTTAGCAATACTATTTAAAACCTTAAAAAAATTTTTATGGAAAAAATTACACTGTCTAATCAATAATAACTAATTTGACTTTAGGAATTGACTAGCTAAAATTCAATAAACAACTTTGCATCATTGGTATAAGGGATTAAAAAGTGAGACTCATGCTTTAGTAAGTATAGTTAACAATGCATTTCTTTTGGGATCTACATATTTGTATGAGGATTTTTTTTTCAGCTAATAGAGCCAATTAAAATCAAGTATTACAATAAATTAGAACTGAGGACTGGTGCTTCAAATAACTATATCACAGAATTTTAAATCAAAATTTTCAAAAATATCGAGGCATAAAATCATAGGAACAAAGATTGTATATTTAGGGGCAGGTAGAAGGCACAGTGAATAGAGTACTGGCCTTGGAGTCAGGAGGACCTGAGTTCAAATCCTGCCTCAAGCACTTAACACTTACTAGCTCTGTGACCTTAGGAAAGTCACTTAACCCCAATTGCCTTCCCTTCCAACCTCAAAAAAAAAAACAGCAAAAAAAAAGACATAAGATAATAGATTTAGAGCTAGAGGGGACCTCAGAAGCATTTTAGGCTAACTTTTTCATTTAATAGATGAGAAAATGGAGACCTAAAGAAGTCAAATAACTTGTCTAATGTCACACTGGCAGTAAGTAGCAGAAACAGGCATTTGAACTCAGATCTTCCTGCTCCAGAACCAGTGTTTTTCCTCATTGTACATGTTCAATCTCATTGTCCTCCCTGTAAATATTATTAAGCATGGTATGAATAATAGTTGAATAAAAGCAAAAAAAAGTTCATACAACTAAATAAAATGTCTTAAAACATTTTTCTTTCATCATATCCTTTTATTCTTTATGTTTTGTGTATGTCAGTCATTCAACAAGCATTTTTAAGTGCTTAGTATGTTCCAGGCTGGAAATTTTTTAAAAAGATGTTTAAGTACCTGCCTTCTATAAGCTTATGTACTCATAAGGGAAGAAAACACATAAGAAGGACCTGAAAAGAGGAGGAAAGCGGAAGACACCTGCTTCAGGGAGGGGCATGTTGAAGAAGGTTGGAGTGCTCCCTGGTGAGAAATAAAGTGGAAACCCTTCTTAAATGCAGGTTATATGAGGAGCAGGGTCTGAGAGTACTTTGAATTCCAGGATCAAAGTGATCTTTGAGGATGTGGAGATTTCTGGGGCATGGTAGAAAAGTATGGAGCACAGCCTGGTGAGAAATGAAGATCAATAAATGTTTATCAAGCACTTACCACGTGCCAGGCACTACACTAAGCACCAGTGATACAAAAGGAGGCAAATGACAGTCCCTGCCCTCAAGGAGCTCCCAATCTAATGGGAGAGACAACATGCACACATGATAATGAATATTATATTGCACATTTCATACATATTACATATATGATGTGTATGTATATACAAAAATATGTATGAGTACATTATATAATTTATAAATAAACATACATGTAATGGGAGTCATGATCATTTCTTTTTTCCTTGATAGAGTTGTACTACCAGATGTTAACTCATTATGTGCCCAATGATGTCCCACAGGGCTCTGTCCTAGGCCCTATTATCTTCTATATTATTTCACTTGCTGTTCTCATTAGCCCAAGGATTTAGCTGTCATTTCCATACAGATGATTCTCAGATGTGTTTGGTCACCCCTGTCTTCTTTCCTGACCCCCTGTTTTGCATCTCCAACTGCCTACTAAACATCTCAAACTACATGGCTTGTAAATGTTTTAAACTCAGCATTTTCAAAACTGAAATCATTTATCTTTTCACCCTAAACCTTCCTTCCTCCCTTCCTTCCTCC
Organism: Petaurus breviceps papuanus; assembly: GCF_028583685.1. Taxonomy (NCBI): domain Eukaryota; kingdom Metazoa; phylum Chordata; class Mammalia; order Diprotodontia; family Petauridae; genus Petaurus; species Petaurus breviceps. Next base: position 24,431,601 of record NW_027187372.1, read on the forward strand.
TAACTTCCTTAATACTCTTGAGGGAATTACCATCTTCCAGTATCATAATCTAGGTCTCATCTCGAACTCCACACTGTCTCTTACTCCAAGAAGTTGTAAAATCCCATTGTTTCCACTAACATCTCTGGTATATGCCCCTTTATCTCCTTTGACACAGTCACCAGCCTGACGTAGGCCCTTATCACTCACACCTGGACTATTGGAACAACCTTAAATTTTTTTGAAAATTTTGATTTAACATTCTGTGACATAGTTATTTGCTGATAGGTCTCATTCCTTTCCCCACTCCAGTTCATCCTCCATTTGATCTTCCTAAATCGCAAGACTGATATCAACCTTCTATTCAATAAATTCCAGTGACTATCATCTCCAGGCTCAAATATGAAATCCTCTAACTTTTAAAGTTCTTAATAACTTGTCTCTTTCCCTTCTTACACCTCTGGTCATACTGTGACATAATTACACCAACCTTTTTTCTGGTACTCAAACAAGCTAACCCATCTCCTGACTTTGGTCATTTTCACTAGCTGTTCTCATGCCTAGAACTCTCTCCAGACTCATCTCTACCTCCTGGCTTCCCTGCTTTCAACAAGTCTCAGTTAAAAGTACCATTTTCTGCAAGAAGCCTTTCCAAGTCTTCCTTAATGTTAATGCCATCCCTCTGAGATTACCTCCAATGTATGGATTGTTTACATAGTTGTTGGCATGTTGTCTCCCTCATTAGACTGTGATCTGCCTTAGAGGAGGAATTCTCTTTTGCCTTTCTCTTATCCTTGGTGCTTAATAAACGTGCATTGTTGATCGCTCTTGTAACAGTGAAGTCTGCCCTTAGAGCAGTTGACTAATTTTTCTATAGCAAGAGTACAAACACCACAGAGAAATGCAACTCATTTTACAATTTCCCCTGTTCTCCTCGCTAATTGAGATTTCCAACCCTTTGTCCCCTTCTAATAAATTATGGATATTTACACTTCAACCCCAAGCACTAGATTCAAACTTTGAGAACCTTTAGATTTATCTCCTCTCAATAATTTTGTCCCATTCAGTTTGCTATTCTTAGTCTCAACTGCCAATCATATTAACATTCTCTTCAGCCTTCCACCGAATACCTCAGTTCCATCACTTTGCCTTAAGGACCAATTCACCCTATCAATTTGCTTAACCCTCTCATTGTTCCATTTAGCTTTCTTTGTTATCTCACTTTTTCTTGCTTATCATTTTCCTTCTTGAATCTTCCCCTCAAGGCACTACCACCTAACCATCTTTAACCCTACTGAATCCTTTTATTTACTCCTTAATTTGGAGAAGGAAATAACAAACCACTCCAATATCCTTGCCAAGAAACCCCCATGGACATTTTGACAGTACTGGTGTGCTATGGAGTTAGGAATCATGAACACTTGAACAGGACTGAATGACTGAACAACAACATCATCTTTAATTATCTTTGATTCTGCTCTCCTATCAACTCTGAAGTAGGGTATGGGCCAGTACCTGTGGTTGGAGTTAATTCTTCTTTACATTTTCCTCAATTTCTCCCCCAAATTTCTCCTCCCCAACCTGCTTCACTATTTCAAGCCCTACCAACTCAGCTAAGCAATCTCTTCCTCCATATTCAGTTTAAAATCTTTATGTCTTCTTCTGCTCTTGCTCAAACATCTTTTTCCCATCAAGTGAGAATGGCACTGCCAAGCAGCAACTCACCCAAGATCCATGGTCAGCCAAGAACGTATGGCTCATCCTCCTTGCGGTATTCTTCTCTTAAGAAAGGGATAACTGAAGGCATCATTTCTTGCCAGGCAATGAGCACCCAGATCCATCCATAGGTCCAGACTTCTGGAGCTCACGAGGAAGCTGTCTAAGCTAGAAACCAATCAACAAGCATTTATTAAATGCTTTTGACATGTCAGATACATAGTAACATCCATGTCAGAAAAGCTGTGCTCAGAGAAAAGAAACACAAAGCAGAAAAGTGTAACTAGAGACTTGGGTTTTGGTCTCAGGATCATCTAGAAAAACATATGATCTTGATACCAGGTGGATTTAGCCACCATAGATGCTGCTGGGAAGAAGAAGGGAAGGGAAATCCAACCCCCCATCGAAGTCCAAAGGCAGACCCCCAAGTGACATGACCAATGAAAGAAGAGAGGCATGCCCTTTGTTATCTAATATGACTACTCATGTGATCGCCAATGATTGTTGATAATTTTGTAAAATATCACTTCATATTGCAATATCTTCTCATTGTTCCAAGAGACCAAAGTACTCTTGAAGTCAAGCTCTTGGTAAATTCTTTAAAGTCAAGGACTCCTGTTATTATTAAACCTCACATTTGTTTAGTGTTTTATTTTGCATAAAGTACTCACTTCTTTTGTATCCTTCTCACTTCCCACTGGCAGGCATCACATCATCTTACAACTTATACATTTATGCTGTCTCTTCTCATATTATGTCAGCTCCCTGAATTGAGGGACTATTTCGTATCGTCTTTTTACCTACTGTGCCTTCCTAGCATAAAATCTGGCCCATAGTAAGCTATTATAATTAATTGAAGGAGGCCCCATAGGATAGAACAAGGAGCAATGGGTTGAAGCTGAAGAGAAACCAATGTCAACTCTTTATAAAGAAACGCTTTCTCACAGTAAAGATCTATCCCAAAGTGGGGCAAGCTGCATGGGAGTATCAGTATGTTTGTCATGGAAAGAGCACTGAATGTGGCAACAGAGGACTTGGGTTCAAATTCATTTCCCCAAGTGATCTTGGACAAATTAATTTCTCTGGGCTGCAGTTTCCTCAAAAAACACAGTGAAGGGGGTGGATTAAATTCCCTTTAGCATCCCTTCCAACTAGAAATCTGTGATGGGTATTAGTGGATTTACAGTGACTGGGTGTGGAGATTTGATCATCTCTTATTGGATGAATTTTAGAGGGGATTCTGCTTCAGGTAGTGGTTAGACCAAAGAACCATTGAAAACCTTCCAACTTTAAGATTTTGTGATGTTTCCTGAGGTGTCAGAGGCTTCCTAAGAAGAGATTTCACATGGTGAAAGCATGATGCCCTCATCCCATGATTTGAGTACACAATGTTAGGCTTCCTGAGTCACATTTCAATTCATTCCTTTTGATGTATACCCCAAATGCCAAAACAAACAAAAAATAACCAGCTGGTATTTTGCACATCATTTTTGCAATAGAAAAATATGTTCCATGTATCTTTTTGTGTACATTTCTCTAGGAAACTAAATCAGTAGCATGTGTAAAATATATGCACATGTTTTTCTTCTGAGATTATTTTCAGATGGCAGCACACATCCAGCATCTCATGTATGCCAGTTGTTTTCCAGCTCTAGCCCTCTTGCTATTGAAGCACACCAGGTCTAATGTTGAAATCTGCCATTGGATTTTAATGTTGGCCTCTTTACTAATGTCACATCTAGTAAAGAACACAAGAAGGGCTGTTTAGCAACTGGGGCTTTGGTGAGTCACTCATACACTTAAATTCCTGCTCTTATTGACTTAGTGGCAAAATTCTATTTGTGACAGAGAGGTATAGATACTTTGAAGGACTTCAATACCATTGGCTTGTCATAGTATCAGAGATTTAGAATTAGAAGAAACCTTAACATTTATCTTGTACAAGCCCTAATTTTACAGAGGAGGAAACTGATGGAATAATTTGCTGAAGATGAATAGTATGGTGTGATATAAAGAATGATTGAGTTAGAAGGATCTGAATCTGGATCTGAATTTTGGCTCCAACAGTAAGTTACTTACTCTGTCTTTGGGTACATGTAGTTTTCATTTGCATGCCTACAGAAGAAGAGCAGGCTAAAGGCATAATTGTGCAGTTGATGAATTTCTTTTTTAATTGTCCCAGCTTTTCTCTTTCTACTGCCTTCTTCTAAGTAGCTTTTCTTTTTCCCACTTTAGGTACCCAATGCTATCAAAGGATAGAACCTATCAAGAAAGGATTTATAGGGGGTGACTAGGTGGCACAGTGAGTAAAGCGCTGGCCCTGGAGTCAGGAGGACCTGAGTTCAGTTCTGGCCTCAGACACTTAACACCCACACAAAAAAACTAGCCGTGTAACCTTAGGCAAGTTACTTAACCCCAATTGCCCTCCAAAAGGCAAAAAAAAAAAAAAGTCAGCATACCACTATCTGTTCTTTGTTGTCTCACTTTCCGAGGTAAAATTGCTCACACTCATCATTTAACAACTGAATCTCATGAACTAGTTCAAGATGGCTCCATCATACTAGTTATAGCCCGTATAAACAAAAGTTCTTTGAGGGTTCCTCAGTAAGTGTAAAGAGATCCTGAAACCAAGAAGCTGAGATTCTCTGGCCTAGCTGAAAGACCTTTATAACACATGGGCTGAAGAGAACTCTCTCTCTCCTCCCCCTCACACACAGCCAGTAATTTAAGGTGGAAAAAAGTCTACAGATTTCCTCTGAATAGTGAGCCCAGGAGAATAGAAGACCTAAAGTGCCTAGAGGGAATATGATCTGCCCAACCCAGCAGGGCAGCAGCTACAAAAAAAAAATTACACACACACACACACACACACACACACACACACACACACATCATAATGACATTGGGAACCTATGGAGGGGGAAGAACAAGAGCCACATAGGTTGGGCAGGTGTGGATGGATTGCAATCAGCAATAGTATACAGAACATCTACATCAATGAGATCAGAGAGTATTTTGAATATTTGAGGGTATATGTCTGCTGCAAGTGACATTGAGGGTGAAAAAAATCTTCAAGGTACCTACAATTTAAAAGGGGGACAGAAGAGATTCACAATTAATTATGCTTTAAGTTTTAATATAATTAGGGAAAAGGAGGAGATCCAGTTAATTTACTCTAGGATAATTTGAAGACTGAGATATAATTTTAGTGACCTCTCATGACCATGTCAGTATTTTAATGTAATCATGTTCTAGACTCACATGTGACCAAAAAAAAAAAAATAGCAGGTAACCAAAGCCTCAGTACTTCCACCTAAATAAATGTAATAACTAAACAAAATTGGTGTTGATCAGCTTAGGAGAGAGATGAAGCCTAGATTTATAGATTTACTAGTCATCTACAAAGACATAATAATTGAACCCACAGGAGATAATGAGATTACTGAAAGAAAAAATAGAGAGAGAAGAAAAGAGGACCCAGATCTGAACATTGATGCCTAAGGAGTATGGCATTATTTACATATAGATTGTGAATTATGTACATTAATGTGTAGCATTTGAATTAAGGTTGGGATTGGAACTTAGCCTACCTCCTCAATACCACTCAACTGGATAGAGTCCCTATGCCTGGTTCATCCCAATTTTGGAATTGGGATATAAGCCTCAAGATCTGTCCTAATGGAAGTTGAAACCATTCCTTTGGTAAATAATTTCTGTGCTAAAATACTTACCCAGTATGAGATGTAAGGAGAAGGAAAATGGACTGAGAAACAAGGGTAAAAGGGGCATTGGTATAGATAACCAAAAATTGTCAGCATTCAGGTAAAATAAATTCCACTTTTCTCCTGGTCATCTTGATAAGAAGTTCTATATGCCATGGAATATGTGTCAAACTTCTGGACAACATCTTTTCTAATTATAACATATGACTGTTCTTTTCTATGGGCACAAATAAAGGAAAATTGCTTACAGATCTTTGGAGAGAGATCTGTCTACCATGTTTGCAGCAGAGTTGAGGTCCCTTGATCATACCACAGACCTTTTGAAAAATGTCTGAATATGTGATTTCATCAGTGTAGAGGAACTCCTGGTGAGAAAACTCCCTCTACCAATGCAGTTGACATCTGCTTTACAACTTATAGAGTAAGTTCATTGCCTGAAGTACAAAGAGTTTAAATAACTTGCCCAAGATTGTATGGTCAATTTATATCAGGGGTTGGACTTGAGCCCGGGTCTTCCTAATTCCATTGTCGGTCCTAACTAATACCACTTGGCTTATTGCTTTATACCTTTTATGAATAAATGAATGAATTAAAGGACATTTATTATGTGCTCACTGAATGCCAAGCACTGTACTAAGTTCTGGGGACACAAATAGAAAAGGAGAAATAGTCAATATTATCAAGTGGCTCATACTCTATTTAGAGGAAACAGCATATAAAAGAAAGTTAAGATTTGGAGAAAATGGAAAGGCCATTTGATCCTTACATTGTATCAATAAATCAGGTAATAGTGTCTAGGGGGTCTGGATGGCAGAGTAGATAGATGGTAAGGCCTGGAAGACTTCAGGAGGCAGCTGCAGAGCAGATGGTAAATCCTGGTTACCCTCCATCTCAAGAAAAGAATAGTGTTTGTAGCTCCCTTCCCATTCAAGTAGGCAAGCAGCTGAGGGGAAGGAGGAGTTAAAGGGAGAGAATCTTGTGTTCTTCTGCTACCTGGCTGGCCAAGATGCCATTTGGATAGCTAAAGCCTGGGAAAGAGGAGGAAAGAGAAGGCAAGGAGAAAGGATGTCCTGATGGTGGCAGGTTCAAACTGTGTGGGATACAGACCACTGCCAGATCTGTAAAATCAGATTCTGAGTTGGAAAGCAGAGAGTCCTTTATTCTTTCACATGAGAAAGGGCACAGCCCTTGTCCCTCAAGCAGCATCTGCCCCGTAGTGCAAACTGCAGAAACTCACAGGCTTCTGTCATTCTCACAGGCCCACTTCCCTGTCTGGTCTCACCATTGGTCATTTTGGTGGCTCACAATCTCAAACTAATCAGGGCAAACCAATCTCAATCCTTTATTACCATATTTATTTGTGAATTAGCATCCTATCAGAGGACAGTGTTTTCCAATCCCTCATCATGCACCAAGTTTGAAGACAGCCAATGAGAGTTACCTTTGACAATCCTTTATTATCAAAAGTATTCATTTGACCCGTCTACCAATCAGAAGGAAACATTCTTCAGTCCCTTACTTATGGGGCATAGCTACACACTAAATTGGGGGAGGGGAAGCAACCAATGAGAAGAAGGCTAGTGTTGTTTCCTTTAAATTTTGTTACCTCATTCCAGGGCCTGTGGAAACTTAACCCTTTGCTATCTCTCACAAAATCTTGTGTGCAGTCAACCTTGGTTCATTCAAACATATTTTTCTGCTTCCATATTTATCTATGGCACCTTGCTTTTCCCACTTCTCTCTAACCAAAAATATCCTTAGGTTATCTTGTTAAGGGAAAAGCAAGCAGATGAGGCTGGAATTTATAGTTTCTGCTTGTTGTCATCACTGTGCTGGGTGGGGGTCTGGGGCAGCAGTAGAACTCTCTTCACCACTGCAGCATCCTGTACAACTTGTGAAAATCCAATGAAGAGAAAGCAGTGAGGAAACGTCACACAGATGAAGCAAAGTCCAAAGAGAGAAGAAGCCTTTTCCATGGTTCTTCTATACCACTGAGGGGGAAAGACCTTCCAACAAGAATCCATTCCCTTTCATCCTCAGTTGTCAATCATCTTTGGCACAAACTCCCCAGTCACAAAGAACCAATTAGAGTTTCCAATGTCATCCCTGAAAGGAAGGGCAGAGTAGAAATCCAGTTCCATGAGAGGAACCCCACTCCAGCAAATTAGGGGGTTCCTGATCACCACTGATCACTTTGAGAGCACTTATAAAGATTGAACTAGAAAAGAAGTTCAAGCTCCAGTGAGGTCCTGCCTTATCCATACATGTAACATACCTATATCTGCTCTATGGGAACAGGGTAATTGAGGACTAATTCTAAATAGACTAGGAGAGTCTGGTAAACCCTGATCATAGTCTGCTTTTTAAGTACTGAATAATCCCTTATTCAACTATGGAGCTCATTCTGAATCTTGGGAAATCCTAGACTAGGAAGAAGTACTTTTAGTAGAAAGGGACCCTGGGGATATTTAGATAAGAAACATCAAACCTCCTCTTAAAACAAGCCATTATAACAGCAAGCATATTCATAATCAGTTATGTGTCTGGGGAGATATTGGGATGTGAATAGGACAATATTAGTAAGCATTAATTGTATGTGGTCTGTTGCCTGACTTGTGAAATCTAGAAGTAAAAGCAGATCACAGTTTCCTGTTAATTAGGAACACCCACAGAGTTGGAAACATTTTTTACATGATCAAAGAGTAGATGTACTTAAACCAGGAGGTGCTGTTGACATGCTCTCCAACTTGTTAGCATAACAGAAGGTTCATCTAAGTGCTTAGGAGAAAAGCTTCTTAAATACCATTCAATAGAGTTTGTTTAATAGTTTGTGAGAGAGGGGAAGAAAGCTTGCTTTGCTTACTCAAGGTAACAGAACTCAAATTTATGTTGGGGTCTCTTCTGATATGATTATACATTTGCAATGTGTTCCCCTGCTATAATCATTGTAAAGAATTCCATCCGTATTTAAAAGATCAAGAAGGTTCCTCTTTCAGTGTAAACTCTCTACAAATGAATCTATTAAGATCTAAAAGGGCAGGGTCAGGTTACATAGGAAATTACCCATATCCTAACCACCCATCTCAAGATAACTGAATCTGAAGTCTCTAGGGCTGGATTTAGAAAATTGAGAATAAGGCTTTTCTCCCCTTGGTAGACCCCCACATCAATGACTTCCTGGATACAAAACAAAACCTAATAATAACTCTTTCACTCATCCAGATAAATAGGTACTCAACTTTCATTTCTGTCCATTCTGAACAGAACTGAATTTCCATACATGAATGTTGTGAGGTCTTGGTAGAAACTGGCATCATATCAGAGCAGAGGAATATGAATTAGATTTACTGTAAATATCCACCATGATCTGGCAATAAACACATATTAGGATTATAGGATCATTGATTCAGAGATAGAAAGACCTCAGAGGTCATCTGGCCCAACCCCTTTATTTTACAGAGAAAGAAAATTAAATGATTTGCCCAAGTTCCCACAGATATTAGGTAAGTTACCAAGTTTTCATGGTAAAAAATGAATATGAAATATCTTAAATTTGGAAAGCCTCCAGTGAACTCAAAGCACTTTTGAGACTTTATTTTGTTTTGTCTTAAGCAATTTTCCCATTTTCCTGCTTTCCTTGACTTTATTTTGTTTTTTGCCTTTTAGCGGGCTTTTCTGTTTTCGTTTTTTTTTTTACCTTTTTAAATAAAAAAGAGGTCTCTAAAAGGAAAAATAAACCCATAATACAGATTTCAGTTCTAGACCAGTTCTAGATTCAGTTCAATTATAAAAACTAAAACTGAAAGATATAGTTACCTGGAATTGTACATATTTGAAATAATCAACAATGAGGTCCCCATTTTTGGTCTAGAAAGACCAAAAGTATTTTGTGAATCACTCCTCTAAGGACATTAATCAGAAGGCAAATAACATAAATTCACAGATTTAAAGATGGAAGGCAATTTAGAAGTCAGCTAGTCCAATCTCCTCACTTTAGAGATACAGAAACTTAGACATAGAAAAATGAATAGGAGTGGCTAGGTGGCATAGTGAGTAGAGCACTGGCCCTGGAGTCAGGAGGACCTAAGTTCAAATCCAATCTCAGACACTTAAAATTTACTAGACATGTGATCTTGGACAAGTCACTTAATCCCAATTGCCCTGCCTTCCCCCCTCCAAAAATAAAATAATAATAATAGCCCAGGATCACACTAGTAGTAAATGGCAGAGACAGAATTTGAATCCAGGTCCTCTCACTCCAAACCAAATGTTCTTTCCATTGTTCCATTATCTTATCCATAAATCATGGTGTTTGCTGAATGCTACATGGTACAGGGATAGAGAGCTAGACTCACAGTTAGAAAGACTTTGGTTCAAATCTTAGTTCAATCACATATTAGCAAACTAAATAAATTGTTACTGGGCAATAAACTTAACCTCTCTAAGGCTCAATTCCTTCACCTATAAAATGGAGAAAATTATGGTGTCTACTACACAAGGGGGTTGTGAGGGTAAAAAGACAAAACATGACTTGCCATATAAATATTCATTGTTACTCATATAGTTTGTCTGTTTTCCTTCACAGATTTACATATATTCATTTTATGCTACTGAGTAAAATGAGCCTTAGAATATAGTGTCAGATTATGTTACATGAGCCACCTTCACTTAGCAAAGTCCCCTCATGTTGAGGGTAAATACACATGGATTTTGAATGAATGCCGCTTTGAGGATTCTATTTAGCCTGAACAAGCTAATATTCTATTACTAAGAGAATTTGCTCAAGCTGCATTTTGGAAATTCATCCTTTTTGGAAGTTGTAAAGTATTCATAGAAGCTGAAAAAATGTGCAGAAATTTGCATTGATGGATGTTTTCTTATCCTCCATCAGGAAATGATGTACTTGAAACTCATTATAGATCTTCATAGAAACCCTGCAGAATGTGCCTTGGGCTTTGTGCTGATCAGCACATACCGAGTTTGCTGCATAATTCATATCTCTTGTGTCACATTTAATGTATAACATGTATTTCCTGTTAATTATGAAAATAAAAACACATCCTTTATTCCAGAAACATAATTATGAAATGGCTGCAAAAATGGAGATGTTAGAAGCCTTAACTGCTGATTTTACTTTTAAAATATATTGGGAAGAGCAGTGTTTACTCTTGCTTTTAAAGAAAGACAGTTCTCCTTTCACCTGACTTTACAGAATGATATAGAGGTTCCATAGCATAGGAAACAGGAAATAATAGAGACAGAGGAGTTACCAACTCTATCATCTTGAAACATTTAGACAAATAAATAAAATGAACTCAGGGTTTTCCAGGACAGAACCTAGATTGTTCTCAGGATATGAAGTCTAAAGCAATTCACTGATTAGTGATTAATTATTTTTTTTCTCCTTTAAAGTTGCAATATTTCGTTGTTCTGTAGTGTGTGCAACAAGTAAAATTCCATGAAGGGCCTGATCTTATTATTTTTAGACAGAAAAAATTCTCCTAGATAGTATCACACTGTGTGTTCAGGAAACTCATAATTTGACCCAAAAATCTAACTACTTAGTAATTATATTTGGCAAGAAACCTTTGATTTTATTTTTTTTTCTTTTGCTTTTCTGATTTCATATAGAGTTCATCAATCTGTAAAAATTAATATCAGGTTATAACCCTAATGTAAACCTGGCTTTCACACCTACATGAGACACTTAACTAGATTCCTATGCAGCAGCCTAAATGTTTCTTGGGTTACTAATTATACAAGCAAGATATTAAAAATTAATTAGCCACACAATTAATATTGCATACATGTCATAGGTAGTTATTTATGCATCTCTTCCCTTGACTCCCAGGAAAGTAACTTTATGACATTAACCTCTTGTGGTCTGATTAGGGGCCTAAAAACATTGATGGGTTAGAAGTCAATAGAACTAAAGTTCTCAAATCAGACTGGAAGAAATAGCAAGATGAGGCTCCTGCTATACAGATATGACCTAAGATAATTCAAGTCTGAGAAGGCAGTCAAAGTTCCTTCAAGTATTTGTCAGACCTGGCTGTGGTCTAGCACTCTATACTCAAGGGATGGGGAGGGAAGAGAGAAAGGAAGAGAAAGAGAGAGAGAGAGAGAGAGAAGAGAGAGAGGAAGAGAAAAAAGAGAGAGGAAGAGGAGAGAGAGAAGGAGGAAGGGAGGGAGAGAGAGAAGAGAGAGATACACATATACACATATATAATCTGTCTTGTCATATATATTCATATATATATATATATATATATATATATATATATACACACCGTGTATATGCATGTATGTATCTAGTATATTTTCATATATACATACACAGATATATAATAGTATTTCTATAATATTTTAATGTTTATAAAGCACATTAACATATGTTTAATATATGAGTGTATAGGGGCAGCCAGGTAGCACAGCGAGTAAGAGCACCAGCTTCAGTGTCAGGATGACCTGGGGATCGAATCCTGGGCTCAGACACTTAGCACCCACCCAGAAACACCTGGCCATGTAACCTTGAGCTAGTTACTTAACCCCAATTGCTTAGGGGTGGCCAAGTGGCTCAGCGAGTAAGAGCACCGGCTCTAGTGTCGGGATGACCTGGGGATCACATCGGGGCTCAGATACTCAGCACCACACCCAGAAATAACTGGCCGTGTAACCTAGAGCAAGTTACTTAACCCCGATTGCTTATATATATATAATGTGTGTGTGTATATATGTATATTGCATATGTGTGTATATATACATATACACACAGACACACATACATGCATGTGTGTGAATATGGAGATAAAGGCAAGAGTCTTTGCCCTCAAGGAGCTCATAATATTATTGTAGAGATACTTCCATGAATGTACACCATTACTTTAACCAATGATGTATGTTGCAAACAATTCATGCTTCCATATTCTTCATAACTGTTGTCTATGTCTTCCTATAATTCCATTGGGGAGATATGACCCCTAAAACCTTAGAGACAAACAAAAGAAGTACACTATCATGTTTTGTCTAGACATCAAATGTCATGAGATATCAGGAGAGAGAGAAAACAAGAGTGAAAGACAGAGAAAGGAGGGAGAGAGACTGACAGAGCCAGTGATAGAAAGGAAGGAAAGAAGAAGAGACACAGAGAGACAGATGGGGGAGGAGAGAGAGAGTTGGAGAAATAGGGAGAAGAGACAGAGAAGAAAGAGAGAGAGGCAAAGAAGAGAAAGAGAGAGTCAGAGATAGAAACAGAGAGGGGGGAAGAAGGAAGAGAATGACAGATAGAAACAGAGAGAGTGAGGGAATGAGGGACAGAAAGAGATAGATAATAGAGTGTGACAGAATCATCAGATTTTCTGGAATAAATAGGAATGTGGCTAGATCTTAAAGGATAGGTAGGCCAGTTCATCCTCCAATATATTTTCTGAGTCCCAGAACTACTACTTAGCTCATGAAATAGAATTGGTTTTCTTTCCTGCAGCAGTCTGTCCCTGTTCTGGGTATAATAGCTATCAGGCAAGGAAGAGGGGTTAGGGACAACGATTGATGACCTTGGATAATCTGTCCTTACCTACATCTCAGTTTTGTGCTATGTATTTTCTGAACTGCATTGTAATTCCCCTAGAATGTCCAAGCTATTCATTTTATCAGTGAAAAAATGAATGCCTGGAGAGTAAAAGTATCCTGCTTAAGATCATATGGCTAGTTAGTGCTGAAGACAAAATTAGAACTTAGGTGCTCTCACTTGTAGTTTAGGGCACTTTCCTCATCACACACAGTAGCTGGCAGTCTCATGTATTCTTCTAGAGCTATTTACATCATAAATGTGGATGGAAAGAACATTGGATTTACACCCAGAAGACCTGGGTTTAAGACCTGTCTGTGATGCTTGATGCTTGAGACCATGGGTACTTAACCTCTCCAGGTCTGCCTCAGTTTCCTCATCTGTAAAAAGCTGGGGTTGAGGTAGATGATCTTTGAGTTTACCTCCAGTTCTGTCTGTGGTCCTATGATCAGTGGGGAGGGGAGAGAAACAAAAAACAAAATACTGCTCTTACCTTGCAATTTGAGGCTTGAAACCAGAGTACTGGGAGATAGATTAGGTAAGGCATGTGCCATAGTGGGTTCTATGCTCAATACTTTAAGTACTGGCTATGTGCAAGGGCTGCTATCTGCATATATTTCTGTACAAGATATAAAGATGAACAATTCATAGTAGTTTTACATTAAGGCACAAAGCAAGGTTCAAGATCAGGGGCTTTTTTAGTTTGTTTTTTCTTTGCATCCACAGTGTTTGGAACAGTACTTTGCCATAGCAGGTACTTAATAAATACTCATCAATTGGTATTTTCCTTGAAAGAATTAATAGTACTTGAAGGAAAAGATGAGTACATAAATCTGCTTTACAAGGTAGAATGAGCTAAGCACTATAGTAGAGAGAGAACCAAAGTGTTACATGAGCATGGAGGAGGTTGAGCAATCACAGAAGGCTCCAAGGAAGAGGTGAATTTTGATCTAAGCCTTAAATGATCCATATAATTTAGATGTTGTAATGGGAATGTAAATTTTAAAGATCTTCCCTGCCCCTAGGCTAAAGTGCACCTGGAGCCTGGGGTGGGAGGCTTTTTTTTCAGTAGATACTTCTTGATTGGCCAGTGGGTCAATGAGGTTGTTACATTCTCTGAGCCAGGAGAAGGCTATATAAGCCCTGATGTGAGTGTTTTGGGGCTCACTTTGAGAAGTGTTCTGTGATTTGATCAGATGAAACTCTGGAAAGCTGTTGTCCAGAGGCCCCCCAGCTTTGAAACCCAGATGTTGTTTGGTATGGATGTAATGATTGGACAGTTTGGAAATCTGTCTACTTGATCTGTTTCTCTGACTTGATAATTCTGTCTGTATATTCTGAAGTTCGGGGTGCTGACCTTTTTCCCCTGAACTAGGTAAACAATACATATTTGACTGATTAAAGTAAGCTTGTTAACCCATTTTGAGTTGCTTTTCTTTATCAAAGCAGATCCAAGAACCTGTGTTGACAGCAAACCCTGGGGACGCTTGGGGTGCTTGCTGCTACAGATGCACAGAGATTGGGGTGGGAGTGCAAGAAAAGAAGAAGGAATTCTAAGTATAGGGAATAGTGTACACAACCAGGAATAATAGCTTTGAAATTTACAAAGTGCTTTACAAATATTATCTGATCTGAGCCTTAAAAAACTCCACAAGTGATGCAAGTATCATTGTACCCATTTTACAGACAAGGAAACCGAGGCTCAGAGAGGTAGTGCATATTGCCCTGGGTCATACAACTAGAGACACAGGCATTCCTGACTCCAAACCCAGTATTCTATCCATCATGCCATTCTGCACAGAGGGAGGAAGATACATTTTCAAGAAAAATTAAGTAGACTCTCTTGGACGTCATTATACTTTGCTCTTGCTATATGATTGATCTACCTCCTTTTCTGATCATCCTTTTCCTTAATGATATCTCTTATACAATTTCTTACACATAGGCTGTTTAAGCTTACCATACAAGTCTCCACTGTCTCCTGGGTTATACACATTTTGATTCTTAAGAGATTCCATCCTTCACAGCTTTGTTGTTTCACTAGAAGATTATTGGTGTTTATAAGATGGGTTTTAGTTTCAGAAAAGAGCTTGAGACTGCTAAAAGTGCTGCCTGATTTCCCAAATGCAATCTAGCCCCTTCTGTTCCTCCTCTTCAAATTTGGTCCTGGGTTATTGTCCAACTGCAGTGCTTGGCCAAACTATAGATTCTGACCAACTAACTCAATGAACTGTATGTCATAATCTGGACAATAGATATTCTTCGTCCTTTGAGTTTTTCCTTTGTGAATGAATTGATTAATGAAAAAATGCCTATTAAGTACTTACTGATAGCTAGGTGGTATAGTAGATAGAGTAGTAGGCCTAAAATCAGAAAGACTCCTCTTCGTGAGTTCAAATCTGGCTTCGAGCACCTACTAGCTGTAAGACCCGGGACAAATTACTTAACCCTGTTTGGCTCAGTTTCCTCATGTACAAAATGAGCTGGATAAGGAAATGACAAACCACTCCAGTATCTTTACCAAGAAAACCTCCAGTGGGGTCACAGAGAGTCAGACACAACTGAACAACACCAAGAAACATGTGCCAGACATTATGCTCAATATTGGGCATGCAAATACAAAAATTAGGCATGGCCCCAAGGCAGGGCATTCCAAAGGCCTTGTGCAATGATCTCTGAAAGTCTGGTGGCAGAGAACTTGGCAGATCAGAAAATGCCTGGATTGAGAGACTATAGCCAGATTCTTTGCCAACCTGTTCTGAGTGACTGTGGATGTCCTGCAGGAGGTTTTCCAACAGTCTGTGGCTTGATGAAGTCAATAAAACGCATGGCTATCTACAAATATGAATACCTAGATGATGTCAGTCATCCCTGTTTCACTGTCCTGGCCTCTCTACACATGAATCTGCACATGCTTCATGGCACTAAGTACTACCAACCTAGTAAGCCTTATTTGATACTGATAGAGGTACATTAAACAAAAGTCTCTGAATTTCTATCTTTCAAGGAATCCTGTATGACTCTGAATGTGCATGGGAGATATAATAAAGGGGAACCTTTAAGACTACAATTTGTTCTACTGAGATAATTATTTGATTTAAATAACAACAGTAAAAACCTACTGGGAGGGAGTATTCTCAGTAACTCTCATTCAGTTATCTTTCGGAAGATGCGGTCTGCTCTAGAAAATCATTTGTGAAAGATTTGTTCTCTTCTCATGTTTTCATCAAGTCATCAAGATATGTGTGTAGATCAATCTCATAAAGATTTTATAGTGATGAAGGATTTATATGTTACTAAGGACCAAGCTAACCAAGTTCAGAGAAGCTCTTCACCATGTTGGGCAAAGGGTAACCAATTTTTCTCCCAGACATTATTGAGTCATTATGAATACTCTAGAGGATTCTTGTATTATAGGAAAAGGGGCAATGTAGGGGTACTGGGAGAGCTATGTTATGCTCCCAGTAAAACAAAAAGAATTGTTAGAAATTTTCTTTTGTGCCTAAAAGACAATTATAATCCTTAATATGGATGGCAAAAAAAATAGAGTTAATTTCTTGGAATTGAATTTAAAATTATCCCAGTTTGGATTACCCATCATTCTCACTTCCCCTATTTCCCCCATTCCTCATTATCTACCAAGTCTCAATCGAGTCTATTTCCCTCTCTCATCTGTTTCTGTATGCTCTAGGAGTGTGTGCATTTGTGTGTATGTGTGTATACTTGTATGCATGTGTGTGTCTAAAGACAAATCATTACAATATAAATCTATTAGTGAAGATAATATAAGCCTAATACTGGAGATTATATGAGATGTTTCAAAAGCAAATAGAAATTATTTTGTGATGATCTGCTTCTTTCTATGACTTTATGGATCCAACCTAATCTATATTTTCTTATATTGGGGACCACCTTATTGAATTCTCTATAGGTGGCATTATAGTGTCCTAGATAGGATGTCTGATCACTAGGAGCCATTTTTATAGTAGCATTCCATTGAACTCTTTTCACATATTTGCTTTACATATTTATAATTTTGCATATTATAGTTATTGGCATCTGTTGCTTAATTGTATTCTTAAACTGTAGGTACCATGAGGACAGAGGCTAAATTTTGTTTCTTTCCCAGAGTCAGCACACAAGAGTGTAATGGGAATGCAAATTTGGAAGATCTTCCCTGCCCCTAGGCTAAAGTGCACCTGAAGCCTGGGGTGGGAGGCTTGTTTTTCAGTAGATATTTTTTGATTGGCCAGTGGGTCCAAAAGGTTGTTACATTCTCTGAGCCAGGAGAAGGCTATATAAGCCCAGATGTGTAGCTTTGTTTTGGGACTCACTTTGAGAAGTGTTCTGTGATTTGATCTGAATTCTGGGAAGCCGTTGTTGAGAGTCCCCCGGCTTTGAAAAACCCAGATGTGGAAACCCAGATGTTGACTGGGTATGGATCTAATGGCTGGACAGTTTGGAAAGCTGTATACTTGATCTGTTTCTGTCTTGATAATTCTGTCTGTATACTTTGAAGTTCGGGGTGCTGACCTTTTTCCCTGAACAAGGTAAACAATATACGTCTGACTGATTAAAGTAAGCTTGTTAACCCATTTTGAGTTGCTTTCCTTTATCAAAGCAGATCCAAGAACCTGTGGTAGCAGCAAACCCTGAGGACGTGCTTGGGGTGCTTGCTGCTACAAAATGTAGTCAGGAACAGGATCTGCAGAGTAAAAGGAAAGTATGGGGGCTGGGATAATTGTTTGTTTCTGTGGAGCCATGGAGCAGGAGAGAATGGCCTGTGTGCAGACTTCACTGAGCTGAGAGTGGGAATGGTGAGCTGCCTGCATCAGGACCTGGGCAGAAGCCAGGAGCGGCTGCCACCTGCGGGAGGAGAAGGAGCCCAGGAGTTCGGAATTCAGCCACAGGAAAAGATAAGAACTGAGCAGCAAAGCAGGGGCACTGAATGTGTTTCCTGGCTGCATCCCACAGTTTGGGACCCTGGAGGAGAATGGACTTGTGACTATGGTGGGTGGGATGAAGTGCCTTGGATCCCCAGGGACCCCACCTTGTTGGTTTTGTTGCCCAGCCCCCTCTCTGTACTTGGAAGCAGGGGCTGGAGCTGTGTGAGGGGAAGGACACCGCCCCGCCCCCCCCTCCAGAGAACTTTATTTGAACTCTTGTTTTGAATTGAAGTGATAATGCTATCTATGTACTTTGTGTTTGTTTAAGGCCCAGTGGCCACTTTGGTAACTTTAGTTCTGTACCTTGAAAATGTGACCTAAGAGATATTTAGTGCTAATTCAAAAGTAAATTGTCTATGTTATGGGCATGAAAGATCTTGGGGCCGAATGTAATGGGAATACAAATTTGGAAGATCTTCCCTGCCCCTAGGCTAAAGTGCACCTGAAGCCTGGGGTGGGAGGCTTGTTTTTCAGTAGATACTTTTTGATTGGCCAGTGGGTCCAAAAGGTTGTTACATTCTCTGAGCCAGGAGAAGGCTATATAAGCCCAGATGTGTAGCTTTGTTTTGGGACTCACTTTGAGAAGTGTTCTGTGATTTGATCTGAATTCTGGGAAGCCGTTGTTGAGAGTCCCCCGGCTTTGAAAAACCCAGATGTGGAAACCCAGATGTTGATTGGGTATGGATCTAATGGCTGGACAGTTTGGAAAGCTGTCTACTTGATCTGTTTCTGTCTTAATAATTCTGTCTGTATACTTTGAAGTTCGGGGTGCTGACCTTTTTCCCTGAACAAGGTAAACAATATACGTCTGACTGATTAAAGTAAGCTTGTTAACCCATTTTGAGTTGCTTTCTTTTATCAAAGCAGATCCAAGAACCTGTGGTAGCAGCAAACCCTGAGGACGTGCTTGGGGTGCTTGCTGCTACAAAGAGGTACTTAATAAATACGTAATTTTAGGGTTACTGGTAACAATGTTCTACCTGCCAATTATTTGCTTATGGTACTCAGGTCTGTTGGTTTCTAGTCCAGTTATGTGAACTCTTTTTACTCCTTGCATTGTTATATCATATAGCAACCTAGGAACAGAGAAAGGGGTATTTGCCCAGTAATCAAACTTGGGATTTCATTGGACCTAAAAAGGATTGAATTTTTGCAACTCTAATCTCTTAAAATAGAAATCATGGAATTAGATAGAAAGATAGATAGTTTATATAGGTAGATGATAGACAGACAGACTTGCATGCTCCAATCAACGCATACTGACATAATCTACACCTTATTCTTCTTGTGGAATATTTATCTGTCCCTCTACCATTCAAGGTATACTCTGGTGCTTCCTTGAATTTGAAAGTGATCTTGGGCTCCTGTTGGTTATGCCTACCATGTGAGAACCAGACTACCTAAGTTGAGAAAGTTAATACCAGACATTTGGCCACCAGGACTGGGAGATTTTATCAATCACTGTTATTCATAAAGATCTTCTACTAAGGCATGATTGGGTTGGTATTTTTGCTGATGGGTACTTACCCTATCTGATGAAATCCTAGAATCTAAAACAACTATTAAATAATACTATCTCATCTTTAGGTCAGATACACAATTGTTCAACTAATTTTCTGGAGGGGAGAGGGAAGAGAAAATATCACAAATCATTCTAATATGAACAGGAAGTTCCTTTCCCACCTCCAAAAAAAAAAAAGGACAATGAAATATCAACCATCACAAAATCATAGCCTAAACCTTAATTCCAGCATTTAACCTGAAGCAGACAAATCACATATTATTCTTGAAGAAATATTCAATATACTAAATCATAGATACAAAAAAAGGCAATCTAACCCATGCTGGGCTTGAAAATTCTAGGTTATTCTCTCTGTAATTTACACATTTGGTGTAAACAGAAGGCACTGTTAAAAAATGTTCATAGTTTACAGGGTTGAATTTCTTTCATATTCTCCTTCTATAGAAGGTGAAGAGCATTTGATTGGGGAGGGAGGCAACTATGATGTATCACTGGAATTCTGGTCAGGGAAAAGAAGGAGTTAAAAACATGAGATATCACTCTTCATCAATTAACATCTCAAGCGTGAAATATGTGAACAAACCAGAACACATTTCTCAGCATTCTTATTGGATTTTTTATCAGGGGAGGATGAGAGAGGGCATCTTTGAGGATTCATCTAAGCATACTAATCAGAAAAACTGCTTTCTTTAAAGTGCATCTGTATAAGGAATAGCCAAAAGTCAGTATAAAAAAAAAACTCAATATATTTACATAAAATTAATTTTACTATATATGTGATATATGACATGGAGTATACAGGATAGTTCAAAAAGTCTTACTGTGGTTTTGTGTCTATAAAACTTAAAAATTAAGTTTTGATGGCTTAAAACTGCACTTAAACTTTTGGGACACTCTGCATATACACAATAGCTAGCATTGAGATGGGGCAGCTAGGTAGTACAGTGGATAGAACACCAGGACTGGAGTCAGGAAGACTCCTCATTGTGAGTTCAAATCCAGCCTCAGACAACTAGCTGTGTAACCTCGGGCAAGTCACCTAACTCTGTTTGCCTCCGTTTCCTCACCTGTAAAATGAACTGGAGAAGAAAATGACAAACCACTGAAGTATATTGCCAAGAAAACCACAAATGGGGCCACAAAGATTTGACACGACTGAATGACAATGTTAACATGGTGGACAAAAGTATCCACTGCTATAGAATCTACTACCTGTTACTTGCTACCACTACCTGGTGAAATGATGACATGAGACCTGAGAAACTGTAAATTCTCCCTGACAGAAGCAAGAACTGATAACTGACTTTGAAGTGAGGAAATAAAGGAGCCATTCAGAACAAAAATGGTATAAAAGCACAATAGCCTCAAAACATTTAGCACAGGCGTTATTAATAAAATGGTATCATCCTTGATATTCAAAACAACAACCTTGAGTCGTTAAACAATGTCTCAATTATGCTTATTGTTACTTTGATTATTATCATAGATATATTTATTTTTTCATTAAAAGTTTTTAATATTATAAATATATGTTAATTTGGAGCAATTAAGTGAGCAGTTTCTCTTATCTTAAAAATTCCCTTACATGGAATGCTTCAATACCAAATGATATTGTAAGGAATCTAAGATTTCAGTAATATCAGGCTTGCTTCTACTCTGATGATTGATACTTATCCTTACATTTTCATCCTGTATACTAGTGATAATAATAATAATGACTTTATGTAGCATTTTAAGATTTGCAAATTAGTTTGAGTATATTATCCCCTTAATCCTAACAATTCTAACATCACCCATCTGAGTCATTTTAGAGATATTATCAACCCTTTTGATAGATGAGAGAATGGAGGTTGAAAAAGATGAAGTTGGGGCACCTAGGTGGTACAGTGAATAAAGCACCAGCCCTGGAGTCAGGAGGACCTGAGTTCAAATCTGGCCTCAGACACTTAACATAAAAAAACCTAGCCATGTGACCTTGGGCAAGTCACTTAACCCCAACTGCTCTTCCCCCCCCCCCCCAAAAAAAGCAAAATATTTTAAAAAGCATTAAAAAAAAGATGAAGTCACATAGGGTCACACTTACCAGACTTACTTGGACCATGTCTGAGATGAGATACAAACCCAGGTCTTTCTCATTCTAAGGGCATTGTGCCATCTTGCTACCTTTCATTTTTATTTATACTTCACAGTAGATATAATCCAGATAGCTCTCTTACTCAATTCTTGGCCAAGCTCATGGTCTACATATAGTGCTTGTCTAAATAAATGATATGATGTGATGTGATGTGATGTGATGTGATGTGATATGATACTATATGATACAATACAATATATAATTAGCATAATATAACATAGCTTAACATAATATAATATAAATAAATATAATATAGCATAACATAATATAGTATAATATATGATTTGATATGATATAATGTAATGTAACACAACACAATGTAATGTTACATAATACAATACAATATAATTAATATATTTACATAAATATACGCTAGACAGACTCAACGGCTATCTATCTAACTTCATGGTACAACCTGGGAAATAAGCAGATTTATCCCCTTGTTTCCCATTGTGTGAATGGCTAAGTTTGTTAACCCTAATTTAAATCTTAACATAATGCCATGAACATAAAAGGTATTAAATATGAATCTATGGATATAAATTTATATTTACATATAAACCTTACTTACCTGGTCTAAAGATAGATAATCATCAAAGGATGTACCATCCAAAAAATACTTTCCTCTGAGTCTTTATCAGCCTTCAGTCTACTACTACTATTAACAATAACCATTTATATACCACTCGCTATGTACCAGGCATTGTGTTAAATGCTTTTCAATTCTCTCATTTGATCTTCACAATTCTGCAAGGTAGTTGTTGTTATTATTACCCCCATTTTACAGATGACAAAACTGAGGCAAATAGAAGTTAAGTAACTTTCCCAGGATCACACAGCTGCTAAGGTAAAAATATTATGATTAACTAATAATTAATATAGATATTAATAAACAGTAACAAAAATAAATTGATAATAGTACTATAATTAATAAATGATAGTATCAGAGGCGGGATTTGAACCTGGGTTTTCCTGATTCTAAGTCCAAGACTAAATGCACTTTGCCATATCACCACAAGCAAGAAATGCATCAAGCAGGGGCTGTTCTTACCACCTATTTCCCAAACTACAATCTCCTGCATATCCAAGGATGTATCTGATGTCAATTTTGAACTCAGGACTTCCTGACTTCAGGCCCAGAATTCTATGCGTTGTGCTACCTATTCATCATCCTTTGCTGTCCCTGCATGACTAAACAATCTTGTTTCCAGTCATAAGTGTCCTAAATAACATCTTTACTCCTACTTCTTTAATGAAACGCATTAGTAATATGTTACAGTCTCTTTACACCCACTGTGAGGCTTTCCATTGGCCTTTGGGTCACCTGCAATTTTGTTTCTACTGACAACATGGTGCTCTGTGATTCACAGATATATAGCAACATTTTAAACTCATTATTTTATTAAATTAATGAATTAATCAATTTAATTAACTAAAATTGATTAATAAATTAATTTATTTTTTAAAAAGATGTTCTATGAAGAGCAGGTTATAAATTTTGAAAGTAATTTAATATCTCAAATGTAAACCTAACTGGTCTTCTCCTATCCAATTCTTAGGCAAACTTACAGTCTACATTTAGTGATTCCTATGTGTGTGTATATGTGTATATATCTTATTAATGTATGTATATGGGCATGTATGTATATGCATACAAATATATGTATACCTGTGTGTGTGTGTGTGTATATACACACTGGACTAACTCACTGGCTATCAGTCCAGCTATGACACGATCTGGAAAATAAGCGTTTTTTTTAATCCACTTGGTTGTTCCTGTGTGGATGACTAGATTTATCCTAATTTAAATATGCACATAATACCTTATACCCAGTAAGCATTTAATATATACCTATTGATATAATTTTATATTTACATATAAACTTTATTTACTTGACCTAAAACAAGGAGATAGGTACTCATCAAAGGATATTCCACAAAATCTAAAGAGAATTGGGATTCCTCTATTGGATGGCAAAGTTCCCTGGGTGCTAGGTATTACTATTTCCAGATAATATTGAGTTGATTGTACTGATACCTAAAGGCCTGCTCCAATAATAATTGTGGTCAGTCAAAAAGAACAATTCTAACTTCACAAAGCAAATAGGTATAAATACAGATGAAGAGATAGATATAGATACAGATATAGATGACATAGAAATAGATATAGGTATATAATATAAACACTCACGTGGGGTATTGTGTGTATGCTATATAAAGGTACACATGCTACATATATACATACATATAATACATATGTGTGTACATATGTATATATATTTATGTATTTCTTAAGAGATTAGAACCACACGTTAAATGGCTCCAGGTCAGACTTATATAGTACTTTGAGGTCACAATAGAAAAATAGAATAATAAAAAGAAAAGAAAAGAAATAAACAGATAAATAGCTAAAATAAATTAAAAAGAAAGAAAAATAGAATAATTCCTTCTAAATCCTCTCCACAATATTTGTTACAATTAGGTAGAATAGAAGTGATCAATGTAGACAAATTAACTACTACCATACATATTAGGAACTGATATCAAAAACACCGTTTTTGCTAATGGTGTTGCCAAAATCATGTTGATCCATTTATAGCTAAAATCTTTATTTGAGTTTGTTTTATTTTTAAATCTTAGTTCCCTGATGAATGCACAATAATACATTCTAAATTCTCTTATTTTCTCTTTCATGATCTCCTCCACTATTGCTAATTAGGTGGGATCCTTGTTTCTGGACAATGAATAACCTTTGACAGATGCCCAGTTCCTTCTCACATTGCACTCCCCCAGATGGCATCCTAATTCCACCAACAATTCTGGCCTATTTCAGATTTCTCTGCTCAAGTGGACTGCAACCACTGTTTGCATAGGCCTTCAGTCAATCAGCTAACAGGTGGCTGCAAACTGAAGAGTGAGGAAAACACTTATCCAGTCTGCAGGAAAGGAATGGAGAAAAGGTCAGGTAGGAATAAGCAGAGATTGAGTTTTGGCCTTGGGGATAGAATGAAGTTCAGGGAGACAAGCATTCAGGCAGTCTGCAGAAGCCCAGTAGCCAAAACAGGAAGTCAATCTGAAGCCTAAGAACAAGTTATCAGAGTCAGCTACTATGCCATGCAAAAATTACCTGATATGTGAAAAAACGGACCTCTGTACATTTATATATTTCCATGCATGATCCATGTTTTATGGTGTCATAAATAAAATCTCTTTTACCTCCCCATTAAATTTTCTGGGGAAAAAAAAGCTTGCCCTGTAAGTGTAACCTAAATTCATATAATTAAACAAGGGAGAGGGATTAGTGGTTCTGAGGTTTTTTTTCTTTTTCTTAAGATCTGTAATAATCAGATAAAAGATCAAGCCAATTATTTTACACATTCTGTACTAAGAGCCATAAAACTAATTAGTATAACAGTTTTCTTCCCATCAATTGCAAATGACCATATCAACTGGGAGAAGTAAGAGTACAAGATGGACTATGTAATTCTGTTGAATATTATAGAACCATATGTACTATCTCTTCCAACATAGAATTTCCTAGCATTATGTATTATATTTATTATCCCTAGTTATTTATAAATCAAATTATCATGCTATGTCCTGATTAACTATATTATACTCATTTATTTTTTTCTTTTATGCAAGTATCACTTTTTCATTGTGACCAATGTCAAACATATGTGTACAGGGGCTATAACATAAATCAATAGTGCATTTCTGATGTTTAAAAGACAAAATCCAACTTTTTTTTCTCTATGAAGTAAACAAAGGCCATATCTCAAATCCTATATAATCTTCTGAAAAATTGGAATTGCTAGCATTGACAATAAAACTTTTAGATAACTTGTTTCAGGATAAATCACATACTCCTTGAAAACAGGAGGTATACTTAATAAATACGCAGAACCAAAATATACTTTAACTTCAGGGGAATTTTAGACAAAAAGAAATATGCAGATCCACCAAAATATCTTGCATGCATGGGAATTTGATTCTAATATAGAATTCATACCACACATTAATAAAAAAATGATGAGCGTCAGTTTTATTCCTTTCCTCAGTCCTTTTGGGCAG
Source organism: Petaurus breviceps papuanus (assembly GCF_028583685.1). NCBI lineage: Eukaryota > Metazoa > Chordata > Mammalia > Diprotodontia > Petauridae > Petaurus > Petaurus breviceps. The sequence continues at coordinate 24,457,261 of NW_027187372.1, forward strand.
CTGTTCAGTCCCAAAGTCTTGCAAGCCCTGAAACATTAAGTCACAAGGCCAGGGTTCTTGGAAGTTCTGGAGGTCTGCAATTTCCATGCGATACTTTGGAGACTCCCATCCCAAATGAGAAGAGGCAAATTCTTAACCTCTAGCTTCCAGGGATCTGGGAAGCTATGGAAAGAATGGGAAACCCTGTGTTGGGGGGGGGGGGTGTTAATGTGCCCTTTCTGGCCCAGACAAAGGTCAAACAACAGTTTATACCAGATGCCATGCTCCCCATCAAAAATCAGATCAATACAATCAGCCTAGCCTTTCTAGTTCTCAGTACTAGTTCCAGTACTTCCCCCCTCCTTGACCTGTGAAAGTTCTTTAGTGCCTTGTGGGGATTCTATGGATGAGATTCTATTCTAGACTGACTTCAATGATCCTTCTTTTGGTGGCAGATGGAATGGGGGGCGAACAGAAATACAATTTGCAAGGATGCTAGGATTAGAAAAAGTGCCTCATTTTTTCAATCCAGTAACTGATATTCTTAGACATTTCTCTTCTCTCTATCCCTAGACCTACCAAGTGCACCAACTAGATGGTGCAGAGGACAGAGAACTGGGCCTGGAGTGAAGACTTAAGTTAAAATCCAACTTCAGATATTTACTAGCTGTGTGACCCTGGGCAAATCATTTAATCTCTGTCTGTTTCCATTTCCTCACCTATAAAATAAGAATAAGAATAATATTGCCTACCTCCCAGGGTTACTGAGAGGATTTAATGAGATAATATTTATAAAACACTTAGCATAATGTCTAGCATTTAGTGAATACTGAGTAAATCCTTTTTTCCTTCTTTCTTTCCTTCCTTCTTTCCCTTCATTTTTCTTTCTTCCCTTTCTTCCTTCTTTCCTCCATTCATTCTTTCCTTCTTTCATCCCTTCCTTCCTTTTTTCTTTCTTCTTTAGACCTTTTCTTCCTGCCTGCCTTTCTTCCCTTCCTTCTTCCTTCTTTCCTCCATTTTTCTTTTCTCCCGTCCTTCCTTCTTTCCCTCCTTCCTTCTTTTCTTTCCTCCCTTCCTTGCATGCTTCCTTTCTTCCTCACTTCTTTTTTTTACTGCCTTACTGACTTCCTACCCCACTGTGGCCTAACAGATGTGATAAGGTTTCCCTACCTCGCCCTTTGCCATACTAAAATCTAGTCAATATACAACCAACATAAATGTGCTTTCATTAAATTCACCTCCTCACCATAATCAGAAGGGATTTCTTTTCTCTTCAACTCTCATAGAGCTTCATTTCGGGCTCATATGCTTTTTCACATACTGTTGTGTATTTGATTTGTACACATCCTTCTTCTCCTACCAGACTATAAGATATCTATCATTGCTTGGTCCATGCCTTAGATATATATACTAGATTCTCAATAAGTATCTGTTGAATAGAGTATCATCAATATTTTAATGCGTATGAAGATCAATATTATGCTAGATTAGAGCTCATCTCTCTGGCTCCTCCTTCCAGTGATTTAGACTGCAACCCATTCATGGCTTCTCATCCTGTGTGGTTCTAATCCTTGTCATCCCATAAATGTTCTTGGGGTGGAGGGAGGATGAGGGGGAGGAAGTTTCCCCAACTTTATCCTTCCTTTAAATGTCTTATTATCACATGAATATTTAAGGAGACACCTATCAACCACCCTGTGGCTCCCTATTACCTCCAGACTCAAATGTAAAATAGTCTGTTTGACATTCAAAGCCCTTCATAAACTGATCCTACATTCCCAGTCTTATATCTTATACCTCCCACATATACTACAACACAATGACACTAGCTTTATTGTTTCTTGCACAAGATTTTCTATCCCTCAATTCTATCCATTTTCTCTGACTGTCCTCCCTAACTGGAATTCTCTCCCTGTTCATCTCTCCCTCCTGGCTTCCTTGGGTTCCTTCAAGTCCCAGGAAGCTTTCCCTACCCTCTTAATACTAGAGCCTTCCCCCTGTTAATTGTCTCCAATGTATCACATCTGTATCACATTTATATGTGAGGTTTTTTTTTTGTTTTCATGTTGTCTCCCCCATTTAGAATGAGCTCCTGAAGAGCAGGGAATATCCTTTGCCTTTGTTTAATATCCTGACCCTAATACAAAGGAGGCATTTAATGAATGTTTATGGACTGAATGACTAAATAAAGCAATTCAGTTTATTTTCTTGTCTTTGACATTTTTTATGCTACACATCTATTAGGGTACATATGCACAGTGCTCAACAAAAGTATATATGAAACTTAGTTTGGAGAAAAAAAATTCATTACATTATTAGAGTATCAACAGGGTCATTCAAAGTAAAGCATGCATTCTCTAGACTAGAGACCTGTGTTGCTTGAAATCATGCCATTATCTCTTACATGATGTCAGCAACCAAAGAATTTAAAAGTAAATTAGTATTTGGAAAGCATCTCTTGTATATGGTATGGAACACAAGAGATTATCATTCTAGTTACAATTCTGACTGTTTAGCAAACTGGATGATGTGTCTTGTCTAAGCCCAGGAAAGATATTGAGGGAGATTTAAAAAAATGAAGTTAACCATCAAGACAAACAAATAAACAAATAATCTATTTTTAAACAGGTTAAAAAAACTACCAAAAACATATTTGTTAGAATAAATGGTACTAGAAATTCAAAACAATTGTTCAAAAGATAGTGAGTGCTTTACATATCTTTTTATTTTCAGCTTTAAGAATTTTTCTTTGATCAAAAAAAGTTGAAGTCCTAAACAAAGATATTTCTATGGCTGTGTTCTATTTCCCAAATTGCAAATTGGATCGTCAGGTTGAGAATGGCTATGTTTTCATTTGTGAGATTTCTCTTTCCCTCTTTCTGTTTTTCCCATTACCCCTCCTCCCTGTGTAGATTTGTTCTCCAACTCCTTTCCTCCTTCTACCACCATGCTCACTTGGGAGACGATAGGAGGGCAATATTTAACAAATATTGGGTACAGACAAGGTTCTGAGCACTGCAAATATTTTCAGAAAGTAATTTAGTAAAATTTCTGAAAAGCCCTTCTGGGGATATTGTTTTGTGTCAGTTGTGTAACAGGACTCCTTCTGATTCCTTTTTAAATATGTTATTGACAGTTTTTGTTTTTATATCACCTTCATTTCTGAACATATAACTTTTTCCACCCTACTCAGCAAGCCACCTCTTTTAACAACAACAAAAACAAATAATCCTTAAAGAAGGAAAAAAAATGTTCACAAAATTAACAACATATTGACTGAGTCCAATTATATAATGTTCCCCACCCATAGTCCCTTAATTCTTCAAAGGATATAGTGAAGGATATTTTTTTTCAGTAATTTTTAGAAGCAGATGTGCAAAGTTCAGTTTTATTTATTTATTCACTTATTTTGCTTTTATTCTTTCAATTTTTATTGTTGCAAACATTATATATTGTTTTCCTAGTTCTGCTTACTTCACTTTGCATCAATTCTTATATGTCTTCCCATGTTTCCCTGAAATCTTCGTGAAATACATATATGTATATGTATTTATTACTATTACAGACTATATTCTACCCACATATGTGAGGATATATTATATTCATATATAAAATATACCCACAGAATATATATAAACTATATATAGAATATATCAAATGAGAATGTATATAAAAATGCATGTATTAGAATATACATTCTATTAATCTATATTATTATTCTGTTCATATATATTAGAATATATTATGGAATATAACAGAGAATATATATCAAATGAGATTATATATAAGAATATACATCTCAAACAACTGAACAATAGCAAAAAAATAAGAATATACATGTGAATATAGAGAGAGACTATAATAGAATATATAAAATTTAAATATATTAGACTACATTCTATTCATATATGATAATATATCATAATATATACTCTTCATATATGTGAACATGCATATGGAGTATATATAGAAAATATATAGAATATATAGCAATAAGAATATATGTAAGAATACAAACATATATTAGAATATATTCTATCCATCTAGTTAATTATTATATTCATATATAAGAATATACAGGGGGTGGCAAGGTGGCCCTGGAGTCAGGAGGACCTGAGTTCAAATCCAGCCTCATATACTTAACACAAAAAGTAGCTGTGTGACCATGGGTAAGTCACTTAACCCCAATTGCCCTCCAAAAAACAAACAAAAAAAAAAAACAGAAGAAAAAGAAGAATATACATCTATAGAGACTATATAAAGAATATATATATATATCAAATGAGAATATATAAGAACACATACATATATTAGACTATATTCTATTCACATATGATTATTCTATTCATATATGTGAGAATATACCCTATTTGTATATTATTATTCTATTCAGGAGACTCTATATAGAATATATCAAATAAGAATATATATTTTCACTCATATTCTATTCATCTATATTATTATTCTATTCATATAATTATATATTTTATCATTTGATCACCACAACAAACTTGTGAGGTAGACTTTTTTGTTCAGTTGTTTTTCAGTCATGTTCAATTTTTAGTGAGCCCATTTGGGGTTTTCTTGGCAGAGACACTGGAGTGATTTGCCATTTCCTTCTCCATCTCATTTTACAGATAAGGAAACTGAGACAAACAAGGTTAAGTGACTTGCCCAGTGTCACACAGCTGGTAAGGGTCTGAGGCCAGATTTGAACTCAGGAAGATAAGTCTTCCCAATGTCAGGCCACTATTCCACCTAGCTGCCCTCAGGTAGATTTTATTGATCCATTTATATGTGTGTGTGTATATGCATATATGTGTACATGCACACATATATGTGTGCGTGTATGTATATAGGCATATATGCAGTGTGTTTATATGTATATACACATATCAAATACATACATGCATGTATATAAATTATGCATTCATATGTGTGTATTCTTATATATTTCATACATGTGTGTATGTGTATAAATACATGTATATGTGTGTGCATGTATATGCATATTTATATTTTGGATAGGTGTATGTATACTGATTTCTAACCAGAAAGAATTATGCAAAAGCAAGCTATCAGTACTAGCATCAATAATCAAAGCACTAAGAATCTTTTAAAAGTAATGTGACAAGATTTTGAATGAATCCCTTCTGGTAGTCTTTTTTTTTTTTGAAGTTCAGAGTTTACTATGGACTCCCAGGGGAGTTTCTGAGTATACACTGGCTGCCTCTGCAGCACTAGAAGGACATATAATAGAAGTGAAAAGAATATGAGCTCTTGTGGCTGGTAGTAATTATCTTGCTAAACAATCTTGGCCAATTCACTTTCACTCTCTGGACAACAGTTTCCTTAACTGTCAAATAAAGGGAGTAGAATACCAGAGGTGTCATAATGCATTGCAACTGGCCTCAAAACTCCCTACTGTGCCTGAACCAGATTAAATGAATTTTTTTAACAAATTTAATAGATATTTCACAAAATCAATAAAAATACAGTACAACATAGATAATGTCAACTTGTGATTTTCTAAATCAATGTGACACCTGGGGGGATCTGTTTCTATTTCAATTTGACATCACTGACAATCACTAATGGTCTCTTCTATCATTGTCCATCTATGGGGCGTTTCATGTAGATGTCCCTGCTTACTTTTGCAGGTGTATTCTGCCTTTTTACATTTTACACTCTCTACATTCCAGACAAACCAGACTACATACTGACCCCTGAGCTAGGATTAAAATTCCATGCCTCTGTGCCTGAAACATGGAAATCCCCATCCCTGAAATTCATTCTCTCTATACCACTGCTTCTTCATAGCTTCCCTCTATACTCAATTTCTATACCACCTCCTGGGGCAGCTAAGTGGCACAGTGAATAGAGTGTCAGGCCTGGAGTCCAGAAGATTCATCTTTCTGAGTTCAAATCTGACCCCAGATGCTTACTAGCTGTGTGACCCTGGGCAAGTCATTTAACCCTGCTTGCCTTAGTTTTCTCATCTGTAGAATGAGCCAGAGAAGGAAAGGGAAAACCACTCCAGTATCTTTGCCAAGAAAATCCCAAATAGGGTCATGAAGAGTTGAACATGACTAAGGAAATACCACCTCCTATGGGAAGCACTTTCTGATACGCCTCTTCTAAGTGCCCTCCCCTCTCTTCCTAATATTAATATATGTCTGCTTGTTGTATGCCCCAGTGAGGCTCCTTAAAGTCTGGAATTAAACTGTTTGTTTTGAGTGTACACTTATGATGTCATTTGTAGGAGAACTCCCTGCCATGCCAACTCCCTCCATTCATGACAATCTGCTGTTCTTCAGTAGTCCATCATCTGAGAAGGTTGCCTTGAGCACAGCAAGGTTGTTACTGCCCTGTGATCACATAGCTAATATGTCAGACTTGAACCCAGGACTTCCTGCTTCCAGATCTGCCTTCTAATCACCATGCTGTTTTTTATGTTAAATATAGTAGGCACTTCAGGAAATCTTTTGGACTGATTGCAGATTAGAAATTATTTATGCTTGGTGACATAACTCCATATGCTCTATTTTGCCTCTCCCCTCTACAGTAATTAAGACTATATCAATACACATGCTTTTTTCATCTTAATTGGCAGGCTTCTTTTGTTGTTGTTCAGTCATTTCAGTCACATCCAGCTCTTCATGACCGCATTTGGAGTTTTCTTGGCAAAGACACTGAAGTAGTTTGCCATTTCCTTCTCTGGGTCATTTTACAGATGGGGAAATGGAGGCAAACAGGGTTAAGTGACTTGCCAGGGGCACACAACTAGAAGTGTCTGAGACCAGATTTGAACTTAGGATAATGTTTCTCCCTGATTCCAGGCCCAGCACTCTATCCATTACATCATCTAGGTTTCTTAGCCTGGTCCATATTTGCCAGATTCTCATCTACTAGAAATTTTCCTAAGACCATAAAATAAAACCAAACCCTAAGTTATTATTTTTTAACATTGTTCCTAGAAATCAATGTCTTAACCTCTAAATTCTATTTATTCAGTGCCTCCATTCCCTCCTTGCCATTCACATTCCTCATCCCAATCCTTCAAGTTAATTCCCTCATCACACTGAAACCTTTTGATTCCCTCATAATAATCCAGTATATTTCATTTCTTTCACTTTTGCATTCCAAGACCAGGAATTTTTGTTTGTCTGTTTTCCAATCAGAAACCTCTTGAAGGAAATAGTGAGGTATTGGATAAATTGTGCTGGATTTACAGTGAGAGGACTCAACTACAAACATTGGCTCTGCCACTACTACTTTGGGGACTTTGGGCAACTCATTTAACTTCTTTAGGCTTCAGTTTTCTCATCTGTGAAATGGGAAGATGGAACTAGATGACCTCTGGGGTTCCTTCTGGCTCTAAAGCTATGATCCTTAGAATTCTTTTCATGACTATTGTCAGAAACTCCATGAGTCATGTTACATTTCTCAGTGCTGTTTTCTCCAACTTCTCCATTCCCTTTTTCTAATGTGTAGACTTAGAAGCTGACTTTTCAGACTTTGTGATTTATTGGGGGAGGGGAAAAGCCCCATTTGTCAATTTTATTAGATTTTTTTTCTCTTGAAGTTTGTAAGTTTTGATGGTTCCTTTGAAGCCCTGACACAGCACTTGGTAGTAAAGGTTCATAATGGATTAAAATATAAATGCAAATCTAAGGGAATTCAACCTCTGAGGGATGAATAGTACCTACTTTCATGCAAAGTTCAAGGCTGAACATTCATTCATAAATTCAGAACTCCAAAATTGTATTCAAACAACTAACCCATTGCATGAAGTTTTATAAATTTAATTTGTATAGAGGAAAATCAGTCTCTCCACTGTCACACAGTTTTTTACCCAAGGCCCCCAGATTCAGCAGAAAAATCTCTGCTCTTGGAGCATGACTGTGCATCTGCAGAAGCAACAAAATCTAGGTCTTTATGATGTCACATTTCACAACCAAGTGTTTTATTGATTTGTTTTAAAGACTAAACAGGAATGAATCAAGCACACTGGCATCTGAAATGCAGGGTTTCCTGTTTGTCTCTAATTTTTAAATTTCTAGAATCTTCTCTCTGGAGAGGTAACATAATATAGCAGATATAGGGCAAGCCTACTTTTCAGAAAGACCTCAATTCAAGTCCTAATTCTTACATGTTCTTGAGAGAAATTATTATTAATAACCAATGATTGGGGTGCAGGGGGAATCCAGATTTCCTCCTTTTTTCTAAAGTTCTAATTTCAAAAGTTCAGTCTCTTGAAGGACATTACTGATAATTAGATTGGATTAACTTTCTTAACAATCTTGTTCAGACCCCACCCAGGTGGGAAAACCATTGTACTCTACTAAAGTGGGGATAAATTCTTTGAATAGATTGCCCAAGGCTGGGGGGTATTCTGGCTAGAGTAATAGTCTCTCTTTGAAATGATGTCATTCTCAGCCCCTTATTATAATATTCATTCTCTTATTAATTGGTAACCAATCAGAGTTGATTACCACACTTAGGAACACTCCTCTTCCAATGGGCATGCAAGCCATGAGCCTGCCACCATGATGGCTTTTGGCATTGAAGAGTACCACTGGTCCTTTAATTAAAATGCTGGCATTATTAATCAAATGATTAAATTACCCAGAAATTATGTCTCTTGAACTTTTGATTATCCATCTTTTGATATCCCCCTTCTTTCATGTATAGTTCATCTGTGATCCCTAGGATGAAGCCTTTCCCAACCTTCCCAAGTGAAGATGGCCCTTTTCACCTCAAATTCTTTCTTAGTATTTTCGATCTCCCCTTTGCCCTTATCACATCCTCCCTTGCATCAAAATTATTTGTCTTAGATCAGAAAGTGCTATCTTTTCAACTTTGAATCCAAAACATCAAGATGCCTCACATGTAGGATGTTCTTAAAAATATGTGTTAAAATGAATTGTCTCATAAAAGTCACTTTTAAAAAGTATATGTGGTTGCTGAAATGGGAAAAATGGCCCTTGGAGTCACCTCTAACTAGTAGTCATATGTTTATCTAAGTCAATAAACCCATTTTCAACTAGGAGTCATACTGAGAGGCTGGATTTAAGAGACCAAGACAAGGGATAGGGGAATGTCAATAAGTACTATTGGGAGGAGGGAAAGATGGGAGGTCCAGGGTTGAAGAGTGAGTCCCCTGAATAAGGTACAATGAGGACAGTTGGGTAGGATCAGAGTGTGTATGAAGAGGAGTAAATTGTAACTGGGCTAGAAACATAATATGAAGCCAAGATCCTGGGGGTCGGGGGGAGAGGAGGGAAAGCAGCAGGACAATAGGGAGGGTTAATGTAAAGCAGGGTAGTCTTTCTTTGAAACTAGAGGTAATAAGAAGGTATTGGAGTTTATTGAGAAGGGTAAAACATGGTCAGATCTACTATTTAGGAAATCACTTTGGCAGCTGTAATAGAGGGTAGTTTGGAAAAACATGAAATATGAGGTGGGGAAATCAATTATGAGACTATTACAATGGTCCAGGTGAGAGGTGATGAGGTTCTAAAGTAGGATGGTAGCTGGGTGAGTATAAAGAAGGTAATGGAAGGAAAGGAAGAAAGAAACAAGCATTTATTAGGCATTTCCTATGTGTCAGGCATGGTACTAAATCTTTTATAAATATTATCTCATTTTATCTTCCTCAAAGTAGGGGTTATTATTATTTCCCTTCCACAGTTGAGGAAAATGAGGTAGACAGAGGTAAAGTGACTTGCCCAGCTATTAAGCATCTGAAACTGGATTTGAATTCAGATCTTCCTGACTTCAGACCCAGCATTCCATCCGCTGTACCACCTAACTCCTCAAGAAAAGTCATGGAGATAGAAACAAGAAGATTCAGGACCTGGGTGGATATATGAGCTGAGCAGGAATTGTGAATCTCAATGAATAGAAAGATGATAGTGCCCTGGACAGAAATAGGAAAGTTCAGGGAGAGGAGTGGGTAAAAAGGAAATGATAACAAGTTAGTTTAGGGGCAGAAGATCGATTGTGCAGTTGGTGATATAGGGCTGGAGCTCAGGAGAATAACGAGAGCAGGATGTGTAGATATGGGCATTATCTACATAGAAATCATTAAACCCATCAATTGAGGCTACCACTCTGGCAATAGCTGAAATGATCACCTTAAGCACTGGAAGCAGACACTCTAAGTCTGATCTAGAATAATAATAGATGTCATTTATGCACACCTAAAAATTTGCAAAGTGCTATGTATATATATTCTCATATTCAATAAATGCAAAAACCGTGGTTGGTAGCTAATACAGGTATTATCTCCATTTTACAGATGAAGTAACAGGCCCAGAGAGGAGATTGTGCCTTTCCCAGGGTCAAACAACTAATGAGCATCAAAGGTACAATTCACACCCAGATTTCTTCTGACTCCAAGTCTTGCATTTTTCTCTATACCTCTGCCATCTCTTTAAGACTTCAATTTAGAGATGTAGAATCTAAAAGCAAGAAGGTGAGAGGGGAATATTAAAAGGATTAGAAAGCTGTAAGGTGCTTCAAGACATCATCCTTATCAGGGATTGTTTTCTTGAATAAAATTACCATATGGAGAGTTTTTTTTTCTCTGAGCTTGAAGTCTGAAGTATGAAACATAGGGAGTACTAATTGGAAGCATTATTTGAGCACATTTTTTCCATGCTTACCAAAATTAATGAGGGCATGTAATGCATAAAAATGCACAAAGGGAACAGATCAGAGGCAGGAGACATTAGAATAACATGCATAAGTGCAGCTGGTAAACAAATTCACCCCATGCATAAAAAATGACAATGAGGTTATCCTTCTGAAAGTACAGTAGCAGAATTTTCACACATCTTTGCTAAGTTAATAAAATAAGCCACAGGTTCTTCTTGAAATGAACCAATTGGGTTTTCCTCTGGGAGTAGCTATACATATATATATATATATATATATATATATATATATATATATATATATACACATATTCCTCTTTAGTAAATCCCCAAATGTAGCTTCCAGAATATTCATTGCCCCTCTAGGAAATGGGGTGGTTTGTTGTGGTCTTTCAGGGTTTTCACAAATTCTTCAACCAATATTTGGTAGCTGGTTGCTCCAGGAGCTTGTTTCTACCCTGAATGTCACTGGGTTGTCAACAGTCTGTTATGAATAGCATGCAGAACAAAGTGACCTTGAATATGCTAAATGCTTTATGAATTGTTGCCCATTTCCAGAAAAAATAATATGAATACGTTTTCCAGATCTGTTCTCTCTGATTTCCTTAAGAATGTCTCCTGTTACAAGCTGTCTTTTATCTTACTGAGGTCTTGGTGATATGGAAAGTATAGAAAAATAACATGGTATTTTAATGAAGAATTTGATCCTTGCATGATTTTAGAGAATAAATTCCTTTGCCTGGTCAAAAATTGTCTAGAATGAATGCAAGTTTGATAGTTCCTACTAGACTCATCATGGTTCAATCTCAATCACAGGAAGACTTTATACTTATAAAATCGAACATTTTTAGCATCCAGAGAGACCTTAGAGATCATCTAATCCAACATTCTCGTTTTACAAATAAGGAAGTTGAGACCTGAAGAAAAGCAATCTGATCAAAGTCAAGGTCAAGCTAGTGGTGACTACAGAATTCATACTTTAATTTTCTTCTTCCCAATCCAATGTTGTTTTGGGGGGGTTGTTTTTTGGTTTTTTTTTTGCTTTTTGGAGGGCAATTGGGGTTAAGTAACTTGCCCAAGGTTACATGGCTAGTATTTTTGTGTGGGTGTTAAGTGTCTGAGGCAGGAACCAAACTTGGTTCCTCCTGACTCCAGGGCTGACGCTCTACTCACTAGCCACCCCACAATGTTTTTTTTTTAACTACCCTACAATACTGAATCCTTGATTCCACCTAATCCTCCCCTTTATTCTCAATAAATAAAAAGATATTTATAAAACACCTACTCTGGTGGGTCTGCCTATCTCAAATCTCTCCCCATTCCAAACCATCCTCCATCCTGCCACCAAAGTGATTTTCCTAATGTTCAAGTCTGACCATTACTCCCCTACTCAATAAATTCCCATAGTCCCTATCGCCTTTCAGATCAAATACAATATTCTCTGGTTTGCATTCAAAACCCTTCACAATGTAACCCTTCTCACCTTTCCAGTCTTCTTATACTTTACTCCCTCCTGCTCTATCCACCCACATCCTTGCAATTATACAAATAAAACTCTAGGTTCCAGCAATTTCTCGGTCTGTTCATTCTGCCTGGAATACTCTCTCTTTTCATCTCCATCTACTAGCTTCTCTGACTTCTTTTACACCCCATCTAAGACCCCTCGTAATTCTCCTGCCTTTCCTCTGTTAATTATGTCTTGCCTATTGCTTGTTTGTACATATTTGTTTGCCTGTTGTCTTCCCTATTAGATCGTAAGCTCTTTGAAGGTAAGGACTGTCCTTTGCCTTTTTTTGTGTCCTCAGCACTTAGCACAGTTCCTTCAACATAATAGGCATTTAATAAATGCTTATTGACTATGTACCAGGGATTGTTCTAAGCATCAAGGATACAATGATAAAAAGTAGAATAATCCTGGCCTTCAAGGAGTTTGTATTCTGTTATAGCAAGTAAGGGAGGTGAGAGGAACTTCAGAGGTCATGTAGTTTAATCTCTCCTGAAATATAACTCTCAATTAATTAATCATTTATTTAAGCATTTATCATGTTCCAGGCACTGTGCTCAGAAGAGCTGAATATCCTCTACATGCCAAAAACTGTCACCAAGATATCTCTTGAATAGATTCAGTGACAGGAACTCACTACCCTAAAAGGTAACCCCATCCATTTTTTAACAGCTCTAATTCAATCAAGTAGCAAACATTCAGAAGCACTTTGTGACAGGCACTATGCTGATGTCTGAGTATATGAATATAAAAATAAAGCATTACATAATCTCAAAATAATTTTTGGAAAAGACTGACATGAAATTTACTTCCCTCTAACTTCTAGCCAGTGGCCTAAGTTGCAAACCAACCAGATCAAGTCTAATCCCTCTTAGAGAGCTTTCAGATATTTGAACATAACTACCATATCCTCCTCACCCATCAAATCCTCTGTTTGTCCAGTCTAAACATTGTCAATTTCTTCAACCAATTCTCATAAGGCACAGTTATGTCTTGAGTGTACATGGTTGTTTTTGTGTTGTTTCCCCCAGAATGTGAACTCCTGGAAAGTAGGGATTTTACTTTCTATTCTCAAGTACTTACTAGAGTTCATGAAACCCAGGAAGTGCTTCATAAATGCTTATTTCTAGTCCCTTCACTATTCTAATCATCTTGCCCTGTAGAGTCTCCAGTATGCTAATGTCCCTCCTAAAAGACATCTGCCCAAAGAAGACTACAATCGGACTATGTCCCTTGTTCAGTAATTTTTTTTTTAAAGACTGGACCTATGATTTCATTGATCTTGGAAACTCCTAGTTAATCAGCTTCTTCTAGGCAGTAAAATAATTTCTGCCCTTCTCCCGTCCTGTTGCATTTCTGTCCTCCATGATTTATCAAAAATTATCAAGAACAGTTCAAAAAAAACGTGAGCAATTTCTTTCAGTAACCTGGAATATAATTTATCTGGAACAAACAATATGAGAGCAGCTGGGTGTCCCTTTCCACCCCCTTATCTTTTTTTTATTCCAGAGAAAACAAAAGTTTAAAAAAAGAGGGGAGAAGTTAAGTCTTCTCATTTCTAAAGAATGCATTGCATTGTCTTTATGACCTCCTATAAATTAACTTTTTTTAGTGTGAATTTTTTTAAAAACTACTCACTTCTGATTGTCTACTAATTTGACACATGATGGTATGGAAAATCACATCCCTTGCCTTGCCAACTATCTTATATTAGTTTCCCCATAACTACAATTAGAATTTTACCCATATCTTTCCCCAGGAAATCAGAAAGATGTTATATAGGTAAGCACCCACTTTAAAAGTGGAGCTGAGAAAAATAAAAATGTTTTGTTGTTACTCAGTCATTTCCAACTTTTCATGACCCCATTTGGAGTTTTCTCAGAAAAGATACCAGAGTGGTTTGCCATTTCCTTCTCCAGTTCATCTTAAAGAAATTGAGGCAAAAAGAGTTAAGTGATTTGTCCAAGGTCACACAGCTAGTAAGTGACAGAGGCCAGATTTGAACTCACAAAGATGAACCTTCTTGATGCCAGACCTGGCAACTTTATCCACTGTGCCACCTAGCTGCCCTTACTGTAAGATAACAGTCTACATTAAGGCTCCAAATGATAGGCAGCAGAGTGTGAAAAAATAAGCCTCCATCACTGGGTACAGTGATGGATTTAAATCTAGATCCCAAACTGGAAAAGGTAGTGACTGATCTCCTTAGATGTGGAATTTATAGGTTCTTTTTTTCAGATGCACAGGCAAGTTACTTGTAGGTCATTCAAGATTTGCAGACAAAGTGCTTTTCTAACTAATATATAGTTTGTCGAGCTTAAATTGCATTTTTGAAAGCCTCTCAGATTGCCAAGCTCATAGAAATGGCCCTCGCTTTTCTCTGACCAGTGCAATCAGGTTGAATCCAAAGGATGCACTCCAGTTCATAGATCACTTGTTTTATGATTTACTTTATTCATCATAATACTTACTTACCTCTACTTACTCCCAAATGATATCGATCTCCATTCCCAAAGCAGGTTCTCCCTGTCTGGATCGAACCTGTCTCTGTCAGTAATAATAGTTCCCCTCCCTACTCCCCCCAACCAGGAGACAGTTCTACTTAAAATGTTTCATAGGCCATCTAGTTATTTGTTCATTTGTAAGGTATGGTGGGAGAGCCCCTAATAGATAAGCAGCCTCAGCTGGCTACTGGAAGTAAGACTAGACCCAGCATTATTACAAGGATAGACTATATATTCTATGCCCTATGGAAAATAGTTTTATAATACATCTTGACCCAGGACTTATTAAGAAATCCATTACCTTTTTAATTGAAGTTCATAATACCCCTTGGAATTTCAATTTAGGCATTTCTTACCAAAATAATAGATAGCTTTAGTACTGTACATGGGAAATAGATCTTACATTGCTAACTGTCTTACTGGAGGGTTATTCATTTATTATTGCCAAATGCATTTTCTAATATGAAAAGGTCATTTTTTTTTGCCTTCCAAATAGACATCATCTGAACTTTACTATTTTTTTTGTATTAATCTTTAAGTAGGGGACAAGTTTTGTTTACTCCCTTGCTAATTTTGACCTAGCAATGATTGGCTCTGTCCTGAGGTTGTTTTGCGTAATTTTCACCCCAAGGTAAGGATTTTTACTGTGGATACAAATCCATACACATTTTGAGAGAGGAGTCCAATGTAAACTTAATACGGGTTGTTATTGTTTCAGCCTGAAAATGGAAGATCACTGATGTCAGTGGGCAAGCCAGTTGGAACTCTCTTCACACACAAGGCGAAATGAAACCTGAAACCTGGTCCTTTCCTCCTGTCACACTTACAACACAAACACATGCTGCTTTAAAAATAACACCACTCTGAGCTGCAATGTTTTCATCCCGTGTGTTGGGATTAAAAATGTACATCAGCTCACAGTGTTAGGCTTGTTAAGATATAATGTTACGACATGGCTTGGAGACCTTTCAGGATGAAATCGGGGAAGACATTGAGTTGTGCCAAAAGGTTCCAGAATCTCAGTCCCTCCAAGATAACTCCTTTTATTTTATCTTATTTTTCATTTATTTTTAATTTAAAAATTAATTGTTTGTTTGTTTGTTTGTTTTCTTATTTTTTTTTTACCTCCTTTCCCTGAGATTATTTACCCACAAATACCCAGGCTCTAATCATTTGCTTTGGTCGTGGATTCTGTATTTTGATTCTGGGGAGGTTACTTTACCCAAAGTCAGAACTTTTTCCATACAAAGGACTTGAAGCATAAACAAGCCTCCCTACCTTTTATGTTTATTGTTGTTGTTGTTGTTGTTGTGTACTGCTTTGTTTTGCAGAGGTGGATGTCTATGGTGGAACTTCAGTTGATATGTGCTAGTTTCATTGCTCCCCATTTTTCTTTTTTTTTTCCCACCTTGTTCTTTGTTACTAGAGGATGGCTTTCTGGGGAGGGAAGGAAGAAGGAATGTATTTGGAAATGAAGACAAACAGAAGAAATCAATAACTTTTTTTAAAGAAGAAAGCTATGTAATATAATATCATTTTTTATGCAGAAGTTTGGGGATTATTCATTTAGTGACCTGTTATGTCTTCAGTGTTCCAGTGCTAGTTCAGGATTTTCTAGTCCTGGAGTCAGGAAGATGTGAGTTCAGATCTAGCCTCAGACACTAACTGTGTGACTCTGGGCAAGTCACTTCACTCTGTTTTCCTCAGTTTCTTCAGCTGTAAAATGAGTTGGAGAAGGATTCTCCAGTATCTTTGCCACAAAAAGCTTAAAAGGGATAAAAAAAAGAATTGGACATTAATGAAAACAACTAAACAACAAAAAATTCCTGACTATTATTTCAGAATCATCTGCTGATGGGAAAAGGTAAAATCTTTCAGAATTTTTGTCATTTTCAGTCTTTCATGCTGATACTAGAAATTAGGAGGAGGAAAAGGAGGAGAAAGAGGGAAAATAATATTGTATAAACATGATTTCTTTACAGTATAGAACTCCTGGTATGGAAACTCCCTTCACTGAGGTAGATCAGTGACTGGTCTGTAAGTTAGTACTAGAGACTTGCCTTGGTCACACTATTAGTACATGTGTCCAAAGAGGGTGCTTACACTCAGTTCTCCCTGAATTCAAGATTGGCAACTTTGCCTCTCGGGGACCTGATTTTTAGTTAAAAATAGAAATAATACAGATCATAACAGATTAATATCTATAGCCATACCTAGTAAGTAGAGCTTTAACTAGCTGAGAATAACCAGTGTTTTCCAAAGGCAATGATATAGGGTTTGCTGCCGCAATGACAACCATTCTCATGTCTTGATTCCTGGTCCTCTACTAGCCAGTGCAACGGTGACTGGTCACCTCCAGCATTTTGTTCCCATAGTTCTCTTTCTTCTAAGCCTGATTTTCTCTCTAACCCTTGTGCAGATCATAACTGCTCCTCTGGCCAGATTGGCCCCACCTAGCCTTCCAATTGTTCCCTTATATCACTCCTCTTCCTGAATAATATGGTCCAACAAATTGACCTTCTGGGTTTTTCTTACTTTCACCACTCCATCTCTTATGTCCACACCTTTGCATTGGCTATTTCATCATGCCTGGTATGCACTCCCTTATCTCACTTCTACTTTTTAGAATTCTTTGTTTCCTTCAAAATTCTGTTCAAACAGTACCTTATATATCAAGCCTTTCCTCATAGCCCCAGCTGGTAGTCCCCCATTCTCTCTGCCATACATTTAATTTGTATTTATTTCTATATATTTTGTATATATTATTTATGTTTATGTTGTGTCCTCCAAGAGCCCCATAAGGACAAGAGCTATTTCAGTCGGTCCTTTGCATGTTCTCAATAAATGCTTGTTGATTGACTGATTCATTGAGTTACTTTACCCCAGGTGAAAAAAAAATTCTGGTTATAGCCTTCTAGTGAATCAGGTGATTTTTTTTTAGCTAGTCCATGACTATTCAAAGGACTTCCCATCCATCACAATTATGTGCATGTGTGTGCATGTGTGTGTGTATGCATGTGTGCATGCATTAGAACACCTCCATTAAAAACAGCTGTATCTCTGTGGGATTCTAGAAACTATACAAATTGTTCTCTAAGTGACTCTAATAGAGTAACATTAGAAAGGTGGGGTGAATAACAGAGGAGCCCAGATCTTATTAAGTCTTATTACAATAACATTCTCAGCTTTTTATGAATGACCATGTCATTTTTCTTTGTGGTTTAGTCCCAGGATTTCCCAGGAGAGTAACCAGTGAGATTCCATCCACTAAAATGTCCATTTAGCAATAGTGCCTTAGAGGCAGAATCGATGTCATTCTGGGGTTGAGATTGTTGCAGACAGTTAGCACTTAGGGATACATTAGCCACTCTTAAGTGTTTCAACGTGAACATGGTTGACAAAAGGGAGAAAGCTCCCTTCTTTCTCAGTCTTCATTTACCTTCTTAGTGGGCAATATAATATATGATATGGCATGACATGACATAATATGATGTGATATTATAATATGATATAATAATAGCATTTGTATAGCATGTAAGGTTTACAAAGCACTTTAATATTGTTAGCAAATTTGATCCTTAGGAGATAAGGCTATTATTAGTCCCATTTTAAAGATAAAGGAGCTAAAGCATAGGTGAAATGTCACAGAGTCACACAGCATCTGAGGCAAGATTTGAACTCAGGTCTTTCTGCCTCCAACTCCAGCACTCCACCCACTGCTCAATCCAACTGCCTAATAATAATTTACCATGTTCAAATAACTCAGTTTAAGTAGGCTTTAAGTATTTTCCATTTCTTTTCCTCAGATACCTTATTATTGTTACTAAAATCTGAATAATTATCCTCCTTTTCTGAAAAAAAAATGACTAAGTTAATTAATGAGGCCAGCTACCCTATCTTTAACTAAGAGAATGAAGTTGTTAAAGATATTCCAGAGAGTCAGTGTAGAACGTAAAAAATGGACAAGGTGCATTGATAACAAATCTGGGCTAATATGAGAAAGATTTAAGAAAATATTCAAAGTATGGAAAATAGTTCAGCGATGGGGAAAGCAGCAATAGGGGGAGATATATGAAATGAGTTCTAGGATAAATCAAGACAAGGGTGAATTTTTGAAACCCAGAGTGTAGTCAGGTGGTCCAGTGAAGAGAGGAGTGGCAGTGGAGTCAGGAAAATTCATCTTCCTAAGATCAAATTTGGCCTCAGACACTTACTAGCTGTGTGCCCTTGAGCAAGTCACTTAACCCTGTTTGCCTCAGCTTCCTCATCTGTAAAATGAACTGGAGAGGGAAATGACAAACCACTCTAAGAAAACCCCAACTGGGGGTCTTGAAGAGTCTGACATGACTGAAAAATGACTTAGCAACAACTATAGAGGGGACAATCATTTTGAGTTAAATAAGTCCCTGATTAACAAATCAGGCATAGTTAAGAGGAGAAGGTTTAGCTACAGACTTTTTGCATCCCTGGCATTTAAAATATAGACTTTATGATTTATGCAGCAATTAACTAGAGGAGTTCTATACACAAAACTGTAATGTGCTTAGGGTCAAATGTGGATTTTAGTCAACATAATGGTAAAAATCAAATAATGTTGTAAAGTCAGAAATTATCAGGTATCTTGGCAGAGGAAAGTATCTTTCAAAATATTTCTTTTAAAATATTCTCAGAACTTGTAGGATCACAAGATCTCATATGTAACCACTCAAAAAAAAAATCTGAGTTGAGACTGTTATTTCCTTTAAATCACACTATCCAGGGCAGGTTTGTCAAATGCAAGGTAATGTAGTAGATAGGGGCCTGGGCCTGGAGTCAGGAAGAGTTCAAATCCAATTTATGATACTTTCTAGCTATGTGACCCTGGGCAAGTCACTTGACCCTGTTTGCCTCAGTTTCTTCATCTGTAAAACAAACTGAAGAAGGAAATGGCAAACAATTCCAGAATCTTTCCTGAGAAAAACCCAAATAGGGTCACAAAAAGTCAGTAACTACTGAAATGACTGACAGAACAACAACAAAATGAACTTCTCCATGACAAGCACCCTTGAAAGGCCTCATAGGTACTGAACTGGTGGTACAGTGGATAGCATACTAGACTTGGAGTCAGGAAGATCTATGTTCAAATTCTGACTCACTTCTTACTTAATTGTAAAATCCTGGGCAATTCACTTACTCTCTCAGCCTCAGTTTCCTCATCTGTGAAATGGGGATAATAAGGGCATGGTTATTGTAAGGGTCTAATGAGATGATACTTTTAAAGTGCTCAGCCTAGTGCCTGACACATAGAAAGCACTTCCTTGCTCCCTAAAACTAAGTTTCTTTATCTGGAAATCCTATTGGATTAGGAATCTGAGGATCTTGACTGATATCTCAGCTCTGGCATATGCTAACTTTGTGATGTCAGGCAGTCTTCTACTGACTCAGTTTCCTAATATGTGCCATGAGGGCATTGGAATAAATGACCTCTAAGATCACTCTCAATCTCTGACTCTGTGGTCCTTTGAACACTTATACCACCTACCTCACAAGCCCTATATAGGGAAAATGCCTTATAAATATTAAGGTATTATATAAATGCAAAAATACAGCATAGCATCATGGATACAGGGCCAGTCTTGGAGTCAGGAAGGTCTGAGTTCAAGTCTTTGCCTCTGACATATACTAGTTAGTTATATAACTGTGGGGAAGTGGGCTGTGCTCCTGGAATATTCTCTAAAGCCACAGATTATAGAAGAGGTACCAATCTGTGCTGATTAAGAAAACTATTACATTAGGAGCTCCCTTGACAGGTAAAACCACAAAGTCATACACACACACGTGTGAATACGTATACATATATAAATACATTTAAATGGGTTTTTCTCCTTTTCTGAATATAGTTGGAGCTAATAATGATGATGGTGCCATTTCAATACTTTTATTCCTGCTGATTAAAAAATAAATTGCCTCAGTTACCTTTACTTCAAAGGTTCATGGTGTCTCCCACCACCCTCAAAGACTACAACTCCAACAGCACAGATTGGTCAATGTTCTTTGAGATTTGTTGGAGCTCAAAAACCCATTCGTCTCTACCAGGATTTCTTAATCTGTAGTCCACAAAATACATACACACACTCACATGGTGTTATGTATATATGTATGTGTGTGCATATGTGTATATATTGTGTGTTTGTATATGTGTGTGTATGTACCAACCCCTCCTATGTGCCAAGCTCTGAGGATTCAAAAGAGAAGCAAAAAATGATCCACACCCTTAGAGAGCTCAAAATCTAATGAGGGAAACAAGAAGCAAATAAATACATACAAACAAGTGTTATAGAGCAGGACTTCTTAACTTTTTCCATTCATGACCCCTTTTTAAATTTTTTTTTTTTAAGCAATCGGGGTTAAGTAACTTGCTCGAGGTTACACGGCCAGTTATTTCTGGGTGTGGTGCTGAGTATCTGAGCCTGGGATTCCATCCAGGTCATCCCAACACTGGAACCAGTGCTCTTCCTCACTGAGCCACCTGGCCGCCTCTCACTGAGCCACCTGGCCACCCCTCATGACCCCTTTTTGCTGTGCAAATTTTTACATGACCCTGGGTATATAGGTATATAAAATGGGCATAGAAATCAAACATTTACTGATAATGAGTCATAAAGAAATTTATTTTAAAGTAATTGTTTGGTATATGTATAATTTTACCATTTATTAAAGACAAAAGGAAATTTGCATGCTAAAGAGGTGGATGTGTTTGTTTATTTTTACTCAAAGAATTAAACCGAGGCAGCTAGGTGGTTGTAGCAGCAAGCACCCCAAGCGTCCTCAGGGTTTGCAGCTACCACAGGTTCTTGGATCTGCTTTGTTAAAGGAAAGCAACTCAAAATGGGTTAACAAGCTTACTTTAATCAGTCAGACATATATCGTTTACCTTGTTCAGGAGAAAAGGTCAGCACCCTGAACCTCAAAGTATACAGGCATAATTATCAAGACAGAAA
>NW_027187372.1:24478898-24489427 GCF_028583685.1 Petaurus breviceps papuanus
ATCAAGTAGACAGATTTCCAAACTGTCCAACCATTACATCCATACCCAGTCAACATCTGGGTTTCCACATTCTGGGTTTTTCAAAGCCGGGGGACTCTCAACAACGGCTTCCCAGAATTCAGATCAAATCACAGAACACTTCTCAAAGTGAGTCCCAAAAACAAAGCTACACATCAGGGCTTATATAGCCTTCTCCTGGCTCAGAGAATGTAACAACCTTATTGACTCACTGGCCAATCAAGAAGTATCTACTGAAAAACAAGCCTCCCCCACCCCAGGCTTCAGGTGCACATTAGCCTAGGGGCAGGGAAGATCTTTAAAATTTACATTCTTATTACAGTGGTGCAGTGAAGAGAGCA
This sequence comes from Petaurus breviceps papuanus, assembly GCF_028583685.1. Taxonomy (NCBI): domain Eukaryota; kingdom Metazoa; phylum Chordata; class Mammalia; order Diprotodontia; family Petauridae; genus Petaurus; species Petaurus breviceps. The sequence continues at coordinate 24,479,258 of NW_027187372.1, forward strand.
CCAGCCTGGAGTCAGGAGGATCCAAGTTCAAATTCAGCCTCAGACACTTAACACTTACTAACCATGTGACCTTGGGCAAGTCACTTAACCCCAATTGCCCTGCCTTCCCCCCTCAAAAATAAAAATAAAAGAATTAAATCTTGGTTGCATCTTTGATACTGAAGGATGTAGAGTACCTTCAATGGTTTTCAGAGTTGATCAATATTTCAATTTTATAATTGTCAATGTGATGTGCAAAACCAATGTGGCAGTAAAGTTGTTCAATGCAACAAGGGCATGTGTTACCAGAAACACTTCAGATTCATTACACATTTTATTTGAATTAAATTTTTTGTCATTGCATGTTCAGAAACCTTTTACTGTTGCCAAATTGTTCAAGACACCCCCACACACACACACACACATTGAGTTACATGCCCCATATGGGGTTGCAACCCACAGTTTAAGAGCTATGAGGATTTAATAGGAAGTAAATAAGACAGGGTAAGAATTAAAATTAAAAGGTCCAGAAAATCCAGTAAGCACAGAAGAGAAGGGAGAGCATTCCAGGCAGTGAGGAAGAGCTAGAGAAAATGCCTGACACCAAGACATGGGTTGTCTTGTTTTTGGAACAACCAGGAGGCCATAGGGAGCCAATGGTGTTTATTTAGTAGGGAGGTAACATGATCAGATCTGTGCTTTAGGAAAATTACTTTTTTTGGCTGAATTTTTTTAATGGCTGAATGGAGGATGGATTGGAGTAAGGAGAACATGAAGCAGGCAGACCCACCAATGGATTACTGCAATAGAATCATCATGAGATGTTGAGGGCCTGCACTGGAGTGGCAGTTGTATCAGAGGAGAGATGTATTCAAGGGATGGAACAAAGGTGAACTCTACAGTCCTTGACAGCAGATTAGATATGAGCAGTAAGAGATGGTTCTGGAGGACTGGGAGGATAGTGGTGCTCCTTTGTAGTTGTAATTGTTATGGTAATTATTGACAGTAGTAAGGAAGATAGGAAATAGACAAGATTTTGGGTGAGAGAGAGAGAAAGAGAGAGAAGGAAAGAGGATAAATCACAGATAGAAGCAACAGATGACACATAAATAGATAACTGTATTTCACTATAATTAGTTTCCTTTGTAATCCTATTTGGGGCATTGAAAAACCTTTTTTCTGAGAAGGGGTCCATAGGTTTCAATGGATTGCCAGGGAGGTCTTTGAATCACAGTAGGTCAGGATCCCCTGATCTCTAGTTAGTCTGATGAGGAATCCCCTCACACAATGGATAGATACATTGGACTTTTCCCAGCTGGCAGGATCTGCAAGAGGTCACAGTCTGTTGACACAGCCTTTGAGAACTCAATGTTCCCTCCATGACATGATGAGGTATCAAAGGGAGACTTTAGTTGATAATAAATATATTCCAAATACTGTATCTATAGTACCTTCAATGATTATGACCAAAGAAAAACTATCACCAACTTACATTGCTCAGTAGGAGATCATTCAGGCATCAGTCCAGTATGAACCTAGGGGAAAATGGAAAAAAATACCACATGTCATTTGTATGTCTCTTTATAATGTTAGAATTGTAATTATTTCTATATAGATCTTTCTTAACTCTCCAAGGTTACCAACTCCTTGAAGGCAAATGGGTCTCATTTAATATTTCTAACTTAAATATTAAATGAGAAACATTAAAAATCAACATAAATGACTAAACTTGATTAGAAATCATTTGCATTTTAATTAATTAATTTAAAAGTACAGTTTCATGTTTTTGCAATCTTTCCCCAAGTCCTCATCAAGACTATTTTTCCATTCATTCCCCATTACTTTTTACTTTTGTTCAAATAATCATAGGTAGTATATATTCCATTCTTCTGCATCAGCTTTTTACAAATTTTGCATTATTTTATAAATGCTTTTTTCAGATTCATTGTATTCTTCATACTTGCCCATCCCAATTGCATTAATATTCCATTAAGTTAATCTATCACAATTGACAACCACTGTTATATTCGGTTTGTAATATTCTATCATCCTTTAGTTATTCTACTCATACTGCTTTTGAGGTTATATTTTGTTTGCAGAAAGATATATGTTATTTTAATGTAATTTTTTTTGCTATTCTTCTAATATGTACTTTACTTCAGTACCTTTATATTCATACTCAGTTCTTCTCTGGAAAGACTCACCACCATGAATTTAGTTTTTTCTATTCTGCTAGTTCTATTCCTCTGGGTAGATCAGAAATTCTGCTGTTTGCTCTCTTTTAACTTCTGCTTTCAAAATTTTTATCTCTCTCTTACACCATTCAGGAACATCTTGCTTCACTTTCATGTTCTCTTGTAGATAAGTGTTCATCAGGTTATTGTTCAAATTTCTTTTGTCTTGAAATGTTTATCTATAGATATTTGCAACATTTTAAATATCTTATTACTAATATTCCTTATTGATTTCAGTACCTTTGCTGTTGATTTTTCTACATGTGCTCTGAATTTTTTTTACTGATTTTTTTTTCTTCCTGAGATATTTGGTGACTTTGGTCTTTTTTTCTCACTTTCTTGTATTTTCCTGTCACTTTCTGATTTCCCCCTCTTTAAAGATGGGTTTATGTCTAAAACTATACCTCAAACCTATATCAGCCTCCTCTCAAGGGGAAATTCACTTTTCATTGGCCTCATAATATAGTTATGTTGATTGAAATGAAGAATGGTTATTTTATAGCATATTTCCAACCCAAGTGTTCTTCAGGATCATTGAAGATGGTCTATATAGTACAAATAAAAGAGAAATTCTCACTCATCAGAGAGGATCTCTAAATATTCTTGCTGGTCTATGATATGATTTCACTAAGTCCTAAAGCATAACAGCACAGTACCTTATATGTAACAAGAATTTGTTAATACATACACACACACACACACGCAGAGTTTGTTAAACTCATAAATGTTTGTTGAATTAATTTGAATTGAATTGACCAATAGAGTCTTCCCAATAATGTGATCTATACTCACTCAAAACATAGAGTCACCCAGAATGTAAAAAATTAGTATATGAAAAATGGTATCAGAGAGAGGCATTGCAAATGTAGAATGAGCTGACCCAAGCTTTAAATAAAAGGATGACATCAGTATGGATTGTACTGGGGAAATTGTGTAGAATTTTTAATAATTCCAGTTGGTTTGATGTCGCAAAATAGTCTCAAAGAGATGCTTGGATAGCGCAAGTGTTACATTGGCATCAATAAAACAGTACAAAAAAAAAAAAAAACAGGAAAACCATAGAAATACCTTAAGCAAGAAGGGATCTTCCATGGAAGATCTGTGGATAGGCATAAACAAGAATCCCACAGGATGCTCTCACCTGTGGTTAGGCAGCCATCAGAATAAGTAGAGAAAAAGGCCACATTGTTAAGATTATGAATTCATTTGTGTTTTACTATAATTTAAATCTCAAATAGTAAGTAACAGAGCTGGAAACCAAGCCTAGCTCTGTCACATCACAATAATTATGGTAGATTAAGAGTTTGGAGGAACCTACTTTCATGATCACCTGGTCATTTTACAGATGAGGAAACTGAGACTCATAGATGTTAAGTATATAGCTCAATGTCACACAGCTAGTAAGTGAAGAGTCAGGGTCTGAACCTGAGTTAACTAACTCCAAAACAATTCTTCTTTCCATTATACAAAACAGTCTTATGATTTCAAAGCCAAAAAAAAAAAAAACCAACTCTATCATGAAGACAAGGGATAAAATGTGTGGATGTATTTAAGATTTGCATAGAGAAGGAACCTGATAAATGTGTGTTAAATGGATGAAAGAATGAATTGAAGGAAGTCTATTACATGCTGAAAACAGTAGAGAAGGAAATTATTTTTAATTGAGTGAAGTTTTACAAAGGGACTCTCCACACTTCTTCACCAAATGACAAGGGCAATGAAACCATATGTCTTTTGTGAAAGATGAGAAGGCATACATAAAAAAAGTTTAAAAGTTCAAGTAACATTGAACTATATCTATGAATGAATGGAAAACTACTGGCATTGGCAGAGGATAAAAACCATTTGATCCAACTGTACTTAGGATACATGATTAAAAGGGATAGTATGTCTATTTCAGATCTAGAAATAAATGTGAGCATAGAAGCAATGTCACAAAGAATAAAAGGAACCCAGAAAAAAAGAAAGAATGCATTTGCATGCATTTTCAAGAGAATTTCAAAAAATCCCACCTGTGTTTGTATCCTCATCAAAATAGAAAAGCAAATTCACTAATTTTCTAAATGCTAAATTTATTTTTCCCTCTTCTCTTCTGCTTGCGGAATTGGCCCAAGGGGAAAAAAAGAAATCTTGTATGAAGTAGATTTAAAGGGAAGGCTCTGGCAGAATGCTTCAGGCCAGTCTATAATCCTGCCCCTGGAGCCATACAATAACACTGAGAGGAAATATTGTTAGAGGCAGCAAGACAGTGAGGGGAGAGAAACACAAGCTAAGAGAGAAAGAGAGCAGGCCATTTCCTTTACTTTTGTTTTTAAAAGAGGGAATGATCATTTTCAATCATGGCTGAACAACATGTAACCCTGAGAAAGTAATAGAAGTGCTATAAAGTTTCTTGCCCCATGTTTCACTACTGCTCCTTCACCTCTTTTTCTACTTTTCTATTCTCTATTCTCCCATTGCCTCTCTCTCTCTCTTTCTCTCTCTCTCTCTTTCTCTCTCTCTCTCCTTCTCTCTCTCTCCTTCTCTCTCTCTCCTTCTCTCTCTCTCCTTCTCTCTCTCTCTCTCCTTCTCTCTCTCTCTCTCCTTCTCTCTCTCTCTCTTTCTCTTTCTATCTCCCATATCTCCTATGCCTTATACTTCCTGGTTAACACCTAGTAAACAAAACTTTACATAAAGCTCTTTATTACAATAAAATCCAGTATTGATCATGAACAGTGTTGTTTGTTCGGTGGTATAAAAAAAAAACATTGCTGCCCACTCTTCCTATGGCTAGCAGATCACTATATTCACTATGGGTAAGAGGAAGACTGGCAAGATTTTGATCAAGTCAAGTGCAGATTTAAAGGATGAAGAAGAATAACCCTAGCAGTGATAGAATAGGAGGGAACCCAAAAGATCTGTAACTTTCATGTGGTGACACAAATTGGAAACAAAATAAAGGCAGACCTTGGTGATGTCCTACTCCAGAATATTGATTTGCCAGAGCTTAGCTACCTATATCACATATAATAAGAAGTAAGAGAAGAGCAAGGATGACTTAGCTCTACTGTTGGGTCCAAGAGCCAACAGATTGGCGTTAGTCCTTGGTGCTGAAGAAATAAGTTCCCCTAACTTATGGTTGCATGGAAGGAAGAGTCAATCGACCATTAAATAATTATATTAATCCATATGCATTTAGTAAGTGCTTACTGTGTTCCAGGAAGCTGTACACTCTTCTAAAAAGAAAAAAAAGGCCTTCCACTTAAATATCCCATACTAAGAAAATTGATAAACTGATATAATAATTTAGAAAAGAAAGTAACTTGCATGGATTTGGGGAACCCCAGTCAACTATTTTCTCAGGTATAGGATGTGGTGGAGTAAGCCTGGTCCAACATTGGTTTACCTCAAGAAGTCGTTTCATCAAAGAGGACATGACCACTATCAGAAGATAACGGGATTTTAGAATTGGAAGACACATTTAAAATCAGTTCAGTCCAATTCCCTTATTTTTCAGATGAAGGCCAAAGAGCGGAAGTAACTTATACAATGTCACACAGTTAGTAAATGGCATAGCTGAAATACAGAGCTAGATTTTTATAGTAGGCATACCTTTCTATTATAGCACATTTCTTACCCATCATATTGATATATATATATATACATATATATATATATATATATATATAAATTTCTAGGACATCAAGAAAAAAGAAATGCCTGAAAGATCATTCATGCTCAATTGTGTCCAGTATAATTTGAGTATATGCCAGCTATTTTAGTTGTTAAATAAGGTCATGGCCTTACAGAGAAAAACCTCATCTATCATGTGCCACTTCTTCAATTATAGTATACACATTTATATGAGGCTTTAAGGTTCAAAAATGCTTTACATGTATATTATCCATATGATCCTAATTAAAATCCTATGTTTTCTATTGTTATCCCCATATTAAATGAGGAAACCAATGCTCAGAGAGCTTAAGTGACTTGTCAGGAGAATTAATAAATTTCTGAAGCAGGATTTGAGTTCAGAACTTCCTGACTTTGGGTCCAGAGCTTTATCAACAATACCAAGATAACTTCTATAATATTTAGCTTAAGTCAAGGTCTTCACCTGGGGTCCAAAATCCCCAAAAGAATTTATAGATTCAGGGGTTTTGTGAGCTTGGATGATTAAAAAAATAAAATTATTTTTCTTAGCTTTTAGTTTCCTTTCTATGTATGTATATACTTTTGCATTTAAAAATATTATTTTGAGAAGAGGTTCATAGGTTTTACTAGACTCCCAAAAGACTCCATGACATACAAGTTTTTAAAAATTGTCTTCTTGTACAAAATTACTAATACGTATAACCTAGTGTATGTCTCCATACAAAAGTATCTGATAAGAAGAATATTTTGTTTATATTGAACAAGCATGCCTTTGATTGAACATTGAAAGTGACTCTTCAACCAACCTCAAAGGCTAATGAGACAATATCACCTTTTTATTCTTAAAATACAAATAAATACTCATAGGTTTCTGTTTATTACAACAGGCATTCATATGATACATTTTGCTTCTTATATCTTTCCCAGATTAGGAGAATTTCTAAATGATTTGAAAATAACAGTTTTTCCTTTGGATCCCAATGTTTATCATAGTACCTGGCATATGTGCTTAATAAATGTTTGTTGACTGACTTGTAGCTTTCTATAACAAAAAGACTTCCCCGTTTTCTTTAAATCTACTTCTCTGTCTCCTTTCCAATCAAAAAGTAAAATGTTAATGAAGAAAAATATTGGGGCCCTGAAGAATGTCCTGTGTTCTATCCTATCTCTAGCCAATTTCAGAAATGGGGAAGGAAATTCCTCATTAACTAGGATTTTGCTGCAAATGGACGTAACACATCAAGTCATCACAGTGCTGTCTACCTGTTGGTCTAAGCTCATTGACATTTTCTCTAAGGTGCTCAAGAGACAGGGAGAAGGATAACCCATCAGCTGCTAAAGTAATCACAAAAGAGTTCAAGAAATTATACTCTAAGGTGCTGCCATTTCATATGAAATAATTGAGTGCTGAAAGGGGCAGAAAAAATTACTTTCCTGAAAAGAATGAGAGTTAAATCAACTGCAAAGTATTTCGTCTTTCAGAGATGAATACTTTGACACTTGAAAGGAGAAGGAAAAGAACTTTAATTAAAACTGACAAAATATATATGTAACAAAAACACATACATCAGATGGAATATGTAATCACTATAGGACAGAAAATTAATTGTGCTACAAAACAAATTTAGATTACCTGTAAAGGGTATAAGGTGATATCTTGTGAACATTTTGATGTTTTGAAGGAGTAAATTTTTAAAAAATACTACAATTTATTAAAAACTGATCATATGTAACATTGAAAAAGCAATTTCAAGGTCATAGATTGAAACAGAGGATTGTTTTGTGTTAAATCTGTAGGGCATTATGATCCCTCTGCTCATTTGCATGGAACTATTTTAATGGGTATTAAGTGACTTGATTTCTTAGGGGAAATTCAGTAGTTGTTACTTCACAAGTGAAAGGCGAATCACTAAGTGTCAGGAAGCTTTGATTTAAGTCACTGAAACAAGTTAGAGAGATTGGAAAGGTTAAAAGCTGAAGCTGAGGCTGAAATCGTCATGAAGAGGTAAGAGGAGAAGACTCAATATGGGGTTGAAAAGCATTGCTGCTAGAGCTATTAAAAAAAAACAGGAGTAGTCAGCTGATGAAAAACTAAGGTCCTTATTGATTTAATAAAGACTAGAGTCCTGGCTATTGTTGTCTCTTTAGTTTGAGAGAGAAAACCTGAAAGGAAAAAGATTTATGCAGCTATATACCTGTATGAAGAGAAATGCTGAGATCTATTTGGACAGCTCAGGATGCTGGTACATAAAGAGTCAAAGACACTCAAAGAGTCTGCCTGAGCTGTTTTGCTAAAACTTCTTATTGGACAATGAATGGCAAATGAATGAATAACTAGTCTGTACTACCCAGAAATTGCCAGTCTGATAACTTTGCATTTCTCCAGCCTAACGGAAACCAATAGCCAATTCAAACAAGGCAACACTTTCCCAAGACTCCTTCAAAATTTCTATTTAAAGATGACTATAAGTTGAAAGAACTTATAAATGTTACATGATTTGGAGAAAAAAAGAGGAAAAATCTTGCCCACCTGGAAAGTGACTCCATGTGGTGCAGATGTTACTGAATAAACCAACAACATCAAAGCCCATAGTCTAGAGTTGTGAGTTACCCCAAACATATGGATTTTTTTTTATTTCATATGTTTCCCTTCCAGGTTTCTGTAAGTGTATGTGCCTGTTCTCCCCCATAGATCTTGAATTCATTGTTGGGAAATTGTGACCCAGGATTACATGTAAATCTTGACATATTTATGACTTCTGCATTTTGCTTTAGCATATAGTAAATAGCTGTGATATTATTACTTATTTTGTCTCATTGCTAAGTAAATTGTTTTGTTTAAGATCCAAAAGGGCCACTATTGCAAGTGACTGGTTTGTGTACATGAAAGTACATTGATGGGGGCTTAATAACAATTATACTACTAGTAGTAATAACAACAACAGTAATAATGATAATTAGCATTTATATAATGATTGAAGATTTGCAAAGGACTTTAAAAATATTATCTTATTTATCTTCAAACAACCCTAAAAGGTAGTTGCTATTATTATCTACCTTTTACAGATGAGAAATTGAAGCAGAGAGAGGTTAAGTGATTTGCCCAGAGATAAATAGCTGAAAAGTATGTGTCTAGATTTGAGTTCAAATCTTCCTGATTCTAGGTCCGGTGATCTATTCACTATGAAACCTGGTTTCCTAATGGTAAATAAGGGGAGGGTATTACTCCTCAACAGTGTTAACTCTAGGATTCTAATAGTGTTTGAATTTAAATGTATGGTTGTGGTCCTTCTCTGAGAAGCTAAACCTTCCAGGGTGAGAGCAAGTTAGAGAATGACAGCTTAGAGAATAAGAAGATGCCCACATAAAGTATAAAATACTATATAGTGGATGCAGACACTTCCTCTCTCCACATTACATATATAGATTTCAATCTGCCCAAAGTGCACAACTCCAGTGTGAAGAATAATTGAGTGTCAATCCTTCTCCCCACAAAACTCACCTTTTTCTCTCAAACTGACATTCCTCCTGAACTCTGCCTTCTCTGATTCTCTGATTATATCTCCTCTTTTTTTTTCTCCCCACTCCCCACAAAAGATAATTCTGCCCAGTGGTGAGGATGTGACCGTTCCTTGAAAATGGACCTGCGAAAAGAATATAAACCTTCACTAATCCCTTGAACTTGCATGCAAAGTGATGACTCAGACAGGCAAAGGAGATGTCATCATACACAAGCAGAGTGCATTTGGATGCAAGGATGACACATGTACTATAAACAGGAGTGTAGAAGGATGGTTTTATTTGGGGATACAATGAAGCAGCATGGAAAATCAAGTCACAGCCTGTAGTGTAATGCCAAGGAAAGGCAACTTCCCAAGGTCCAGAATACCAGCTTAGGTGCTCTCCATTTTACTCAGTGACAAACCAAGAACAGAGAAGATCAAAACATGACATCATTCCAAATACAGCATTTACTAAGGGTGATTAAATAATCTCCAAGTACTACCCCACCCCAGGACCTTCCAATCATTCAATCAATTACAAAGTCCCTCTTCTAAATACTTCTCCACCCCTAGGCTATACCTTCATTTAGTCCACCACAAAGCCCCTCTTCTCAAATGGAGATTAGTTTCCAAACATAAGTAAAGTACATTCATTTGTTCAACCATAGAACACAAAAAGATCAAAAGTTCCCCACCCCTGGATCACAATTGAATTTACCCCAGAGTTACATCAAGTTTAAGCACAGCACTTAATACCCAAATGGAGGTCTTTTCTTCATCTTGACAGGAGGCAAGTTCTCAGCAATCTTAGTGCCTGGGGA
>NW_027187372.1:24494427-24514229 GCF_028583685.1 Petaurus breviceps papuanus
AGCTCAGGGGGCAGGTCTCAAAAGTCCAGGGCAATTCAAAGTAGCCCTCAGCAATCCTTCTCAGTCTCTCTCTCTGCCTCCACAAGGTGCTGCTTCCAAAAAGTTCTTCTGCCTTTCTCTTGTCTCTCCAAATCTACATCACCAGCTCCTCCCAGTTCGTGTCTCTCTTTTCAAGTCAACAAGTCCATCCCACAGGTGGGATTAACAAGCTCTGGGTTTTAACACAATCAATTTGAAAAACCAAGCCAATACAGGGGAATCTTTAAATGCCATTACTATCACACAGCCCTCTTTGGCTAAGCAGATAAACCCTAAGGAGACATCTGAAGGTTCAAAGGTTGTAACGTGACTAATGTCAGACAGCTAGGAGGAGTCAGAGGATACATCTGAACACATCTTTTGCTGATTCCATGCCCAACATTCAGTCCACTGTATCAGGCTGCCTCTATTTGTGGGTAGCCACAAAATAATTCAGCATTTCAATCTAAACTATTTCCTCATTGTTTTGTTTTGGTAGAGGGAAGGAGTGTTGTATGAGTGAGTTCTTTTTATGTTTGCATATTTTTATGTCACTTGTTAACTAATTCTACACATTATTACCCAATCAGGGAGTTAAGGACTTTCTCTTTGGATTGCAATTACAGCACACCTTATAGAAGTCAAGCTCTGATCCCTCCTTAATCCACAACATTAGATTTCATCCAGGTCTGTAGCCTTATACCTGACAAAGGAACACATCAAAATGATGGTAAGGACTCAGCTTCTCAGCATTGTTTCCTGATGAGAGAGGAAACATCATGGGTCACATTTAAAAAAGAAGTGAGATCCTTCTCCATTTGGTAAATGGAGAGGCAATATATTATAGTGGGATATAGTGGGGGAAGCACTCAGTTTGGAGTCAGGGCACCTACGTTCAAATCTTGGCTCTATGGGCATCCAACCTATGTGACTTAACTCATCCAACCATACAGTAATTGGATTGATTGTAGGAATCTAAAGTTACTCTCAGCTTTAAATGTATAATCCTAAATCTAGGAAGAAACATTCAGAATCCACAGGAATCTAAGCCTCTTGCCACCTTGCTAGCCTCCTTTAGAACTTACCAGGCAATTATACAGAAATACAAAGATGGGCCCTTGTAATTAACAATAATGATGATGATAGTTAACATTTGTATAGTGTTTACTATGTATCAGGCATTGTGCTAAATAATTTACAATTATTATCTCATTTGAGTTTCACAACAACCCTGGGAGGCAGGTGCCATTATTCTCACCATTTTACAGATAAAGAGACTGAAGCAGAAAGAAGTTAAGTGACTTGCCCAGGGTCACACAGTTTGTGAGTATCTGAGGCTGGATTTGAACTCTGATCTTCCTGACTCAGGTCCAGCTCATTCGGTATTTATATTATCACCAGCATGTTCTTTGTTGTTCACAGCTGGGAAAGACCATGTCTTTAAAATCAGCATTGGTCTGAAGATGCTACATGTGACTACAAATCACAGACACGAAATATGGTCTAAGCAAATCTAACATTATAAAACTAACAGACAATTGAAATGTACCTGGTAGGTGACAACAGCTAGGTGGCACAGTGGATAGAGTGCCAGGCCTGGAGTCAGGAAGTCTCATCTTCTTAAGTGCAAATCTGGCCTCAGACACTTCCTAGTTGTGTGATCCTAGGCAAGTCACTTAACCCTGTTTGCTTCAGCTTCTTTATCTGTAAAATGAGCTGGAGAAGGAAACAGCGAACCACTCCAGTATCTTTGCCAAGAAAACCCCAAATGGAATCACAGAGTCAGATACAATTAAAAAACTTAACACGGTAACAGCAGCCTATCTTAAATGATACCTTCAATTCAAGGAAAGAATTTATCCCTCATTTCTTTGTATCACAGATAGGGACTAACCTAATCTGAAAAGGAAGTTGACCAATTATACAATAAAAATGAGAGACAACAGATAAACATTCTCCATGCTATACTGACACCTTGTATGACTTAGATGAAGGTCAAGTATATTAAAGCAAATGTGTATGGAGGACTTATTAGAAAATATGGAAACGAGGGGCGGCTAGCTAGCGCAGTGAATAAATGGCTGGCCCTGGAGTCGGGAGGACCTGAGTCCGGTTCCAGCCTCAGACACTTAACACCCACACAAAAAAAAAAAAACTAGCCGTGTAACCTTGGGCAAATTACTTAACTCCAATTGCCCCCCAAAAGGCAAAAAAAAAATGGAAACGAATCTTCCAGGAGGAGAAAGAATGAAGAAGGTTGTAAATTGTATAAGGAGGAAGAGGGAGAGGAATCACGTTGATGAAATTGTGAATCAACCATGGTACTGAAGTATGCCTTTATACTTGTTTGACAGGTGAAAAAGAAAGTTCGGTTTATTTTTGTTTTTTCATAATGAAGTGAATTTGTCCAATACTTCCTCAAAATCTTGAATTCAAGGAAACCAAATCTCCTGAAGTGGCATGAAGAACTTTAGCTTGTAGATGACAAAGAAGCACTTTTTTTTTTTTAATGTAGCAGAAGGAGACCTGCAGAGGACCTCATTAGAATTATGGTTCTGCCACTTATTTCTCTGTCTTTCAAGAATATGTGGGTGATTTTTTTTTGCAAAGGACTCAGATCCCTAAAATATGTGAATGTGAGGTTAACAGATCAAACCTGTAATGCTCCTTATGTGACACCCAGATCGCTCCTGAAGATCAGGAGACAATCAGAGGGTCTCTGATGACCCAGGAGCAGATGTGAGGATAAATCCTGAGCTGAAAAATCTTCCTTAGGAACTTGTGCTAAGATCAAAGAGAAGTATTTCCCCTCGATACATGGCAAGTGGGAGTTCGGGAAACACGTCGCTCCTTGTATCATTTCACCATCCCGCTGAGCTCGCAACTTTTGACACAGCTGCAGCTGGGATAGGCTGAATTTACAAGTGCTGTTGACCTCGTTGTCAAGGGAAGTAAAGGAGATTTGGTTCCACTCACCACCCCTGCACTTGACATCATCATTTGACAAAAGAGAAAGAACATCTGAAAAGAAATCACGGCGTTGACCCTAGTGGGGGCTTCCTGTCATTTGATGTTAATGCAGTTTCAGTGCTGTCTTATTTACTGAAGGGGGGGGGGGGGCACGGACTAGTAGAGGGGAGGGGGAGAACACATCCTAGAGATTCCAGACTTCTCACTGAAACATGTCAGAGTGATGCTAGACATTCCTTTTCCCAGTGGGTCACCCAACCGACCAGGGACGCCATCGAAAGAGAAGAATTTAAATGCCCTTGTTTGTCATCTCCTTATCCCAGATGCATTGTTTGTATGTATGTGCTCGTATGTGTGCGTGGGTTTGTATATGTGTGTGTGTCTAGTCTATATTCACTACCTGGTTACCTTGTTTCTATAGCTACTAATAGCAGAGCTACCCTCAAAATTATAATGGAGTTTGTCATTCTTCGTCTTGTTTTAAAGGGAAGAAAAAGAAAATTGAGTACTTGAAAAGTTAGTGAATTTCTGCTTTCTAATTGCTTTGCTCCTGATGAAGACTCCACTTTACTGGAGTTGTTTTTATTTCATTTGAAATGAAACTGCCTTCATTTCCACAATTAGATCACGCGGCGGATAACTTTATCTTTCTTTGGTCTGGACTGGGAGGAAAATAAACAATTATTTCCCTTTCCCATTGGCAGAGGGGGATAATAAAACCCACATGTGCCCCATTTGGATCTTTCATATAACACTCTGGATGGAAACAAAACGTGTGAGATTCATTTCAATTAAATTTTCTTAATAGAAAATGCACTGCTGGAGGTATGGCAAATAAAAATGTCCCTTTTGTGCCTGGAAGGCAGAAAATAGTTGAGCAAATTTATGGTAAAGCAAAATTTTTTCTATCGATCAATCCCTAGAGGGGCATTAACTACCCTTAAGGGAGCCTATTGCGGAAGATGGCATAACTGACATGTATAAAAGACTCAGTAAGAGCTGAAGAGTGGAGGGAGGAAATGGAACACTTTAACATTACATCCCGGTCATACCAAGGTCCATTGACCCTGTGTTCATTCCAGATAATTAATTTACAACACATTAAACCTCCATGTGAAGAAGGATGTTATGCATCAATTGTGTAGGAATAAAAAGTGTTATTGATTTAGGATTTCTACTGTATCATGTGCTGACAGAAAGGGGGAAAGGGGCCTCACAACAACAATCTTGCTGTATCTCAAAGATGGAAGAAACTGGTTTTGAAGGACGAAATTGTTAAATCAGTACACTCTTCTCCCCATTGAATTGAAATGATGTTGACCACAAAAAGAGGGATGTAGGAGAAAATAGGAGCATAATTAGAACAAAACAAAATATCTTATATAAATATTGACAACTAAAGCTCTTTAGAAATCAAACTGTTGGAGGTGATAATGATCTCTTTTACAGTAAAGGTCTAAAATAGCATCTAGAAATTGGACACATTATTTATTATTTGCTAAATAAAATATGAGTATACCATTAATCCCTCACTAAAGCTCTCAAGGCGGCAAGGAGGTGACCCTGGACTCTAGAAACCTATGCCAGTGGGCTTCAACTATGCTAGCTGCAAAGGCTTTGATCTGGCACCAAGTGATGGCCTATTATCAGATCAGCATAACTCAATTTGGAGAAGTTTATCACCGTGGTCTTTCATACAAGCTGACTGACATTTTTTGAGCTACAACAATTCAAGAACAGGGTCATGTAAAGCCTGGAATAGTTACAATCTACAATTAGAATAGAGGAACCCATACATAGTGTTTAGCACACAGTTTTTGGCATATGATAGTTGCTTATTAAATACCTGATGACCTGACTTGACTGATATGAGGCAGCATGGCACAGTGGAAAGATCACAAGCTTGGGAGTCAAAGAGTCTGTGTTTGTATTCCAATTCTGCCATCGTGTGAATTTGCAAAAAATTCTTCCTCTCTCCTACTCAAGAACCTTTGATGGCTCCTTCTTACTCCTAGAATAAAATATGGATTCCTCAGTTTGACATTTGAGGCTCTCCACAATCTGGCTCCTCCCTACCTTCTTCATAGCGTTAGGAATACTTGCTGTTCTTTATAAATTACTTTCTACCTCTTCTCTCATTCTCCCAAGCCTGGAATATACTTCCTCTTCTTCTCTGACTGATGGAATCCTTATTTTTCATTCAAGGCTTAGCATAAATACCACCTCCTAGAGGAAGCCTTCCTGGAATCACACCACTCTCTCACCATCTCCCCCCCCCCCCCCCCCCCCCCCCCCCCCCCCCCCCCTGGAATATACTTCCTCTTCTTCTCTGACTGATGGAATCCTTATTTTTCATTCAAGGCTTAGCATAAATACCACCTCCTAGAGGAAGCCTTCCTGGAATCACACCACTCTCTCACCATCTCCCCCCACCCCCTACCCCCCCACCCCCACCCTGCCAGGTGTTATCACCTTCTCCTTCCTCAAATTATCTTGTATTTACTTATCTGTGTATATGTTGCATCTCCCCAGTAGAATGTAAGGTCCTTGAGGGCAGAGTCTGTTTCGGTTTTTTTTCTTTCCATTACCAGTGCTTTCTATATAATTAATATTTTGTAAATGTTGGTTGACTTGAATATATTTGACTAGAGAGTGAAAATTGTGCATTACTCTCACACCCTTCTAGTTGTTTCACCACTCAAATACTGGAGCTCCCTTTAAAACCTTTTGTTCATGTCTCACACCATTCAAGAGTCAGACACTATTAACAAAGAATCATAGGACCCTGGACCTAGAGATAGAAAGAACAGTAGGGGCCATCTAGTCCAACACCATCAGTTTATAGAGGAAGAAATTAAAGCCACAGAGGTTGTGTGAATTGTCCAGAGTCAGGTAGTTAATGACTAAAGCAGGTTTTGAACCCAGGTCCTCTGATTCCAAACCTATTGCTCATTTCCATTTTTCTACTTTGTCTCTTCCCAGTTCCAGTTTGTCAGTTTTCCTTGCTTCTTATTAATGTGATTCTTTCTTTTAAGTTTGTTATTTGAAAATTTCTTATGCCTCACCAATATTTAGTATACTTAAAGTGGATTTTGACAGAAACAGCATAACACTAATGCATTACATGTACCCCAATGCAGCTTGTTGTCTTTGTTGGTCAGTCTCTTTCAGTTGTATCCAATTCTCCACAAACTTGTTTGGAATTTTCTTGGCAAAGATACTAGAGTGGTTTGCTATTTCCTTCTGCGGCTCATTTTATAGATTGGGGAAAACTGAAACAAACAGGATTGAGTGACTTTCCCAGGGTCACTAAACTAATAAGTGTCTGAGGTCAGATCTGAACCCAGGAAGAGGACTATTCCTAATGCCAGTGTTCACTACCTACTGTGCCACCTAGCTGCCCCATACCAATGCAGCTACTATCTTGTAAAGAAAAATCATTTAGGGTTTATCTAGCTTCACTGAAGAAACTTTCATTGATTTAAAAGAAATTTGATTCATTTCAATTTCCCACCTTTTTTGCAACTATTACTCATTTCTTTTAAGTTTATCCTGCTCAGGTGAACTATTATCTTACTAATACACATTGAATTAGAAATATTCTTTTTTTTTTATTCTTAGCAGGAAAAAAGTAAGCTGCAGTGGTGTTTTTCTGGGGGAAAACACCTGCAAAATATGTGCCACTATATATAAGTTTGAAACTCTTTTCATTAGTTTTTTCAAGTGACATAAAGGAGGGAAAAGAGGAAAATTATCTTTTCATTTTAATTGTATATCACAATTATGATCTTAAACATAGTAAGAACAAGTAAGAAAATTCTTCCTTTTAAGCTAAAAACTAAATGAAATCGTTTTTCTGAAACTTTTTTTCTTTCTCTCTTTCTTTTTTAAATGTTTGCATATATTCTTTGATACTTCAGTGGATCCATGATTTCATCACTGAGGCCGCTTTCATCAATGGTTCAGATTGCAACCCATCCAGGACTTCCCATGCTATGAGATTCACAACTGTTTGCTTGCATGAATACTACTCAATTCACTGGCTACCTTCCCCTTAGTTCTTTTAACATTTCATAGATAAAAATAACATAAAGACAAGTAGCATTCAAAGACTTCAGAACACTGATGAACCCTATGTTTAATCATGCACTTGATGCTGAAGCATGTCTCCCACTCTCAGAAGAAAAGTGGTAGACAATCGGTATGGAATGAGGCATACATTTATGGACATGGCCAATGTATTGATATTTCTTGATTGATTGTATTTATTTTTTATAAGAAGCTTTCTATTTGAAAGTGGGGGAGAGAGTCAATGGAAAGCAACAATGTATGTATGTTTGTATGTGCATATGTATGTATGAACATGTGTATATTTATATATGTGGCAGGTTAGGTGGTCCAATAGATAGAGAACTGGGCCTGGAGTAAGAAAAACCAGAGTTCAAATCTGATCTCAAACACTTACCAGCTATGGGATCATGGACAAGTCATAAAATCCTTCCCTGTATAAAACTGGAGAAGAAAATGGCAAACCATTCCAGTATCTTTGACAAGAAAACCACACGGACAGTTAACCCATGGGGTCACAAAGACTTAGACATGACTGAACAACTGAACAAATATATACATAGTTGATATTTTGTAAATGTTTGTTGACTTGAATCTATTTGATTAGAGGGTGAAGATCACGCATTACTCTCACAGCCTTCTAGTTGTTTCACTACTCAAATACTGGAGCTCCCTTTTTTAAAACCTTTTAGTCATGTCTCACACCATTCAAAAGAGTTATTCACTGTTAACAAAGAATCACAGGACCATGGACCTAGAGATGGAAGGAACAACTGGGGCCATCTAGTCCAACACCATCAGTTTATAGAGGAAAAAATTGAAGCCCACAGAGGTTACATGATTTGTCCAGAGTTGGGCAGTTAATGACTAAAGCAGGTTTTGAACCCAGGTCCTCTGATTCCAAACCTATTGCTCATTTCCATTTTTCTAACAATGTTATACAATAGGTATTATATAGTATATGCAATGTATGTGATATATACATATATGTAAAGAAAATCGATAAAATATGGAAATAGAAAAGAAAAAAATTCCATAAGTACCACTTCAGCACTCAGTTAAATCTGTAACCCCAGGTTCTCTCCTATATGATCTGCCTGCCTGCTTTTCATACATTCTTTTAATTTGAAAGAGTTTTTTAATTAAAAAATAGTTATTTTGAAAACAAGTTTTCCTTTGGATAATGTTATACTGAGTTTATTTCCTCCTGTGAGGATATAGAATTTTTCTAATTTGTAACAAAAATAGTACTGAGAACATGATCTCTAATAATATCTATTATGTCAATTCTTTCATACCAGTCATTTTCAGCCATATTCTGCAGCCTTCTTACACCCACCATGAGTCTCTCCACTTGTCTCTGCCCGTTCTCTATTTTAATTCTTCAGAGATAATGGTGCTACATGATTCAGGGCCATACTGCATTGCTAATTATGATAAGGCCAATGTCTGTTTACTGTAGCCTACTGCCTAGAGGTAACTGGTGGTAGATAAAGCTCTGGACCTGCAAGCAGGAAGACCTGAGTTCAAATTTGGACTCAGACACTTACAAGCCATGTGACCTTGCACAAGTCTCTTAACCTCTGTCTGCTTCAGTTTCCTCCACTGTAATATGGAGATAATAAAAGCACCTATCTTTCAAGTATGTTATGAGGGATCAAATGAGATAATATTTGCAAAAGGCATTTAACACAGTCCCTAGTACTAAGTAGGTACTATATAAATACTTATTCCCTTCTTTATCCCTTCTCTTCTCCCCGCCCTGCACCACCCAACAAACATGAAGTAGGACTGAAACAAAGTTGCCCTTGGGATCTGATTGACCCTGCCTTTCCTGATGCAGCTTCCTAATCAGCTTCCTAATTAATCCTAAAAAGTCCCAGCTTTATGGAGTCTGGGACTATTAGACTTTGTAGGTGTCAAAGACCATGTGACTCTCCAAACCCTAATGACTTACTGACCAGACATTTTTCCAGATAGAGTTAAAGTTTGCTGCACACAGAGAAGAAACACTGGTCACACAAATGTGTCATTGTGTATCTTTGCTGCATTGGGGCAAAATTAACCTCCTTTATTAAATGTTCAATGACTTGCAAGTGCTTCCTTTATCCAGTGTTTTTAGCTTGCAAGATACTTTCATTCCAACATCAAACCTGAACTGAGAGGGTGCTGGCTTTAGAACTATTGCAGACACTAGACCTCCATGGTTCATTAGAAAGCTGTGTCAACATAGATCACAGATGAACATTTGCTTCCTTTATTAACCTTTCCACAGCATAACAGGGAGAAAAGATTCTTGTTTCTGCTGTATACTAGGAAAATTCTATATCCTTTTGGTAGGAGATACATTTAGTATAACACCATACAAAGAATTTTTTTTTCAAAATATCTTTCAGAAAATTATTTTTTCACAATAAAATAATTTAATTAATAAATGCTTTCTCCAATAACAGAAAATTCAGTTCACTGTGATACAATCTTAAAAATATCTTTTAAAAATATCTTGATTCTTCATTACTTTGTTATTTATGTCTTCATTTCTGTGAATGCTGCTTTCACCACTGCATATCACCACCTATTCACATGTCCTTGTCTTAGGCAATTTTTATCCATGCTCTGTTTTCACAGGCTAGGATGGTTTCTTTTTAGAGACTGTACATTGCTCTAAAGAGACCCTATAGTATTCTGAAGCTTAATACAAGCCATGAATCCCTTCTGGAGAATCTCCACCTGTATAAGAAAGTTTGTTTCTCTTTGGACATTGCGTATAACATCTTCTATGAATTTTTTAAGTATAGACTTTCAAATCTGAAATCTCTGATTAGCTAGAATAATAAAAGACTGAAGTAGCCATTTATTATTTTCATGAGGACAAAGTCAAACCAAGAGTCAGTCTGGCAGAGGGGCAACCAGGAAGATCTGTATTCAAGTCCCATCTCTCACGTAATACTGACTACATGACCCTGAGCAAGTCATTTGACTTGCATAGGTTGCAGAAAAGTTGCTTACATGAACTGGTGAGAGGGAATTTCCCCACTTGGCAGTTCTCTCTAAAAATGATATCAAAGGTCCAGTCCTTATCCTTATCCTCTAGTGACCAAACAGAGAATAACCATACAGTTTATTCATATTGATATTCAGACAGCTTGGAAATGTGTGTCTAGGAATGCCACAACTTCCAGTGGTTACTCCACTCAATATTTTTTAGCATGTTCAGAGTTTCTATTTCAGTACTGTCTTACTTTCAGAATTATTTAATATATTAGTCCTCAATTTTCTGTATTACTATGAAGAAATTCTGATTGTGTCAGGGTGGTATTATTGGGTTTTGGTGGGAGCAGAAGGACATTGATTTGTTTGGATTTCTTTCTCACAAGTCTAAATCTCCAAATCTCACCAAATATAAAACTTTTTCCTTATCAACTAAGATGCTGTCCACATTTAACAACTTCTGATTTGTTTCCCGTTGACATTTTGAGATGAAACCCACATTTTTGAAATCACATACCCAAAGTGTTATAAAAATGAAGTGTTTGAAATCAATTCTAATGTTAAATGCAAAGGACATCCTTGGCTCATTAAGTAAAAATATCTCATTTAATGAGCAGGAAAGCACTGGAGCACACTGAACCCTGACACAAAGCAAATTATTTAAGTGATAAATTATATTTTATGGGGAGTGTAAAAGTTAATAATACTCAGGGGCATGGCCATAAATGCAGAGGTGTAACTAACTTCATCGACTGCTTTACTTACAAACATGCCATATGTACTTAGTTACTTGAAATGGTCATAAAAGGAGAGCACAGAAACTAAGTGAAGATTCACATAGAAACCGTAGCAGGTTTCTTTTCTGCTTGGCCCTTTTATGTCATTCTTTTAAAAGACTCTCTTTCCTCTGCTATTTGCAACACCCAGCTTCATTTTGTTTTCACTTTTGGTCAAATATTTGACCTTGCAGCTACAGACCGCTCCTTATCTATCAGAGGCTCTAATAAAATCAGCTGTGCACTCATCCCCTCCGGTGCCCCACCAATGACCTCAGATATAGCTCTGAAAGGACCAACATGTCTGAGGAAGAAATGGGTGGCTTAACATTCAGATGGGCACCCCTGTGACTTGCTTCTGAGCAAACCTCTCTCAGGCACAGTGAAAACTGTGCCTCAAACAAAAACACACTCTCAAACAAAAGCAGTCACTAACCTCCATCAGTGCTCAGTGGAAAACAACATAGAGAGTCTATAAAGGCAACCTGGACATAACAGAAATTAACGGAAAAATTAGAGCAAGTATGCAGATGATCGTTTAGGCTAAAAGAAATACAAATAAAGTATAACTGCTGAGGGTGGGGGGCAAGGCAGAGCAGGAAGAGTATTTGGGAGATGCAGTTATCCAGAGGGTTATACAATTGGATAAGTGACTATTCATTTTATTTGTCTAGTAGATGCTGTCTGGGATACTGAGTGGATTGTAAGGCCATATCAGGAAAAAAAAATTACTGTTATTGGAAAGTTTATTTGAGCTTATAAAATGTTGATCTCAGGATTTACATATATGTACATATATACAGTACATATATGTATGGATATGTGCATACATATATAAAATAGTGCATTAAAATATACATATATACACAGATGTGTATGGGTATACATATATACATATGTATTTATATACTAACACATATTATATATAGTGTGTATATACATGCACAGTGTGTATATATGTGTGCGTATATAT
This sequence comes from Petaurus breviceps papuanus, assembly GCF_028583685.1. Lineage (NCBI taxonomy): Eukaryota > Metazoa > Chordata > Mammalia > Diprotodontia > Petauridae > Petaurus > Petaurus breviceps. Next base: position 24,506,224 of record NW_027187372.1, read on the forward strand.
TTATGCATATATGTGTATATATACTATGTCTATATCTATCCATATATACACATAAAGATACATTATCTATATATACATATGTGTACGTGTGTGTGTGATTTCCTTATGCACTGTTCTAACCATGTCACTGATCAGATGTAGGACTCAAAAACTTCAAGGATCCCCATTCCCTAATGAATGAAACCTACACCTCTAATCCTGGCATTCAATGCCCTCTGCAAAAGTACATTTCCAGCCTTATCTCATATTCATCTCTTTCATGAAGTATTAATCCAGATAAACAGGAATACTCACTATCCCTGTACTCACTCTGCTCTGGCCTACTTTTTTTTGTTCTTATTTCTATGACTATAGTAAATTCCCCCACACTGTCAGCTTCATCTCTTGAAGCCCCTCCCATATGTCAAAACCACATCTTCCACAAAATCTTTTCTTCGTTAGCCCTCCCAGAACCACCTCAGACTCATGGCTGTGGTCTCCTGTTCCTCAATTTTTTCACAACACTTTCCCTAGACCTCTCTCCTCATTTCTTCTATATAGGATTCACACACATATGTGTATCTTGATGCCAATAAATGCACATTAGATTAAAAAGTCCCTGAGAAGGGGCTCTCCATTGTATATAACTTACTTTCTCTAATATCTTACACATTGCCTTTCATGCAGTAAGGGAGTAATAAATGTCTGTTGAATTTAATTGAATTCCAGAAATTTAAAGACTAATATTACTTATTGGGATCACTTTAAGAAGGGATAAAGAGTATATAGAAGAAGCACCAAAGTGCTTATAACTATGGATATTAAAGCACTTATAATGTTATCCTCAGGATGATGCTGGAAGGGTCTATATGATGGAGATTTAAAAGAAACGATAAAGAGTATCAGGGTCATATGGACAACAGTGCAGAAGCATTAACCAAGACTGCTGTACTCCTGTTTAAAATGCATGCCTAGGGATGCCATAACTTTCAGTGGTTACTCGATTTTTTTTAGCATGTTAAACAGAGAATGAAAATGATTATTTATATTTTAAATATCAAGTAAGAACCCACACACCCTCTTTCCATAGCAAAATCTTACTAACTGATGACATGTAAATATTGAGTTTTCTATAAATAAACAATAACTTGTATATGCAATACAGAAACTAAATAAATGTCTTCTCTCAGCTCCAGCAGGAAACATTTAAACTGCTTACTCTGGATAAATATGGCTATGATCATATGGAAACAAGCCAAGGGAAAGAGATGATCTTAATCAATCTGATTTAGAGAAAGTCTGAATAATTTTTTTTCATCTTAAACCTCTTCCTTTTTCACTCCTTCCATCTTCTGCTGGAAGCTCCTCACTGAGCTGTCCACTGAAACCTGGAGAGTCTTCCAGCGCCATGTCAGGAAACTGAATCATTTTCATTTGACTTGTCTTAGGAAGATTCTGAAGATCACTGGGCAGAACAAGGTACCAAACACTGAATTCCTTTCTCAAACTAAACTGCCAAGCTTTCCAACTCTACTGAAGAGAGTGCCACTCTGACAGTCTAGCCACACTGTTTGAATGCCAAAAGTGCACTTGCCTAAAAGATCATTTTATGGAGAACTCACACAAGGCAAGCGCTCACATAGTGGTCAAAATAGGCAATACAAGGATCTCAAATTGGATATTCCATAGTCATCTTAAACTCAGTAAGTCTAAAACAAAACCCAGCTCTACTGCTATTGAGAACACCACCAAACTTTCCAGTCATCTCCTTGTTGTCATCCTCACCTCCTTATTCTCACCTCATATAGTCAATTCATTAACAAATCTTGTTTCTACCATCACAAAATGTTTTATGAATACTATCCCTTTCTCTCCACTCACTTATCTGCCACTCCGATAGAGGCCCTCATCACCTTACATCTGGATTATTGCAAAACCTTTCTTCTTGGTCTTAGTCAGTCAAAAAGTATTTAAGTTCCTACTATTCACTAGGCAAGGTGCTAAACACTAGGGATACAAAAAGAGTCAAAAGACAGTTCCTGCCCTCAAGGAACCCACAACCTAACAGAGGAAGCAATAAGCAAATAAATGCATATCAAAAAAAAACTATCTAAAGGATAAATATAAAATAGTTAACAGAGATAAGGCACTAGAATTAAGAAGGGTTGGGAAAAGCCTCCTGCCTTAAGTCTCATCCCACTCCAATCCATTTTCTGCTTGACTGCCAAAATGATTCTTTAAAGTGTATATCTAATCATGTCACCCCCTACCCAGTGAACCCCACTGGGTCAATATTACCTTCAGAATCAAATTTATAAACTTCTCTTTGATTTTTAAAGCCCTTCATAACCTCTACAATTGAGTGACCCTGGCCTCTTGGCTGTATTTCACACAATATACTTCATCTCCCAAATCCAGGCATTTTCACTGTCTATTCCACATGCCTACAATTCTCTTCCTTCTCATTTCTACCTCCTAGCTTCCTTCATATCTCAGATAAAATCCCACCTTTTGTGAGAAGCTTTTCCTAGTCTTCTTTGCTGTGAATGCCTTTCTTCTGAGATCATCTCCAATTTTCCCTACATATATTGAGTTTGTGCATAGTTGTTTACATGTTTCCTCTCCTGTTAGATTGTGAAATACTTGAGGGCAAAGACAGTTTTTGCCTTTCTTTGCATCATTACATTACATTCCAATATAATATGTGTGTATGTGAATATAGCATAGATGTGTGTATGTGTGTGTATATATCTTCTAAGCACCTAGTTATTTGTATGTTGTTTCTTGCATTGGATATAAACAATATGAAGGAAGGACCCATCTTTTTGTCTTTCTTTTTATACCCAATGATTAGGAGAGTCCCTAGAACCTAGCAAGTACTTCATAATAGTTTCTTGATCGGACGATTTGAAATGAAGAATACTTTTAAAGAATTTGTTTTCTTCAAAGTATATCAGTTATTCTAGTTAAATTAATGCCGTCTTTTGGAATCTTACTTAGAAAATAATTGTTTGCTAATGGAACATTTTTGTTTGTGTATAAATGAATGCTTACAAAGTTATTTTTTTCAATTTTTATTCATTTTGAACTTAAATATAAAAAAACTAAAATAAGAACATTTGCAGGTACCCAGCACAATGTAAAAAGAGGATTCAGTATAAAACCATGTATGTCCATCTCACAGTTTTTTTTTAAAAAACTGTGTAATAAATACTATACATCATTTTCAAATCTATCCTGCTTCTCTGTGGTTCATTCTAAGCTTTCTTTGGTTTTCTTCTGTGCACCTTTTTCTTTCTCTCCCTCCCCACCCCACTCTAGAGAAGGTTGTTATTAGATACAAATTTGTGTATATGTATATATGTATGTATATATAGATACACATATACATATATGTATTTATATAATTTTATATATATATAAAACCATACCATAAATACTTCTATGTATCAGTTCTTCCTCTGGACATGGATAGTCTCTTCCTTTATATGTCCTTTGTATTTGATTTGAATATTTATAATACTCAAAATGACTTCGTTGTTCAAAGCTGTTCTTAGAACAATATTGCTATTAGTGTATAAAGTTCTCTTGGTTCTGCTCATTTCACTCTTCATTATTTCATGCAAGTCTTTCCATGTTTTTCTAAAATCAACCAGCTCATCATTCTTATAGTGCAGCAGTATTCCAGCTTCCAAAGTTCTTAAAAGGAGATAAATATTGTTCCTTTATATTACTTTCAAGTAGCTAAGTGCTTTTCTTGTAGTGTTACTAATGTTCATTCCATTTGTAGTAAAATAGTTTCCCCTTGATAAAAAGGTAAACATTAGTCTATGCCTTAAATAAGTTATCACGAAATCAAAGTTAATAGGGCTCAAAATAATATTTTTATTAAATCTCAGTCATTCTTCCTAGCATATATAAATATGTAATATATATTTTATATACAAATATTTATTTATAACATATTTATAAATCTAACATAGGCATACATTGTACATATATAATACATAATATAGTGTGAGTTTTATAATAAATACTTAACTAATACATTTGATAATTCTTTTCACAGACAAATCATTTAACCTCTTCTGTGCCTCAATTTTTTAGCTGCAAAATAGGAATAATGCTTTAGAATCTACCTTACAGGAATGTTAGAAGTCTCAAAAATGTATGTGTGCAAATCATTTCACAAAATTTTAAATGCTATATAAATGTAAGTCTTCACTATTATTATATTATGAAGATATGCTTCTGTGAAGCAATCTGGGAATCAAAAAGGGGAAATATGATGCATGTCATTTAGGTAAAGGTCAATAGAAGTGGGATCTTAAGTAATATTGTCAAGAGAGTTCTCTGAAGACCTTCTGAAGGTACAAAGGAAATAAAAGATGAGTCTGGGAAACAGATCACAACCAGGATGAGGGGTATAATATAATAATGATGGAGAGTTTCAAATACCCCTACATCTGCTAAAGTTCTAGATCTGCCCAAAACAGAGAAACTAATAATTTCTTGATTTGACTTAATGATGATGTTTTCCTTTAAAAGTTGAAAAGATTGAGCAATCAAACCACAGGGCTTATTCTGTGCCACTCTGATAACTGATTTTGTATCCCCAGGTTCTGGGGCAACAGGAACAAAAATAAAACATCCTCTGCCCTCTAAGAGTTTATATTCTAATGGGAGTATATATGAGGTGTTCCTAACCTGGGGTCATAGATCCCCAAAGGGTCTATGGATAGATTTTAAGGAGTCTTTGAACTTGAATGGGAAATAAAATTCCTTCTGTTTTCACTGAAATCAAGAATTTTCTTCCATTATTTTAAAATATTATTCTGAGGAAACATCACTGGACTGAGAAAGGGTTGTGTGACATAAAGAGACAAAAATCATCTGGTATATGTGAATAGGTACATATCAAATGAACAATGACCTCAGAGGGAAAGGCTCTAGCAGTCAGAGTTGTGAGAAAAAAAAAGTCAGGGATTCTAAGAGGAAGAAATGAAGAGGAAGAGTATCCCAGGCATGGCGACAGGTGGTGTGAAGGCCCAGAGAGGAAGATGGAATGTCATGTGAGATGAAGAGCAGGTAGTCCAGTCCACACACATGCACATATGTGCGTATACATACATACATATACATATATATATATGTCAAGCACTGCTAAGTTTCAGGAGTACAAAGAGGCAAACATGCAGTGCCTTCCCTCAAGCAGCTCACATTTTAAGGGGAGAAAACACATGAGAACAACTATGTACATACAAGATCTATTTTCAGTGGAAATGGGTGGTAATTTCAGAGAGAAGGCACTAGGGGAGGGAAGAGACCTGAAAAGGTCTCCTTAAAAAGGTAGGATTTGAGCTGAGTTTCAAAGGAAGCCGAGGACGCTGAGGTGAGCCAGTGAAAGTTGAGTAACAGTGTCATAAGTGAGGAACCCAAAGAAGGCCAGTGTCATAGGACCTTGTTCAGTCATTCCAGGCTCTCTGTGAGCCTATTTGGAGTTTTCTTGGCAAAGATAGTGGAGGAAAATACAGTTAGCAATAGTAACTGTAAAAAAAATTTTGAAGCAAGTTTCTCTGAGAAAGGGCTTTTTTTTTTTTGCTTTTTGGAGGGCACTTGGGGTTAAGTGACTTGCCCAAGTCACATGGCTAGTTTTTGTTTTAAGTGTCTGAGACCAGATTTGAACTCAGGCCCTCCTGACTCCAGGGAAGGTGCTCTATTCACTGGGCCACCTAGCAACCCCCTGAGAAAGGCCTTATATCTCAAACATGTAGAGTACTGAGTGAAATTTATAAAAATAAGAGCCATTCTCCAATCAAAGAAGACCAAAAATATGAACAGTCACTTTTCAGATGAAGTAATCAAGACTATCTATCAGTATATGAAAAATTATTCTACCTCACTATTGACTAGAGAAATGCAAATTAAAATAATTCTGAGATACTACCTCATAGCTATTAGATTAGCTAATAGGACAGAAAATGAAAATGAAAAATTTTGGCGGGGACGTGGGGAAAATGAGACATTAATGTACTATTGGTGGAATTGTGAATGGGTTCAACCTTTCTCTAGAGCAATTTGGAACTATGCCAAAGGGCTATAAAATCATGCTTGCCCTTTGATCTAGCAATACCACTACTAGGTCTGTATTCCAAAAGAGATACAAAAAAAAGGAAAAGGAAATATATGTACAAAAAAGCCTTTATAGAAGCTCTTTTCTGGGGGCAAAGAATTAGAAATTGAGAGGATATACATCAATTGGGGAATGACTGAACAATTTGTGATATGTGCTTATGAAGGAATGCTATTGTGCTACAAGAAATGACAAGCAGGATACTCTCAGAAAAACCTGAAAAGACTTACATGAGCTGATGCAAAGTGAAACATACTGTGTACAAAGTAACAGCAATGTTATAAAATGATAAGCTGTGAATGACTTAGCTATCCTCAGCAATACAATGATACAAGGCAACTCTGAAGAACTTAGGATGAAAAATGCTGTTCAACCTCAGAGAAAGAACTGATGGAGTCTGAATACAGATTGAAGCATACTTTTTTTACTTTATTTTTTTGAAAAATTTTTGGGGGGGTCTGTGTTTTTTTTTCACAACATGATTAAGATAAAAATATTTTGCATGTATAACCTATACAGAACTGCTTGCCTTATCAGTGGGGGAGAGGGAGGGAGTTTGGAACTCAGTGCTTTAAAATTGAATGTCAAAATTGTTTTTACATATAACTGGAGGAAAATAAAATACTAAATAATTTTTTTTAATATTTCAAAGAGAAAAAAGAACTGCATAAATATATACCATCACTACCATCATCCTCATCACCATCATCATTACCATAATCACCACCACCACCACCATCATCACCATCATCCCATCCACTCGGGGCAGTGGTCCTCTCCCTTGGTAATTTGATTGGTATAGCACTAAATCACTATATTAACTTGGGAAGCATTGTCAATTTTACAATATTGGTACTTTCTAGAATTATCATCAAATATCTTTCTAATTATTTTGTAAGCATGCGTATCTTAGGTGAATTCTCAGATATTTAACACATTTTGTTGTTTTAAATGCAATTTTTTTTTCAAATTAACTGTTCCATTGCTCCTGGAAAAAGTGTGTGGAGTTATGCCTCAATAACCCAACTTACCATCCCCATAACTTCATGGTATAAGGTAATACCTCAGAATTGTTTTAATTTGCATTTCTCCAATCAACAGTGAGGTATTTTTTCATATGGTTATTGATAGTCTTGATTACTTTATCTAAAAATTAACTGTTCATATCTTTTGATCATCTGTTGATTGGGGAATGGCTCTTATTTTTATAAATTTCACTCAGTACTCTACATATTTGAGAAATAAGGACTTTCTCAGGGAAACATGCTTCAAATTTTTTTCACAGTTATTATTGCTAACTGTATTTTCCTCCATCCTATCCCCCCATTTATTCTATTCTCTCTCTCCTTTCACCTTATCCCTCTTTAAAAGTGTTTTACTTCTGACTATCCTCTCCCCCAATCTGCCCTCCCTTCTATTTCTCCCCTTTTCTCTTATCCCCTTCCCCTCCTACTTTCCTGTAGGGTAAGATAGATTTCTATATTCTAGTTGGCATGTTATTCTCTCTTTGAGACAATTCTGATGAGATCAAGTTTCCCTCACTCCCTCTCGACTCTTGCTTATTCCCCTTCACCATAAAAACTTTTTGTTGTTTCCTTTATGTGAGATAATTGTGATAGTAATGGAATAGAAATATCCCCCTGTATTGGCTTGGTTTTCAAACTGATTGTGTTAAAACCCAGAGCTTGTTAATCCCACCTGTGGGATGGACTTGTTGATGTGAAAAGAGAGTCCTGAACTGGGAGGAGCTGGTGACTTAGATTTGGAGAGACAAGAGAAAGGCAGAAGAACTTTTTGGAAGCAGCGCCCATGTGGAGGCAGAGAGTGAGACTGAGAAGGATTGCTGGGGGCTACTTTGAATTGCCCTGGACTTTTGAGACCTGCCCCCTGAGCT
>NW_027187372.1:24519229-24552913 GCF_028583685.1 Petaurus breviceps papuanus
TCCCCAGGCACTAAGATTGCTGAGAACTTGCCTCCTGTCAAGATGAAAAAAAGACCTCCATTTGGGTATTAAGTGCTGTGCTTAAACTTGATGTAACTCTGGGGTAGATTCAATTGTGATCCAGGGGTGGGGAACTTTTGACCTTTTTGTGTTCTTTGGTTGAACAAATGAATGTACTTTACTTATGTTTGGAAACTAATCTCCATTTGAGAAGAGGGGCTTTGTGGTGGACTAAATGAAGGTACAGCCTAGGGGTGGAGTACTATTTAGAATAGGGACTTTGTAATTGATTGAATGATTGGAAGATCCTGGGGTGGGGTAGTACTTGGAGATTATTTAATCACACTTAGTAAATGCTGTATTTTGAATGATGTCATGTTTTGATCTTCTCTGTTCTTGGTTGGTCACTGAATAAAATGGAGAGCACCTATGCTGGTATTCTGAACCTTGGGAAGTTGCCTTTCCTTGGCATTACATTACAATAATTTATCCCATTATGCCTCTCCTTTTCCCTTTCTCCCAGTACATTGCCTTAGTTTTCTTTTCTTTAGATATCCTCCCTTCATATTCAACTCACACTTGTGTCCTCTGTCTATATATACTCTTTCTAACTGCCCTAAAGAAAAAGTTGTTATGAGTTACAAGTTTCATCTTCCCATGTAGGAATTAAACACTTCAACCTAATTAAGTCCCTTATGATTTCCCTTTCCTGTTTACCTTTTCATGCTTCTCTTGAGTCTTGTATTTGAAAATCAAAGTTTCTATTCAGCTCTGGTCTTTTCTTCAAGAATGTTTGAAAGTCCTCTATTTCGTGGAATATCAACTCTTTTCCCTGAAGGATTATAAGCAATTTTGCTGGGTAGGTGATTTTTGTTTGTAATACTAGCTTCTTTGTCTTCCAGAATATCATATTCCAAGCCTTCTGATTCTTTAATGTAGAAGCTGCTAAATCTTGTGTTATCCTGACTGTGGCTCCATTTTACTTGAATTATTTCTTTCTGGTTGCTTGCAATATTTTCTCCTTGACCTGGATGCTCTGGATTTGGCTGTAGTATTCTTGGAAGTTTTCATCTTGGGATCTCTTTCAGGAGGTGATCAGTGGATTATTTCAATGTACATTTTACCATCTGGTTCTAGAATATGAGGGCAGTTTACTTGATAATTTCTTGAAAGATGATGTTTAGGCTCTTTTTTTTTAATTACACTTTAAGGTAACCCAATAATTTTTAACTTATCTTTCCTGGATCTATTTTCCAGGTCAGCTGCTTTTCCAATGAGATATTTCATGTTATCTTCTATTTTTTTCATTCTCTTGAATTTGTTTTATTTTTTCTTGGTTTCTCACAATGTCATCACCTTCCATTTGCTGAATTTTAATTTTTAAGGAATTATTTTCTTCAATGAATTTTTGAAAATTTGAATTATTTTCTTCAGTGAAAATTTCCTTTTCCATTTGGCCAATTTTACTTTTTAAAGCATTCTTCTCCTCATTGATTTTTGTACCTCTTTTATCATCTGGCCTAGTCTCTTTTTTAAGGTGCTATTTTCTTCAGTATTTTTCGTGTGTCTCTTTTACCAAGCTGTTTGACTTGTTTGTCATGATCTCCTTGCATCTTGCTCATTTCTCTTCCCAATTTTTCTTCTACCTCTTGTACTTGATTTTCAAAATATTTTTTGAGCTCCCCCATGGCCTGAGATCAATTCATATTTTTCTTAGATACTTTGAATATAGGAGTTTTTTACTTTGTTGTCTTCTTCTGCATGTGTGTTTTGATCTTCCATGTCACCTTATTAATTTTTTAGTATTTAGAGGTGTTTTTTTCTGTTGTTTGCTCATTTCCCCAGCTTATTAGTTGACTTTTAAGTCTGATAAAGCAGAGATCTGCTTCAAGGGAGGAGGGAACATGATCCCAATCTTCAGAAGTTTTGTGCAGCTCTTTCCAGAGATTCTTTTAGAGACCTGTAAGCTTTTGGTTCTTCCAATGTAGTATGATCTAAGGAGAGGTGTTTACTACTCTTCTGGCCTATGCTCTGGTCTGTGGGTAACCATAAGCATGCTTTTCTGCCCTGAAACTGTGAATAGGGTCCTCACTCCACTGCCCCACTGTGGCCACAAGCTCTTGTGTGGTAGTGCTCCCCCTTGCCTTGGGATTGCCACCCAGGACTAAGACCCAGATCTTAGAATGGGCAAAGCAACAGTCTTGCCTCAGTGTTGGCAAAGAGAGCCCTGTAATCTCCTTCTGACCAGTTGTTCAACTCCCTTACCATCTCTGGGCTAAGAGCTCCAGAAGCAGTTGCTGTCACTGCTGATTCAGTAGTTCCTAAGACCTGCTCCAGGTTTGCTGGGACCTGCACTAGACTGCGCTCCACTCTCACCCAGGTGTAACAGATTATTTTTTCTGCTGACTTTCTAAGTTGTGTTTGGCTGGAAAATAATTTCATCCCATCCTTTTGTGGGTTTTGCTGCTCAATGAATTGTTTTACAGAATTGCTTAAATGTGTCCAGAGAGTTTTAGGGGGAACTCAGGTGAGTCACTGCTTTTTCTCTGCCATCTTAACTCTACCCCCTTACATAGCTCTTCAGGGTTTGCAAAATTCTTTACAAACATTATCTTATTTGGTTCTCACAACAACCTAAGAGCTAGGTACTATTATTATTATTATTATTACCTTTTAACAGATTAGGAAACTGAGACAGATAAGGTTAAGACTTGCTCAGGGTCACAAAACCAGTGAATGTGTTCAAGAGAGGCAAAATAGAGGAGTGAAAGAACTTTGAAATGTCATTATTGAGTCACTCTCAATGATGTCTGAAAGATCATGAAGAGCAGGAAAGGTGTCCTGCAGAGAATCAATGCCCCTATTTCTTTTTTTTTTTTTGGAAAGAAAGGTGGAGTCTGTTATTTTAGGTCCATGAATTTGACTTCAATTCCAGGTAAAATTCTAGAACTTCTAATCAAGAGAATGTCATTGAATTTGAGGACAGAGGCTTGGTTTCTCTACTACTTAGCAACAAATAATTTCTGAAAGGGTGATTGTTATGGTAAATCATTGAGAAGAGAGAAAGGAAAGATTGCCCCATTCACAAATCATCTATATTTCTGTTCAGATATAGATGAGACAAGATGACCTCTGAGATCTCTTTCCAGTTTATGTAGTCCATGATTCTGTGCTATGACTATATAGACATACATTAAGAGAGGAAAAGGATTTTTAGTATAAGTTTCCCGAGTTTTAAGAATACATCCATCCAGTTCAATTTTCTCTAGTAATTGCTAAATCAGGTACTTTGCTTGGTCTTTCTCATTCCTCTCTAGGCTATACTCCTGACTCTTCAGAACTTTGTCTCCAATGCCCCAGAAACCTCTCCATCCTGGAAGCTCACTCTAGCCCTGGATTTTATACATTGGAAATATGCCCCCTTTATCTAATTGGTCAGTTTCTGATCAACTGGTTTTCATATGGTCTCTCCCTCTGACAGGTAGTTCATTTCTGAACTCCTGGAACATCTTTGTCTACATTCATCTCTTGCCTAGTACCTGTCTTCCCTCATTCAATTCAATTTGATTAACATTTATAAGTGATTGCTATATTCAGGCACGTTGCTAAGCATTGGGGATAAAAATAAGAAAAAGAAAAAAAAGTTCCTGACCTCAAAAAGTTTACAGTCTAATAGGAGAAGGCAACACAAAAAGAATATGAGAAGCAGATAGAGTAGAAGTGAAGAAGGTGGTGGTCGACTGGAATTGAGGAGTAGGTGGGAAATGGTTGGATTACAAGCCCTTTAAACCCTCTTTAAAAGGAGGATTTTAGAAGAGTTTTTTGCTCCACCCACTAGCCTTCTTATCGGAAAAGCAGAGGACAGTAGAGAAGTGTGAGTACCAATTCAATCTGAGATGATGAGTTTCCTGGAAAAGGGTTTTTCAATTGTTGTTTCCCCCCCTCCCAGGAGAATGATGGTGAAGTGGAATATGAGGAATGAAACCTGGCAGTAAATGGTTCTGTTTGTATTTGTGTGCCAGCACTTAGCACATGCCTAGTATATAGTAAGTGCCTAATGAATGCTTGTTGATTTGAGTTTTCTCTGCAGATTCAGGTACTGAATAGAATGTTTAATGGCATATGACACAATTCAAAATACCAAAAGTTCTACAATGTAAATGAAAAATAATATGATCATATTAATTGGAATGATTTTTTTATTTCTTACAATCTAATACAAAATTGAATTTTGCCTTTTTTCCTTTTAATTCCAAATAATGTATGTAATTCTTGACAGTCATTATTATATTTCAATGGGGTTTTTTTCAATCCAACATTATATGTCAATTCTGAAAATATTCATAAAATTTATTGTAAACTATTGGGAGAGGCTACATGCTCTGCACTCAGGTCAGGGTAATAAGAAGTAGGAATAAAGGCAATAGTCAAATATTTGTCTAAGATATCCAAGAGAATTTATTCATGTGGAGGAGTTCTAATATATGTACACATACACACATACACATATATGCATGCATATGTGCATATATATGTGTATATATAGTTTTTGTGTAAAGAAATCAATCAACAATATGTGTGTATGTACACACACACACACACACACACACACAGGTAAATAATCCAAGCTTCCAAAAAAATCTTTCTCTAGAAAGTTCTATCCCCTAACCTGTCTTTCAGGGATAGTTGACCTGACTCAAGGCCACATCCTTACTAAAATTCTATGATATTCTCATTGCACTAAGATATTACATAAAGTATAATACACACACATATATATATATATAAATTATCTGTTTATATTATATTAATATGTGTTTATTACAATTTAACGTGTGTATTCCATACTATAATATATGTATGATCATATTATGGCTTAGGAAACAGAAGGACAAATTATTTACAAGAGTACTCTCAATAGCCTTCTGGTCAACTGGAATGGATCTTTATAACATCATTGCTACCACTTTTGTGTTCAAAGTAGAGTCAGAATTAGAAGGAAAATTCCCTTCTGTACCACTTGGTGCAGAGGTCCTTAGACACTGCTGAAACTCTAGGACAGCCAAAGCTTTCATGGCCAAGTGCCAAGGTGGATGCCACTTTTCCTAGGTGCAAGAACTTGTCCAGGATAGCAAAAGAAGCTGAAATAGTGTTCCAAGGTCCCCAAATTTTATCAAAATCTCTGCAGAAATAGATGGAATAATGATTATCATAATAATCCTGGGGAAGGAAGAGAGGGAGGCAGGAAGAGGGGGAGGGAGAAAGAGAAGGAAGGAGGGAGGGAGAGAGGGAGAGGGAAGGAAAGAAAGGGAGGGGGAGAGAGAGAGAGAGAGAGAGAGAGAGAGAGAGAGAGAGAGAGAGAGAGAGAGAGAGAGAGAGAGAGAGAGAGGGAGAGAGAGGGCCTCTAACATTATAGGAAGCTCTTTAAAACTTTAAGTTTCAGAGAATGTGCCAAATGCATTAACAGACTACTTACCTGGGATTTCTTTATACAAATGAAATAATAGGTCCAGTCAATGAGCCAAAAAAAATCATCTTATCAAGAGCCTACTACCACACACACACACACACACACACACACACAAGACTTATATATATATATATATATATATACATACATATATATGCATACATATATATGTTGGAAATATGTTGTGTACTACATGTATATACATGAGTTTATCTGTGTGAACATATTTGTATGCATGAGTATCTACATATGTGTTCATGGCATACACATATGTATATACCGATAGATAAATATATCCATGTATATGTTTATGGAAGGAGTGAGAGACAGATTGACAGATTTTTTTTTGGTAAGGAAATAAATCAACAAATATTTATTAAATACCTAGTATGTGTCTGGTACAATGTTAGCCAATGAATAACAACATGAGAACATTTACTGCATTCAATATACTTACGTTCCATGCTGGGAGAAAAACTTTAGTCTACTGTCATTGACCAAAACTTCATCTTCTGTGTTTTGTAATATTTTGTAGTCTTTCTATATGTGTCTTGCTAAATCAATTTCATTGGTGCCTCAGTAGCAGATGACAACACTGCTAAATGTGCCTGGACTTTCTATTGAAATAATCCACACACAGGGATCTGCTATTCACTTAAAGGCAAAATGATATGTTCTGAGATGCACATACATTCCTAGAAGTCTTTGAAACTGATTTTCAGGGTATGTGTGCCCAGTAGCAAAATTAAAGCCTTAGAAGAAAGCTAAGAAGGAGGGAGTTGAATTTAAATTCAACAAACATTTATTTAATGACTACAAGAAGCCAGGTCCTACAGCAGTCAATGATTATAGTAATCTACCATTTGATAAACCCAAAGACTCTAGTTTCTGGGATAAGAACTCACTATTTGACAAAAACTGCTGGTAAAACTGAAAAATAGTATGGCAGAAACTGGGTATACACCAATATCTTATACCATATACCAAAATCAAGTCTAAATGGGTACATGATCTAGATATAAAGGTTGATATTATAAGCAATCTGGGAAAGTAAGGAATAGTATGCTTTTCAGATTTATGGAGTAGGGAAGAATTTATGTCCAAATAAGAGATAGAGAGAGTTATGAAATACAAAATACAAAACTTTGATTACATTAAACTGAAAAGTTTTTGCACAAATAAAGCCAATGTAACCAAGATTAGGAAGGAAGTGGAAAATTGGGAAAGAATTTTTACAACCAGTGTCTCTGAAAAAGGCCTCATTTCTAAAATATACAGAGAACTGAGTCAAATTCATAAGGATACAAGTCTTTCCCCAATTGGTAAATGGTCAAAAGATATGAACAGGCAGTTTTCAGAAGAAGAAATTAAAGATATCTATAAGCATATGAAAAAATGCTCTAAATCACTACTGATTAGAGAAATGCAAATCAAAACAACTTTGAGGTACCACATCTCACCAGTCAGATTGACTAAGATGACAAAACAGGAAAATAATAAATGCTGGGGAGGATGTGGAAAAATTGGAACACTTAATGCATTGTTGGTAGAGTTGTGAATTGATCCAACCACTCTGGAGAGCAATCTGGAACTATGCCCAAAGGGTTGTAAAAAAGTACATACCCTTTGACCCAGCAATATCACTTCAAGGACTGTATCCGAAAGAGATCATACAAGTGGGAGGAGAACCCATATGTACAAAAATATCTATAGCAGCTCTTTTTGTGATGGCAAAGAATTGGAAATCAAGGGGATGTCCATCAAGTGGGGAATGGCAAAACAAGTTGTGGTATGTGAATGTAGTGGAATACTATTGTGCTATAAGAAATGAGGAACAGATGGACTTCATAATAACCTGGAAAGACTTATATAAACTGATGCTGAGTGAGGAGAGCAGAACCAGTAGAACTTTGTACACATTTACAGACACATTATAATAAACTAGTCTCCTCTCAGCAATGCAAGGTTATAAGACAACTCCAAAAGACTGATGATGGAAAAAGGATATTCATATCCAGAGAAAAGAACTACAGAGTGTGAATGCAGATTGAAGCAAACTACTTGCTCACTCTCTTTTGTGTTTTCTTTTGTTTTGTTTATTCATTCTCATTGTTCACTCCATTGATTATAATTCTTTACAGCTTGACTAATGTTTAATGTGAAGGTATTCGTAGAATCTATATATGATTACATGCTGCCATGGAGGGAAGACGGGGAAGAGAGGGAGGGAGAGAAAATTTGGAACTCAAGGGATTGTGGAACTAAGCGTTGTAAACTAAAAGAAAATAAATAAATTTTTAAAAAGAAAAGAAAAAAAAGTCATCTCTGCCCTGGAGAAACTTACTTTCTGTTGGGAAAAACTTTCCAGGGAATACCCAGGCCACTTTTAGTGGCACACTAAAGACCCAGTTCACAATACTCTAAACTCAATAGTCAACCTCATCAGACCCAGGAGCCATGCAGAATCTGGGAAGACCTTGGAAAATAGGTATATCCTAGGTTCTGCAGAATCTCACTCTGGTCTCAGATTGAGTGAGTTCAACATATACGGCAAATAAAACAGCCCTTTCAAATAAAAACAATAGCAAAGGTTAGCTCCTTCTTTTCTGCACCTTGTGAATCCACTTGTAGAATTGCTAGACTAGTTTAAGTCAGGTATGTTGCATCATTAAAAGCCTCACAAGCAAATTTGTTTTACCCAGCACTTGATTAACCCTGCAGAGGGCTCAAACACGAGGGAACAGGGAGTGAAAATATAGCCTCGATTTAAATTAATTAAATGAGCATTAATACCTAGAAGACATTGCATTATTGCTTCAAATCTTTGGTGGGAAAAGCTATAATTTACATGTACCATCACTTTTAATACCATCTATTAATTGGACATATACGGTAGCTGCCTTTAATTGATACTGTAAACAAAAGATGCCGTTCAACACACATGCTATGATAATTAAATTGTTATTATGCTGACACTGCCTTTCTTCTAGAAACTTGTAACATCTGTATTGACTGCGATAAGCATTGATTATCTGGAGTGATATAAATATTTGGGGAGTTAATAACAATCAGGAATTCAGTGCATGCTTAGACAGCAAAGATAAATCACAGGAAATCCAGATCAAAGCAAGTTTGTGAATAAGTTTGTTTTCATAGTTAATGACACTATAAAGTGCACACACACATTTCTTTTCTGAAATGCAGTGCACAAGGAAATGTCATAAAGAAACATCCCATCCTGTGGAGAATGTCTGTACATCTGTCAAATTTCCATATGTAGAGAGGATGTCCACCCACAACCCTTCAAAGGCCTGGATTGATCAATTCATCAAGTACTTAACATGTACTCTTTAAATCATTAAAAAGTTCTTTGAATTATTAAGACTCATTTCCCTCAAAAAAGTTTGTGTTTTTTTTTAAAAAACCCACAATATATAAATATTTCATTTCCTAAAAGGGTCAGTAGTCACTTGGTTTCGGAAGAAGATATTGAAATCCTTGTTCAAATCTGTCTGGTTCTGGTTGAAATGATCGACTTTTTCCATAAGAAACTGATGTACTCTTCTATCTTTCAGTTTTTGGGTTTGTTTGAAGGAGGGGGCAGGGCAAGGTTAAGTGACTTGTTCAGTCACTTAGTATGTCAGAAGAAAGACTAGAAGAAACCAAGTTATCCTGGTTCTAAGGTCAGCCTCTATCTGCTACATCACTCTGAGTCTCTCAGTCATTTTTAATGTCTCTTTTTAAGAAGGATATCATGATAATAGGATTATAAATTTAGAGTTGGAAATGACCCTAGAGGTGATCAAATCCAACTTCCCAAGAGGAAAACATAGTTTAAATGACTTGCTCAGGGTCACACAGTTAGTAAATGTCTGGAACAGAAATTGAGCCCTAATCTTCTTGAATCCAGGTCCATTATATCACATTAAACTGAATCCACTAGTAATATACCATATTACTAAACATTATGGGACTTTGATCTGTACTATTTTGACACACACACACATTTTATATATATATATATATATACACACACATACATACACATACATACACAAAGAGAGAGAGAGAAACATTGATCATACGGGTACACAATGAACCCTTGAAAGCATAATATTTTGGACTCTATTCAATTCTGAAAAAAAGTATTGATGTAAACAGAGGATCCTTCCTTCTGGCTTCTCACCTGATCCCTTTCAGTGAAGTCAGACTTGGTTTTATGTAAGTGCCAATGTTTCAGATGGTCCTTGACAGGGACCAAGTTGGTCCTAGAGCCACATGGAGAGTTCAAATCCTGGTGCCATGAGCAGGTAGGAAAATAGTAGAGAGGGAAAGAAGTAAGCAATTTATCTAGACACACCTAAAAAATAAAACTGGCAGCTAAAGGGTTTCCTAGCATCTGTCTCAGTAGTATACATCAAAAGCATCCTCTGGAAGCCCTACTAATTTCTCTGTTTAAGGTGAATGTGATTCAGGAGAACTCCTTAATTCCCTTCTTCCAAAAGTAGTCTTTACATATTGATGTTGAAGAGTCTACCTTTTGTGATCTATACCTTTGGGTTAAAAAATGGAAATTATTTGAAAGTGAGACTCCCTTTTGAGATGTACCTAATTATAAATGACCTTATTATAATTTAGTTGCTAATGTTTTGAAAGGGGGAAGGGTAGTAAAAGCTTGAGTGTATTGAGAGCTTAGGAGCCATAGTGGTGACCCAATGGAGAGAAGTCAATGAAAAGTCCTTTCATTTATTGTCTAGGATTGGCCCTACCTGGAAGATGCAAAAATATCAAATGAAATATGTATTCAAAGCACTTTAGAAGCCTTAAAATGAGCTATACATCTGAGTTATTGTTATTATTTCTGTCAGATGACCAAGAACGATGCTTTGCCTCTTTTCGCTTGGTTATGTCCCCTATGAAATGCCTGAAACAATGACTCACAGGGATACAAGTAGGAATGATCATCAATTTTTTTTTTCAAATACTGATCACCGCTTCTTCCTCCACAGCAGGAAAGTGTCACAATTCAGTCATGTCTCCAGAAGGTTTCCATGTTCTATTCAAGTATGGCATCTTCAAAGCTTAGGCTAATAGATTATGTCATCCTTACTTTAACAACCAAAGCTTAGCTTTACCGAGGTGTAAAATCCCTTGTCCTCCCTAGGGCAAAAGAGTGTTCAGATTCCTCCCTGATCATGCTTCAGATAGGTCAGGAAAGATGCCACTAGGACATTTTAATCAATGAAGACATCTATGTGTATAGAACTTTGCACATGACTGGTGAGAATAAGAGGGAAATACTCAACCTGGATAAGTATATTGATATCACAAACTGGATGCAGTGGAGGAACTATATTTTCTTACTCCTATTTCCAGTCAAAATCCTCAATACTATCTAAACAGGAGACTTTTACAGTGGAGAAAAGTCCTTCCTCTGAAGTCAAAGAAGCTAGGTTTAAATCTCATGTCTGATGTTTAGTACTTGGGAGATCTTATATATGTCCGTAACCTCCTTGTGTGAATTGAGGGATAACTAGATGGTGCAGTGGATAAAGCACTGGGTTTGGGGTCAGGAAGATTCATATCCCTGAGCTCAAATGCAACCTCAGACACTTCCTAGCTATGTGACCCTGGGCAAGTCACTTAACCCTGTTTGCCTCAGTTTCCTCATCTATTAAATGAACTAGAGAAGGAAATGGTAAAGCACTCCAGTATTTTTGCAGAGAAAACTCCAAAAAGGGTTTCCAAGAGTCAGAGAAAACTAAAAACTACTAAACAAACAAACAAATCTGGGAGGAGTCACTGGGATTAATTGATTACACCCATTTTTTAAAGTATTTTGTGAAATGATGACTGACTTTTTTTTTTCCAAATTGCTGCCTGAATCCATTTAATGAAAAAAATAAAAACAACAGCTGGGATCTCTCAGTTAAATAATTCAGAGGAAGTGGAAATGGAGTGACATTCAATTGAAGGGTTGAAGTGTTTTGAATTTTTGAAATGAGGTAACTCATATAGCATCCAGACCCCTGAGTTTTTTTCAGATCCCCATGCATCTAGAAAGCAATTCACCAAGAAGAGTCTGGTCATTTTGCCTGGCTTTTCTCCTCATGCAGAAAGATGCCTTTGAAAGAAGCTTGAGAAAGAGTCAGAGAAATACAAATCTAATCCCCAATCCAAATTTAATACTGACCTTCAGCAAGTAAGTGAGCAATTTCTTTAGGACACGTGGTGATGCACATCCCCAAGGTAGAAAGCTGCTGAGCTCTGCCCAGAGAATGTATGACATTACCTGGTGCTGTTCATGTCTTGCCTACATAGCCATTGAGGTCACCACTGAAGAAACACAGTTGTTTACACAAATTCTATTTCATATTCTGATACACATACCTACAAATTTTATTTCATGTTTTCAACTAACATTCTCATTTTTCCTGCCTTTCCTTAAAACCCAATGTCTCTTTTTAAGCTATATTTTTCATTTTTCTGCCATGGTCATTATCATCCATTTAAGCTTTCATCTTCCCTTTCTTAAGGATATGCATTAACTTCTCTTCCTATAACCTCTGTGCAGTTGTTTTTTCCCTGATTGTTATAACAGTTTGTCCTATGCAGAAGCACAGGGATTAATTGTGTCTCCAATCATTATCTTGTCCTTGTTTTTTTTTTTAGATTGTTGGCCTCTGCGTTTTTTCAAAACAGCTCAGAGCCTAAAAAGACATCTTCTTTACAATAGCATAAACTAATCCACTGTAGACCCAACAATAGATGTTTATTGCACCTTACCAAACTACTTTAATTACCTTCAGATTACTGGTTTTATTCAAATAGATTCATTCTCCACTAAGGACATCCATGGACATTTACAGAAACTCTTTATGATGGAGCATGCTGGGAAGGAAGGCACAGTGTATGCTAGCACTCCTGCCTTTTTAAAGGTGAAGGCTATTTTTTAAAATTCTAAATCTTCTATTAATATAGCATAGAGGGTCTTTAAATCATTGAAAATAATATGAGCTAAAAGTCTGCTCCCTTTAAGATTTAGTTTTGTTTCAATAGAGCGCAAACCCTCATCCAGTAAGGAGAAATCTCATCCTAATTAAATTAATACATATCAGACTGTTGAGTTAAACCAAGCCTTAGTTTATGCTGACCCACTTATTATTATGTCTAAATGACATAATACAATATGTGCATTTTTTGACAATCAAAAATCAACTGAAAAGCTATGACTCAAAAGTTGAAGACCCAGATAAATTAACAAAAATATATTAAATGTTTTCTGTGGTTTCTCCAAAAATTCCCCTTTTTAAAATATACAAAATTTCTATTTTTATTTGATTCAACATATGATATAATTCCACATTTGAATATGTGGTAAAAATGGAGAAAAAAAGCATTGGCTCTGAAGGCAGAGGATCTAGGTTCAAATCCTACCTCTGACACTGTCTGCATGATCTTAAAGCAATCACCTAATTTACCTAGACCTCTGTTTCCTCATCTATAAGGTGAGGGGCTTAATCTTGTTGTTATTGTTGTTGTAGAGTTGTTTCAGTATTGTCTGACTGTACATAACCCCATTTGGGGTTTTCCTGGCAAAAACACTGGAGTGGTTTGCCATTTCTTTCTCCACCTCCTTTTACAGATAAGAAAATTGAGGTTAAAGAGGTTTAAGTGAGTTGCCTGGGGTCACACAGCTAGTAAGTGTCAGATTTGAATTCAGGAAGATGAGCCTTCCTGACTTCAAGCCCAGCACTCTATACACTGGGCCACCTAGCAGCCCCTTTGAAACAACTGAGGACATTGAATCTGTAGAAGAAAAGGCTCAGGGATCTCATGAGATCTCCCTATCACCTCCAGAATCAACTCTACAGTACTTTAACATTTAAAGCCACTTCCTACCTTTCCAGGTTCATTACACTTTGCTCCCCTCTATGATCTAGTAACACTGGTCTTTTTGCTGTTCCTTACACACAACATTCATTTCCCAATTCTATGCATTTGCACTGAGTATCTACTGTAACTGGAGCTCTTTCCCTCCTACCTTTGCCTCAAGACTTCTCTGGTTTCCCATTAGATTGAAATCAAATCTCACCCTCAACAGGAGATTTTTTTTTCCACATTCCCCACTTCCCTCACAATGTACATCTGGTGGTGCCTTCCCACTGAGATCACCTCCCATTCACACTTCATGTGTGTTATGCATGTTCATAGTTATTTGTGTATTGTCTCCCCATTTGAGTGTGAGTTCCTTGAAGGCAGACTGTGTTTGTTTAGAGGATTTTGTTTGTTTTTTTTTTAATCTGCAAACCACAGGACCTGAAACATACTTACTAATCACTTGTTGACTATTTGAAGGGCTGCCATAAGATTTAGAGCTGGAAAGAAACCTAGAAAAAAACCAATTTCAATGGTTCCCAACTTGAGGCATTCATGTCCCCACAGGAACAAGAGGCTTGTCAAGGCAGGGCAAAAGAAATTTGATTGGACTTTTAATTTACTTCCATGTTCCCATTCTTAATAAATCATGTCCATTTCTTACTAAATATGCTCATAAGACTTTGATTCAATTTATAATAATCTCATTTTATTTATTTTCATATGCATTAGCAAACTCTAGAATTTCTTTCCTTAACTATTGAATAGAGAATATGAGAAGGTTTGCTGAAAGTCTTGGGTCATGAGGACTCAAAACTGAGGTGAACCCCTGACCTATTCGTCCAATTCCCTCAGAAAGAATTTCCTAGAACACCTTAATTCATATTGTGTCTTTGACTATTCTTTTTCTCTCATTAGTGAGCTAATTAAGTTCTGCCTCTTTCCTCTCTGACTGTTGGAAGAGTGGCAGTCTTCCTTTCCAACATGTCAAATCACCAAATTAATATATTAGGAAATTAAAGGCAAGAACATTTGCAATGAGTTCATCCAAAAGCTTTGGTCACCAGTGACACTGGGATATTCTCTAATGACCAAAGAAGTAAGTGTAAATGCTACTAAAACATTTATCCACCTTCAGGGAGGAAACAGAAAGGGAGAAGGGAGAGTAATGACAACTTGAGTGTCTTTCCTCTGGAAGTTGCTGAATCCCACTGGACCCTAGCCAGTACCCATCACCCTGATGTATTATGGGGATGGGAGAAGAATAAGGTTTTACTTTTTCCTGTTCTTATGTTTGAATATGTGCAAAAAAGATTTGTCTTTGCATTCATGTGTTGACTCAATTTTTAGAGAAGGGGTTACAAAAGTTCTCTGATTGAACTTGATCCATTTATGAGAAATCATACCACACAGAGTCCCGGGCAATTTGAGGTTTTAGAAGACCTGCAGTTCCAGAAATGAAACTTCTCTTTGTGGTTCAAATTAAATTGGAGGTTTCTTATTCCTCATTCCCATAACTGAATATCAAGACCTGTTGCACTCAAGCTGATGTCACATAACTTTCTTCCAGAAGCTGGCTCAAAACAACATAAATTCTTTAGAAACTAATTGACTGTGTTGATGTCAAAGAGAAAACTTCTCCAAAGGGAAATGAGAAATTCCTATCACCTCAAGAAGCCACAAGAGTCTTCCTCAGATTACAGGTGTCCTCAATTTTCCCTTTTGTCTCTCCATTTTTGTTTTTAGTCACAAAAAGTACTGTTAATCTTTGACAGATTAAAAATAGGGTAGAAGAGTCATTTCACTCTGAACACTCAGTCCTGTGGCCAGCAGAAAGGAAATGCCCCAACCCTTTATGTCTTTCTTTTTCTTGTCTTTTTTGGAGGGGGGGAGGCAGGGCAATTGGGGTTAAGTGACTTGCCCAAGGTCACACAGCTAGAAGTGTTAAGTGTGTGAGGCTGAATTTGAACTCAGATCCTCTTGACTCCAGGACTGGTGCTCTATTCACTGTGCCACCTAGTTGCCCCAAAAATTATATTGTTTTTTTTGTCATGCCCTAACCTTTTAAAAGAAAGTCATATATATCTGGTTGATGAAATGCTATTCTACCATAAAAAAGTTTCTAATCTTCTCACAAGCTACCTTTGCAATTGAATTATTCATTTTTAAAGAAAAGAATCTGTTACTACAACTCAAGATTCCATTAACATTGGCACAGTTTTTATTCTTTCAGAACAAATTATTTTTCATATTGCTATAAAACAAATGAAAACTCAGTAGATGTCTTTCACCAGAGTTCAAGTAATTTTTTCAAAATTGAAATTCTTTTACTTTCTGTATCATTTTCCAGAAGAGATTAGTTCAGAAAAGTTTAGTACAGTGGACAGATGGTTTTAAATGTGAGTTACATTAGTAATTGTGATGATACTTACAACTGAGAATCACTCTTCCCTCATCTGTGGAATGAGGATGATCATCTATGATTTTAGCTCGCAGAAATGTGGGGAGGAATGAAATTTCCCATGTGAGTGGATTATGAGTTTGGAAGGAGGACAATATAAAATAAGTATCTAGAGGGTATGTTACATTTGAAAGAAAACCCAGAGAATGGTTTTCCTCATGCTAGATTCTGTGGAACACTGATATTCTGTTGAAAGAGTCCAAAAAGTTCTATGAAGAAAAAACTTGTAATGCTCCAATCTAATAAATGCAGACAGTAAACCTGTCCACTTTGAAGGTTGTTTCAGTTTCCAAGAATATGATGAGGAACCAAAAAGTAATTGAAATGGATCACCTGGTTGAGAAAGGGACTTTTTATTTATCCAAAGTCAATCACCAAATGTGCATAATAGAGAGTGATGTATCATTGGGTGACTGCCAGGACCTCTCAGCAGAATGCAGAGACAACAGTGTTCTTCTTAGAGTCATAATTGTGTGTGTGTGTGTGTGTGTGTGTGTGTGTGTGTGTGAAACATTGGGGGGAAAGGGTGAGGCTCATTATGACTGTTTAAGATGGAAGAGATTTTTTTTTTGCTTTTTGGAGGGGGGAGGGCAGGTTAAATGACTTGTCCAAAGTCACAAGGCTAGTAAGTGTTAAGTGTCTGAGTCCAGGTTTGAACTCAGGTCCTCCTGACTCCAGGACTGGCGCTCTATTTGCTGTGCCACCTAGCCTCCCTAGGAAGAGATTTTTTTTAAACAAAAGTGATTTTTTAAATTCCATATACCTAGTTTAAGAACCAAATACCACCTGTAAAAGAAACATAAATAGTATACTAGCCACCTTCAATTAGGTTTATTTCTATGTAGCATTTAAATACTGGCATTTACTTCTAGTGATCTTGATATTCAGGTAATTATTCAATATATCACCAGATTTTGTAAAAAAAAAAATAGCTCCATGATACTTGAACAATTAAATACAATACAGTGACTTTCAAAAGAAAATTATTGAATTTTTTTGTTTTTCATTTTAAATTTATTTATTTATTTTTAGTTTTCAACATTTATTTCCACAAGATTTTGAGTTAGAGTTTTTCTCCCCACCTTTCCCCTACCCCCACCCCAAAATAGCAGGCCTACTGAATAGCCCTTCCCTCAATCTGTTCTCTCTTATATCCTCCCCCATCACCCCCCTAACTTTCTAGATGGGCAAGATGGATTTACATACTCAGTGCCTATATATCTTATTTCCCAGTTGCATGCAAAAACAATTTTTTTAAATACTTTTTTTAGACTTTGAGTTCCAGATTTTTTTTCCCTTCTTCTCTCCTCACTCACCCCCATTGGGAAAATAAACAATTCAATATAGGTTGTACATGTGAAGTTACCCAAATCATTTCCATAGTAGTTATGTTGTGAAAGACTAAGTATATTTTCCTCCATCCTATCCTGCCCCCCACTTATTATTCTATTTTCTCCTTTGACCCTATCTCTTTCAAAAATGTTTGCTTCTAACTACCCTCTCCCCCGATCTGCCTTCCCTTCTATCATCCCCCCTCTTTTCCTCTACCCCCCCCCCCCATTTTCCTGTAGGGTAAGATAACCAATTGAATATGTATGTTATTCCCTCCTTAAGCCAAATTCAATGAGAATAAGGTTGTCCCGTTCCCTTTCACCTTCCTGCTCTTCCCCTCCCTTGTAATAGTTTTCTCTTGCCTCTTTTATATGATATAAATTATCCTAATCTGTCTCTCCCTTTTTCCTTCTCCCAATAAATTCTTCTCTCACCTCTTAATTTTATTTCTTAGATATCATCCCTTCATAATCAACTCATCCTGTACCCTCTGTCTATGTATACATGAACATACATATGTCCACCCTCACATATATATTTATATACACATATACCCTCTTATACATACATATATATGTATGTATACATATTCCCTTCAACTATCCTCATACTTAGAAAAGTCTGATGAGTTACAATGATCATTTTTCCATGTAGAAACATAAATAGTTCAATTTTAATAAGTTCCTTATGATTTCTTTTTTCCTGTTTACCTTCTCATGCTTCTCTTGCTTCTTGTATTTAAAAGTCACATTTTCTGTTCAGCTATGGTTTTTTCATGAAGAATGCTCGAAAATCCTCTATTTTGTTGAATGACCATATTTTCCCCTGAAGCATTATACTCAGTTTTGCTGGGTAGGTGATTCTTGGCTTTAGTCCTAGCTCCTTTGACCTCCAGAATATCATATTCTAAGCCATCCAATCCCTTAATGTAGAAACTTCTAGGCCTTATGTTATCCTGATTTTGTATCCACAATACTCAAATTATTTCTTCCTGACCACTTGCAGTATTTTTTTTTCTTGACCTGGGAACTCTGGAATTTGGCTATAATATTTCTAGGAGTTTTCTTTTGGGGATCTTTTTCAAGAGGCGATCAGTGAATTCTTTCAATTTCTATTTTGCCCTCTGGTTCTAGAATATCAGGGAAGTTTTGCTTGATAATTCTTGAAAGATGGTGTCTAGGATCTTTTTTTTTGATCATGGCTTTCAGGTAGCCCAATAATTTTTAAATTCTCTCTCCTGAATCTATTTTCCAGGTCAGTGGTTTTTCCAATGAGATATTTCACATTGTCTTCTATTTTTTCATTTGTTTGGATATGTTTAATAGTATCTTGATTTCTCATAAAGTCATTAGTTTCCAATTGCTCCAATCTAATTTTAAAGGAGTTATTCTCTTTAGTGAGTTTTTGAAATTCCTTTTCCGTCTGGCCACACACCCCAGGACCACCACCCAAGACCACATTCCAGATTGAAGTAGGTTAAAGCAAGAGCAATTACCATCTGAATGGTCTATTGATCTGCAGAAAGCAGCTACACCATGGAAGCAGCAGGGCTCTATACCTCAGTCACTTCTTTCCCTGGGGGCAGGGGCAAGACTCACTCTCCCATCCCCTCCTGTTCCAAAAGAGTTCCACACTGACCTTTTACTTTGTCTTTGGTGTTTATGGGTTGAAAAGTCTAGATACCACCACAGCTGCTGGTGATTCACTCTCCTGAAGTCTGCTCTGGCTGGGGCCACCCTGGGGCCAGAACCACAGGTTCACAGGGGACTGTGCTCAGGTTCCAGCATGCTACAATAAACCCTTCCTGTCGGCCTCCTGAGCTGCCTTCAGCAGGAGATTTGTTTCTCTCTCTTTGTGGGTTCTGTAGCTCTAAAGCTTGTTTAGAGTCATTTTTTTACATTTATTGGAAGTGATTGGAGTGGGAGCTCATGCCAAGTTTGTGCTTCTACTCTCTCATCTTGGCTCCACTTCCCCAAATTATTGAATTTTAAAAGAAAAATTGATTTATTTTATGTGTCACGTAATCTGTCATCTCACTGGGGTAGACTTCAATCTATAAACACTTTCTTGTCATTTACAACTTATGCCAGTATGTCGACATGTCAAGGATATGTTTATACCAATGTAGGAACTACCTTCACTGATGCAGATTGCAACACACCTATAACTTATACTGTTACAGAGTACACTGAGGCTCAGAAAGGGTTAAGTGACTTCCCCAGAGTCACAATCATATTTTTTCATGATTTGAACTCAGATCCTTTTGACTTCAAGTCCAGTACTTTATCCATGACAACACACCACCTCTAACCTATGCTCTTGTCATCTCATAAGTATTCCATAGGGGGCCCATCCAAAATCTTTATTAAGTGTTTTAACCTTATGTATACAATACCAATAATATTAATTATAATTAATAATGATAATGCTAGCAGCAATATTTGTGTAGTGCTTAAAGATTTACAAAACATTTAAAAATATGTTCTTATATTCTCCTCACAAGAACCATGAGAGATGTGTGTACTGTTATTATCTCCATTTTACAGATGAGGAAACTGAGACAAATCAAACTTAATTTATTTTCCTAAGATCACATCGCCAGTAAGTATCTAAGAGAGGATTCAAAGTCAGCTTTCCCTGCATCCAAGTCCAATGTTCTATCCATTATGCCAATTAGTTGCTTAGAAATCAGTGTAGAGTACAAGGCAACCTCTTCATAATCAGCTCACTTACTTTTTCTGTCATTAATCTTTAATGGTATCTTTTATATTGTTAGTGATGTTATAGCCTATTTGTGCTCTCCATTTTAAAGCTGATAACCTGTTATTTTGATTCTTTATAGATTTCTCTCCATCACATTTTCTATATTATAGCCAAATTGGCCAATTCTCTGAGCTCAGAATTCCATTCCTTATCTCTCTGTTTTCATATAGGAGGTCTCTTGTATCTGGAATGTGCTTCTTCCTTGCTTCCATCTCTTTAAATTCTTAGCTTCCTTCAGGGTGCCACTTCCTATGTGAAACCTTCCTTCATCTCCTCAGTTATTAAAAATCTCTCTCTGTCTCTCTCTCTCCCTCCCTTCATTCCTCCCTCCTCAAATTTCCCTATAGTCACTTATCTGATATAGCCTCTTCCCTGTAGTTACTTATCTAGCATACCTTCAGAAAATAGTTATGATAGGTATATTTTCCTATCTGGAAAGGACTGAATGGTCATAGAGGGTAGAAGCTTATGGGAAGGGAGGAAGCACCCCAGCATCCCCAGGGTGGCTGCCAACACAGGTTCTTAGATCTGCTTTTCTAAAGGAAAGCAACTCAAAATGGGTTAAAAATCTTGCTTTAACCAATCATATCTTTTATCTAGTTCAGGGGAAAAAGTCAGCACCCTGAACTTCAGAGTATACAAACAGGTTACAAGCAGAAGTTTCAAGACTGAGAAACATTTCAAGCAGACAGGCCTTCAACTGTCCAACTGTTACGTCCATACATAGTCATTTACCAGAGAGGAAAACATCAACATCTGGGTTTTCAAAGCCCAGAGTCTCATCTGGTCAAATCACACAACACTTCTCAAAGTGAGCCCCAAAACAAAGCCTCACATCAGTATTTATATAGCCTTCTCCTGTGTCAGAGAATGTAACAACCCTCTTGACCCACTGCCCAATCACAAATTATCTCCTGAAAAACAACCTTCTGGCCACTGGCTCCAGGTGCACTTAAGCCCATTAAATGGCCTAGGGGCAGGGAAGATCTTAGATTTTCATTCCCTTTACAGAGCTCAGGAATTTTAGGATCCCATGGGTGTAAAGGCATGTCATGCCAGTTACCAGCCAATCACAAAGGAAGGATATTATTACTCTGAACTGAATATAATCATGAACATTTGGAGCCTTGTCCAGCACTGACCCACTTCCTGAAAGGAATTTCTGCTGACTTGGACCTGGTTAATTTATCTTCTCTCCATTTCCTCCCCCTCTGAGTCACTGCTGCCCAGAAAAATGGCAAGTCTCCTGATCTCTTTAAATCTTGTATGTTTAATGTCTGCACTTTTATAATAGGTCTTGTCACCAAATAAAGAAAAACTGATTTGTATTTTGTTGTATTATATTTGTATTTCATTGTATATTCATTGCATTTCACTCACAACTATTTCCTACAACTGAATGAACCATATGACAAACAGTCACATATAATGACATAGGAGACATACAATCCTGTGCACTCTCTCTCTCTTCCTCCTCCCTCCATATATCTTTCTATCATTAATAGAATATAAGTTCATTGTGAGTGGGAATTTTTTTCTGTTCCAAACATTTTCTTCTCTCCTCAAGTCTCTCATATTTTCTGTTCCCTCTACCCTCTCTTCTGAAGACCTCACATCTTAGTTTACTAGGGAAATTAAAGCTATTCCCTGTGAGCTCCCTCTTCTCCCTTTTTATTCATCTTAAAACCCCTTGACATAATTCCCTACTCTTTCTTTGTTTCCAATTTTTGATAATAAAGTAGTCCTTTTTGGGGCAGCTAGGTGGCACAGTGAATAGAGCACCAGCCCTGGAGTCAGGAGGACCTGAGTTCAAATCTGGCCTCAGAGACTTGACACGCTTACTAATCGTGGAACTTTGGGCTAGTCACTTAACCCCAATTGCCCTCCAAAAAAGAAAAAAAAATAAATAAACAAACAAATAAAAATAACGTAGTCCTTTTTTGTCAAGGTCAACTACAGTTATCCCTTCCATATCACAACTTTCCCCATTTATGTTTCAGTATATCACAGGTTGGCATAAGACATTAAGTGAGAATTTGGGGAGAAGTTTTGCAAAACTGGAGATGACACAGAAAAAGTTTAGAAACTCAGAAATGTATAAAATATATGTGTAGTATTGCATAATATCAACCCAAATTTTACAATAAGGTTCAATAACAACCCCATAAAAGAAAAACTCAGACTTGTTCTCTGATACAGAGGGCCCAAAATATTTATACCAATTTTCCGTATCATGAGGGTATTGTACCCCTAACCTCTGTGTCTATAACCCTAGTAATGTGGAAGGGATAATGGTATAATGCAAATGCCATTGATTCCATTCCCTCCTATCTTCTCCAACAGATTTCCCCCTTTTTTCAATTATGAAAACTTCAGTCTCTTTTCAGTTGTCAAAACTTGCCCTTTCTTCCCCCACAATTCTTCTCAAATCTGATCATTTCTTTCAACTATGATGGTTCAATCCCACATTGCCTGTTTCTTGAGTTATTACAACAACTTCCTAATTGGTCTCCTTGTTTCAGGACTCTCCTAATTTAGGCAGACAGCACACAGTTGCCAAAATGGTTTTCCTTAAACACAGATCTGACCATGTCCCCACCTACTTGATAAACTCCAAAGGCTCCCTATTGTCTTCAGGATAAAATGTATACTCCCCTTACTTGATTTAAAAAACTCTTCTCAACCTGGCTCTAATCAATTTTTCCAGCCTCCTTCTTCATCATTCTTGTACATCAGATTTGTACCAGTTTTCATAACCAGTTCCTAAGCCTCTGAAATGGCCATTCATATGTAGGATGTCCTACCTCCCCACATCCCCTTCAAAGAATCCTCACTTCCTTCAAGGTGAAATTAAGCACCACCTAGTATTTAACTATTTGTATTTATTTTATATATATATATATATGTGTGTGTATATGTATATATATATATATATATTCTATACATATACTTTCATATTGTCTCCCTATTTTATAGCATCTCCCTAACTTAAGGGCAGGAAATGCTTTTTTTTAAATCTTGGTACCTCTGTGCTGAAGTGCCAAATTCCCCACCCCCCATTAAAATGGAAATAGAATGTTTAATAAAAATAAATAAAAATACAATGCAACATAGATAATGTTAATTTGTGGTTTTCTGAGTCAACATGCAGTCCCAAGTAAATTTGTAATCTCATTAAATTTGGAATAAAATTGATCTGAAAGAGAAGATTTTAAAATAATATTTATGTAATTTGGAACGTTTTATAATGGACTTAAAAATCTTTTAAACCTATTTTACTGCAAGGGTTCCACCAAAATTTTCTTTTTTATTATATTTATTATATATTACATATAGTATATAACATATATTTATTGTATATTTTGATATATATTATATTTATATGTCTTTTTCATAGGTTATACCACTATAAAAAGGTTTAGAGATTCTGACAAAGGCTAATTCTTTCATTTTACAGGTGAGGAAATTGGAGCTCAAAGCAGTAATATGATTTAACCAAAGGCATACTAGTGATGGAGTGCCTTCCTGGATTATCTACCATCTACTTGGTATATATCTAGTATTTAAATTATCTCTTTGCTGTTTCCTCATTTACAATGTGAACTCCTTGAGGTCAATGTCTATTTTTGTCTTCCTTTTTATCCTCATCACTTAACACAGTATGTGGCACATAGTAGGTACTCAATAAATATTTGTTAACTGACTAGTTGTTTGGTCTTCTGACACCTCATCCAGAGCTCTTTTCCCTCTATTATGTTGCAACTGATACATAAAGACAAAATAATAACTGGTATTTATTCTGTTGTTGAATCATTACAATCATGTCCAAATCTTCATGACCCTACTTGGGGTTTTCTTGGCAAAGATGCTGAAGTGGTTTGCCATTTCTTTCTCCAGCTCATTTTACAGATGAAGAAACTGAGGTAAACAAGGTTAAGTGACTTGCCCAGGATCACACAGTTAGTAAATATCTGAAGCTGGATTTGAACTCACATCTTTCTGACTCTAGGCTTTATGTCACCTGCATCACCTAGCTGCCTCATCGGTATTTGTGCAACACTATAGAAAATAGATAGATAGATGATAGATAGATAGATAGATAGATAGATAGATAGATAGATAGATAGATAGATAGACAGACAGAAACATGTATACACATATATACATATATAGATCTCTCTCTATATATACACATTTATATATACATATGTTTATGTATGGATGTCTATACAAACAGCTAACCAACTGTCAAGTCTAAAGTAAAGATCTAAGTCCCTCCCTCATGAAGAAGCTTCTAGGATAAAGTACAATCCTCTGGCATTTGTGCTATATGTTTACATATATTCATACATATAGATAGAGCTCTAACCTATTATATTGCATGCATACATATATTAATTCAGATAAATCTAATGATTTTACATTTGCTTAGGTTTATCTTCCACACAATTCATCCTCTGAAACCTGGTGGGGACAGAGACAGTTTCATCTTCTACAAAGTTGCTGAATTGATATTCTTTTTTTCTTTTTTTTGGAGGGGGTAAGATAAGGCAATTGGGGTTAAGTGATTTGCCCAAGGTCACATAGCTAGTAAGTGTTAAGAGTCTGAAGCTGAATTTGAACTCAGATCCTGCTGATTCCAGCATTGGTACTCTATTCATTGCACCACCTAGCCGGGTCCCTCCTCTCCACCCCCCTCCCCTTTCCT
Source organism: Petaurus breviceps papuanus (assembly GCF_028583685.1). NCBI lineage: Eukaryota > Metazoa > Chordata > Mammalia > Diprotodontia > Petauridae > Petaurus > Petaurus breviceps. Next base: position 24,543,842 of record NW_027187372.1, read on the forward strand.
CCCCTTCCCCAACTGCCCAAGTCTTACCATATCTCTCCAAAGATCAAGAAGTTTCAGTGCCTGTTGTCTCTGAAATAAAATATAAACTCCCATAAAGTCCTTCACAATCTGATTCTAACCTGTGTTTCCAAGTTGATTACACATTATTCCCCCTCATTTTCTCAGCATTTACATGAGTCTACTTGCTGTTCCCACTATGGGGCGTTCTCTCTCCCATCTTCATGTGTTTGTTCAGGCTGTGCCCCATGCCTAGAATGCTCTGCCTTCCCACCTCTTGGATCCCCTTTGAAACTCAATTCAAGAACCACCTCCAAAGAGGGAACATGCCTGATTCTCTTAACCTAGTGGTTATTCTCTCCCACCTCCCTGCTGAAATGATTTTGAATATATTCCAAATTCACTTCTCTTTGCATGTAGCTTCCTTCCAACAGAATGAAATTCCTTGAAGGCAGGAACTAATATTGCTTTTGTAATTCCATACCTAGCAGCTGTCGACATTTATGCTTTCTGAGTTGAATTGAATTAGTCCCATTTGACTTGATTCTCACAATCCTATAAATACAGTAGGCATCATTATCCTCATTTTATTTTACTCTATTCAGATCTGTGATTTCATCTGCTCTTCAGGGGCTTTCAGAGAGGAACTTCCTTTATCAATATGGGTCAACACCTTCTGTACTACTCTATAGTCTTGGACAGTTTACTTGGGCAATTAGACTTTAAGCAACTTGCCCATCGAACCACCAGTATGCATCAGAGGTAGACTTGAACCCAGGTATTCTGACCCCAAGTTCAGCAATCATTGCACAATACCATACTGCCTTCCAACCCCAGTGTCATTTGGAAGGAGTATTAGCTTATGTTTACTAGGAAATTGCTTTTCATTTTTCATTTTCTGTAATATTTTCAAAACATAATAGCAGATAAAGATTCAGTTAGCTCTCTCCATTCAGTTCAGGAGGGCACAGTAATAAGTTCTCCTAAAGCACAAAGGGGAGAAAGAGTATCTTTCCTCTCTCCCCATCTCTGGCATACTGGAGGTTCTCTGAGGCAACCCGATTCACACCTCACTGCCCTGGAGGCAATTACTGGTCCATGGTCACCACAGATTTTCTTGAGACAGTGAAGAGGTCAGGAAAATCTGGCTCTATGGGGGCTAGAGAGCCTGACCCACCTGCAGCAGTATGACCTCAAATGCTATCATGGCTTTGGAGGAAAACCCAATCTCCAGGGCCAAGCAGATAGATGACCATAAAGTGTCTTTCTGAAGAATCAAGACATTCTCTGCCCTAGTGTGGACCTGAATCTTCTTTTGGGATCTCAATTTAGAGAATCAGACTCACTGTTAAATCATTTCTTTTTTCCTGGTCTATCCTGGTTTCTTGTGTTATCTTTTATGTGATAGAATATTTCAACAAACATCTGACAATCAACCTGCTCAGTGCTAGAAATAGTAAGACAAAAACATGTAATAATCCCTCCCATCAGTGGGATTGTTTCCCATGGTGTTCTTCCCACTTTTAGCAGGAGTTATTAAATTCAACACACATTTATTGAGCACTTGCTGTGTACTGTGTTACTGTTTGCCGTGACCCTGCATCATGACTGATGTAATATGCATGTATTCTTATACTTCACTCATATTTTCCAGTGATAAGAGAAGCACTCAAGGGAAGTTCCTAAATGTAATGGAGCTAGAAGGAACTTGAAAGTTCCATTATTCCCTAATTTTACAAATGAAAGCCTAAGGCCCACAGAGTTTCTCACTTGCCCAAGGTCACATAGCCAAGTAAGTGTCTAAGGCAAAATTCAAACCAAGTTCTTTCTAATGACAAGGATAACACTCTTTCTAAAACATCATGTTGCCTCCTCCAGGGAGGCAGCTAGTGGCCCCATGGGCAGATCTCAGGGCTAGGAATCTGAAAGAACTGAGTTTAAATCTAGTCTCAAAGATTTACTAGCTGTGTGACCTTGGTCAACTCACCTAACTTCTGGTTTCTTCAACTGTTAAAGAGATGATAATTACACCTATTGTGTAGGATTGTTGTGAGGATCAATTGAGAGAATATCTGTATATACTTAGGACATAGCACTATATAAATGCTAATTTGGCACATAGTAGGTGCTATATAAATGCTAGCTGTGATGATGATTAAAATAACTATGCGCATTGTGTTGATTTTATTTAAATTAACCTTAAAAGTCTCACACAATAAACTCTAGCTAAAGAGATGATTTATTAGCTAATATTGCTACCTTATTTTGTATATGGTGGGGTGAGATTGGGCAGGGAAGTCTGGGTACCTAAGTTCCAGTTCTGATTTGTCTATTTCCTGACCATGTGACATTCCTTCTCTCTTTTTCTTTGTTGTTGTTCAGTCATGTCTGGGGTTTTCTTGGCAAAGATGTTGGGGGTGGTTTGCCATTTCTTTCTCCAACTCATTTTACAGATGAGAAAACTGAGGCCAATGGAGTTAAGTGAAATATTCCCAGGGTCACAAAGCTAGTAAATGTCTATAGTCAGATTTGAACTCATAAAGATGAGTCTTCCTGACTCTGTGCCACCTAGCTTCCTTGTATTTATGAGGAAGATTGGACTAGATGATCTCTATAGTGCTCCTGGCATGGCCCAGTCAGACCTCTGTGACTGGGAATGAGGGTGGGGAAAGAAGGGAAGAGCATACAAAACAAAAGGATGGAGGAACAGCAATCCAAGTGAGGCGCAGTATGGGATGGAGTAGGAAAGAGCCTTTATTCACCAAGTGCAAGCCATGTTTTATCAATTAAAAAACATTGAAGTCCCTTACTCTCTCCCAGACTAAGTGCTGGGGATACAAAGAAGGCAAAGGACAGTTCCTGCCCTCAAGGTGCTCATAGTTTAAGAGGCAACATCCAAACAACCAAGTGCAAACAAGCTATCTATGGAATAAAAAGAAAACAGCCAACCAAGGGAAGGAATTAGTATTAAAAGAGATCAGGAAAGGCTTCCTGTAGAAAATGAAGGAAATCTGAAGGTGAAGATGAGAAGGGAGAGGATGCCAGGCATTCAGGACAGCCAGTGAAAATGGTGGAATGTCTTCAGCGTCATTAGATCAAAGAATACATTTCATGTATAATGGAAAGAGGGACAAGGAGAGGGGAATTAGGAAGAGCTTTGATGGCAAAGAGAGGATTTTATATTTGACCCTCGAGACACTAGGGAGTTACTGAAGCTTATTGAGGGCGGTGGATAGGGTAACACGGTTGGACCTATAGGTTAAGAAAATTACTTTAGCAGTTGAGTGGAAGATGGACTAAAGTGAGGGGAAACTTGTGGCAAAGAGACCAACTGGCAGGCTTTAGCAATGATCCAGTTGCAACAAGATGAGAAATTGTGCCAGCAACACTAGGGGCAGCTAGATGGCACAGTGGGTAGAGCACCAGGCCTAGAGTCAAGAAGACTCACCTTCCTGAATTCAAATCCAGTCTCAGGCACTTAGGAGTTGTGTGACCCTGGGCAAGTCACTAAACCCCATTTGCCTCAGTTTCCTTATCTGTAAAATGAGCTGGAGAAAGAAATGGCAAATCACTCCAGTATCTTTGCCAAGAAAACCCCAAATGGAGTCACAAAGAGTCAGACGAGACTGAAAAACAACTGAACAACAACAAAAGTCTCAATATCACAGGATGGAAAAGAGTGTATCCAAGAGATTTTACAAAGGCAAAGTCAACAGACCTTGGCAACCAATTGGACATAAGGAGTGAGAGTAAAGAGGTCAGGCTGATACTAGGATTTGAGCCTGGGGGACTGGGAAGGTGGTGGTGCCCCAACAGTAATATGGAAGTTTGAAAGTAAGAGAGGAAGGTTGGGGGAAAAAAAAGATAATGAGCTCAGTGTTAGACATATTGAGTTTAAAGTGTCTATAGGACACCCAGTTCAAGAAGTGTAATAGGCAGTTGGAGATGTAAGACTGGAGGTCAACAGAGAGGTTAGGGCTAGACCATCTGCATCGACGTGGTAACTGAATCCAAGCAAGTTGATCAGACCAAGTGAAATTGTCTAGAGGAAGAAGATAAGAGGGCTCAGAACAGTGCCTTCAGTACAGAAGGGGAAAAGGCAGAGACTGCTGACTCGCATTCCCAAGATGGGATCAGAGAACAGGAATACCCACCAATTAGGATCTAAACGGCAATAAACTCCAGAGACCAGGATGGATTCTAGGAAATCCACAAGAAACAGGGTAACCCTTTGCTTTATTTCAGGAGACAAATCAGTCAGTCAATGAGCATTTGGCAAGTGTTTACCATGTTCCAAGTCCTATGTTAAGTGTTAGGCACTTTTTCAATCCTACCTCCCCCAGATAGACCCAAGGAGCATCATTTGGTACAAACATCTTCCAGCACTAACATTCTGCTTTTCTTTGACTTTTTAAAATCTGTCCTGAGCCTCACACATTCCAATGAGAGCAGAGTAAATGCCATCCTTTCTGGAGGTGGGTCTCCATGTATTGCAGAAGCATTTTAATAACTGACTTAACAGAATGAATGTACAGAAAATAGATGTTTCATTCTCTTCACACAAGGAAGACCAAGGCCAACTGTTCACCTCCCACATTAGTAAAGATAATTCTCTATGGGTTAATTGTGTATGGTATTTTAAGAAATTTCACCCTAATCGTATTTTATAAACACAACTTATTATGTTAACTGCTTTCTATGACCAAGTAAAATTGAACAAATAGATATGCAGTTACATTCAGAATGTTCAAAGGTTGTTTTTTTCTTTTAATTTCACAGAAAGATACCACCACCATCTCTATCACCCCAGGTAATAAGGTTACTAAGTGCCTACAGAAGAAATTCTCAATGTGACCATTCTCTTATTAATTCCTCCTGTCACTGGAAACTGGGCTTTTGTAACTGTAAAAATGTCTGAATGCATTTGTTTCTAAACCACTGAAAGCTTGTTCAGAGATCCACAGTAAAGGGGGTTAAATAGAAAATTTTAAAAGAGTCAAAACACAACAGCCTCTCTACAACCGACCTTGATTTTGAACAAACTATTTTTCCATGAAGAAAGCAGCATTACAGCCCTCCTTCCAAGGTAGAATTTTTTGTTTGCCCTGCTACAGAAAGAGATAACAAAGAGAAATTGGTAGAAAGATAATTAGATCTTTTTTTTTAATGACCTAATGATAAAATCTTTAAAAAAAAAATCACTTGCTTCTTTGCCGAAAATGAAACAGTACATAATGATAAATGTTTCATGGTTCTATCAAACATTGATAATAACGGTTTTAATATTTATTGTTACCTTTGGCCAAACTCAGAGTTTACTCTCCAGCAGGATAGATACACAGAGGTAAAGATTGCCTTTGGGTACCACTGATTGGGTTGGTGTCCGCATTAGGGCAGTCCCAATGGAATATAACACTTGGCCAGGGCTCCTCTTAATCTTCTTAGCATTCAATTCTGTGCATTCATCTGTAATCAGCTTTATCTCAAATTCTAATGAGTTTTTTTTTCCTTTTCTCTTTTAACATAAGGCTTGGTGCCTCTTAACAATCAGTCATATTAAAATGACCCTCAATATGTCTTGACTGCTCAAAGAGAGTTGTCCCAGCTCTATACTCAAATGCAGCTCATTGTCACTAAAGCAAGGAAGAGAAAACATCTTTCCAGATGGTCAAAGTAATTTTTGTGGTTGGAACAGTTGTTCAAATGCTATGTTATAATTATGACATTAGGGTTTATGTTGGCTGATCCCAATTGGATTGGAAGCTGGAGTTCCTGGAACTTCCTATAAAAAAAGCATCATGGTCAGTCCAACAAACCAACCAATAAACATTTATTAAGTATCTTCTTATGTACCAGGCACTGTGCTAAGAGGTGGGGATACTAATACAAAGAATGAAACAATTCTTGCCCTCAAGAAGCTTACTTTCTAAGTAAATTTTGAAAAAAAAAAAAAAAGAAGCAGCAGCTTACTTTCTACCAGGGAAGTCAAGTATGCACATATTTGAGCATAAACATACTAAGTAGCATATGACCTTTAGCAAGTCACTTAACATTATTGTGCCTCAGTTTCCTAACCTATAAAATGAAGATCATACCAGCACCTACTTCCCAGTCCTTTTATAAGGATAAAATGAGATCATATTTGTAAAGTATTTCACAAACCTCAAAATGCTATATAAATGGTAGCTAGTATAATTATTTTCATTATAATGTAACATTATATATTTTGTTATTTTTTATATTATTATTTTATATTTTATGCAGGTTATTGTATTTTTATATTATTAGTGATAAATCCAAATAACAAATAAACAAATACAAAATAAATAAAAGCGAGCTAAATTCAAAATAGTTAAGAAGGCAGAGAAAGATTTGTAGAAGGGATAGGGAAGCATTCTCAAAGTCAAGACTTTCCTATATAGTGACTGTGTATCCCTGGGCAAGTCACTTAGCTGAAGTTTAAATACTTTGGCTCCTTAATGAGAAGACAGGCCTCATTGGAAAAGAACCTGATGTTGGGGCAGCTAGGTGGCACAGCAAATAGAGCACCAGCCCTGGAGTCAGGAGGACCCGAGTTCAAATCCAGCCTCAGACACTTAACACTTACTAGCCATATGACCTTGGACAAGTCACTTAACCCCAATTGCCCTGCCTTCTCCCCTCCAAAAAACAAAAGAGCGAGAGACCCTGATGTTGGGAAAGATTGAAGGCAAAAGGAGTAGGGGACAACACAGGATGAGATGGGTAGATAGCATCGTGGAAACAACAAACAAGCTTGGATAGCCTTCAAGAAACAGTAGAGGATAGAAGGACCTGATGTGCTATTGTCAATAAGGTCATGAAGAGTCAACATGACTCAATGATTGAACAACAACAAATTCCCACCTACCTTTTTCACCAACACACAGCTTCTATGTAATATTTATCACCCTCCACATGTGGGAGACTATCTTTTTTCCCTTTCTTTTTTTCAGATCCTACTGAAAGCTGACCATGGAAAATAGATCAATTTACAACTTTTCCATTTAGTGAAAAAGGTTTGTAAGGCTATGGTAGAGGAAAATCATGGTAATCTCTCCCTTACTTTTGAATGTCTTAAGGGTAAGAGTTGACCTCTGACAGGTTTACCTACCACTACCAGACTTTATACTACTATAATACAGAAAGTTCATGAAGTTCAAACTAAGACTGTCTTTGTAAATGTCTGTCTGAAAGCAATCCAGTTTCACAACTTTTGTCTTCTCCAAGCACTCAGAGGCTACTAGATTAAGTTTTGTTATTCATTTTTATGGCTTCTCCAATGTGGCATTTTTAGAGGTTAAAGTCTTGCTTAGATTGAAGGTCCATTATTGCAAGGGGGGTGACTCTGGGTTCTTGATAGTTATACCGAGCCAGTTGAACTCAAGTTCTTGTAGGTTCTACCAAGCAGGAAAAACTTTGAATGTAGTCCAAGTCATAGACTGAACCTGTTAACCAAGGACCAACTTAGAGAGGTTCCTCATCAGATTGGTTGTAGGGTGATGAATTTTTTTATTACAGTGACTCTCAAAGAATATCTACCAGTGATTGTAAAAGATGACAGAGTAAGGAGAAGCAGTGCAGCCTAGCTCTCCAAAAACCAGTCCAACAAGGATGAAAAAAGAATGCCACATTGAATGGTTTTTGGAAATGTAAGGAGAAATCACAGTGGGTCATTTTTATAGCCTAGCTCATCACAGAGAAACATCCAGAGGCCTGAAGTTACTACAGAGCAGATGCAACTAGAAATACCTAAAGAAGGTCCTCTTAGCATTCGAAGTGGTCTGGGACCAGTAGCTGTGTCACAGGGTATGGAACAAAAACAGAAATAACTCTGAAGTATGGTGTTGGAGCCTTCAAACACATCAGGGCTGGGATCTATAGACCAGAACTATGCAGTGGGCCAGGCAGTTTAGAACCAGGAGAGAGTTTTCTACTGTGTTACTTCAACCCCAAAGCAGGACTGAAGATTCCACTCTACACCTGCAGAGTCTCCCAGCTAGCTGAGCAGAGACTGGGACCAGCAACTCTCTATTAGAGTTCCAACCAGGCACAAGACTGTACTTCTATTACCTGGGACTATTACCTGGGACCTGGGTCACAACCTGAAGGGCTTTAGACAAAAGACTGAAAGGGCAGCAGACAGTATCCTAAGTCAGACAGCTTAGGTCTCATGGAAAGTTTACAGGTCCAGGACTGAACTGCCCCTAAGATCTTTGTTGAACTAAATACCCCCTCAGCCCTACCCAAGACCTTCTCCCGCCCTTGTCCTATCAAAACCAAACAAGTTCATCCCCAAAAGTACACTAAACCTGCACCTAACACACAGTCCCAGTTCAGTAAGTATAGCTTAAAGAACTGGCAGACAAAACAAAAACACTATTGATAAATATTATGGAACTAGAAATACCTAAAACACAAAACTAGAAAAAGACATTTACATTCTCTCTCTCTCTGTGTCTCTGTCTCTCTCTCTCTCTCTCTCTGTCTCTCTCTCTCTCTCTCTCTGTCTCTCTCTCTTCTCTTTCTTCTCTCTCTTCTCTCTCCCCTTTCTTTTTCTCTGTTTGTATACATATATCTATATGATATATAATATATATACACATTTATATGTTTGTATGCATACATATGTGTCTACTACAACATTAAAAAGAAATAACTGAAGAATAGTGATTGTGACATTCATAATCTCCTCTATTAACTTTGTGCAAATAAAATCAAAATTTGACACTAGTTAAAATATAGTGTGTCCCAAAAGTCTTAGGGTAGTTTTAAGCTTTGATAGCTTAAGCAGCTTTGATAATTTAATTAACTACCTTTAATACCTTGAAACTATGTTCAGACTTTTGGGATACCTTGTATAGACCACTTGGGGAACATGATGATAGAACCCTGAACTTTACATTGAAAGAACCAAATAACTGTCCACACTGTGCTACCTACTAGCTGAGTGACACTAGGGAAGTCATTTCATTTTTTGAGTGTCATTTTCCATATCTCTAAAATGGGGTGATAATACCTACACTACCTACCTGCTCCAGTTGTTATGAAGATTAA
>NW_027187372.1:24552923-24567923 GCF_028583685.1 Petaurus breviceps papuanus
TATGATCACCCTCCCTAAATGCACATCTCTTCCCAACTTCTCTGTTTCAGTCAAGTGCATCACCATTTTCCCAGTCACCCAGGTTCAAAAACTCACTCATCTTCCCTTCCTTCTCCCTTACTTGTTATACTTAATCAGATATTAAGTCTTATTGATTCTACCTCCATGAGACCTGTCAAATACATCCGTCCTCTCTCTCCTAACACAGCCTCCACCCTCCTTCAGACAATCATCACTTCTCCCTTTCCTGAGAGTCTCCTAATTGGTCTCCCTGCTTCCAGTGTCTCCCATCTATGATCCAACAACAAAACTGGGATTTGAATAGTTCCTCAAGATTTGCAAAGTGCTTTACAAATATTATTTCATTTTCTCTATATAGAGCTGTCATAATCTTCCTAAAGCATACATGTGACCATGTCACTCCCCTCCTCAAAATCCTCAAATGACTCCTTATTGCCTCTCACATAAAAATTAAATACCTCAGCCTGCCATGCAAGGCCTTCCATCTGACTCCTTCCTACTTTTCTTTTCCCTTTATGCATTCTTCTGTTTAGTCAAACTGGGCTACTAGCTATTCCCTGAATCCCAGCTCCATCCTCCATTCATTTCCATAAGTTGTACATATCCCTTCACAGAATAGACTTCCAGTCTTGGGAGACAGAGTGGTACAGTGGAAAGAAAACTGAATTGGAGTCAGAATTCCAATTATTCCATTTCCTATCTCCATGACCTTGGCCAAGGCCACTTTAGACTTGAGGTTCCTCATCTATAAAATGGTGAGGTTGGGATTAGGTAGCTTCTGAGGCCCTTTACAATTCTTATGCACACTTCTCAGAATCCATCTTTGCTTCTCAAGGTATCAGTTTTTTGTGAAGCCTTCCCAGATTTCCCTAGTAATTACTGCCACCATTTTGTCTCACATAGCCCTCCTCTTGGGGCCACATCAAAGAGGCCACCCTGAAGTTTCAGATGTCCCTCAATAGTGATCTGAGGCATGTCTATCACTGATCGCCATCAACATCTATCATTTCCTTCCACCCAAATTGTAAACTTCTTGTGGCTCTCTAATGGAATGAAAGCTCCCCAAGGATAGAGCTATTTCATTTTTCGTCAGTATATCCTCAGTACCCAGCAAGTATCAGGTGTGCATAGTAAACACCTAATAAATATTTGTTGAATTGAATTAAATGAATTCAATTGAATTGATCACTCTTGCCTCATGTTTTTCATTTCACTACTGGGCTTAACAAAATTCTCAATTGCTTTGCTGGTTAACAGAATAAGTTAAGAATAAAAAGGAAATGCAATTTGATGGAAGGGTATTGGTTTCCAAGACTTAACAGATGTTTTGTGGGTGAAGAGGCTTAAATAATAAGCTTTGTGGATAAAAACCAGTGCCTACATATTTCCAAATAGAGAGTAAAACCAGTCAGATAATTTCTTGGAATCACACAGATCAGTGTTTCTCAAACTTTTTTGAGATTACAGATAATTATAATAGTAGAACAAAAACTTTACAAGGACTGCGTAGACAGTTTAGTCCAAGATCTTCATTTTATAAGATTTGGAAAATGAGGTTTAGAGAGGTAAAGTGATTTGTCCAAGGTCATAGAGTTAGTTAGTGGCAAAGATAGGACCAGAATACAGGTCTCCTGATACTTAGTCTAATGTGTATTTTCTATTACACCATGGAACAATATAGTCAGCCAGTGAGGGGGCTTCAGGTATTCAGTGAAAACCTGAAAACAGTGACTTTACCTTTAACAAAAACTAAAGATTTTTCTTTAAAGCAAATATATGTATATTTATTATATATAATAATAAATATTATAATATTTATATATTATATGTTTATATATATATATATATATATAATGAATCAGCTCTTAAACTATTGGCATTCACACATTACTCTCCACCCCATCCCTCTCATTAGACTAATGAAGTATGAGAAGAAAGATCAATGACACAAACATTTTCCAGTTTAGGCTTATACAACATGATTGAAAACATATAGGTACAAGGCAGATTCCAAGAAATCACAAACACACACTCAATTACATGTATACAAGCACACACACACAATTACATGTACATAAGCACACACACACACATCTTTTCACACTGGTCAAGGATAGTCCTCCTGGCCAACAGCCTCTAGGACCACCCAGCTGAATGCTGGGTCTCCTTTTTCCCAGGCCCCTGCCAGCCTGAGAGACACCTGCAGGATTTCAGTAAATCAGTGGGGGTCCACAGATCCTCCTTGAAATGCACAAAATGAAATAGACAAAACAATCAACCAATGGACTAAAGTTATCATTTCTACCCCTCTGGCATCCCAGCCCAAGGAAAGACTTCATTTAGCCTTCTCTTTCTCCATCCATACACAATAAAGAATGGGAAATTATGGGCACACTAAAAGGAGTAAGACAATGATAATTAAAGTTAATATGAGTACTAGCTCACTTAACTCCTTGACTATGAAGATTATGTTCTAAATTACATCTAGAATTCCTCCAATGCTCCCAGATAGACATATTGGGTTACATGCTTTCCTTATTAGCAGATCATCACTGCATTGTTGGTGTGAAAGGTGGGCCCTCCCCTTGGGGCCACATCAAAGAGGCCACCCTGAAGTTTCAGATGTGCCTCAATAGTGATCTGAAGCTTGTCTATCACTGATTGCCATCAACATCTATCATTTCCTTCCACCTAAACTGTTTGGTTTTTTTTTTTTTTATGCCGCACTCTACATTCTTAACAGATGCTTGTGAGTTCCACACTCCTGTCCCCAAGATAAATAGCATAGGTTTCCCAAACATTGTTTTTTTGTCTCTTATTTTAAGTGACTCTTTTATTTTTAAGAATTCTTAATAAAGACAGACCAATGATAGATATTGTATTATCATGCTGTCAGACACTGAATTGTGTAACAAAAATCCTATTAAAATCTATCAAGTTCTCTCTTGTGCTAGTAAGAAAACATTGAATTTATGAAACTTTAGTGTTTTTATAAAGGTAAAAAAATTCCACTCCAGAGAAGAGGTAACTTCTATTTCCTTTAGATAGGTGAATAGTAGCTAGTATTTATTGTGCCTTTAGAATTACAAAATACTCTCTATATGTGACCTCATTCTGATTCTCACAACAACCCTATTATTATTCCCCTTTTACAGACAAGAGAATTGAGGCCAAGAGAGATTAATTGATTTGCTAGGAGTCTCACACATCTATTGATTGTCTGAGGAAGAATTTGAACTCAGATTTTCCTGACTCCAAGTCCACTGCTCTGGCATCTAGCCAGCTGAAGCCAATGCATTAATTGCCATCACTCTCTGGAAAGGCAACCAATCATTATCTAGAACACTGTCAAATTGCTAAAAAAAAAAATTTTAAATGCCCGAGGTTTTTGTATTTGCAGGCTTAAACGTACGAACCAAGCTCCAACTTATATCTGTTTTTTCATTGATTTTATTTTCTCAATTCTCTTTATATTTTCATAAATAAGAACCTATGGAGTAACATGTAACCATAATTTCTTTATAAAGTCATGTTTTTCTACCTGAATTTCAGTAAAAAAGCAACACAATGACACAGGGTGGTTCAAAAGAGGGATGACTTCCATGTTTCGAACAGGACTGACTCCTATGTAACTCCTTGATTTTTGTCATTAGAAAGGAATGCTCATATTACACATTAGACAACAATGAAGGCTATTTTCAAAAATGTCTGTGAAATTTTTTGCATGTGAACTGTTAAAACAACTTTTTTTGAAAATGGGATTTACATACACACATATGTAATATAAAATGTGTATGTATATACATATATATGAATATATACGATATATTTCACAGTCACATGTATCCTAGGATACTAACTTACAGAATATGTAGATTCTTTATTCTTCTTCATTGTACTAAAACTTCTTTATAATTACTTGCTGGAAATACTTAGAAATATGCTTTATCTTCTTTCATAAAAAGCACTATTTGAATTTTTAGCACTGATATTCTTTGTACCAGTTTAGCCTTTGAAACAATGAGTTGTTAAAAAAAAAAAGTAGAAAAAGATCAAAGTCATATGAAGTAGCCAGTTATTTAATCAATATATCAATATCTATAGGATGTTTACGAACTGTGATTCACTTCAGGGATACCCAGAAGAGAATCCATCCCCATTGTATCTGGAGAAAGACAAAACTAATAAGTTTTTAGCTGCTGCACACTGATTAAAGAATAATGGGAAAACTTTTACAGGGTGGAAAATCCACAGGGACAGGTGCTTTTAATGGACAGGTAAAGAGCTGATGGCCAAGGAATTTTAAAAATCTAAGCCATTATGGATTTTGTACAGAAAGCAACATCCTCAGAAGCTTATTGAATTTTAGTTTGTATTGCCTTGCTCTATTATCCCAGAGAGGAAACTTTTTGCGATCTACTTCTGTTCCATCAGTAGATAGGTATCTAGCATTGGAGACCATTCTTCTGTCTACATATAATGAAACTGACCCACCATCAGGATCAGTTGTCATTCAAGGGGCAGTGGTGGGTTTATATCATACTTTCTCATTTGATTCTTGAGCTAATCTGTGTCTCTACTCTAACCCTGATAAGGATATACACTGAGTCATTACCTGAAAACCCAGTCCTGCTTTGGGACTAGGCCTTATCCTATAAAGGAGAGTGAAAGATCCATAATCCCATAGTTCTCTCACTCAACATCAAGTCAGTCTGGCTTTAACCTCATATCCTGATCCCTCATTCACTAGAATGTATGTTCTTGTAACCTTCCATCCCCATGAGCATCGTTTCTGCCCTTAATCTACTCCCTCAACAAATAAGATTCTTCTCCACTTAAGCCTCCTGATGTGGAGGACCCTGCCACTGACATAAAGACACGGTCTTTCCTATTAGGTTCCTACCCACATGACCCAATGACTAAATGACTGGGGCCCTGACCCCTGTGTTATATAGCCTGAAGTCAAGAACCTGACTCTAAATACTCAGGCTGTCATAATTCATCTAATGTGTTACTAAATACCATATTCATCTGGATTCTATAATCCAGTTGAACTACCGACCTGCCTGATCAGCACTATCTTTGTCAACTAGCCATTTATTTCTATGCCACTTACTTCCATCAGTATCCTAGTCTTCCATTTGCCTGATGTTTAGCCATTCAGTTGTGTTCATCCACCTCTTCATGACCCTATAGACTATACTGTCAATAAAGTTTTCTTAGCAAAGATATTGGAGTGGTTTGTCATTTCCCCTTCCAGTAGATTAAGGCCAACAGAGGTTAAGTGATTTGCCAGGGTCAGGAAGCTAGTAAGTATCTGAGGTCAGATTTAAACTCAGGTCTTCCTGATGCTGGGCCCAGATCTCTATACAATGAGCCACCTAGCTGCTTCCTTCTGCCTGATAAGACACTCACAATTAAAGTAATTTCATTAACCATTATTAGAAGCCAAGATCAAGTCCAGCTCTGGCCACCACCTCCTTCCTGTTCCACTTCTAGAGTTCCATCTTTGAATTTTTATTATATCTCAGTGTACAGCACTCACCAAATGCCTCTTCTATCCCCTTAGCTTTGACTTGGTCTTATAGATACCTATTCCTGTTAACAGCTAGCCTTTATATGGCAGTTCCTCAGGCCTCAATACCACATTTAGATCCTTCAGTCTATGCTTACTAACATGTACCTACCTGAATGCCCAGTCTTGGCCTAATCAGTCATCCCCTCCCACTGTTGCTTTGTTTCTGATGGTAATCCATATGAAGAGTAGCAAAAGCCCACCAGATGGTCTAATTGTATGGGTAATAGTAAACTCCATGGGCATGGAATGGCACAGAGTTGGCTGGTCCTAGATCCTAGACCACAACTCAGCTTCACATCTCTAGCAGCCATCCACCCAAACCTTATCACCATATTCCTGTCAGGCCATCAATCTCTCCTTCCACTTGTCTAACCCCTTCCTGTTTACCATTCTCCTATGTATATTGGAGATTATTAGTATTAGTGATAGAGTATTAGGGAGTATTAGAAGAAAAGAGGCAGCTAGGTGGCACATTGGAAAGAATACTGGGCTGGAGTCAGAAAAAGTCATCTGCCTGAGTTCAAATCTAGCCCCAGAAATTTACTAGCTGTGTGATGCTGGGCAAGCCACTTAACCCTATTTGCCTCAGTTTCTCATCTGTAAGATGAGTAGGAAATGGCAAATCACTCCAATATCTTTGCCAAGAAAACCTCAGATGATGTCATGAAGAGTTGGATATGACCCAGCAACAATTAGAATATAATCTTCTTGAGGACAGAGACTCTTAGAATATTTAGATACCAGTGATTAGCAAGCACACTACTTTAATAATTTTTAAATTCACTTGTTCATTCATTTAGAGAAGTCAAAGCCCCAATACTAACCTAGAACCCATATTAGCACACTTGCAAATAGGCTAGAGTCACACAGGAATGCTTGGAAAGTAAAGGGTTATGTTAGAAAGCAAAATTCATTCCAGTATCTTAGCGAGGTAGGCAGTTTGATGTAAACTGGAGGTAGACTAAAATTTTATCTGAATTCTAGCTTAGAAAATTACTAGCTGTGTGGTCTTGGGCAGATTGCTGAACCCTTCTCAGCCTGTTTCCTCATCTTTAAAATGAGGTAGCACAGACTGGGTAGCACAGTGGATAGAAGGATGGTCTTGAAGCAAGAAAGACCTGAGTTTAAGTGCTATTTCAGAAACTAAGTAGCTATGTGATCTTAGACAAGTCATAATTTCTCTCAGCCTCAGTTTCCTCATCTGTAAGTCAAATCAACAAGAATTTATTAAGTTTTTACTATGTACCAAGCACTTTCCTAAGTTCTGAACATATGCAGAGAAGCTAAAAGTAAGATAGTCTCTAGCCTCAAGAAGCACTTTCTAAAGGAGGAATTAAAAACACATAAACAGAAGCTAGAAAGTAAGGAAGGAGAAGGAGAAGATTGTTGGAGAAAGAAGTCTGGAGAGTCAAAGGAGTGACCCAGAGGAATAAAGATGTGAATATGACTGATCTGGGGGCCCTACCTTAAAATGTAGATTCCAGGAGGTGCTAAAGTAGATAGAACACTGGACTTAGAATTAGGAAGACTCATCTTCATGAGTTCAAACCTGGCCTTAGATGATTACTAGCTGGACAGATCACTTAATCCTGTTCACCTCATTTCCTCATTTGTAAAATGAGCTGGAGAAGAAAAGGGCAAACTACTCTAGTACTTTGCAAGAAAATTCCAAAAGGGGTCACAAAGAGTCAAACATGACTGAAAAATGACTGATGGACTGAGGTTCTAGGAGGAAAAAGGCAATCAGAGAAAGGCACTGCAGGGCAGAGAAATCTCCCAGTGAAAAGGTCACTGGAACCTAGTGCTGAAGGCGGCTTCCAGGGGGAGAAGGTTGTTGGGAAGTGGCAGACAAAGAAGTTCAAAGATAGGGGAGTAGGACCCAGAGAGGGATGAAGGGATGAAAGTCTTGAACCCAATGGCCTTTAAGAACTGTTACAGCTCTAAATCTATAATCTTATTTTAGCAATCAAATGATGTTTACCTTTACTAGACCCTAATTGAACCACTACTAGAGCATCATGTTCATTTCTGAATAACACATTTCAAGAAGGTTATCTAGAAAATAAAATGTGCTCTTAGGAAAACTGTCAGTGTGGTGAAGGAGCTGGACACAGAACTGCTGATGACATTAAGGATTTTTAGCCTATGAAGTAGAAGACTTGGGCAGGGAGTAACAGCTCCCTGTAAGGGAGTAAGTAAGGGAGGCACATCATCATGTGAAAGAAGATTAGATTTCTTTTGCTTTCTCCCAGAGGATTGACTTAGTAGCAATGGGAAAGAGGTAAGAACAGGAGAGGTAAAATTTTTGCTTGATATGAGTTAGAATTTCCTCCTAATTAGGGTTCTCCAAAAGTGGAAGGGCCACCTCAGTAGTGAGTGAGTTTTCCATCTTTGGAATGGAAAAGAATGACCAATTATCAAGGTTGTTGTAGAGGGAGCTCCTGTTCGTATACAAGCTGGATGAATTGACCCCTGGGGTCCCTTCCACATTCTTGGAGTTCTTAATTCACGATCTCTAAATGCCTCTTCATTATTATTATAAGCATCAAACAACTCTAGATGGCCAGAGGTGGTGTTTAATAGAGAATTTTGTGTATATATATGTAATAAAATTTTGTTTATATATATATATATGTATGTATACATAAGCTATATATCTTATAAGAGAAAAACATGATGAGTTTAAGAAATATATGCATATATATATATATGAAATCAATCCACCAACACATATTTATTAAGCACCTACCACTATGGTGGGCATGTAGAATACATATACAATAAATGAAACAATCCTTACCATGAAGAATCTCAGAGGATTTCTCATATCTCCTTTGATTTCTGGATCAAACAGACAGGTATTTAGCTAGTAGGTTTTTTTTTCCTATTCCTGAATTCTCTACATAGAATTATAATAGAATTTGCTATAAAATACAGAATTCCTACCTTCTCAAAAGAACTAATAACAAGACAAAACAAAACAAAAACTACAAGGAAAAATCCAGAGAGATAGATATCTATAGTATCTAGATCTAAACAGGAGGAGAGGAGAAACCTCACAATCCTTCCCAGGATCACAAGGCTCATGGACACAAATCTATCATTCTAATACCAATAATCTGCCAGTGATTCTACTTGACTGTGAATCATGGAATCCTATAAGAAAGAAACATGCTAAGTATAAGTGAGCTACAGCATAATACCAACAATCACCACATATAAGAGAGGGCATAAAAGGCATAAAGGAAATATATGGTTGGAAAAGGATGAAAGCTATTCATGTACTGTGGTTTATGTCTTGGTTTTCATGGTCTTCCACCAAACACTAGTACACACTCACCAGATGATCTAATTATGTAGGTAATGGTAGACTCCATGCTAGTGTGAGTGAATTATAACAAAGACCAAGTACTGTACTTATATCCTCTTCTATTGTGGAAAAAATTCTATGTGTGGACACATATATGTGTATGTGTGCTTATATACCTATATCTATATGCATATATATATAGATATATAAATATGTTATATATGCATGTAAGTATATTAATTTAGAACTAATAAATAGATTTGGACTACGTGATGCCTAACACTACAATTGTGTGATTTTGTATTCCATCTACTTCCAAAAGGATTAGAGGTGACATATATTAAATATAATGCAAAATAGGTCAAAATAGAATATTTAGGGTCAATAACAACCTACATTGGGATAGAAATTTATCATTAAAAAGAATTATATTATGTGTAAACTCAATTGATTCTAATAATTTTATGAAGTTTATAAAAATATTTTATCCTCATTTTAAAGATGGATTAATTGAATTTCAGAAAAGTTCAGTGATTGTCTCAAGGTTACATAGCTAGTAAATGGAAAAGTTAAATCCCTAACAGTTCTTCTGACTCTGTATAGTTGTCTTTCCACCTACTTCTTGTTGCAACTCCAAATCAGAATTGTAATCACTTAAAAACAATACTTACTAGCTGTGTAATAGTGAATGAGTTACTTAACCCTGTTTGCCTCAGTTTTCTCATTTGTCAAATGAGCTGGAGAAGGCAATGGCAAACCACTCCAGTATCTTTGCCAAGAAAACCCCAAATGGGGTCATGAAGAGTTGGACATGATTGAAACTACTGAATAACAAGTTCCCTTTATTTTCAGATGAATTAACCCATTGATTTGGATTCAGATTTACTATCTGCATGTTGGTAATTGTTCTAGGCCTTGATGATAAGAGGGATCATGAGGTAGTAGATAAAGAGTTGGACTTGGAGTAAGAAAGATCTGGGTTCAAATCCTAGCTCAGGTATCTAATTACTATGTGATCCTGAGAAGCCTCTGTTTCCTCATCTTTAAAATAAACAGTTGGACTCAATGGCCTCCAAGTCTCCTTCCAGCTCTAAAATCTATGATCCTTGTTGATACCATCTTTTACTATATCTGACTCAAAAGTTGAACTGGTTGTCTGGTTGACAATAGAAATGAATCTTTACTAATCACCCCAAAATTAAAATAATTGTATTTCATAAGGGTTTGACACATTTGTTGTTTACATTTTGCTAGAACTAGTGGACATGTATCCTGTTGACCTAATGGTTGAACCAAAGAAGGGGTAGAACATAGGCTCTATTCAACACATTTAAGATGGAGATTACAACTAGTCATGCAAATATTTCCACCTACTCTAATTTCAGTGGAAAGGTTCTATTATGCAATCTAAAGAAGCATTAATAGCTTAGGATATATATTAAGGTTGTATGATATAATCCATAGACATTTCCTAACTATTGAGCAGTAGCATTGCATTTCAGTAAAATCTGCATCAAAAGTAAAATGTGTAATTTTGCTAAATCTAAACAAAGTGCTATTAATGACATTAGGCAGAACAACAGAAGACGGAGTCCTTAAAGCTGCTTTACTTCTCATGTATTGCCCAGAGCACTTAAATTGACCTCTTAGGGGGAGGATAAAAATTGCTTCCATCCAGTTGACTGTACAGTCAATACATCAGTAGCAGTGGGTTTTTCCCCTGCCTAACACAGTAACCCCTCAGTGAGACTAATTAGTTTTTTCTGAAAACATCTAGGCTATTGATTTGAGAATTGAAAATACTATTGATGTACAGTAGTCAGTTATACATGAATAAGAATTAACTATGGGATTTTTTTAAAGACAGTCAAAATGTGGAATATCTATAATTTTTACTATTATGTAAAAAAGTTCAATTTATTTTTGTTGTTGTTTTTATAAGGAGATCTTTTTAACACAAGTGGTTTCATGTAGTTTATAAGTACTTATTCAAAATTCATAACCAGCACATATTTGGACATTTAGCAGCAGGCCCAAAATTTTACTGAATGTTTAACTTAAAATAATTATTTATGTTTATAATATCAATAATTGTTCACATGTCTACTGTGCTTTAAGATTTACAAAACACTTTCCCCATAACAACCTGGGAGACAAGTAAAAATGTCAGTGTTTCTAAAGTACAAATCTTAGGATCATTTCTCACATATTACTGTGTATTGGGGAGACTTGTCAGCATAATTATATGCTTTCTTTAGTGACATAAATATTTGGCCATTCTTGATTATACATGTATAAATCCACCCCAGGCAAAGCTATTTAAAAATAATTTATGATATCCTACTTCCATGCCCATGTATAGTCTACAAAATGCCATCTTCATATAAATTTATTAATGTGTCTCTTAGTATTTTCACTGAGCCCTGCCATGCCTGGAGCTCTCTCTCCTTTCTCATCTCTGTCTTTTGGCTTCTCTGGCTTCCTTCAAATCTCAGTTAATGCTTACTTTCTATTAGGTCATTTTCAGTTCTCCTTAATCTAAGTGCCTTCCTTCTGAGATTACCTCTAATTTATCCTGTATATATTTTGCTTTTGTGTAGTGGTGGGGTTTTTTGTGTTGTGTACATATTGCTTCCCCCATTAGATTATTAATTCCTTGAGAGCAGGGACTGTTTTTTGCCTTTCCTTGTATCCATAGCACTTAGTAGAGTACCTAGTACATAGTAGGTCCTTAATAAATGCTTGACTTGCCATTGTTGACTCAATTTTAAAATGTAATGGAATATTGCACTCTATATAATGTTTTATGGTTACAAAATTATTTTTATTTCCCATTTGAACCAAGTATAGGCTAGAACAAGCTCTAAAATTCAGTTCCCTCTTCCTCTTTTTGACCCCATCATGGTTTCTCTACCAGTCTAAAACCAAAGGTATATCTCATCCCTTTAAGGTTCTGTAGTTGCATAATCCCTTCATTCATCCTAACAAAGATTCCCTCTCCCCTCCACTGCACACCCTCATTCTTGGAATGACTTAAAAGTGGGCTGTATGATACCTTCAACTATTTTTCCTTCCATTATGTACCTTTGATACTTTCTAGAAAATTTATTCTATAAAACTAGGAACTGAACGAAGTAAAATATAGAGCTTAAATCAGAGATTAGCAAACTCTTAGATATTGATCATATATTTTTTCTTATCCTGTTTTAATAACTACAAGTTTATATATTACTTTTTATAGTTTTTTAAATTATATTTTCTTTATTTAATATATTTCATGGTATCTTAAAGGTTTATAAAGTACTATGTGCTTTATCTCACTTGATGCTCACAGTAATCCTGTGATATGAGCACTACAACTATTATTGTCCCCTTTTTACATAGAGGAAACTGAGACTCAGTTTTATTAGCACAGATAATAAATTGCAAAGAAAGAACTTGAATCTGAGAGAAATGATCCTTAAATAATCAATTGTTGAGGAGATTCCTTTTTTTCCCCTTCCTAGATCATCATTCTCTACTCAGCCAAGCCAAGATCTGAATATGAGATTGCTGATAATGAGATTGGATCGACTTTCTTGTCAATCTTACTCAAACTCTACCCAAGTAGGGAAGTCCATTGTGTTCTATTCAGGCTTGGGTCGAGGTAGATCCTTTCTCTAGACTGTCTGAGGCTGAGGGTGGTCCAGGAGCAGAAAGTAATCAGAGTCAGTCCACCAGCCCCTCATTAGAAAATGTCTGCCTCTCATTATAATATTCATTTATTTCATTAATTGTTAACCAATGAGAACTGATTGCCATCCTCAGGAACAATCACTCTTCCAAGGGCATGTAAGCATTGAGTGGGTTCCATGGGGGGTTCTTTAGCACTCAAGAGTGGCACTGACCACTTTTATTAATTATTCACTAGCAATAATTAATAAAATGATTAATTACCCAGAAACTGTCTCCCCAACTTGTTATATGTCACAAATCCATATCTTTGAACTCCGTATTTAATACCTCTTGCACAAGAACATGCCAAGAAAATTTGAAGTGGCCCAAAAATTATTTGTAGTTATCCTTGAAATGTGTTTCTGTATCTACTTTTGAATATAGGTGAAGCTTATGTTTTGGGAGTTCTTTCTAAATGAAACAAGGAAAAGTGAAAGCTTTTGAAAGCTTGACTAAGGAGTAGCTATCCCATACTTAAATCCTTCCTGGACCATTTACTCCATGTTGAAAGTAGATATCTCTCCTCTTAGAAGATTGCAAGGCATGTCCTCATTTTATCTGTTCAGAAAGAAGGGAAGCATTTTGTTTTGGATTTTTTAAACTAAATAAAAGCAAATAAGAGAAGTTAATGTATTCGGTTTTTAACCAAGCATTTAAATAGAGAATATTAAGTACTGTGATTTTTTTAATGAAACTACTGTCCATGGAATGCAAACAATTAGCTATATGTAAAAGAAATTGTGTTTAATTATCTCTAGTCAGCCTTCCCTCACCTTCTCCCTTGAATCTTACATAGCATTGTGTTTTGAACTTGTAAAGGGAAGGTCCTCACCACCAACATTTACGCAATACACATACACACACACTCCTTACTTTATGTAGTCACAAAAAGTTGAGAATGTAATCAAAAGATATTAATGAGATACTAAATGAACTATAAATGATGCATCTATCCCTTTGCGAAAGTACAACCAGTCCTCTCTGATTGATTTAAGATGGAAACAAAATAATTGACTGAAAAAGCAAATTATCCAAGACTGTGGGGCTTTAAGAAATTAAACCCTGAGAAGGTCAGAACAATCAAGACTTGAAGCAATTGTAAAGTAAAATACTGTAAGGTGTATGTTGTGGGGGGAGGGGTTAAGGAGGGAAGAGGTAAAAACTCTCTCTCTCTCTCTGCCCCTATCCCCACACTGCCATCTATTTTTGAAAGGGAATTCCTGGACCATTAAGCCATGCAGAGACACACACACTCCAGTCAGATACAGATACAGAGAAAGGGTCAACTTTAAAGTGACTGACCCCTAGCCTCTGCAGAGGACCAGACTCTAGGAACACAGCATAAAGATTCTATAAAGAAAAAAGGACGCTGTGCTATAGCAGGAGTTGTAAGTTACCTTTGCCACAAATATATTCTACACGTGTTACTTGCTCTAAGTTTGATCCCACTCTTCCTGTATGCATTGTGGGAGATTGCACATTTATGTATGGGAAATCCCACATTTATGTATGGAGAGGGCCTTGGTAACTACTATTATTGTTATGCCATTTGAGGAAATGCCTTTTGCCAAGAGTTAGTTGTATTCACTGGTTAATTGTTAAAGGGAGCATAAGCATAGGGACTCATGAGTTACTGCATTAAAAGTGTAGACCCATAGGTTACCTCTAGGACTCAAAACAACTACATTCTAGAGGTCCAAACTGTGAGTTCAAATGTAAGTTAGGGGAAGCAGATCTGATGGGATGCTAGACATTGTTCACATCAAACTGAAGAGAGAAAGAACATTTTAGTAACAGGACAATCCTAAATTTCATTCTTCATGAATAAATTTGTGTTATATGTATGAGAGAGTCAGGCAGACAGTGAGTACTTATATTGGTGAATCACAGAATTAGAGATGGAAGATACCTCAGAAGTCACCTCATGTAACTCCCATATCTAACAAATGTGGAAACTGAGACCCAGAGAAGTGATTAGCCCAAGATAGTAAGCGGCCAACTCAAAAATATAAACCCAGGTTCTCTGACTCTAGATTCAGTACTCTCCCTACCATGCCCCTCCTTCAGGGTTTCATGACACATGTTTATCCTTTTCAAAGTTTTTTTTTTTGCAACATTAGCCCATTAATCAGGAAATTCCCCAGAAAATTTTCTTCCCTATTTACATTTCTAAAAAACTTTTTCTCTGACATTCTTGAGATAATAAGAGAATGACTTCCAAGTCAAATAACAGCCCTGTGAGGTATCCAGGACAACAGCTATAGTACTCAAGTTTCAAACAGAGAGGAGAAACTGAGTGCCAGGTCCCTACTCAAATATTTGCTTTATCACATCTCATCTTTCCCTGCTGCCTTTCAAAATGCTTCTTCTTATACAG
>NW_027187372.1:24572923-24581972 GCF_028583685.1 Petaurus breviceps papuanus
CAATTGGGGTTAAATAACTTATTCAAGGTTACATGGCCAGTTATTGCTGGGTGTGGTGCTAAGTATCTGAGCCCAGGATTCGATCCCCAGGTCATCCTGACTCTGGGGCCAGTGCTCTTACTCACTGAGCCACCTGGCTGCCCCTGGTCTTATAGTCTTATATACACTTTAGCAAGAATCCCCTCTACTATATCCAATAAGTAGTGATATAGCTTTTGCTTGAAGACCATGTCTTACTTGTCATTGTTTCTCCCTAGCTCCTAGAAAAATTTTACATAGAACAGTTATTTTTTCTTTGAATTAACTTGAATGAATGAATGAAAAAAGCATCTTAAAATGTTTATAATATGCTAAGCACTAGGAATAAAATATGAAAGCATGGCAGTTCCTACTTTTCAAGGAGCTCACATTTTTATTAGGGGATATGACATATAAAGTAGGATTAAGTTTCAGGTAGATGGTGAGATCCAGAGGTCTGTAGAGTACATTGGCACATCAGATGAGAGTGCTGGGAGATGAGGGGAGGGGATTTGAAAAGTGTATCAACAAAGCAAATGGTAAAACCCATAGTGAGTCAGGACATAACAGTAGGGTAGATGGCAAGGTCTGCAGGCCCTTCA
Source organism: Petaurus breviceps papuanus (assembly GCF_028583685.1). Taxonomy (NCBI): domain Eukaryota; kingdom Metazoa; phylum Chordata; class Mammalia; order Diprotodontia; family Petauridae; genus Petaurus; species Petaurus breviceps. The sequence continues at coordinate 24,573,544 of NW_027187372.1, forward strand.
TCTTACCACAGGGACTACAGTTAGTAAACTTTTCTTGATTTGAGTGGCATGTACAGTCATGCCTATTGGGTGAGGGTCTTGAGGGGCTCAACCTACCACTGTTAAGAATGGGGGACTTGGTCCAAGAGTCTGAGTGGGATAGGGATTTTGGATTTTAATCAATTGCTTCAAGGGATGGTCAATGTCAATCAGAAGAGACAAAAGGGTAGAGGAAGTGGTAGAAATGTTGGGGAAGGACATTTAGTGCAATTGCTCCACTGAGTTCTTTGGCCTTACTAGCCATTGTTTATAATTCTTTCTTCTGGGTCACAGAAGAAACTGAAATCCTCTTTTACATGATAGTCCTTTAGATACTTGAAGACAATTATCTCATCGTCTTACTTTTGCCAGGCTAAACACACCCAGTTCCTTTGATTAATCTTCATATGACGTGACCTTTATCATCTTCCTCCTCCTCCTCTGGCTAGTCACTACTTCACAATCACAGATTTAGAGCAGCAAAGTACTTAGAGATCCTGAAATCCATTCCCTTTAATTTGCAGACTAGGAAACAGATGTCCAGGGAATCAGCAACTTGCCCAAGATTACCCACTAAATGATAGTCAAGAACATGAAGCCATGTTCTCCCACTCCATTTCCAAAGTTCTTCCCAGTAGATCATTATGCCTGGCTTTTCTTTTGATGCAAAACAGAACATTTAACCTCATTAATCCTCAGTTTCCTTGTCTTTAAAATGGGAACAATAATAATACTTGTGTTACCTCAGTCTTCAACTCTTTTCTCTCATTACTCATTATTTGATGTGGCAAAAAGTCAAGTTATCTAGCACCGAGCTAAAAGGCAAGAACTATACCCAGCTCTGCCAAGGTGAGAAGACCCTCTCCCTATGGAAATCCATACTATGCAAGCACAATGTACCCCACCTCCCAAGCAAAATCATGCAGCATACACTTACAATGTGACCTTGATTTCATTTTTGTTCAGCATTATCACAATGGTATATATCCTCCAGCAAGCTGTAGCTGATAGGAATAAAATCTGGTTTTTCATGCCTCCCCACACCCCTCTTACACACACACACACACACACACACACACACACACACACACACACACACACACCATGTTTGGCATATTACCTGTCCCAGAGTGAGTACTTAATAAATGCTTTATCTCTGTACCAATGTACCAAAGTTTTATCTGTACCAATCTATAAAATGAATTACGAAAATCTTTTCAAACTCTGATAAAAAATTTAGCTCCAATAACTGGTGCACAAACAAATCAGTTTGAAAACCAAGATGGTAAAAGAAAAAAAAAGATGGTAAAGAAAATGGTGCAATGAATTGTCCAACTGACCAAACTCAACAAATTTTTTCATCTCCAACTAATCTTACAAATAGTTCCTTGAGCCTAGTACTAACTGAACTTTCTGTAAGAATTTTCCCCAAACTTGAAAGCAAAGAACCATTTATTCCTAATTAGACCCATTTAGCTAAGAATCTTTTTAAGGTTATCTGAGGAAGGAAAATGGAATTCTTTGCTAAGTAATTTGTTCCCATATTTATCAGTATTTGCTATAAGTAAATTCTTCTTTATATCGATATTGGTAAAAAAAAAAAAAATCTCCCCCTCTTCATTCTTCTATTCCTTGATCTACTCAGACCTCAAAATTTTATAGGTTAAAATGATTCTCATTACACTAGTGGTAGAATTATAGATTGAAAAAGCCATTGCTAATGAGATATATAGGGGACACAGTGGATAGAGTGTGAAAGTAAGGAAGATTTGAGTTCAAATCCTGACTCAGACACCTACTAGATGTTTGACAATGAACAGGTCACTTAATCCCTCTCAGGTTCATCTGTAAAATGGAGATAATAATAACACACTTCACCAAGTTGTGAGTACATAGTATTTTGCAAACCTTAAAAAGCTACATAAATGCTACCATTTATTAACAAGATTCTTAGTAATTGCAATAGAACTGCTTCTGCAATATACAAGCCTTCCCTGGAAATAAAGATTTCCAACCTTGTCACCTGAAGTAACCACAGAGATCAATTTAAGAGTGATTCTTTTCCCTTATGCAAAGACTAAAGAGGTCAAGTCACGATGTTTTGAACAGTACATTGCCATCTTTTTCCTTAAGAATTTTATGTTCTATATCCTGGTTAGACATAACCACTATTTCTAATAGTAGCTCTAACTTGGAAAGAGACTGAAACAAAATACTCAATCTTTTATTCATTAACTCATCTCATCATTTACATCTAGGGTTCTCAGTTTCTTTGATTTTTCTACCATGCTTCCCAAAAGGTTGCCCCATTAATATTAACAGGGTTATGAATCTCATTACTCTGATTTATGCTTTTTCAATTTATTTAAGGTTATGTCAATATTAAATTATCTATCCCTTATGAGCAACTTCAATAATGTTTAGATATGAAATATTCCAAAGTATTGCCTACCAAGCCAAGAATAGTCTTTCATTTAGATCATGCATACTATCAAGTCTGCTTGTCAAATTTCCAATGGTAGTCAAATTGTGTCATAAGTTACAATATTATTCTATCTTCCTTGCCAGAATTAGCCAATAATTAATAAGTCTTCTATTATGGCATTCATAATATACCCCAAGTGCTACAACAAAAACCTTTTAGGCTACACTTTCAGTTGCTGCCCTCAGTTACTCCCTTTTGGACTCATTCTTGAATAAATGAGAATACAAAAAAATGCTTTGCTTCATATGAGATCCCTGCTATAGAAAAGAATCATAAGTAGGTTTTTAGAGTGGAATTATGTCATGAAATTAGATTCTCATTCTGGACATAGCTTGTGAGTACCTAGCCTAGTATAATGAACGATCGACAAGGATTTTTAAGCACCTGATATATTCCAGACATTTTGCTTAAGGATTGCAAATATAAGAAGGAGGATGAGGAGAAGAAGGAGAAGGAAAAGGAGGAGGAGAGGAAGGAGAAGAAGGAAGAGGAGGAGGAGAAGGAGAAGGAAGAGATAAAGGAGGAGGAGGAGGAGAATGAGAAGAAGAACAAGAACAAGAACAAAAAGAACAAGAAGAAGAAGACTACTTTCAAGAAGATTACATTCTATCAAGGGAGATGATATATTCATATACAAGTGTATGCAGAAGAAATAAACAGAGTGAATACAAAATAAATACAATATAATTCAGGAGGACTAGCAACTAGGGAGATCAGGAAAGGTCTAGAATCTCTGAAAAAAATAAGAAAGACATGAAATACAAAAGCCCCAAAATAGGAAATAGAGTATTGTGTGTATGAAACAGAGTGAAAATGAGTTTACCCGGATTGTGGAATGTAGAAATAGAAAATGACATTGGAAGGATAGGTTGAGGTCATGTTGTGAAGGACTTTAAAACTTTTAAAAACTCTCTCTTTCTATGTATATATACACATACATACATGCATACACACATGTAGCATGTGTGTATGTATATGTATATACCGATATATTTGTGTACATACACACAGATATTTCTACAGGCAATAGAGATCTGTGGGAGTGTTTTGTTCAAGGAAGTGACAATATACCCTTAAGGAAAATCACTTTGGAAGCTGTGTAGAGTATAGCCTGGAAACAGGGGAACCAAATAGGAGGCCATTGTCATAGTCTAGGTAATAAGTGATGAGGGTTTGAAATAGGTTAATGTCTGTGTGATAGGCAGAAATAGTTGGATGTTAAATATGTTGTAGAAACTGACAAGGTTTGGCAACTAATTGAATGGTGAGTGATAGTAAAGAATCAAGGATAACTCTGAAGCTATGTATGACCCTAGGTACATGAAAGAATGGTGATAGAAAGGACAACTAAACATAGTAGGTGCTCATTAAATATTTGAATTAAATTCATAGGTATATAGATTTAAAATGGGAAGGGATCTTAAAAGCTATCTAAAAAAACATGAATTTTATAGAAAAGGAAACTGGGGTACATGAAGTCAACTTGACCAAGTTCACACAGGGTTCAGAATTTGAACCTGTGGATGTCAGAGTCAGTGCTTGTCCCAATGTGCCACTTCTGGTACAAATAAACAATCAAATTAAATTTTATTCAATTGAATGATTTGAAATCTCTGAGCTTTAATTTTCTTATCTGCAAAGTGAAGTTAATATCTAAAGTGTCTTCCACACCAAATTGTTGTAAGGATTAAATAAGATAGTGCATGAAAAAAAAATTTTGCAAATTTTAATGAGCTTTACAGTGTCAGCTAGAGAAAAATAGAAAGAAAGAAAAAGGAACCACAGAAACTGGAGTCAGAGAAGACCTAATTTCAAATCCATACACTGTTATCACAGAAAAGTCACCTACTACTGTCTCTGAGCTTCCGTTTCCTCCTACATAAAATGAGGGTATAAATATCTATATTGTCTACTTCCCAGGGTTATTGGAAGGAGCAAATAAGATGATGTATTGAAAAGCTAGTTGTAAACTTCAAAGCACTCTACAAACCAAATTAATCCTTAAGTCATCAATTAAAGGTGGTGGAGAGCTGAGCTGGAATGTCAACACTATATAAATGCAGTCAGGAAGTATTTCAATTGACATTTTTTAAGCACCTTCAAGGTATGATATTCTGTGTTCCTCATTGGAGATATAAAGACAGAATCAAAATAGACTCTGTCCTCAAAGAGCTCCTGTTTTACTGTGGGTCATACAACATGGGCACAAGTCAATATACACAAAGGACATTGCTTCTAACTGGGGGATCAGGAGAGAAGGCCTATTAGAAGGAGTAGCAGCGCTTGCAGGGAAGGTGGAGAGAAGAGGGGCATACCTTAGCAGCAGGAGAAGGAGGAGTAATAGTAGTAGTAGTTGTAGCAGTAGCAGCAGCAATAGCAGCAGCAGCAGAAGTAATAATTATTAACATTTATATAGCACTTTTAAGGCTTGAGGAGCATTGTCGTTCAGTTGTGTCCAGGTCTTAGTGACCCCATTTTGAGTTTTCTTGGCAGATATTGGAGTGGTATGCCATTTTCTTCTCTGGGTCATTTTACAGATGAGGAAACTGAGGCAAAAACAGTTAAGTGACTTGCCCAGGGTCACATAACCACTAAGTGTCAAAGACCAGATTTGAACTCAGGAAGATGAGTCTTTCTGATTCCAGGATTGGTCTATCCACTTAGCCACATAGCTGTCCATTGACTAACATTGAGCTTTCATCCACTAAAGCCTCTGGGTCTTCTTCACATGACTTCAACCATAGTTCCCCTTCCTGTTGATTTCTTTTTGAGCTGAAGAAGAGGAACTTGCATTTGTGCCTATTAACTTTGGTTTCATTTGTTGCTGCCTATTCAGATCTCTAAGTGACTGACTAAAATACAATAACATTTTGAGTTTAGGCTGTCTGTATCCTATTTTTATATCTGCAATCCTAACAAAATGTTAATTTGTTTTGCTTTCAGTCGTATTCTCCCCTTCCTTAGAATAATGCATTTGCTAAATAGATCACTAAGCTGAGGTAAACTTTTTAAGCTCCCTACAAAAGGAATATATCACAATGATGAGTTTGTCTCAACAACTACTGAACTGTTTTCTATTGACTTGAACTGTTTACTGGAACATTGAAATAGGTGGACCCTGCAGTTTTGGACTCTTTCTTGCAAGCTCAGCCCACCTACTATTCAATAAAGTGACTCCTTATATGCAACAAAGACCATATGTCATGGTGGCTTCTTATACCACATGGTGCATCTTACACCATAAAATGAGGCATTGCAAATCATCCCCAAGAGTATCATGAAGGCCATATCAGGCATTTTGCAGGGACCTTTGGAATGATACTTGAAAAACCACAGTCATCTGCAAGAGAATTAAAAATCCCATTGAGAATTTCCGCTAACAGATTTACCAGAAGGAATGTCCCATGGGTCTTGGTCTGATTTCCTGGCCTAGTTAAAAGCACCGGAGGGAAGTCAAAGACTGTTGTATCCCCATTAGTCACCTTGTAAAAGTTAAGTTTATCTAAAATAAATGCCTATATTGATTAAAAAACAAAAGGACCCAATGAGATTAGATAGCAAAATGGCCCTTTAACCCATACCCCCTACACACACATACCCATGACACCAATTATTTAATTTGGCTAATCTACTGTGTTGTTGGTCTTGACCCCACAAAACCACTGTAGTTTCTAGACTCTTAGTTACTAAAATGCTGGTTTGCCCTGAGCACAAGACCAGGTGGGTTTGTTATGAGAGAGGGAACTGGGGAGAACAAGCCATTTCATGCACTGATGTATGCTGTGGGGAGGATTGTTTTCCATCCTTTGCAGAGATGTGCTGTTGATAGGTGTTATTTCCCTTCTGTTCAAACATTGGTCAAAGGAACTCCCAGAAGTCAGCATGTGGCCAACAGCAGTCTTCACACTGACCACATTTATGTTCTATGTCAAAGAGAATAATGAGAACCACTGTATACAACCCTTCGTAAGATGGCTGGTCTCCAAGTTAGCATGAGGTTCTGTCTATTATTTTACTTCTTTGAAAAAAAAGGGGGGGGACACCATATTCAGGCAATTTTCTCTTCCATATATTAATAAATTTTGTAAAGGTTCTTAGTGGCTTTACTGGCAAGAAAACTAGGTGCTCTGGGTTCTATTTTTACCTCCCTGAATTTCTCTGGTAGAAAGCTTGATGAATTCATTCCCTGCTCCTCAATTTACCATCTACAAAATGGAAAAATCATCTCTGACAAGCCTGTCACAGATCTATTGGGATATAAATCAGAAGCAGAAAATTCTGACAAATTAAGAGTAGATGAAGACTATTCAACTTAATTAGTGGTAAGTGATGGTACTTTTTCTTAATAAATCTTTCTTACTCCTATAAAGTATTGACAGCAAATGAAAGCCATACCATGCCATTTGTACCATATCTTCCCCAAATCAATTTACATAAATGTAACATGTTACTTGTTATATTTGCATTTTTAAATCTGCATTTCTATTACTAGTGGTATATATAATGTAACAGTAGCTCAGGACTACAGCAGTATCAAAAATTCTCAACAATTTTTAGGAAATGTACAGTGTAAGGAATACTCAGTAAAAGATTTCCAGAACATCAAATCTTCCTTAAAAAACTTGTAATGTAATCCATAGCCCTCAAATATAACATTTCATCTCCCACCTACATTCCTCTTTCCATGAACTGAATTTTCCTTCTTTCTCATTCGTCTCTTAAAGCAACTAGCTTCTTTACAAGCTTGACTTTCCCGCCACATCCTATGTCATTTCCCCAGTCTTTTCAGTTGTTACTTTCCTCACCAACTCCAAAGTTACTGTGTATTGACTTCATTTGTGGATATATTGTATCCTTCAAGTAGAGCTTATGCTCCCTGAAATCAGGGTTCTTTTTGTATAGAGGAAATTAAGTGGCACCGTATGTCTAGAGCCAGAGGTTCCCAACGTGGGTGATACTACTCCCCGGGAAGTGATGGGATGATCCAGGAGGGCAGTAGTAGCCTTGGGTGCAATTGGGAGGGGGGAGTGTTGAACAAAAATAAGGGAATAGTGGAAGGATAAGGAAATAAGAGAATAAAAGTTTGAAAAACTGTTGTTCATACATGTTTCATCTGTTGTATAGCAGAGTTTAAGTTACAGAGATTACTTTAATTTCCAAATAAGCGCACCAAATGCAAGTTATAACTAATCAGTGGTCAAGTCTTCTGACAGGTCTTAAGCAAGTGTTGGCAGGAGAGCATGTCGCACATTGTCAGGAAGTTTGGCATGCATCAGCAGGACTATATGACTGGTTTACAATGCAATACTATATGGTTATATGACACAATATTACATCATCAAAATATCAATATGGGGGGAAAACCTACACATTTACAATACATTTTTAAATTTAAGATGTATCATTTTTCTTTAAAAATAATATATTGTTTTAAAATGATGCAAATTTCAAAAGATGTTAAAGAGTTAAAGATTTCCAGGGGGACACTGAGTATTTCTTTTATAAAGGGGGCAGTAGTTTGGGATAAGTTTGGGATCCTTTGGTTTAGAAACTGGGCCTAGAGTCAGAAAGACTCAAGTTCAAATTCATCCTCAAATATTTCCTAGCTATGTAAACCAGAACAAATCACTTAGACAAATCCAACTTCTAATATTCATCACCATCTCCATCCCCTGCCTGAGTTGCCTTTCCCCTTTAACTGGAGGGCTGAAGGCAGAGCAATAAACTCCCAAAACATCCTTTTATGGAAGCCTCAGAACTGTCCAATATATTCATTTCCCATTAGCTACTCTGCTTGGTGTTGACTTCACAAACATGATACCCTCTCACCCCTTTGCCAGGTACCCTCCTCCATCAACCCTCTGCCTTTTCAGCTTTCATTTGTGTATTCTCTCTCTCTCTCTCTCTCTCTCTCTCTCTCTCTCTC
>NW_027187372.1:24582072-24588563 GCF_028583685.1 Petaurus breviceps papuanus
TCTGTCTCTCTCTCTCTCTCTGTCTCTGTCTCTGTCTCTCTCTCTCTCTCTCTCTCTCTCTCTCTCTCTCTCTCTCTCTCTCTCTTTCTCTCTCTCTCTCTCTCTCTCTCTCTCTCTCTCTCTCTCTCTCTCTCTCTCTCTCTCTCTCTCTCTCTCACACACACACACACACACACACACACACATGATCTTAAGCTTTGTCAGGACAGGGATTATCATTCTTTTTATTTGTAGCCCCACTGCTCCCACCCATCTTGACCTATGTGTTTCCACTAGACTCCAATGACTCAAGCAGAGATTTTGCACAGCCCTGACTCCCTTAAAACCAATTCACTTGCAAGTCAAGATACCACCCTGCTGATGCTATTGATTGTCTTTGAGGGAAAAAAGGGAACAAAAACAACATCAATAATAAATATCTGTTAAATGCCTACTATGTTCCAGGCATTGGGATAAGCACTGGGGCTACAAAGAAAAAGACAATCCCTGTTCTCAAGGATCTCCCAGTTTAATGGTAGCAACAACTTGCAAACAACTATGTTTATATATGTGAAATTTAAGCTAAATGGGACGTCATCAACAGAGGGAAAGGACCAGCATTAAGCAAAGAGACTAGCATTGAGTTCAAGCCTCCACATAACTGTCATGTTGATTTTTCTTAAACAAAGGTTTAACTAAATCATACTTACTCAAAAAAACTCCAGTTGTTGCCTCTAGAAGCAAATGCTCCTCTGTTTGTAACATAAAGTCTTTTATAACCTTACCCTATCCTAACCTACCTTTGCCGTATTATACATTGCAAACCTTACGGCATTCTGTAGTCCGGGAATATTGGTTTATTTGCTAACTGTCATGCACAACATTCTTTCTCTCTATCTATGTACCTTAACAGGCTCTATAATCCATGTCTAGAATTCTCTGAGCCCTCTTCAAACTATAGGTTCCATCAAAACCTAGCTCAAACATGACCACCTATATGGAGCTTCCCTGATCTTCCTGGTTGCTAATGTCCTCCCCCTCCAAACTACTTTGCATTTATTTTGTAGATATTCTCATTTACTAATATATGAGCATAATATATTATATTTATATAATATATATTATAATTCTCCCTCTGTAGAATATAAACTCCTTGACAACAAGGCTTTTTTTTCACTTTGTTTTTATATTCCCCAGACCTTAGCATAGTGCCTGGCACACAGCAAGTTCTTAATAAATGCTTGTTGCCTGAAAGATGGAAAAAGAAAAGAAGAAGCATTTACATAGCATCTGCTATGTACCAAGTACTATGCTAAGTGCTTTACAAAAAATATCTCATTTGATCCACATCACAACCCTGTGAAGTAGGTAATGGTATTATTCACATTTTACAAATGGAAGAACCTGAGGCATGCAGAAGTTAAGGACTTACTTGAGATCACACAGCTAGTAATTGTCTGAACCTGGATTTGGACTCAGTCTTCCTAACTCCAGACTGAGATTTCTATCTACTGAACCACCTAGTTGATTTTTTTTATTGAATTCAATTGTCCAGAATAGGCAGGCATTGTTTAATATGCCTATTTTAGTACAGTATCAGCCACCTTGTAGGAATTCATTCAAATTAAACTGAATTAAATGAAAGAGAATTGAGCGTGAATTCTAGAGTGCATTGTAGGGGCACTCCAAAGTACAGATCCCTGGCTCACTCAGAGGCCGTGGAATGATCTAAAGGGGTACATGATCAACCAACCAGAGGGTAGAAAGATGGATAACATCATAAATCTTTAACAAAACAACATTCCCCAACCTGACCTTTTTCCAAGGTCTTTTTGTAAGCTTCCAAATTCTCCCATTTGGGCCTGATATAGGACATTCATGACAATTTTATTAACCACAAACCGAAAACCTACAACAGTAGTTGTCCAGATTATGAAAATTCCCTCCCCTCTCCCACAATAGCACATACATCTCTTGTCCCACAAATCACCTAATGGTTACCACAGACACCATCGGCCAGATCTGTGCCCTTTGGCAGGCTCTGTACTCTGGGAGCAGTGGCTGCTAAGAGCTCTTTTTGAGGGGATGTAATGAGTCACAAAGGATAAGTGGATATGGATAGGTTTCAATCTGCATTGAAGATCTCATTTCATTATCCTCACCCCACCTCTGTCCCCTCTTAAACATAGCCCTCTTACAAATTTTCCTATTGCTATCAAGGGGACCACATCCTTCCAATCACCCAAGAAGGCAACCTCAGTGCACCATCTTAAACTCCTCACTTTCACATATCTCCAATGTCTAACAGGTGCCAAATCCTAACCATTTTATCTCTACTTTTTTTATACCTCAACTCCTCTCGACTCAAACAGCTGCTACCCTGTTTCAGGACCTTATCACCTCTGTATGTACTATTGGAATAGTCTCATAATTGGCCTCCTAACTCTAAGTATCCCCCAAGTTCAATCAATTCTCCACACAAATTCAAAAGTGATTTTTCTAAAGCAAAGGTCTATTTCACTATCCCAACTCAAAACTCCAATGGCTCCCTATTGACTGTAAGCTCAAATCATTTTTTTACCTTTTATCTCAATGATTATTTTTAATTTCTATTCTGTCTTTAAGTTTTATAATATACGAAATTAGTAGTATAGTAATACAAGTGTGCAACTTACAAGTTTGTGTGTGTATTGGGGTAGGTACATGCTCAAAATTTTTAATTAATAGGATACACTGAAAACATTTAGAGAACACATGACATTGAAAACCCAGGCTTTGATAAAGTTCATTGGGGATTCAAATAGAGCTACTTGACTATGCCTTAAATCCAAATCACTCTGCCTTTTACTGATTGGTCAACAACAGTCCCAAGCCTTACTTGGTTATTATTTCAATTTTGATGGCTTGGAGTGAGTGTATATAGCCATTCTTTCTGTTTTGGCCAGAAACCCTGAAGGTTCTCCCCTCCCAGACTGATTTTTTTGACTAGGTAAAAGAGGTCATTTTTTTGCCTCATTTCTTACCTAGACTTAATCACAGAATGGACGATGCCTCTGATAGAGACCTGGAAGAGATCTTAGCTAAAAAGGGCCAAAGTTTCCCACTGTAACTGGGGTCATCTTCAGTCATCCTGATCTATATCTTGCCACTAGACCTAGATGGTACCAAAGGAGAAACTGAGGCTGGTAACTTTGCACAGTCATGCTTCACTTCAATCCAATACACTTGCAAGTCAAGACATCACTTCCCTGATCTCATTGGTCCTCTTCAAGAACAAAGGACAAACAACACTTTCTTATACAGTTTAATACTTGTTCTCATGGGGCAATTAGGTGATGCCATGGATAGAGTGTTGGGCCTCGAGTCAGAAAAACCTGAGTTCAAATCTGGCCTCAGACACTTATTAGCTGTATGACCTTGGGCAAGTCACTTAACCCTGTTTGCTTCCATTTCCTCAACTGTAAAATGAGCTGGAGAAGGAAATGGCAAACCACTTCAGTACCTTTGCCAAGAAAATCCCACATGGGGTCACAAAAACTTAGACATGACTGAACAATGAAATTCAGCCACATGACACATGGAATCCTGGAAAATTATGACTTTTTTATACATGAGAATATTTTTTGAGCTTGAAAAATTTTGTTTAGCTTATTTACAAAATAATTTTATCTCGATTAAAGTGAAACTCTTCCATATGAGCTTCATATAATATCTTTATTTAAAGGCTTGCTAGCAAGATCCCCACCTATTGCTTTGTAAAAGTCATGAGTATCAAACCATATTTTTTCTATGTGTATTTGCTTTTGGCAACAACTTAGAAATAAAATGTTTCAGAGAGAGATAGAGAGAGCAGGGGTTGGGGGAAGAAGGGAGAGAGAGGGAGAGAGGGAGAGAGAGAGAGAGAGAGAGAGAGAGAGAGGGGGGGGGGGTGTTTGTTTTTCTTAAATTAGTAACATTTTATGACTCCTTAAGTTATTTTTTCTTTATACCACAACCCTGAAGTCTTTGTGGATGGCCTGCTTTGTGGCTTCACTTTTCAACACAATTTCAAAAAACTTAGTAAGTTATGAGATAGTGAGTGCCAGGAGAGAACAAGTAGGAAATCTGGCAATTACAGTAGGTTAATGTTGAAATGGCCTGACTCCAAATATGTATATGTATATGTGTGTGTGTGTGTGTGTGTGTGTGTGTGTGTGTATATATATATATATATATATATATACATATATATATATATTCCACGTGGAGGGAGAATGAGTACCTTGGTATTTTGGTGAATTCACCAAAGACAAAATATCCATAAATATCATCCTACAGCTTTATTCTATCCTATTTAGGTAAAAGGAAATTGTTTCCTTATGTGTCCCCCATTCTAGGCACCAAACTGCAGCATAGTCAAATGACTGATCCAATTTTCACAGCCCAGTCAAGCAGAGGATAGATAACATCATGTAGGGCCTAGAAAACTAGCTTTGAAGTCGACAAGATTTGTACACAAATCTCACTTCTTATACATAGTGGCTCTGTTTTCCTGGGGAAGTCTCCACCAGTCTGTGCTCTGAGCAAGTTGTAGACAGTGTTGACCTAGCTTAGTCAAGAAAACTTCCTTGCCTGGGAGAATCAATAAAAGCACAATTCCCTATCCCCTGTGCCCAGCAGGCAGAAAATGTAAAAGGTCAAGTTTAAATCGTATGTTTTAACCAACTAAGTAGATTAAAAAAATAAAACAGGACATAGAACTTGGTTATTCTTGACTCAGTCAATGGTTTATAGTATGACTTTGGATGTATCCTATGGTCCAGAGCTCCCTGATATCTCCAAAATTAAAGTAAAGATATTATTCATCTATCTAATGTGGAAGTACTTGGAGGGTGATTCTACCAATGGCAATTATCTCTGTGGTTGGACAAGGGTGAAGAGAAGGAGAGGAAGGAAAGGATAGACCCAAGTAGCTGGAGGTAATACAACATTACATGCAGATTCCAGAAATGTGTGAGTCAGTCCTTAAACTGTACATCTTCTCAGTACCTTTAGTAACCCCACCTTCCTCCTGCCCTGCCCTGCCAGCCACTTCCTTAAAGCTTTGTGTCAGGCTGGTCTCCTGGGCACTATGCTTTCCCAGAAGCATGGCTCATTATCTCTATCTGTGTTTCAGAGAAACCTTGACATGTTTCTTCTAACCATTCTGTTTACCACTCCTTCACCTCAGTTGGCCATGCAATAATTGCATCAACTATATTTGATTCTCAGCACATGGTCTGCCTTGCCCAGTAAAGTGGTGAGTAACACCACTGAACAAAAGTGGTTATATTCTAGGGTCTCATTAGTAATAATACTATCTTGCCTCTTTGATTCAATATTTTTATTGAGTATTTACTGTAGGTTCAGCATGATGCTAAGTACTTTTGGAGGTTAGGAGGCAAAGTTCTGTCTTCAGGTTGCCCACAGTCTAGCCAGAAAGAAAAGACTGAAACAATTAGAAGATAGTTAAAATTCACCATCAAATCTAGCTACATAGATAGGCAGAGTAGCTAACATCACCTAGAAGGTATCATTTCAGAAGGAAACACCTTGCCTAAATATATATCCTTTACTCACTTTCAAAATTATCTCCAATTATATGTTTAGAATTTAACTCTCTGGATGGACAAGCACCCTTAAAAAACTGCAGATATTGATGAAAGGGATGGGGAGGGGGTAGAGGAAATAATCAATTGTGGACCTGTATGGTACCCTAGAAAGGTCAGCTAGTTGGTACAGTGAATAGAGTGGTGGTATGGGAGTCAGGAAAATTCATCTTCCTGAGTTCAAATACAATCTCAGACACTAATTAGCTGTGTGACCCTGGGCAAGTCTCTTAATCCTGTTTGCCTCAGTTGCCTCATCTGTAAAATGAGCTGGAGAAGGAAATGGCAAACTTCTCCAGTATCTTTGTCAAAAAAAAAACAACCTAATATGAGGTCTCAATGAGTCAGACGTGACTAAAAATGACTGAACAATGAGGTTATTTGGTTCAACCTTTTAAGTTTATGGATATAAAAACTAAGATTGCTTATAATATATTGAAGGAAACATTTGATTTTGAGAACCCACTGCCATCCTGAAAAGAGAAAGTCAGTGGCACAGCCAGGGAAATGTTCAGATTCAATAATACAAGGCAAAAATAAATTTGTTATCCAAGGCTGCAAGTTTTGTGATAAAATTTCTAAGGAGGTTAGGTAGCATGACATAGCATCTAGAAAAACCCTTCAGAGTTGGGAGATATGGTTTCAAGTTCCATTTCTGGCCCATATTAGCTATGTGATTCTAGGAAAAACCTCAGTGTCCCTAAGCAAGTCTCAAAGACCTCTTTGCACCGGTTAAAGGAAGCTTTCTCAATGGAAATTTCCCATCCCCCTGCTGCCCCCCCCCCCACACACACACAAACACAAAATAGAGAGAAAGAGAGGGGGGAGGAAGGGAGGAAGGAAGGAAGGGAGGAAGGAAGGAAGGAAGGAAGGAAGGAAGGAAGG
>NW_027187372.1:24588963-24614129 GCF_028583685.1 Petaurus breviceps papuanus
TGTGTGTGTGTGTGTGTGTGTGTGTGTGTGAGAGAGAGAGAGAGAGAGAGAGAGAGAGAGAGAGAGAGAGAGAGAGAGAGAGAGATTTCAAGAAGATGGACTTGGAATCCTTAAGTTTCAAATTCTGAATAAAACTTGAAAAAAATACCAATTTTGATAGTTTGTGTATTTCCCCCCACCCCAGTATGATACCAATTCAGAGGCAGAGTGGTATAGTAGCTAGAGAACTGCACTCAGAATTAGAAAGACCTGCATTTAAGTACACACTCTCATGCATATTGTTTATGTGACCCTAGGAAGGTCACAGGTTCTCAGTTACCTAACACTAAATTTCAGGATAGTTGTCCATCTGCATTTGTCAAAGGGGTTTCCTCACCAACAATTTCCTACACCAGTGAAATTATATATAGTCTACACACACACAAAAAATGCCAATCAACGACAGAGAGAAATTCTTAGAGCTAGATGGAAATTAAATAGATATTTTCAATTTTCTACTAAAAGAAATCTAGCCAAGTTTGTAAAATCACTATGTCTTAAAGAGAGAGAAATATAATGTTTTTGCCTAATTATAAAAAAACTAATTCCACATATGAAAACATAATTAGGCATTAATTGAGAGAGTATTTATTACAAAGGTTAAAGAATATACTTTTTATTGGGAGGAGATATATAGTAAAATATCTTTTAGAATAGTATTTATATATACACATGTGTGTATATATTCATATATCTATATAGATACATATATATGTACATACACACAGGGAGTTCCAAAAGCTTTGATGTAGTTTAAACTTGTTAAAGCTTGAATTTTATGGTGAGATCTTTAAGGATATTTATTTTTAAAAAGAGCTTGTGTCCTTAGCAACACAGATGGAGAAAGAGAAAACAGAGGTAGAAATAGGGAGTTATGATATTGGCAAATATCAACAGAGCATGTATAAATTTTAATTCATTGGCAGGAGCTCATTTAAATATGTATTGTATGTATACATGTGTGTATATGTGTGCATATCTATATATACATATATGTTGTTTTTGTTCAGTTGTGTCTGACTCTACATGTCCCCATGAACTTTATTCATTGGGTTTTCTTGGCAAACATACTGGAGTGGTTTACCATTTCCTTTTCCAGTGTGTCACCCTTTTACAGATGAGGAACTGAGGCAAATAGAGATTAAGTGACTTGCCTAGTGTCACACAGCTAGTAAGTGGCTGGGGCTGGATTTGAACTCAGATCTTCTTGACTCCAGACCCAGTGCTCTATCCACTGTACCCCCTAGCTATATTCTCTCCCTCTCTCTCCATATATGCATATAATATATTGCATATGTACACACATGTGTACACATATATATAAACATATACATATGTGCATACATACACATGTACATAGTACATGATCCTATTTCTACCTCTCTTCCTCCATATATATTACTAAGAAAACAACCTCACAACTTCTGTTTAGCTCTCCCCACCAAGACCTATTATTAAATAGTGGGGGGAGGAACAAAGAAAATCCCATTTCTTATAGTCCCACTGCCTAATTTCCTTTAGACCCACCCTGATTTCTTTAGGTTCTAAGCTAGTGTTTCTGTGCATGGAAGGTCCAAGCATGACATAGACATAGCATCCACATAGCATAATTTCTTTCTGTTTCCATTATTATCCATCTTGTTGTAGTAATACTGATAAAGCCCTGTCAGGAACAGGAGACCACAGTAACCTCAGATTAGCCATGCCATGAAACTCTGGTCTTCCACATTTTGTCTGTTTCCTTGTTGACTCCCAATGGGGATCATGGCCTGAAAATAAATCAAAATGTTCTGAGTGTCAAGATAAAGAGTGGGATAAGGAAGGGGAGTTGGGCATAGTATTCATCCACTTTTCTGATAATCATTGGTTTATGCAGTCAGAACTCTCCTCGGGCAAAGAGCCAACAAAAATTTAGCAAAATTAGGCATGCAAACAATGAAACTAGAAGCAAAAAGTGTCCCTCAGAGACATATTGAAATGAATGATAGTGCAAGAAATTAAGGTGCTCCAAGGACTAACATTAAGAAATGGAAATTTCCCCAATAATAACACATTTCTATAGTAATTTACGATTTATACTATCCTCACATTAACCCCATGAGATAGACAGTACAAGCATTATTATTCTCATTTGGTAAATGAAAACTGAGGCATGAAGAGTAAAGTAAGCTCTACAGTGGTACACAGAAACCAAGGGGAAAAGCCAGAGCTAGAACCTAGTTTTCTATGTGACAAGACCTATATATGAACTGGTAAAAAGAAAAGTGAGAACTGGAAGATCATCATGCACTATAACAGCAATGTTGTAAAGATCAACTGTGAAAGACTGATCAATACAATGATCCAAGGCAATTCCGAGGGACCCATGATGAAAAATGCTATCTATCTCCAGAGACAGAACTGATGAACTCTGGGTGCAAACTGGTCTAATTTTCTCACATTTCTTTTTTCATTTTTTAGTGATATGGCTAATATGGAAATATGTTTTGCATGATTTCACATGTATAAATGATATCATATTGTTTGACTCCTCAGTGGATGGGAAAAGGGGTGAGAGAGAGGGAGAGAATTTGTAATGCAAAATTTAAAAATAAAAGAATGTAAATATAAATAATAAGTGACTATTTTTAAATCCCAATTTTTACATTTTGCTCAAAATAAAACAAAACCTACTTTTTGCTATAGCATAGGACCTCTCACAGAAGAGCAGCAGCTCTGAGATCATCAATGTCCATAAGAACTTTGAGGGTTTTGCATTTTTTGTTGAATGTAAAGTAAATCTTTTGGGTTCTTCCTTGGTTATGAGTCTTACGTATTTCAAGTTAAATAATGATAGGCCATTTCTTTTAGACTAGGTCATCCTCTGCACAGCTGCTAAAATAATCAAAATGTATCTGACTGTCACTCCCCTGGTCAAAAAGCATCAATGGCTCCCAACTGCCTCCAGGATACAATAGAAACTCTTGAGTTTAGCATTTAAAGTCCTCCAAAATTTGGGGTGGCCAGGTGGCTCAGCGAGTAAGAGCACCGGCCCCAGTGTCGGGATGACCTGGGGATCAAATCCCGGGCTCAAATACTTAGGACCACACACAGAAATAACTGGCTGTGTAACCTTGAACAAGTTACTTAACCTCAATTGCTTTAAAAAATAAAATAAAATAAAAAATAAAGTCCTCCAAAATTTGGATCTAGTATATGATTTGGTATTTATTTTTTATTCCACCTCATCCAGTGTTATTCCTCTTTCAGTTAAACTAATCTACTTGCAGTTCTTGAAGTTGGCATTCCATCTAGCTAATCCTCATCCCTAGACTGTGCCTGGTCTTCAGCCCCATCTCTTACAATCCTTAAATTCCTTCAATGATTAACTCAGGTACCACCACCTAAGGAAGCCTTTCCTCATCTTCTTTAGTGTCCGTGCTCTCTCCCTCCTCAAATGACCTGGTATTATTAATCTTTTTACATGATCTACTCCCCACCCACCCTAAGTCTGTCATAGACTAGGAGCATTCTTTAATATTGTCTTTGAATCCCCAGCACCTTAAATTAGCACCTTTCACATAGTAGGTGCATTATAATGGTTTTTTTTAGTTGAATTAAATTGAAAATTAAGAACAAGTATTCATTTAAATTTCTAAATCTCCTTGTATGTTTTTGCATTTTACATATCATTCTTATTAAAAAGGACATTTACCCTCACTAGAAGTCAAAGAATGTTAAGATTAGTAACTTTTCCTCCTATCATTTACTTTTTAGTTAACCCTTGGCTGTCTCTTTGTGCCTTAAGACACGTTGTTATTTTTAAATCCCTCAGCTGAAAAGTGATAATATTCAAGAATCATACTTATTCTCCTATATAAAGTACATTTTGAAAAGAGTTGCTAAATATTTGTAATGTCTCAGAAGCCAGTGTTAATCAACAGTTTCTAACTAATCTTCAAACTCTGGGGAGAAATATGTGTAAATGTAAAATGAATTAAAAAAAAAACAACTATTTTCCCTCTGTCTCCCAAGTAAAGCACTGCTGTTTTAATTCCTCTATGTATTTTTTATATTGACTCTTCTAAAAGTTGTAAAATGTGTTCTCTTTCACAAACCACCAAAGACGGTCTAGGAGGTAAGAGGAAAATAAAGTTTGTTGTTTAACAATCTAGTATCTGTTGGGAAACAGCATCAGAATAAAAGAAACACAAACAGGAACCTCACATTTAACAATGAGAGATTTGGGTTTTAAAACTTACACAATTAGCAGGTTCTTCTTCCCACTATGGGTATGTAGCAGCAGTATGACTCACTGCTGTCTGTTTTGCATGCCTTAGCACTGAGAGGACTGATGTAAATAGGAAGTGATGAGGAAAATCAATTTAAGGCAAACACATTTTTTTCAAGGCTGTAGCAGGAAGAGATAGGAAGCCCAGGAAGATACTTGATAGATATTCAACTCTGTAGAAAAGAGGAAGTAGCATGTTGAAGCACTAGACTTAGTTATTTTGAGTTGCTTGACGGAAATGGGATACAGCAAAGAAAGGATGCGGAGAGGATGCATTTTGTTACTTAGCAACGCAGAGGAAAGAAGCTACTGTACATAGCTGAGACCATCTGCTGGCATGAGAGACAGGAGAGAAACACTTGCCTGGGGAGGGGGGGAATG
This sequence comes from Petaurus breviceps papuanus, assembly GCF_028583685.1. Lineage (NCBI taxonomy): Eukaryota > Metazoa > Chordata > Mammalia > Diprotodontia > Petauridae > Petaurus > Petaurus breviceps. Next base: position 24,593,654 of record NW_027187372.1, read on the forward strand.
GAAAAGGAGAATAGAATTAAGGAAATAAGTATGTATAGAACACATAAGATTTGTTGATCCTTTCAAATGTATATTTCAGAGTAATGTTTTTTATAACATTGTAAGGAACTACCATGTTATCAACATATTTTTTCTTAAAAACTTTATAAAGTGCCCACTAATTTACTCAAGTCATATTATAGGAGTTAGGACAAGGAGAGAGGGGGCAGAGAGGTATAAACCCCTTTTCACCATCATCTAAATTAACCTCATTAAACCCAACTCAGATCTGGACAGAAAGGGAAAATGAGAATATGGTTCCAGCAAAAGTTATAGCTTTATTCTTCCTTACTTCTCACTATGTTTGACTCCCACAAGATAGTTCTAGAAATAACTGTTCTCACAGCATCCTGAGCAGAGACAAGGAGTGGGAATCTAGAGAGACAGTCCAGGTACGAAATTGTATAGAGGATTCTCAGGCCTTTATTTGGAGTCTCTCCCACTCCAATCCATTCTCTGTATAGCTGCCAAAGTGATTTTGCTTAAGCAGAGCTATGACCATGTCATTTCCCTAAACAATGGAATCTAGTGGATTCTTCTTTACTTCAGGATCAAATATGATCTCCTTTGTTCTATACAGTTTGAAGCCGCAAATGGAAAAGATTAGTAGGTATTAAAAAATATGTGTTCATTGACTGAAAAGAATTTTGCAAACTTTAAAGTGCTATATAAACATAAGCTACTATCACATAGAATTAAACTACTTTTGATCAGGCATGAAGTACCACTAGCAAGACCTTGTAAAATTATATTTGCCTGGAGTCTTGAAATTCTAATAAAATTAACTGAAACTGAGAAGAAATGCTGAGGAAGCAAATGTAATATATTGATAGAGATACAGATACAGAGGTAGATAGCAGTTTAGAGACAGAGACAGAAGAGACTGACAGAGAAACAGAGACAGAGATTAGCATTATTCATCAATAGTGGAGACTCAACAAACAGAAAAGATGATGGTAATGGACTATATAAAGAAGACAAATATTTCATTCTTATCATTCTGCTTTTTATATGAGGACAATAATCTTTGAGAGGAATTATATTTATTTAAAAGTCATAAATTTGTTAGCATAGAATTCTGCATAGGAAACTCATTTCTTGATTGTTTCTGCCCTTTTTGGAATCTCTCCTTTCTCATTTCTAATTTTGGTAATTTGTACTTGCTGTTTTAGCAATGCTATGAGTATTTTTTTAAGTTCTTGGATTTATGTATCATTTAAATTTTTTGCCATTTTAAATTGTACCTATGTCTCCTCTGATCCTGGTTATTTTTTTCTCTTTTTTTAATTGTGTATTTTCCCTATTTTTAACATATGGATTTATTAAATTTTTATTTTTCTTATTGATAGTGACAGTCAGGATTATGAATTTGCTTCTGAGAACTCCTTTGGTTTCATTCCAGTAATAGTGAAATATATCTGTTATCATTATAGTTTGAATTTATTGTTGTTTCTGTCATTTACTCTTCACTTAGTCATTATGTAATAAATACTTTTTGTTTCTTTTACATATAGCTTTATATCTCTTATTCATTGCATCAATATTTGCTACAAATTTCATTGTATTGTGGCTTGTAAATATAGTACATAGTACCTCTGTTCTATATTTGTCTGTCTGTTTTATTATGGTTAGGCACATGATCAATTTTTGCATAAATTTTATGATTGCTAGAACAAAAACATCATTTGCAACTAGATGGCATCATGGATAGAGCTCTAAGCCTGTAATCAGGAAGACCTGAATTGAAATCTGGCATCAGACATTTAACTGTCTGACCCTGGGACAAGTCACTTAACTTCTATTTACCTCAGTTTCCTCAAGTGTAAAATGAGGATAATAATAGAACCTGCCTCACAGGGTTGTTGTGAACATGAAAGGAGGCAATAATTGTAAAATGTTTGGCAAATAGTGTTATATAAATGTTATCTCTATTACCACTATTATTAAAATTAAATATTCCCCACATAAATATTATATGTTGTTTGTTTTCTATTGTTTGGCTCTATTCTTACTTTTTAAAAATTTTTGTTATATTTGTCATATTCTGATAGTGTGGTACCATCTCTCATAATTATTGACTTTTATCTATTTTTAAAATATTGTGTTTTTTATTATAAATTTTTCTACCAAATTATCAGCTTAATATATATTTAAAACTGATATGTTTTATTTTTGCAGAGAACTTTTCCACAATTCTTGTTTTCTTAATGTTCTTTGAGTTGAATCTAATTGTCTATTATCACTGGTGCCATGAGAAATAAATTGCCATGTTGGTCATGTCCAGATATGTATATTTCATTCTGCATATTGAGTTAATCATCTCTCTATCAGAAGGTAACATTCTTGATTATCTGTCTTCTAAAACCAAGATTAATCATTGAGTTCTTATCTTTCAAAATTGTTCATTAATAATGTTGATATTATTGTATAAAATTATTCTTTTAGTTTTCACTTTTCATCAATTCACATCTTAGCTTCTTAGCTACTTTCTCTGAAACTGTCTCTTCCATCACTTTTTACAGCACAATAGTATCCCATTACATTCATAGGCCATAATTTGTTCAGTCATTTCCTAATTAACAGGGATTTACTTTTCAGTTCTTCTCCACCACAGTAAAGAATTTCCATAAAAATTTTAAATGTATGCTTTCCTTTTTCCTTGAGATCCTTGTGGTATAGGCACAGTAGTGTCAAAAAGAATTTATGAAGCACATTCCAAGTCCTGAGACTGACACCTAGCAATGCTTTCTGAATTCTTTCTTAATACACATCCACATCATCCCACATTAGATATTTTTGGTGTCTTAGCCAATGGAGACACTTAGAAATACTTTATTTCATGTACATAGTTTCTATATTTGTTAGAAGCTTGAGAGGTAATAAGTTGAATAACATGTCCAGTTGTCCATCATGTTGGCTAAATGATCCACAAGTTTCCTTTCATTTTCAAAACATTCTTTTAAAATATATTTTATTTTATTTTGTTAAATATTTCCCAATTAGAGGTAAATTTTTTTTTATTTTGAGTTTCAAATTCTCTCTTTCTATTCTTCCCCTTCTTTAACCCTTAACACAGCAATCAATTATTATCAACCATACGTGGTAAGTAATGCAAAACATCTCCATATTAGCCATAATTCTTCTTAATATTATTTCTATTTTATTAACACAAACTTAAATCTTAAACAAAGCTTACCTGCCGTATGTTAATAATTATCTAGGTATCCTTAAATAAGACTCTTTTTTAACCAATAGTAGCAGGTTGCTTTAGAATTACCTTGCCTCTTCTCTTTTTCTATCTCTTTAATCTCTGGAATATCTTTCAGAAACATTTAAAGATTTAGTCAATAAATGCTCTAAGGGATTTAATATTTGGTTATCAGATCTTATGGCCCTAATTTGGGAAGAAAGAAATGTTTTAAATATTTATCTGTTGAATTTTTTTTATAAATGACTTAGATAAAGGTATATGAGTCATGCTTAACAAATCTTCAGATGTCACACGGCTGTGAGGAATGGCTAACATTGCTAGCGAAGGGAGGAAGGATACAGAAAGCTCTTGGCATTGGTCCAAATCAAGAAAATAGGAATAGATGTAAAGTCTTACACCTGGGTTCAAAAAAATTAACTTCAAACAAGTAGAAGATGAAGGAGGCATGGATAGACAGCCGTTCATCCATAAAAGGAGTCATTCATGAATTGCAAACTCAATCTGAGTCAAAAACTAATGTGATCTGGGTCTGCACTGAATGACACAGAGATTAGGGAAGTAATGGCAACTGTGTACCCAACTTCAGCCAATGATATTTGGATACTAGAGAGTATCTGGAGGAGGAAAATCAGAATGATGAAGGACGTTGAGATGCCACATGAGAATAAATTGAATGAACTGAGAATGTTTAACTCAAAGGAGACTTTGGTGTAGTCATTGCTCAGTTATTTCAGTCATGTCCAATACTTTGTGATTCTATTTAAGGTTTTCTTGGCAAAGATACTGGAGTACTTTCCCCATTTCCTTTTCCAGCTCAGGAAACTGAGGCAAAGATTAGATAACTTGCCCAGGGTCACACAGCTAATGTCTGGGGCCAGATTTGAACTCAGAAAATTCCTGACTCCAGAGTCAGAACTCTATCCACTGCCCATGAAGAAGATACAATAGGGCAGGTATAATAGATGACTTTGAGAGTCTTACATGGAAGTGTTTGAACTTTGAAAAGTGTTACATGGAAGAGGAATGACAGAATGAGGAGCTATGAGTGGAAGTTCCAGAAAGATAAATTTAAGTTTAAAATAAGTAGAAACTTCTGCCTAAGAAATAGAGCTAACTAAAGGAAAATAGATTACCCAGGAATCGGTGGGTCTTGCCTCACTTGTGGTATTAAATAATAGACTGGATGTCCAAGTATTTGGCTCAAATAAAGCAACTTGCATGAAATCACATACAAATTAGATGGCAGAGCTAGGATTTGAGCTCAAATGCTCTGACTTCAAATTCAATGATTTGATTTGTTTTATTGTTTTCCCTCAGTTACTGTACTCCAAACCTATATGATTTCTACAGGTGAAGAATAATGGCTAGCATTTATATAGTGCTTTGTTTTGCAAAGTGCTTAATAAAATATCACCTCATTTTATCTTCACAATAACCCTGAGAGGCAGGTAACAGGATTATTCCCATTTTACAGATGAAGAAATTGAGGCAGACAGAGGTTAAATGACTTGCACAGCTAATAAGTATCTGAGACTGAGGTCTTTCTGACTCCAATTCCAATGCCCTGTTGTCTATATCTCTCTGGCTTCTCCTCAAGTTAAATGACTTAACTAAAGTCATGTATTTGATTAAGTAGCACTGTGAATAGAACCCAAGCCTTCTAATTCAAATTCTCATGCTCTTTCTGCTTTGAATGTTCTAAAACTTGCATATGGTATGCTTAGAATATCTTAAGGACAAATATCTAACAACAAAGTGTGCAACCTGCCTCTTTACAGAAAAAAAAAGACAGTCCAATTGATTAGTATTTCAAAGTTTATCATGTTGGGTCTCCTGGTTCTGCGCACTTTTTATGCTGCATCAGTCAATGCAAGTCTTTGAAGGTTTCACTAAAACTGTTCATTTTGTCAGTTCTTACAGTATGAGTGTTCTATTACATTCATATAGCACAATTTATTCAGCCAAGTTAGTATGTCAATAAACATTTATTAAGCATCTATTAGTGCCAGGCACTGTGCTAAGTAAGCTCTGGAAATAGAAAGGCAGAGGACAGCTCCTGCTCTCAGAGTTCACAGTCTAATGTGGTAAACAACATGAAAATAACTATCTACAAATGAGATATCTACAGGATAAATGAAAGATAATCAATAGAGGAAAGTCGTTAGTATTAGGGGACATCAAAAAGGCTTCAAATAAAAGACAGAATTTTGTCTGGAACTTAAAGAAGCCAGGAGATGGAAATGAGGAGGCATGTTGGACAGCCAGAGAAAATGCTTAGAGTCTGGAGATGAGTGTCTTGTGCAAGGAACAGCAAAGATTACAGTGTTATTGGATTACACAGTAAAGTGTAAGAACACTGGAAAAGTTGGAAGGGTCTAGGTTGTGAAGGCCTTTGAATGTCAAATAGAAGATTTTATATTCATGAAATGCTCTCATTACAAGGGCTTCAATCCTTGTAGAAGCTGGGTTTTGTCAATGCTCCTCAATTAGCACAGAAGGCACACCCTTAGATGTCTTAGTGAATTGCCATGAATGAGAAGTCACTTTTCACTGGAGAGAGTCAGCCTGGGTTGGTTAAACTTATGTTCAGACATAATGTCTGTCACTGGGCCCAGGCTCAAAGACTTTCCAACTTGGAGGGACCTGAATTTACTGGTTCTTCTAGCTTTGGTTCTTAAAAAAAAACCTCAATGCCATCAAGATGAAACACAGGAGAAGGCTTGGATGAAGTTTGTCAAGTTTTCTTGAAAAGAGAAAGAGGGACAGTGTGGTTTAGTAAATAGAGGGCCAGCTTTAAATCAGGAAGGCTTGGTTTTGAGTCCCACTTCTGACACACTTTAGCTGAAACCCCCAGCAAATCTCTTGAACCTCTCAGTGCCCCTGGAAACTCTTTAAGATAATAAACTACAGCATCTTCTTTTGCAAGGTGGCTTAAAATGGAAATGTTTTGCATGACTGCACATGTATAATCTATATCAAATTTCCTTCTCAAAGAGAAGGGAGGGGAGGGAGAAAATGTGGAACTCAGAATTTAAAAAGAAACAAATGTTAAAAAGTTGCTTACATGCAATTGAGAGAAAAAAGAAAATTAAATGTAAAAAATATAAATAAATCACAAAATAGCTGCTGTTCTACACTGGTGGGGGACTTGCCTCTGTGAGGGACAAAACCAAAATGTTTAGTGATCACAATTTATGATGACAATTATTTCAATTTAAAAAGGAAATTTTAAAATTAATTTTTGCTACAAATGAAAATGTCCACTCCATCAACCCACTCACAGGCACAATACCTAACACAATGCCTGGTGCATAACAAATGTTGAATATATGTTTATTGACTGACTGACCAATTGTAATGTTTTTTGATCAGTATAAGGAGTATGTATATCTCTTAGTTGTCTGTTTTCATATATATGCTTCATGTGTGTTCACGAAATTCTGAACTCCTTGAAGTTCTCTCTCCCCTGTCCAAGCCATCTTCTGCTCAGCTGCCAAAATAACTTTCTAAGACATATCTGGCCATGTCATTCCCCTGAAAAACAGCTTTCAGGGATTCCCAATTCCTTTAGGATAAAAAAAAAACTTCAGTTTACAATCACAATCTGGCTCCAGTCTGCCTTTCTAGACATACTAGGCAATACTGTCCTTTGTATACTCTCTGTTTCAGTCAAACCAGTCCTCTTGATATTCCCATAAGCTCAGTATTCTCCTCTGAACCTTTGCCCAGAATGTCACCTATACCTGGAATGCAATGTTCCCCTTTTTCAAGTTTGCTTCTTAGAATCCCAGTTTTTTCAAAGTCCAACTCTTCTACAACCCTAGACTTTCCTGATGCCTTTGGTTGTTGATGCTCTTTCTCCATGAATATATGTGTGTGTACACACATAAATATTGTGTGTGTGCCTATACGTATGCATATGTATCTGTATACATGCATACAACCTGTATCTGTGTGCATATGTGTGTATTATGTGTGTGCTTGTAGTGTGTATATAAGCAAGTATATCTGCATGTGCATATTTACAGGTATAAGTATATTTCGATGGATGGATGGATGGATGGATTTATGTACACCTATTTTGTTGTTCGGTTGTGTCCATGTCTTAGTGACTCCATTTGGGGTTTTCTTGGCAAAGATATTGAAGAGATTTGCTATTTCCTTCTCCAGTTCATTTTACAGATGAAGAAACTGAAGCAAGCAGAGTTAAGTGACTTGCCCAAGGTCACACATCTAGTATCTGAGGTTTTATTTAACTCACGTTTTCCTGAGCCCAGACCCAGACTCCAGACTCTAACTGCTGCACAATCTAGCTGCCCTTGTGCACATATATACACATGTGTATTCATATATATTACATATATTTTTACATACGGAATGTGCACCTATGTATATACATATGTCTGTGTGTATATACATATTTATTCATTTATAAGTTGCATTCCAGAAGCAGCTGAGTGGAACAGTGGAAAGAACACTGGGTCTTGAGTCAGGAAGACCTGAGTTCAAATATAGTCTCTCAGATACTTATTAGTTATGTGACCCTGGGCAAGTTATTAACTTCTATTTGCCTTAGTTTTCACAACTGTAAACTGGGGGTAATAATAGCACCTAGCTTCACAGGTTATGAGGATCAAATGAAATGATATTTGCAAAGCTCTTAGCCTGGTGCCTGGTACAGAGTGGGTACTACATAAATGTTCATTCCCTTCTCCTTCCTTCCCACCTTTATCCTCCTATAGAATGAAAATTCTAATTTTCTCCTCTTTTTCTATCCAGCGTGAATTGTCCTTCTCTGACTCATTTTACAGATGAGGAATTTGAGGCAAAAAGGATCAGGTGATTTCCCAGGGTTACATAGCTAGTGAGAGTCTGAGGCTGGATTTGAACTCATAAAGATGACCCTTCCTGATTCCAAGCAGCTCAGTACGCTATCCACTATACCACTTAACTGCCTCAGTCTTGGAAATAGAAGGTGATTAATAAATGCTCATTGGGTTAGTCTGTATGAGAATTACTGCTTCCTTTCTACCTACCCACAAGACTTAGAGCAACACTCCATATACTCTGCACTGATAAGCAATAAATGATGTTGGGACTGAATCACTCAAAAGCAGTATTAAAATGGATTTCCACATCTGCCTCTGTTTTATAGATGAACCCAAGAAGCCAATACTGATTTGGATCTTCTTTATTCTCTGCTCCCTCAGATGTAGGAGCCCATGTGGGCACCTGTGATTACCATGTACAACATAATGAAGCATTTTAAAAGGAGGCCCTTTTCTACTCTAATGATCACCCTCCTGTCGGCGGTCAGATTAGCTCTATCAGTAAAAACACAGTATTTCAGGAGATGAGGTGCTAACAGCTACCCCCGCCCCAGCTCTCAGAATTCTGGCCCTTGTTTTCTTTTCCCTATACTGTTTCAAATGAGCATATACTTAAGCTGCCATTTTCTGGGCTGTCCAACACATAATTGTTGAGGAAATAACTGTGTTGAATCTGTCAGAAGCAATCCATTGTCATGGACTGAACCAGAGGGAATTGCTGTGATCAGGGACCTTAGTGTCTTCTGCTGATTATGCTCTATACTGCTTGGTAATAGGTATTGTGTCCTTTCACAAGTATAATCTACAAATAGCATCTGGAGCTGCAGGGACCCTAGAGATCATCTAGTCAGTCAAATAAGTATGTATTGAGTACCTACCATGTGTCAGATACTGTGCTTAACACTGGGGGTACCAATACAAAGAATTAAAATATTCCTACTCTCAATGAGCTTACACTCTAAGTAGAAGAGAAACACATAAAAACACATCTACAGAATAGAAATGAAATTAATAAGCACATATATGTAATTATGTAATTACAGATGTACAGACAGATAGACAGAGATAGATAGATAGATAGATAGATAGATAGATAGATAGATAGATAGATAGATAGATAGATAGATAGATAGATAGATATACACAAAGCAGTTAAATACAGAGTAGTTTGGAAGGAAAGGCACAAGCAGTTGGGAGATCAGAAAAGGCTTCATGCAGAAGGTGATGCCTAAACTCTTTTAAAGAAAGAGAAGACTTCAGTGAGACAGAGATCAAGAGAGAGGATAGTCCAAGGATGAGAAATAGCTGGGACAAAGACAAAAGGTGGGAAATAAAGTATCATGAGCAAGGAACCAGAGAGAAAGCAAGTTTGACTCAATCATAGAATGTGAGGGGGAGAATAGTGTTGATAGAAGCTGATAAAAGATAAGTTGCGATCAGGTTGTGAAGGGCCTTAAAAAGAGAAGCAGAATATAAGACATGATGAGCAGGATACCCTCAGAAAAACTGGAAAGACTTAAATGAACTTATGCAAAGTGAAATGAATAGAACCAGGAGAACATTGTACACAACAATAGCAATATTGTATGAGGATCAGCTGTGAATGACTTGGCTATTCTCAGTCATACAATGATCTAAGACAGCTCTGAAGGACTTATAATGAAAAATGCTATCCATCCCCAGAGAAAGAACTGATGGAGTCTAAATATAGATTGAAGCATCCTTTTTTTTTACTTTATTTTTCTTGTGGGGTTTTTTGGTCTATGTTTTCTTTTACAACATGACTAATATGGAAATATGTTTTCCATGACTACACACATATAACCTATATCAAATTGCTTGCCTTCTCAGTGAGGGAGGTGGGCAGGGAGGGAAAGAATTTGGAACTCAAAATTTCATAAACAAATATTCAAAATTGTTTTTTCATGTAATTGGGGAAAAGTAGAATACTACAAAAAAATTTAAAAATAACCAGAAGAGTGTATATTTATCCCAGAGCCAATAGTAAGCCACAAGATTTGGTTAAGTGTGGGAGTCACATGATCAGATTTGTGGCTAAGGAAAAGTGGTAGCAATATATAGTATGTATTGGTGTGGTAGAGAGTCAGATTAGGAAGCTATTGTAATAATATCATCTAGACATGATGAGGGTCTAAAGTGGTAATTATGTGAGTCAAGAGAAGAATGTTGTGGAGGTAAAAATGGCAAGATTTTGCAGTTGGGTAGATATATGGGTTAAGGGAGACAGTAAGGAGTCCAATAAATGCCAAAATTAAAAACCTAAGACACTGGACCGATGGTGATGCTTTTAACAAAAACAGAAAAGTTTGGGAAAAGGAGAGAGATATTGAGTTTTAGACATGTCTATGGAATAGCCAGTTTGAAATTTCCAATAGGCAGTTAATGACATGGAACTGAAGGTTGGGGTGACACTGGAGCTGGATATATAGAACTAGAAGTCATCTGCATAGAAATACTCAAACCCATGTGAACTGATGAGGTTATTTTTAAAAAAGAAAGAGTGGAAGAAGAGAAGAGGGCCCTGAACAAAAACTCGGGGAACACCCGCAATTAGGGGGTATGATATGGATGATAAGAAAGCAAAGAAAATGGAGGACTGGCTATGTAAGTAGAAGAACTAGGAGGAAGTAGGGTCATGAAAACTCAAAGAGGAGAGAATATCCAGGAAGAAAGGGTGGTCAATAGTGTCAAATAGCAGGATTATCACTATCACCTCCTTATTCTTGGATCTCAAAGGGTAGAGTAGAAAGAAAGAAATCTGGGTTCAAGACCTGACTCTGAATCATAAGTCTACTGGTATTTCGTTTCATGTCTTAGAGACTCCATTTCCATATCTGCAAAATAAGATCATAATACTTTACCAATTCTATAAGACTTTGGTAAGGAAAGTATTCAGTTCTCCCATTGCTCTTAAGAATAAGTTAAAAGTACACTGGCAAATTGGAGAGGCAAAGAAATGCTACTAACTTCAGGAAATATTTATTGAGCAGTCACAGTTCTCTCATTGCATCTGGTTCTGATCTTCTTGGATATTCTGTTTCAAGTGTATTTGGGTAAGACGTATGAATACTGAAAGTCAGTAGTTAAGTAAGGTCCTAATATAGAATCCTAGATTAAAATTGACCTCCTAGAAAATTGGTGGCACAGGAGATAAAGCACTGAGCCTGGAGTTGGGTTTTCTGACTTCAGACACTTATTAACTGTGTGACCCTTGGTAAGTCACTTAACCTCTGTCTGCTTCGTTCCCCTCAACTATAATATGAGCAAGATAACAGCACCTACTTCATGAGTTTGTGGTGAGAATCAAATGAGGTAACATTTGTAAAGCACTTAACCAGGATCGTGGAAAGCAGAAGGCGTTTAATAAATGCCTGTTTCCTCCCCTTCAACATCATCCACTCCCTGGAAATAGGTGAGGACTATATGAAAGAACTGGATGTATTTTGTCTAGAGAGGAAAAGACATCAACTTTCCAAGTTTTGGTTGACTTTCATGAAGATGAGAGACTGTTTCTACTTCTTGACTGCACAGCTCAGATCTAGAAATGGCAAGGATAAGTTGCAGAGAAGTTTATTTCCCTGGATATAAGGGGGAAATCCTAACAAATACAAGTATCTAAGTAGTGGAGTGAGCTGCCTCCTCACATGACTTGACTCATCACTGGAAGTCTCAGGCTCACACCTTCTCCCCATCCCTCAGCAGACCCTCCAGCTCCTAAGTCTGGGCATTTTTACTGTCTCCTATGCATGGAAATCTATCCCTCCTTATTTCCACCTTTTGACATTGATTTAATCCAAGATAACATCTCATTTCCAGAAGAAGCCTTTCCTGATCGTCCTTAAAGTTAGCATGTTCCCTCTACTAATTATCTCCAATATAGCCCATATACAACTACTTTGTAAACAGCTGTTTGCATATTATCTCCCTTATGAAACTGAGCTCCTTGAGAACAAAGACTGTTTTTGTTTGGGGGGGGGAGGGGAGGAGTCCTTTCTGTCAATCCCCAGAATATGTGCCTGGCACATAGTAGTTGCTTAATAGATGCTTATTGACTTGACTTGTTGATTAAACTGCAGAGGTCATCCTATTCAGATATGGATTAGACTTGATAACTTCTGCTATCCCTTCTAATTCCCATTCTATGATTCTCCTTTCAAGGGACAAGGAAAGAGACAGAATGAAATTTATTCCTACAAACACTTCTACTGACCCATTCATCATACAAACTGGTTCTACCCATTAAGGGCACTAAGAGGATCAGCTTCTCCTTTCATCATAATTTATTGTTGTTTTTCCATATGACTCCATAATTAAAACCCCATTGAAGTTGATTGGTCCTGGGAAAAGACAGAAGCATCAGCCTGTATCTAAAAGAAAGACACCTACAGCATTTTGACCCAAAGCTATCTTGTTTTTAAATAGCATAATGAAGGCTTTAGATTATGGAATCTTAATTCCATTATGTTAAGTTGTTCCCTTTGCATACATACCTTTCCTGGATATATTAAAGACTAATCAGAGAAGATCTTTTTCTCTTTTGCTTGAATTTGCTTAGTGTGTTTCTAACAGGAAGGCCACCTTTCCTGCCTTGGGTGGAGGTTGGGAGAGAGTCCAAGGAATCTGGTCCTATGATTGCAACAGGTGTCATATTTGAAAATAACTATCAACACCTGCTCCTTAATTTAGTCTTAGCTACCCTGGGCAAGAAGAAAAGTCTAGTCCATAGTTACAAATCCATTCTGTGTCAGAGGCAGGCTGGAACCTAGGTCTCCCTGATTCCAAGGCTAGACCTCTGACACCATCTTGCCTCCCAAGAGAAGAATGATTTATATTAGATTTTTAATATTTTGAATCTCACTTAGAGGTAATATGATACAATGGAAAGGATCCTGAATTCAGAGTCCAAGGAACCTAGGTTCAAATCTTAGCTTTGCCATTTACTACCTGTGAGATTTTGGGCAGGTGATTTGATCTCTCTAGAACTCAATTTCCTCATCTGGAAAATAAGGGGATTGGGGAAATGAAGGGTCTTAGGATCCTTAAATCTAAATCTTTTATCCTATGATCAAATTTTGCTTTTTCAGTCATAAAAATTAAGATGCTTAATAATATTCTACCTCCAATTTAATAGTTTTAGCCACTTACCAGTGAAGTATAAATTCTATATACTACCTAGGAATTTGAATAATGCAATAATAGTAATCACTGACTTTTAAAGTGTTTACATGCATGACCTCCTTTAGGCTTCTGAAGAACCTTATGAGGTAGGTACTATGGTTACTATTACCTCCATTTTACAGATAAAGGAACTGAGATTTAAAGAGATTAAGCTACTTGCCCAAGGTCACACAGTTAGTGTCAGCATTCAAAAGCAGAACCTTCTAACTTCTAGTATTCTGGTTACTACACCATATCACCTATAAATCACCTTGGTTAATTCATTGATGTTCGTAGTACAATGGTTATCCCATCTGCCTCAAAAGGCCAGGTCTTCCCAATGGCAGACCTAGGAAGGTATTCCTGGCATACTGGGAAAATCCTTGAATGTAGAAACAGACAACTTGGATTCTAACCTCAGGTATTCTATTATATTTTGACCTTGGCCAAATTACTTCACCATGCAAGCACTCAGTTTCCCTATCTGTAAAATAAGGGAGATAAAGGACCTTAGAGATTTATAGTCTTTTCCACTTCTAAATCCTAAGATATTCAATCTCCTAATAACATTTGGGGAAGCAAGGGAAATGATGTTTTGTTTTATTTTGTTTTCTATAAAGCAAATGGGAAGCTCTCAGTTTTAATTCTAAACTGCAGAAGAAAATCCCACTCAAATTCCTAACAGTAGCTGAATGATTTGGTGAATTGCCCAATAATCGAAATAGCAATGGTGCAGTAATTTAGGAATAGTCCAGTAGCTTTAAGATGCCCATAACCTGTCTTAATCAGCATATCTCTATGTTCATTAAATCTCATTACACGAACAGCTTTCACTGATAACCACTGGCTGGTTAGACAATATTATAAATAAGTAAGAACCATCTTCCACTGGGCTGGGGCCCCATTATGCTACACAGCTTTTCTGAAGCAGTGCATGACTGGAGGAAATCATTATCAACCTAATGATGTTCCCTGGGCTCCATAGTCAGTAGAGAAAATCTGTAGCAAGGAACAGCCAGGAAGATTTTGTTTAATATTCAACTGCCCTTCAGTTTTAAGTGAATGTAAAACATTTCTTCAACACTTTACCAGCCATATTCTAACTGGAAAACTATGATTTTCTGTTTCCTATTACACCTTTATGTAAACCATTTGACCCAAAATGAGAAGCCACCATGAAATATAGTTCCCTCGCTCCTTCCTCTCCCCAACTCCCCATTTATATGGTGCCTACTATGTGCCAGACACTGTGCTAAGCACTTTTTTAAATATTATCTCATTTGATCCTCACAATAACCCTATGAGATAAGTGCTATTATTATCATCACCACATCACAAATAAGAAAATTGTAGAGTCAGAGAAAGGTTAAATGAATTACCCAGAGTCACATAGCTACTAAGTTTCTAGGACTGGATTTAAAGTCAGGTCTTCCTGCATCTGGGCCCAACACTCAATCCATTAAGCCACCAACTGCCTCCAAATAAAGACAGCACTGTTATTGTTTAGTCCAAATCTGTGACCCCATGGACCATAGCATACAAATTCCATCCATGAGAATTTCTTGGCAAACATTCTGGAGTACTTTGCCATTCCTTTCTTCAGTGGTTTAAGGCAAACAGAGATTAATAATGACTTGCCCAGGGTCACACAGCTAGTAAGTGTCTGAGACCAGATTTGTACTCAGCTCTTGCTGACTCCAGAATTATACACTGAGCCACCTAGCTGTCCCCTGTAAGAAGGAACATCTGGTCTTAAGAGTTACAAAACCTGAGCTATTCCATTTAGTAGCTGAGTGACCTTCAACATTTCTCTTAATCTCCCTGAGCTTCATGGTCCTTCTCTGAAAAATGTATTTCATAATTACTGCCATTTCTAAAATACTTTGAAAGTTTTCAAAGAGCTCTATACATATTGTTTCAGCTGGGCCTTACAACAAGTCTGGGAGATAAGACACCAGATATTATCCCCATTTTACAGATGTGGAAACCGAGGTTCAAAGAGGTTGAGGAATTTGACAGAAGTCACACAGCTCATGAGGGCAAGTGGCTTCATTAGCTCCCATGTATCCTGTAGGCAGATTGATTGTAGTTATATGTTATGGGGGATATGTTATGTCCCCCATTAGACGGTGTGAGCTCCTTGACAGCAGGGACTGTCTTTTGGCCTTTCTTTGTATCTCTAGTGATTAGTTCAGTTCCTGGCACAGAGTAGGCATTTAATAAATGTTGACTGACTGCCTGAGGGCTTCTTGACTCCAAGTCATGTCTTTACCCTACCCATTCTGCCACTTTGCTTTCAGATAATACTTGCACTACCAAATCCATAGAGTTGTTACAAAGATCAAAAGGGATAATGTGCATAAGAACCATATGAATAAAGACTATTAATCTTATTCTCTGCTAAGTCATTGCCCTAATGTTTCAATACTGTATGGGGGTGAGGCGAGTCTTTGAGGCCAAGATAATGGAATGCAAGCTCAGGAAGGAAGTAGGTCTTACCAAACTAGAAAAGCTTGTATGGGCCTGGCCACACGCTGTATATTTATCACTTGAAGACAAGCCTCTCTAAACTAGCAGAAGCTCATCACCCGAGGTAAAGCCCATCACCATGAGGTAATGGATTGTTTTTAGCCATAGTCATGAAGACCATCTGCTAAATCAGAAAGGAACTGAATTCTGTATTGTTGGAGACAGGAGCCACCCTGATGAAATCACCAATCTTTTAAAGTATTGAAATAAGCAGTATTATTGTTTCTATAGTTTTGAGAGTTGGAAAAGGTCTGGTGGTTGAGAAATGGGTCATTTTGGCTTATTTAATACTTTATACTAAGAAATAAAATAAGAAAACTAATACATATATAATATAAAAATAGCATGATTAAAAAAATAAGAAATAAAATGCCCAGTCCCAGCAAGGCACTATCATGACCTTCTATCAAAATGAAAATAAGGTGAATACCAGATAAGGAAAATAAAAGCTGAACCATCCACTGAGGCTTCCTTGTATGTATGTGAGCTCATATGTATTTTTAGTGACTCAAACATCTTACACTTGAGGGATGGTATTAAGAATAAGCCAGGGTAGAATTATCCACAGTATGGTGAATTCAGTGAGTGATGTGAAGGTTAGGCTAGGGATACAAAACCTCTATGTAAAATGTAAGACAATACAGACTGTATGGTTTAGAATTTCACATCTTAAGAGGAAGGAGGAGGATTGGAAGGGAGTTTAGAGAAGAAAAACCAAAATGATTCATTTCAGGGTAGGGAAATAAGGCCAAGGAAGAAATATGGGAGCATTTGGTATTTATTTAGCCTATATAGAGGGCCCAATAAGAATGTGCAACATGTTCGGCCAGTATAGCCCCTACATGGAAGAGACTGGGGAGCCTGCTTCTGGAAAGACATGATAACATGTCAGGGAGGTGCTCTGCCCCTTCCCCCCACCCCATTTGGAGCACCTGGAGAGATTCTATAACTGCGTCTAGTCTACTAGCCACATGATGAAGAGTCAGTCTCTGGATTGGCTGTATAGCTGGAAAGGGGGTGCATCCAAAAAGAACCAAATGGTCAAAGCAAGACCAGTGCTCATTATTGCCTGAGGTGAAGGTCCTTGGTGGAGTGAGGGGCCTCAAGCCTTTACCTCCCCACTAAAGCTGCCATATGACCCAAGAGCACATGACCCTGCTATTTTTCTAACCACTCACATTTATTCTTTCCTGATTTTAGGTGAAGGCATCTTAGAGACTACTACAACCTTGTATGCCTTGAAAGGCCAAAATGGTAGGCCACTAGAGGTCTGAGACCTGGAGTTCAGACTAATGTACCAGAAGCCCAATGGTAAGGAACAAAGTGCCAAATAATTTGTTTGACCCAGCCCAGCAGTAGATGAGATGCCAACTCTTCCAGTATGCCATTTGGAAATGAACTCATTTGAGATCCCAGGTTTTGGAAGGGAGGGGAAACACTTTACTTCTATCCTTGTTATATCTTTGCAGTAAATAATTCCTTTATTGACATGGGCCTAGAGTCAATAAAACCTGAGTTCAAATCTGGCCTCAGAAGCATATTAGCTGTGTGACCCTAGGCAAGTCACTTAACCTCTGTTTACCTCAGTTTCCAATTTCCTAATAATAGCACCTACATCCTAGGGTTGTCATGAAGATCAAATGATAAAATAATGATAAAGCATTTAGCATAGTATCTGGCACATAGTAAGCACTATATAAAAAAGTTATTATTGGTGTTGTGAGTATTGTTACTATTATTATGTCAAACTGTGTTGCTAATCACTGACAGTTAACAATAAGGGAAATACCAGAATGGGGGTTTAGGCCAGCTTCTAGAAAGACATCTACCCTTAACCCTTTAAAACAAGAGTTCTTTACCTTTTTGTGTCATGCACCCCTTTGGGTAAAGCCTATGGACCCCTTATTAGAATAATGTTTTTTTTTAAAGCAATTGGGGTTAAGTAACTTGCCCAAGGTTACACAGCCAGTTATTTCTGGGTGTGGTGCTGAGTATCTGAGCCCGGATTTGATCCAGGTCCTCCCCACACTGGAGCCAGTGCTCTTACTCTCTGAGCCACCTGGCCACCCCTAAGCAATTGGGGTTAAGTAACTTGCTCAAGGTTACACGGCCAGGTGTTTCTGGGTGGGTGCTAAGTGTCTGAGCCCGGGATTCGGTCTCCAGGTCTTCTCAACACTGGAGCCAGTGCTTTTACTCACTGTGCTACCTGGCCGCCCCAAGAATAATGTTTATAAATGTATAAAATAAAATACATAGGATTATAAAGGGAACCAATTATGTTAAAATAGAGTAGTCAAAATGTTTTTTAAAATGTTAAAAATGTTTTTAAAAAATCTTATACCAGAGGCAGAGACACAAACCAGTCTTGCTATAATAGAATGAGCCCAGGATATTGCTACATGCCTATAAAAGTTAAGTTTAAGAGCTTCTTTATAAAAGTCTCCAAGTCTCTGCTTGGAGACACCATTATTGTTGCACATAGTCTGACTCAAAATCTTCAAGTCACTTTGACTCTTTCATTGTTTCCATGCCCCAAATGCCATCACGAAGTTCTGCTTTTGAAATGTCTTATGTTAGCTCTTCCTTTTCCATTTCAGTTATCGGCCCTACTAGAGTTCCTTATTACCTCGTGTCTGAGCTAATTCACAGGACTCCTCACCATTGTTCTTTCACCTCGAACCTATTCTATACACCACCATGAGATTTAGCTTTCTAACAAACAGAAAGGGGGTTTAACAATTCAAATGCTAGAGTAGAGATTCAGAAAGACCAGATTTTAATCCTGCCTAGTTAAGTGTTATCTACAGATCTTCATCTGTAAAAATAAGGATTATAATATCACCTATGTTGCTATGCTATCCTGAGGGCCAGATGAGTTATTGTATGTAAAGTGTTTTTACACACTTTAAAATTTTATCTAATTTTCACATAACTATGAACTATCATTATAAGTAGCTATATAAATTCTGAGCATCCTTACCCCAGCTCACACTGAAATGAGTTGGGTCCCTGAGTGTAGCTATATTCCCTTTCAGACTTCTATCCATATCTATATCCCTGAGGGATAGAGAATATCTTCATTAATGCCATTGACTTGAACCCTTATTACAATATATTCTGCTCAATATCAATTGCCGGTGATTATTACCCAAGTATCATTCAACAAATTAACATTAATGAACCTTCACTAGGGCTATTTACTGAAATGTTATAACAAGAAGGGAAGTACATAGCATTTCACACCAAAACTTGGGGGCACATTTTCCCCTTTACTATCTTGGCCCCTGGGGAAAGGGGCCTCAAATTTAAATCAGTTACAAAACATTTGCCCCACAAAGTTCATGTCCAAACACAACATAGCCATGCCTTTATTCTATGAAGCTCAGTTTCTAAATTATCTAATGTCCAATATTTAAAGCAAAGATTATTAGCCCTTTTATGTCATGTACCTTTTGGGAAACCAGCAAAGTCTATGGTCCTCTTCTTAGAATAATGTTTTTAAATACACAAAACATAGAATTACAAAGAAAAACAATTATGTTGAAATAAAATTATCAAACAAAAAAAGTTTTTCTAAAGCAAGTTCATAGATCCCATATTAGGAACTCCTGGTTTAGAATATCCTAATTACTGGATACCACCAGATTGGGGTATAACCATGCTCAAAAAAGAATAACAGAGGAGGTGAGGTGTGCCCTACTCAAAATCTACCTCTCACCTAGCAGGCTCAACAGTAATTTACTCTGAAGAATAGAAGACTTGGTATTCCCAAAGGCTTAGTACTGGGCCTTTCTTTTTTTCCTCTATACTATATTATTTAATGATCTCATTAACTCCTGTGGGTTCAATGATTGTTTCTATCATAGGTTCCCAAAGTGGGCAATATGACCCTTGGAGGAGGGGTGCTGGAATGATCCGGGGCACAGTAGTACCTTCGGGTGCAATTGGGGGGGACATCGAATGAAAATAAGGAGGCAGTGAAAGCATAAGGAAAGAAGAGAAATTTTGAAAAACTGTTCATACATATTTCATCTGTTGTGTGACAAAGTTAAAGTCATAGTGATTATATTATTTTCCGCATAAATACAAAAAATGCAGTTTATAACCAGTGAGAGGTCAAGTCTACTGACAGGTCCTAACAAGCAACTTTTGGCAGGCAAGCATGTTGCCCATTTTCAGGAAGTCCAGTATTTCATCAGCAGGAATATGCATGTAACAACTTGTATACAATACGATACTATAGGGTTACATTATGCAACATTGCATCATCAAAATTTCAATGCAGAAAAAATACAACAAATTTACAATAAATTATTAAATTTAAGATGTGTCATCTTTTATATTTTATATTTTTTGAAATGGTGCAAATTTAAAACAAACACTAAATTTGCATCTCCTTAATTTGCTTTTTAAAATAGATTTCCAGGGGGACTACATAATTTTTTAAAGCAGGTAATAGGTCAGATAAGTTTGGGAACCTCTGAAATGATTCCCAGATCTATTCTATAAATCAATCCCTGATCTCTATCTGGAGAGCATGTGTATGTGTGTGTGTGCATGTACACATATATACACATACATATATGCAAGCATGTATATATATATGTACATATTGCATACTTGTGCATCTGTGTGTGTTTATATATGTGTGTATGTGTATATAGCAGTTGCCTAACCCTGCCTACCATGT
>NW_027187372.1:24614139-24623267 GCF_028583685.1 Petaurus breviceps papuanus
AGTGGTTTTCCTAAAGCATAAATCTGACCATGTTACCTGCCTAAGTCAGTAAACTCCAGTGACTCCCTATTACTTCAAGAATCAAGAAGTACCAACTTCTGCATCTGGCAGTTAAGGTTGTTCACAACCTAATCTCATTCTATCTTGCTAGTCTTTTTATTTTTTAGTTTTCCTGATTTATTATGGCTAACATTCCACAAGATTTCTCAAATAAGAAGTTCCATTCTTCCAATTGCCCCATTAATTATATAGTTTTAAACTGACCATTGAATTTATCTATGACCTTGTTAACCTCAGTGATGTTCATCTGGATGAATATGTGGTCATCGACCCAGTGATCCCAACATATAGACCCACTAACTCACTAATGTCATTCTGGATTTTGGAAGGGGAGGGACCAAGTACTTAGCCCAATATGACAAATGACATAAAGTTTTACCATTATTTTGACATATTACTCCTCTCCATGAATTCTTCAGTCTAGTCACAAAGATCTACTTTGCTGTTCCACCAACAATAACTCTCCATCTCCTCTTACCTTGACCATCCCTATGAATGGAATGCTCTCTCTCCTAACCTTCCCCAATCAGGTAGCGAGGCTTCTTTTAATACTCAGCTCAAAACTTATTTTCTTCCAAAGTGCTTTCCTGATCCACCCAGATGCTAATGCCTTCCTCTCCAAGGTTACTTTACTCATCTCATATGTATCTATTTACAATCATGTTGTAAATTTGTTAAAATGAAATTGAGGCAGCAAGGTGAAACAGTGAGTAGAGAGAGTGTAATGGTAATGGAAATCTGAAGAGCTTCCCTGCCCTTTGGCCCCTTGGTAGACTTAAGTGAATCTGAGAACCTTCCCTGATTTGAAAATATACTCTGCCCCCTAAGAGGCTGACTGTGGTTACATGGATCCTGTGGTGGGAGGCTTGTTTTTCATGAATGCCCACACCTTGATACTTTGTGATTGGGCAGTGGGTCACACCTTGATACTTTGTGATTGGGCAGTGGGTCAAGAGGGTTGTGACATTCTCTGACCCAGGAGAAGGCTATATATACCCTGATATGAGGTTTTGCTTTGAGGCTCACTTTGAGAAGAGTTGTGTGATTTGGCCAGATGAGACTCTGGGCAGACATTGACTCCTCTGCTTTTGAAAACCCAGATGTTGGTGCTTCCCTCTCTGGTAACTAACTAGGTATGGATGTAATGGTCAGACAGCTGGAAGCCCTGTCTGCTAAATGGTGTTATTTTCTGTCGTAACTTCTGTTTGTATTCTCTGAAGTTCAGGGTGCTGCCTTTTTCTCCCAAACTAGGTAAATGATATATGTTTAATTGATTAAAATAAGATTGTTAAGCCATTTTGAGTTGCTTTCCTTTAGAAAAGCAGATCTAAGAACCTGTGCTAGCAGCCACCCTGGGTATGCTAGGGTCCTTGCTGCTACAGAGAGGTGGACCTGGAGTCAGCAAGAGCAGAAGTCAAATATAGTCTCAGATACTTATTAGCTGAGGGACCCTGTCAGTCTTAGTTTTCTCATCTGTAAAATGAGAATAATAACACCAGCCTCTCAGGATTGTGAGGATAAAATTGGCATCTTTGTGAAATGCTTCCCAAACCTTAAAGCAACTTGTAAATGTTAGCTGTGTGTTGCCTTCCTTATTAAAATGTAAACCCCTTGAAGGCAAGGATAAATGTTGCTTTTTGCATCCCCTTAATTTGGCAACATGATTTGGCACATAGTAGGTGCTTAATAAATGCTCATTGATTTATTCAGTAACCATTTGCTGAAAATTAGAGCACCAGAGATAGGAAGCTAAAGGGATCTTAAAGTCCATATTGCCTAAATCTCTCACCTTATTGATGTTGAAATGGGGCCAGAAAAGGTTAAATGATTTTCCAGTGTCACACAGATAATAAGTAACCAGACTAAGATTCATACCAGTGTCTTCTTATTTCAACTCCTGCATTCTTTCCACAGTACTTTAGTATTCCCAGAAGGAATACTAAAGATGGAATTCCTATTTGGTTACAAATTGAATTATATGGCATCTGAGGTCCCTCCCAATTCTGAGATTTTAGGATTTTCTGAATAATAGGATTTTGTACTCTTTTCTCTGTAGGTTTATTTTCTCCCATTTTTGTGTCTCTGCACAGTTGGCACTTAATAAACACTTATGAATTGATAGTGCACACCTTATAAACACATACATTTTTCCTCAGTGGAATATCCCTCATTAAATTACCCAACTGCCCCCCCTATTGCTTTTCTAATGATAACCCATCGGTGATATCACTAAGATTAATGCACCTTTAGTAAACAAAAGACTCCTTGGTGACCAGAGAGTCAGAGCAGGATGCTTCATAGGAAGGGCTCTCCTTGGCATGATGTAAGATAGACTGGGTGCAGCCAGTTGTATACACACACACACACACACACACACACACACATACACACACACTTCACATTTATTGCCCAAACTCCTGACCTGAGGAGGATGCATTCTCTGCTAGACACAGCATTGAAAACCTTTGGTTTCCTGGGTTACAGAGCAATATTGCTTTGAAGTACCTGGCTAGGCTAAATGAAATATTGAAGGCAGAAAATGAATCCACAGCATTTTAGTGTTGGGAGGGACTAGAGGCCATTTAGTTCATCACCCCAATGCAGAACACAGGCCCCTCTCCACCTTCCCTGGAGAATGACCATCAAGTCTCCATAGGAACTCCTTGAGAGATGGGTGTGAATGCCAAAGGGAAAGGGAAAAAAAATGCAGCACATGTCACATACCAGCAAGATGAAACAGACACAGGGAACAACTATAGGGAGATCTATTTCACTTAACCACCTTCTCCACAAAATAAAAATCCTTTTTTAAAAAAAAATTGATTTGTTTTTGCATTACAGACACAGATTACCCCCTCTACATGAGAAATTTCTTGTAACAAACTAAAACAACTAAGTTAAACTATAGTTTATAGTGACCTCTTGAGACTACTCATGCACCATCCCCTATCTAGAGCACCTACACCTATTTTTTAAATTAAAAATATAAACAGAAATCTCTTTTCTCTCCCTCCCACCTCCCACACCAATGGTGGAAAAAAAGAAAATAAGGATAAATTTCTTGTAACAAATATGCATAATCAAGCAAAATAAATGCCCTCACTAGCTGTATACAAAAATATGTTTCATTCTGTACCCTAAATCTGTCACCTCTCACAGCTTAGCTCAGTTCCTATATAGCATTGGTCTAATCATGTTCCAAGTCCAAAGCACTTCTTCCCCTTACATTCCAACTCTCTGGCTTCTCGGAACTTCCCTACTGAGCTGGCAGCAAAATATAGCCTGGAATCCTGGCTCCAAGGTTGACATGGCTCAAGTTCTCGAGTCCAGAGCCTTAACTCCCTGCTCCTAGAACTGAAGAGGACAAAGGAAACAAAACCAAAACCCAATTCTTAGTCATGGCCATAAAGGAAAAAGGAAAGGTGTTCCTTCTCCCACCCAGCTTAACGCTGTGGGCAAAAGAATCCCTTGCCCTTGGACCTCACCAAAAAGAAAATAACTCTGCCTCCATCAGTTTAGCAACATAATGTAAAGAAACTGCTGCTATTCACATGATAGGCCAGTGCAGGACAGCCTCTCTCAGAAGCAGGTCTCTGGCATCTCCCAGGTGCTGGCCTCCATCTAAGGTGATTTGCATATGCCCAGAAGCCCATAGCATCCATAATACTGATGTTATAGGATAAATTGTTCTGCTGGTACTGGTCACTTCACTCTATATCTATTCACGTAAGTTTCTTCAGATCTATTTCCTTGATTTTATCATCAAAATAGTACCCCTTTATATCCGTATACTACAACTTACTCAGTTATTCTTCAGTTGATGGAATCATTTTAGGTTCCAGTTTTTTGTTTGTACGTATAGGACTTTTTCCTATTGCTTTGATCTTTTAGAGAATATAGGCTTAGTAAAATAACTGGTTCAAAGAGCATATATTATTTAGGAACTTTTTGCATAACATTTCAAATTGCTTTTCAGAATGGTTGTATTCATTCACAGGCTGGCCAACAGCATATTGGTGTGCATATTTTCTCACAGTACTTACAACATTTATCATGTTCATTTTTGTTATCACTTCCAATGTGATAGTTTTGAAGGGGAATATTGTAATGTCGTCATGTGCAAATGGCCAAGAAGGGGCTCGATAGGGTGAAGACAGGACAAGATAAGGCTACTTCTCCCAAATCAGAGCTCAGGGTAGCAGAGTCTTAAAAAAGTATCTCATATGATAGATATATTTCAAGAATGATACTGCCAAAAGATGATAATGCCATAGGTATATGGCATTGGAGCTGGAGGCAAGAAAATCTGAATTCAAAATCCCCTCAGACTCTTAATAGCTGTGTGACCCTGGGCAAGCTAATTAACCTCTCTGGCTTGGGTTCTCTCATTTATAAAATGAAGGGGTTGGGTTTAATGACTCCTGTGGTTCCTTCCATTTCTCAGCCCATGGCCTCTCAAAGTCAACTTTGACCTCAGTGCTACTTTTAAGTAGCACCTCAGATGTTGAAATTTCTCTCCTTCCTGCTGCTGATTCTGTCTCTCATGCATGAGGAAAGAGTGAGACAGTGAACCCTACATCGTCATTTTTTTATGGTGTCACCAATGCTCATTGCCAAACACTAGAATTGCCAGCTAAGTTATAGGTCTCTGGCTAATAGCTTTTTAAAAGTTCCCCATCTCATTAAGTCAGCTCCACTGGAAATGCTACTCATTTAAACAATGGCACCGGAATACCTCTGAAGCTGAAGTCAAAGCTATGAAATTTCTGCTCTGCCATGTAAACTGGACAGACTTCCTGTATAAAGTCAGTTTACTCTATTTGCACTGATAATACTGTATTTACCCTACACAATGCGTTACTATGTGGAGTCTCTTGGATCTGTTTGCCTTCCTTTTTATTTGGCTGTTAAAAATGAAACTTTAATGAAGGTAAGGGTTGAGTTTATTTGAGGACCATCATTATAATAAATGTGCAATGAAAGCAGTGGACTTTAAAAATAGCGTGGAATCAGTCAGGCACATTAATAGACAATTGGTGGAGCTGTGAAATGGTCTGACTATTCAGAAAGGTAATTTGGAATTAGGTTAAAAAGGAAAAACTAACTAAAAATCCATACCCCTTTGACCCAGAGTACGTGGTTAAGCAGTCACTCCAAGGAGGTCAGAAACAAAAAGGTCTCATGTACCAAAATATTTGTAGAAGCACTTTTTGTGATAGTAAAGAGCTAGAAAATAAATCATTAGTCATTGATTGGGAGGTGGCTATACAAATGTAATAGAAAATCATGGCACCAAAAGAGACAATTAATAAGAAGAATTTGAAACATGTAACTGGGGCGGCTAGGTGGTGCAGTGAGTAGAGCACCAGCCCTGGAGTCAGGAGGTCCTGAGTTCAAATCTGACCTCAGACACTTAACACAAAAACTAGCTGTGTGACCTAAGTCACTTAACCCCAATTGCCCTCCAAAAAGAAACATATAACTGATACAGAGTAAAGTAAGTAGAACCAGGAAACAATTTATATAACTACAACAATGTAAAAGGAAAGAGCAACAAAACAAACTAAAGATTTCATTATTATAATGGCAGAGCTTGCCCTAGAGAAGAATTGAGAATGCATCTCCTTCCCTTCTCTCCTGCATTGCAGAGGTAGGAAATTACACACTATTATATTGCACATGATGTTAGGTGGCATCAACATATTCATGAGTTATGCTGAATTGCATTTCTCTCTTTTTTCATCTTTGTTACAGGGGGTGGCTTACTGGATGGGAGAGGTGAGAAGGATGTTTTGAGAAATAAATATAAGAAAACAAAAGAAATCAATAAAAATAAAATAATTTTAGTAGCATGAAATCAATTCTAAGGGCCATCAAGGTTGTCATTATGTGAACAATAAGCTATGGAGTTTTAGAAGGTGAAGAAGTCTGAGAGACCAACTAGTTCAACCTTCTTACTTTTACAAATTATGAAATTGAAGCCCAGACAAGGTATATCACCTGATAAGGTCCCATGACTTGTTAGTTGCTAGGTTAGGAATAGAACCCAGGTGTACTGACTGCCTAGCATTCTTCCCATTACATAACACCAGTTCTCTGCTAAGTAGTTTTATTGTTGTGATTATAAGCTAAGGAAGGAAAGCTATGTGGTGAAAAGGTCAGAGTTTTGGGGAAGTTACCATTCCTCTCTGGGTTTTCATTTCCTATTCAATGAGAAAGTTTAAATAGCATACTAAAAAAGGCAATCAAGAAAAGAACGATAATAATTTCTGACACATATGGTAATTTATCAACTCTTTGAAAATACTCTATACATGTAGAGTAGTTTAGAATACTCTTGATAAAAATACTCACAAAATTTTATGTGTATATATATCACATATATGTGTACATATATATATATATATATATATATCAAGTATATAAATGTATATGCTCCAGATATAGATAGTTATAGATTTATATACAGATAATATAGACATATGACAGAAATAGATTCAGATGCCATTATTGATATATGTTGTTGTTTGTCCTTCATTCTCAAAGAGGATGAATAACATCATGAAGGTGATGTCTTAATTTGCATGTGAATTGGCTTTAAGTGAGGCAGAGCTGTGCAAAACTGTCAACCTCCCTCTTTCCTCCAGAGTCATCAAAGACGAGTGGAAAGACAAAAGTCAAGACAACTGGAAATGGTCTAGAATGCAATGGATGACTTTGGCCTTTTTAAAGTATTTCCCAAGCTTCAATTTGTCTGAAGCAACACCCATTCAGTGACCAAGGGCTAAGTAAGAATTGAGGCAAAAGATGGCCTAATTTACCATAGTGAAAATATCAATAATCTGGGACAGCTAGGTGATGCAGTGAATAGAGCACCGGCCCTAGAGTCAGGAGGACTTGAGTTCAAATCCAGCCTCAGACACTGAACACTTACTAGCCATGTGACCTTAGGAAAGTCATTTAACCCTAATTTCCTTCCAAAAAGCAAAAAAAAAGAAAATATCAATAATCAATGTATGAATAGAAGGATAGAAGGCAAGGAAAGGCTTCACAAAATATTGTCTAAGGAAGATCACATCTTCAGTCATTTAATAAACTGATAGGTGTAGAGAATACAAAATCCTTCTATGCTTATTATTTGTTGATTTACAAGATTTCTTGATTATGAGAAAGCATTTGACTTAGACGGAACAAAATATATTCTTAAAATGAACCACTTCCATTTGCCAGATATCCTCCATGATAGTGATGAATATCTTTGCTGAGCACATTCCTTACTTTATGCCTCACTTGATATTAATAATCAAGGTATCATTGAAGACATTTATCTCTATAGTTGTATCTATCAAGGAATCTTTTGTGAGTCACATATAGGTGAGACTTTTGGTAGAACCTTTAAGGATGCATCTTTCTCTAGCAAGACTAGAGCTTTCTTGCAATTAAATAATGTAAACACAGATTAAATAAGAGAGCATTTTTTTTCCTTTTCCTGGTCTTTCTTAATGGTAGTGTTTTCCCTCTGTTGATTATCTCCAAATGACCCTGCATATATCTTGCTTGTACATAATTGTTTGTATTTTGTCTCCTTCATTGTGCTCCTCAAGAGCAGGTACTGTGTTATTGTTGTCTTTCTTTGTAGCTCCATCACTTAGCCTGACATAGGGCATATAGTAGGAGATTGATGCTTGTTGACTCACAGAGAGTGTATTCTCTGTACCTTTCAGTCCATTGTATGACTAAGAAGACAATGTGTGTTAAATAATATCACTTATGAAAGTTTGCCTATTTTCTTCTCACATTTTTATCAAGGGCAATTGTGTAGATTATTATAATAAAACATATGGTTAAAGAAAATGCATATGGTGCCAGATTTACTAAAATCCTCTTGATTTTTTCTTTGGTAATAAAATTATCATGGTTTTCTTTGTATTTTGAGGTCTTTCCTTCTTTCAGATACTTGAAAAACCAGACCTTCAATGCCTTCAAAATTGTGTTGCCTTCAACACAAATTCTTCCATGTGTATATGATCTGACCTACTTGCTCTTCCCAATGATTTCTTGAATACCATTATCAATCTTCTCATGGGAGATTAGGTAAGTCCAAATGTACTTTCATAGTATCAATGATGAAAGTATATCATTTAGAAAGACTTACACATCTGTTTCATTTTTCAAATATTTGTTGCCCTCCTTCCATTTTCATAAATGAATGTTCTTGGGATTGTTAACCTTCTGGATTCTCATGCCAACTTTTCTACAAATTTTCCTTCCATTATACTTTAGTGTTTTATGAGGTAATACTGCTCATAATTTTTTTTATTTTTCTCCCTAATCATGTTTTAAATATTTTTTATTTCTATTTTTTCTATATTTACCTTTGTCCTTCTACCTTCCTCCTCCCAGAGAACGATCTCTTTTTTTTTTCATTCGGTGGCAATCAGGGTCATGTGACTTGCCCAGGGTTACACAGCTAGTAAGTGTCTGAGGCCACATTTGAACTCAGGTCCTGATGATTTCAGGGTTGGTGCTCTATCCACTGTACCACCTAGCTGCCCCAAGAACTATCTCTTATAACAGAATTTTCTTTAAAGAGGAAAATAAATTGAGCAAAGCCCATCAATACATCCAAAACAGAAATCTGCTACTATCTTTAATGTTCCATGGCCTCCACATTTGAAAAAGAATGAGGGAGGTTTCTTCTCATATTTTTTTTGAGGCTAAGCTTTGTTTTTTGTAGTCTTGGTTTTTTTTTTTTTTAGAATTTTGCAACATTCAGTTTTAATTGTTTTGTGGTTGTTCTTTCCATTTCCATTGTTGAATTATCATGTATATTGTCTTTTTGGCTCTCCTTGCTTTACATCAGTTTGCATAAGCTTTTCCAGGCTTCTCAGTATTCATCATGTCGATTCTGTCTTATTGCAGTAATGTTCTATTTTATTCTATGTTGTCTATATTTACCTTTGTCTATTGTACTTTTTTTCCTGTTCTTTGCTACAACAAAAGATCCTGGTATAAATATCTTGAGTGTATGTGTGTGTGTGTGTGTGTGTGTGTGTGTGTGTGTGTGT
>NW_027187372.1:24623367-24631131 GCF_028583685.1 Petaurus breviceps papuanus
CAGCCAGGTAGCACAGCAAGTAAGAGCACCGGCTCCAGTGTTGAGAAGACCCGGAGATCGAATCCCGGGCTCAGACACTTAGCACCCACCCAGAAACGCCTGGCCGTGTAACCTTGAGCAAGTTACTTAACCCCAATTGCTTAGGGGAGGCCAGGTGGCTCAGCGAGTAAGAGTACCGGCTCCAGTGTTGGGACGACCCGGAGATCGAATCCTGGGCTCAGACACTCAGCACCACACCCAGAAATAACTGGCCGTGTAACCTTGAGCAAGTTACTTAACCCCAATTGCTAAAAAAAAAGAAAGAAAAAAAAAGAATTTCTAGATCAAATGATATGGGCATTTTAGTCATTTTATTCACATAATTCCAAGTTGATTTTTATGATGATTGCACTAATCTATAGCTTCACTAAAAATACATTTTTCTTTCTTTCCACAACCTTCCTAACATTGCCTATTCCTGATTTTTTGTCATCTTTACCAATTCGCTGGCTTCATGTTTTGAAAATTATTTTATTTTCAAAAGAATGTTACCCCCTGGTTTCTACATCTCTCCATTTGATAAGAGACCAAATATTTGCTGATCAAAATAATGTCTGTTCTCTTATAGCATCCTTAAAGTAATAATTGATTGATATTAGTTAAACTAGTACAGGAAAATGCTAAAGACCAGAATAAATATCTTTTGTTTCATCTATTTTCCATTTTACCTCACAGATATTTTCTGTGAATAGGTTAAGGTGGGGTTGCTGTAATTGCACACATTGTCTTCTCAGAGTTCTCCTTTCTTCTAATTTGCTATTGGTTTTGCTCTTTTTTTCTAACCAATAGTCTTACTTCATAGATTTACTTCACTTGTAATCAATCACATGATTCTCATGAAGATTACCAGATATTACCTGCTTAGATATATTCA
Source organism: Petaurus breviceps papuanus (assembly GCF_028583685.1). Lineage (NCBI taxonomy): Eukaryota > Metazoa > Chordata > Mammalia > Diprotodontia > Petauridae > Petaurus > Petaurus breviceps. The sequence goes on from NW_027187372.1 coordinate 24,624,281, forward strand.
ATTTAATTTTTCATGATGATCAATATTCACCAAATCCAAGGGACTTTTAACTTTTCTTGAAGAAAATATTCATGATATACAGCTATAGGATAATATAAAAAGTCTTTAGCTACTTTCATTTCTTAATCCAAATCATATTTTGGATTTGAGATAATCCAATCATATTTTCCCATAAAATTTTTACTCATGTCTAGTTTGGCATGGAAGAAATGAAAGTTTCTGGGCACATGATTTGGAGGATATTATTATTAAGACATTCCCTAAAATTTCTATACTACAACCTCTATAACAATATTGGTCCATAAGATACATTTATCTTTATAGTGGTCTTTTCATTTATATGCATAATAAACCCTATAAGGCAATATTATCAATCATCCCACAAAATTGTTTCTTGTTTCCTTTGAGCTCACAATAAAACCGACTCTAACAATGCCTTTATTTGCTTCTCTAAGAAATAACTCTGAATCATACTTCCATTTAGCTGAAACTTTGTTCTGTTTTCAGGTCTTATTTGTAACAAAAATATAAATATTTATGTGATTGAGTTTCTCCAGTTGTACATTGATTTGTTCACTGAACAAGGTCTCATGTTAAATTAAGCATTAAATTAATATTTATGGGTGGTCTAAATACTGTGTGATTCTTAGTATCCTCTACCCACTTTTTCACCATTCTGCCACTATCATCTCAAATTCTGTGAATTAAGGACAAGGTTCTAATTCAAGAAATTGATCAAGGTTGAAGTGAAGCCTTCAAGAACAAGGAAGTATTGTTAGTAGAGTAGAGCATAGTGTGGTATTAGAGTCCCACATACCAAATGAGATTTCTCTTTCACTTAATCTAGAGTCAGGGCATTGGTGACTCCTTCCCACATATCCCTTTTCCTCTGCCTATAGAAGAGGGATAAAAGTCCTTAGGAGACTTCACTTCCAGTGCCTCTTCAGCATAGTATGGAGATGACCCTGGCTTATCAAAGGCAGTAGAGAAAACATTCTGGAAATTCTTACCAAACTGGAAAGGCTTCAGATTTAGTCCCAGTAACAGATCCATGCTTATTAGCTGCTAAAGAGTTCAGAGAGACTCATCAATGAATTAACTGACCCACAAGCTTTGATTAAAGGTATACTATATTTTAGGCACTGTAGCAAGGACTGGGAATACAAAGACAAGAAAATATCTCTCTAAAGAAACTAATTTCCTGTCAAGGAAGACAACATGTATGTAGGACAGGGACTAAATATGTGAAATCTCTGACATAGGGAACTTCAAGTAGAGAACTTTCTCAACAATTATAAGTCAGCATGATTAGACCTTGAGCAAGTTACTTAAGGCTTCACCTTATCATCTCAGAGTTACCTAGATCACTGAGAAGTTAAATGACACACTAGAGGTCTATAGTCAATATGTGTCAGAGACAGGACTTGAACCTAGGTCTTCCTGGCTCTCTATCCATTAGACTGCACTGTCTCTTAATATGTGCATATGTATATGTGTATATGGATGAGAGACAGACAGAAAGGAAGTGAGAGAGAGGAGGGACTCATTACCAAGTTGGCAACAAAGGGAAAGGGAACAAGTATTAAATGTCTACTATGTCTCAGGCACTGTGCTAAGTACCTTATAAATATAATACATAAACTATATTATAAACAGAATTATAAGTACATTATATATAATTCTATTACAAATGAATATCTACTTATTTTATAAATAAATATATTATCTCATTTGATCCTTACAGAAACCTGGTGAAGCAGGTATTATTATTACTATCCCCATTTTTAAGTTGGGGAAACCAAAGAAGTGGAAGTAATGTGACTAGTAAATATCTGATGCTCTATTTGAACTTACCTCTTTCTGACTCCCAGGTCCAGAGCTCTTATTCACTGTACCACCTAACCTCCTACAAATTTTTGATGATGGATTTTTTTGGAAACAGCAGCTCTCAAAGAACATCAGTCAAGTCATAGATGAATTATAATCTGTGTTTATGGAGAAAGTCTCTGTATTTATGAAAAATCACAAATCTCTCAAAGACTGAAGTAAATAGAAGAGAATGTAGCACCTTATACCTTACAAAGTACTCATGCTACAATCACCCCATGAGGTGAGTAGAGCAGCAACTTCACTGGCATACGCAGGATGGCTGCTAGCACAGGTTCTTAGATCTGCTTTACTAGGAAAGATAGCTGTTTAAGGGGTCAACAATCTTTTTTTTTAATTACAGTCACTAGTTCAGGGGAAAAGTCAACACCCTGAACTTCAGAGAAAACACAAAGAAAATACAGAGAAAATACAAGTAGAGAAATAAAGACCAACAGACAGGACTTCTAACTATCTCAGAAATTAGCACAGATTAACAGACAGATCCAATTGTCTGACCAAAGCAATACATACATAGTTACCAGAGAGAGAAGCACCAACATCTGGGTTTTTCAAAGCCGGAGGGCACTTTAACAGCTAGGCAAAGTCTCATCTGGCCAAATCATAAGAACACTCTTCCAATAATTGAACCCTGAAAGCAAAATGCTAATTTCAGAGACACATACCTTTTTTAAAGCCAGAGGGGATCACAACCCTTTTGACTCAGTGCCTAATTGTAAATTAATAAAAGGTGTGAAAGCCTTCCTACAAGCAAGCATCCCCTAAACAAGCTTCCTTTAGTGGGCTCTGTTTGAGGTCTATTAGTGGGCAGGGAAGATGTTATATCCCATTATATCACATTACAGTGATTTATGTAGGTATCATCTTCATTTTTTTCACACTAAGAAAATGAAGTGCAGAGAGGTTGTGCCTCTCCCAAGGCCACATAATAAGCAAGTGACACATTCAGTGCCTTTGCTACCACACTGTAATGAAGGCCCCATGATGATCCTTGATGTGGTACAAATGAAGGTCCTACCATTAATGACATAAATTTCTGGTATCATTTTCAGTGTCTCTTCAAGTTCTTTCTTTCAGACTTTTGGCTTGACCCATTCAGTGAAGAGGGTATTGAGCCTGGAATCAGGAAGACCTGAGTTCAAATTATACCTCAGGAACAGCTGTGTGACCTTGGGCAAGTAACTTAATTTCCATTTGCCTCAATTTCATCAACTATAAAATGGAGATAATAATGGCACTTACTCCCAGTGTTGTTGTGAGAATCAAATGAGATAATATATATAAAACACTTAGCAGTGCTTGACATATAGAAGACACTGTAGAAATATTAGTTATTAATATTATCATTATTATTCAATACAAAACATTCTTGGGGGGGGGGGCAAATAGAATTGATTAAATTTTTCCTTTTACCTTTCATTTAAGAGCCTAGAAAAGGCAATATTTCCCTATCTTGAGCTGGAGTCATGTTTTGTTTTTGGTTTGGTTTTCTTTTCTTTTTTGCCATTTGTCCCAAATTATTTGAGTTTGCCAGCTGGGCAACTGATATCTTACCTCCACTGCATGGAGCTAAGTTTTCCAAAGCTGAGATTGAACAAAGAATCACTACAGATGGGAAAAGAGTGGGAGGAACAGTTGAAGAGATGAAGGATGAAGAAGTAGGGAGGGTAGAGTGATTCACCTCCTGCACTAGGAGGAAATGGGCTGTTCTGAATTTTGAAATGGGAAGTGAAAGGGGTTTTTTGTAAAAGATCATCTTTTCTTCACAATAAACTGGCAAGCCACAAAACCATAAGCCAATGATGAGTGACTGTTGAGATTTTTTTTCTTTTGTAAATCTAGCATTAAATCAATTCCAGTAAGCCTTGATTTATATATTATACTATATTACCATGAAATTGCATAGAAACCAATTTTTAATCAAACTTTTAAAACGCACTGGAGCAGAAGTTCTTAACGTGGGGTCTGGGAACTTTAAAAAAATATATTTTGATTATCTAAATATCATTGGTTTCACTTTAATTCCTATCTATTTTATTTTATGTGTTTAAAATGCTATTCTGAGGAATTCATAGGCTTCACCAGATTGCTAAAAGGGACCATGACACAAAAAAAGGTTAAGAATCTCTCTACTAAGGAATTTGGCTGTATGAAAGAAACCTGTCCTAAATCCTTTGGAAAAAGGAAGGAAGGAAGGGAGGAAGGAAAGAAAGAAGGAAGGGAGGAAGGGAGGAGGAAAGGAAGAAGGAAGGAAGGAAGGGAGGGAGGGAGGAAGGAAGGAAAGAAGGAAGGAAGGAAGGAAGGAAGGAAGGAAGGAAGGAAGGAAGGAAATGAAACATTCATTTATCAATTGTCTACTATGTGCCAGACACTGCATTAAGCACTTTATACATACCATCTAATTTCATCCTTGCAACAACCCTGCAAGATGCGTTCTTATGTCTCCATTTTACAACTAGAGAAACTAAGGCAAGCAGAAGTTAAGTGATTTGCTCAGATTCATTCAGCTAGTAAATGTCTAAGGTCAAACTTGAATTCAGACTCCTGGCCCAGAGCTTTATCCACTGCACCTAGCAAATGTTTTTTGTAAAGCAAGTAATTATAATCCAGTTTCTCTTTTTATGAAAATACTTTTACATTTACAAATATATTTTCTATTTTGTTGCCTTTCAATTTGCGAAATGGTTAAAATTTTTTAAGTTAGGCATTCTTGTATGTGGTACCATTCCAGTTGCTGAAATGTCCTGAGATTCTGATATTTCTGATAGTTTAAAAAAACCCAGTTATGTAGTAAATGTCCCTGAAATACAAACCATAAAATTGTATATTATCTTGAATTTTTATCACGCGTCTGCTAGATTTATTTTAAGCATCATGACAGAGTTGCATCAATTCTGTCCCTGACATTGTGATGCTCTTTTGGCTCTTAGAATCACACAAAAGTCCCTGATTTTGGTTTCAGAAGTCACTTGAACTCATCAAATTATTTGTAACCAGGCATTCTGTTTGTCCAGAGCTCTCCATTGTATACATTTAGTGCTTAGATTCTCACTTCCCTAAGTACTACAGGAAGACAAAACAAAAACGTGCTCCTATATGCCATTCCAAAGACTCACTCAGAATATTCAGTAAGTGCACTCTAAGGGGAAAGAGTCAGAATTTCAATCAGAGGAGGACTTTGGGAAGTTAACTTGTCTGTCTTCCAACCTTAACTTCCTTGAGGAAAAGATTCTGACTAATTTGTGTGTGTGTGTGTTCTAAAATTAGCATTGAATCATAGAGTTGGAAAAGACCTCAGAAGTTCTCTTGTCAAACCCACACCCACACCATGAACACTGTGGGCAAGATCTCTGACAAGTGGTTATTCAGATCCCACCAAATGAAATTATGAAATTCAGGAGTGGCTGGATCTACAACTAATCATACATGCAAAAAGTTTATATTACAGATATGTCATCAGTTCCTTTTGTTTCACAGATAAAGAAACTGAGGCTGAGATGTTAAATAACTCATCCAAGGTCACACCAATAAGAAATGCTTCTACATCTAGTACTGTAACTATAAATCCCACTAAAACATGACAATGTTTGAGTTTTTCTCTGTGTCCAAGTCTTTTAACACATTTAGTGCTCTAGGCTGGAACTCAGGAAGACATGAATTCATATCCAGCCTCAGATACTTACTAGATGAGTGGCCCTGGGCAAATAGTTTAATCTCTGTGTACCTCAATGTCCTCATCTGAAAAATGGGGATAAAAATAGTAGCTGCTTCCCAGGGCTGTTGTGAAGATCAAATGAGATAATATTTCAAAGCACTTAGCATAGTTCCCAGCATATAGTATGCTCTTAGTAAATACTTCTTTCCTAATCACAAATCAATTAATCAATCAGTTAAAGGCATTTATGAAGTATCTACTAGGTGCCAGGATCTCTGCGGGGTACTGGGTATAACAAATACAAAGAGTAAGTGGCAAAGTATAACAACAGGATAACAAATCCAGGTAACCAGCAAAATGGCGGCGCCCTTCACAAAAACAGGGAAATTCAGAAACAGTGTGAGTTTGGGCGAAAGACCATCAGTTGTATTTTAGCCATGTTGAGTTTGAGATGCCCATGGGACAATCAGGTTAAAGTAATCAATAGGCATTTGGAAAAATGTAGGACCTGAGCAGAGGTGTTGTCAGTCTTTGGTGGGAACATTTTCCACCAGTATAGATACAGTATATTATGTTATATTACCATGAAATTACATGGAAACCAATTTTTTAAATCAAATTATTTTTAAATGTACTAGGGTAGAAGTTCTTAACCTGGGGTCTGGGAACTTTTTAAAAAATATTTTGATATTGGTACCTAGATATAGTTGGTTTTACTATTAATCTTATCTATTTTATGTGTTTTAAAACACCTATTCTGAGGAATTCATAGGCTTCATCAGATTGCTGTTATTTACTAGGGAAGTCCCTGAGGCTCATAAAGTTCAATGACTTGCCCAGAGTAACACAGACAATAATATGTGATGGAAAGGGGATTGAAATCAAGACTTCATGATTCTAAAGCCATCACTCTGTCTGCTCCACCATACCACACCATTCCACACCATACTGTGCCACCATAGTAGGATAGGATAGGATGATATGGAATGGAATGGAATGATATGGAATGGTCTGGAATTGTATGACATGGATTGAATAGGATAGGATAGGACAGGACAGGCAGGACAGGATAGGATAGGATAGGATGGGACAGGATGGGATGGGATGGTGTGATGTGGTATATGGTATGGTATGGAATGGAATGGAATGGTAACATATGATAAGGCATAATATAGTATGGAATGGAGGGGGATGGTATGAAATAGAGTGGAATGGAATGCTATGCTATGCTATGGCATGGCATGGTACAGCATAGGGTCACATTCTCTCATAACACATTGTATACTCAAATATGATAACATATATTATG
>NW_027187372.1:24631141-24658658 GCF_028583685.1 Petaurus breviceps papuanus
TTCTCTCATAACACATTGTATACTCAAATATGATAACATATATTATGTTTTGTAAATCTTAAAGCACTATATAAATGTTAGCTATTATTGCTATTGTTACATCAAATATATCTGTCTTCTCATTGATTCATGTTTCCTATAACAATATGGATCATAACCCATAAGTGCTTGACAATTCTGTGCAACTCTGGCCCATGTCCTTCTATAAGTTTGCCACATGAGATGTACCTGTGTAACAGGAATGGGAATTTGAAGATCTTCCCTGCCCCCTTAATAGACCTGGGGGGAGATTGAAGACCTCTGCTGCTTTGAAAGTAAACTCTGCCCCCCTGAGAGGCTGAATGTAATCACATGGAGCCTGTGATGGAGGGAATTTGCTGAAGGGTACAGCAAAGCTCACAGGAAGCTTCCCTGCTGTGAAGATAAACTCTGCCCACTGATAGACTGAATGTAGTCACATGGAGCCTGTGGAGGGAGGAGTTTGCTGAAGGGAAGAAGAGCCCACAGGAAGCTGGTTGACAGCTAGTGAGATGGTGGGGGATAGAAGACACTCATTAAGGAGATAGAGAGGTTTTGTGAGTAAATATTGATCTTGTATTGTTTTGTGGGAAGGCTAAAGGATGCTGTGGCTCTCAGCGTTATTGTGGCTTCTGAATATCTTTGGTACTATGATGGAATTGGCTTACTGATTTTGGGATTGGGTTTTCTGGTGTCTAAATAAATGCTTCAGTTCTCTCCTCTATCTGGAGAGTCTGGTATATTTTACAATTGAATGTCATGCAATATTTGTAGTCACAGTCTTTATTGTGATTGTGGGAGCTGTAAATATTTCATTGGCACTATAACCTGTTAACATACTGCATGAGGGCCTTCTGCACTTTCTCTAGAGTGCACTAGGGTACCAGGGAAGTATGAACTTTTCCTTGGGAGTATGAACTTTTCCCTCTTCTCACCATTTGACCAATTAATCAACACAAATTTATTAAGAGGGAAAAAAAGAATTTATTAATAGCCTGCTGTGCAAGGTACTATGCTAGGCACTGAGGATACAACTGTGATGAATCAAATAATCACTACCCCCAAAAAGTTTATACTCTAACAGACAAGTCCATATTGGTTTGGGATCAAACACTTCTTTAATGGCATTCTTCACACTGATTTTTCATAATTCCTAATTTCTATATCTTGCAGTCTATTTATACCCACACTCCATTTTCTTCTAAGTGGTACTCATTTTTAATTCTTTAGAGACTATAGTTCTCCATGATTTTCAGCCATGGAATAACACAAAATATTGGTATTGAAATGATAAAGTTTGATTGGAGAATGGCCAGACAAATTCTGGTACATGAATATAATGTAATATTACTCTGTTTTAAGAAATGATGAATGATAAAATACAGAGAAGTATGAGAAGACACATAAGGTAATACGAAGTAAACTCAGCAGAACCAGGAAAACAGCATATATAATACTCTAACAATATAAGTGGTAAATAGCAACAATCACAAAGCAATTGAAAATAAATATTACAAAATTATAATGGCATTTCTTAGCAATTGGTTCACGCACATACTGGGAGATGGCACCAACTCAAACCACAGCAAGAACTTGGGTTCTTGTTATACCCCTAACATATCCTAGATAAGTGATTTCACAGATCTCTGTGCTTCAGTTTCCTCAAAATAATACAGGGTTTAAAATGTCAGAGTGAGACATGGTCAACATCCTGAAAGTTATTTAAAACATGGTGAATAAATAAGAAATGGAACTGGAAATTCATTGTGGTCACATGAGGGGCCATGGTAGAGAAAGTCTCAGGTGCAACCTGTTGGAGAGGAGTGAGACATGGCTTGCCTGAGTTCCCTGTTTAAATAGAGGTTCTAGGAGGAGGCATGCAATCAAAAGGGGAAGGCACAGGTGCTAGACCAAGATATATCCAAAGTACCATTCCAGGGTTGGAGTGCATTTCCAATTTGAAGAGGTTTCTGGGGCTACAGAAACTCCTGTGCTATAAGAAATGATTAACTCAATGATCTTAGGAAAAACATAGAAAGACTTGCATGAAATAATGAAGAGTGAAATGAGTAAATCCAAGAAAACATTCTGTACAGTAACAGCAATATTATTTTAAGAATGACTTTGAGAAAATAAATCATTTTGACTATTATAAATATCCAAATCAACTATGAAGGACATATAAAGAAAGACACTATTGGCATCCAGAAGAAAAAAATTGATAAATAGAAGTATGTTATAGAATAATTTTCATGTGTGTATCTATACACACATACACATTTATGTCCAATGGTAGCCATCTCCAGGGCAGAGGGGAGAGGAAAGAAAAAAAAAGAAATTTACATGATAATTTTATTATATATTTAAAGGGAATAGCAAGTTGTACATAATAGGGTTGCAATTTTATGTGCAATCATGTTTTTTTTTATTATTATACTATGTTATAGAAATGTTTGTTTTATTCCATGAACTAAAAATAAAATAAAATTTTTAAAAGTTCAGCCTGGAAAGGAATATACTTTGTTAGAGAGATGTGAGGAAATCAAGAAGAAATAAGAAGAAAAGAAAATATTTCAATGAAATATTTCTTAAAATACATAGAACAGAAGGAAGTTCAGAGAAGTGCACAGACAAGCAGAACAATTTTGAGATAATCACATAAAATTCATTATATACATTTAGAAATTATATATGACAATTTATATTTTCATATACATCCCTCTTCTCTGTTTTTCTTTGAATATCAAAATGTTTATCAGTTCCTTGGGTTCAAAATTAAGGGGGAAAATTTTAAAAGAGAAAGTGCCTTAGAAATAAATTATTCTAAAAAAATTTTGAAATAAAAATAAATGAGCTATTCTATTGTTGCATTTCATTAAGAGGAAATACTTAGAGCTTACAAGGTAGCACAGAAAACTACAATCACGCAAAACAAAATAGTGATATGTTAAAACATTTAAATTACTTTTATAAAATTGTGGGGGAAAAAACTCACATTATCCAAACATAGTATAGGAGTTAGAAAAAATGCAAAAGGAAGTTTTCTGCTATCATTTAAGTTTCTAATGAATATTTCTTGACGTCTGGGTTCATCCATTTGACCTAAAGCCAGACTGCCATACTTTTATATTTCTTCTGACCACATTCCTATCACCACCACTATGTTTAAACTGGAAGTCAGAAAAAAACAAAAACAATTTGGCTCTTTTCATGGACTTCTTTCTCCAGAATTGACCTCAACACTTTAGCAAGGAAAAGAAAAAAGATGCACTTTTTGTAGGGAAAGTAAACTGCTCCAGGATCAGCTTGCCAACTAGGGCAGGGCCACAGAAGCTTTGCCTCGGGGACCTAAGAGCTTTTGCACTTTCTGTACTTCTTCCCAAGCATTGAAACAGTTGAGTTTAGTGCCTGCCTAGCAATACAAATGAATTAAAATAGGAAGTTACTAGATGGAGTATTACTTATGTCAGGTAGTCAAATAGCATGGAAATTTGTTTCCATTTCCATCCCAGCTCCACCCTGCTAGAGCTAAAAGAACTTTCTGACTCCCCATCACAGGGTGGTTTCTCAGGATCTCTGCCCACACAGGACCTTACATACCAGGAGTTCTTTCCCCAAAATTAATTCATCTTGAAAAGTTGATATGAAGTCAGTTTGCCTTGGACAACAAAATTGCTAGTTAAAGCTCTAAGTCATAAGAACAAGAAATAGGGACTGGACCTGTGATTTCATTGGGATATGGAAGTCCTAGATAAGGAAAGTTTCTCTCACAATGCAAGTCAGCACCTTGTCTACAATATAATAGAGATGCTGAGAAATTAAATGGTTTGTTTCTGGTCACATAGACAGTATGTATCAGAGGTAGCCCTGGAACCCAGATGTTCCTGCCTCTCAGGCTAGCTCTCTAGTCATTATGCTATCATGCCAACGTCTATGACTATTGAGGGGAGGGGAACGACAAGCAAAGGAATGCCACCATGGATGAGAACAGAGGCATCAACTTGAGCATTGATTTTCTTTCCAAACATGCATTAGAAACTCCTGCTAGTAATGATGTGAAATATATTTAGTACTTGAATGATGTGTTGGGAATTGTGTGAATATTTTAGTTAAATGAAAACATAAGAGATGATGGTGGAAAATGGATTGATTGATTTGGATTTTTTAAAATACCACAATATTGATGTTGTCTCACAACATCATCCAGAAGCAAAACAAGACTGTCAGAGTCAGAACAACATATATACAAACTATGTAGAAAAAAAGAAAACAGAGCCAAAAGAAAGAGAACTTCAGACAGGCTTTGACAGGACACAAAAAGGCAAAACTTCTGTGGCCCTGCCCTAGTTGGCAAGCTGATTCTTGAGCAATTTACTTTCCCTACAAAAATGTTTATTGTCTGTTGGTTGGTTTGGCTCTGTTTTGCTAAATGTTAAGGATTTTACACAAAATTTTATTCCTTGTTTTATATATTTGTTTTTCTAAATACTTTTGTTGGTGGTTTTGATGTTTGCTGAATTTACCAAGAATTTCTTAAATATCTACCAAGTATTATGCTAGATGTTGGGATACAAAGTCAAAAATGAAAACAATTGTTGACCTCAAGGATCTTACATTCTACTAGGGATGGAACAGAGGGACAAAATATTCACAAGTACAAAATTTATATAAATGTAGCCTATACAAACTCTGAGGATCTTTATTCCAACTTAATGAGAAGTTGGACTCACAGTAGAGCTACATTTTTCCCTGTCCCACCCTGCCTGGGGTCTCAGGGAACCCCCGAAGGGTCCAGAGTGATTCTCTAATACAAATGACTCAAGCTGCCATTGTGTGCTCTCAATTTCAATCACTAGATTAGTGCCCTATTGTCATTTAAACAATTTATATCAATTTCTGCAAAGGTATATTTATTGCTGGGATAGAGCAAGAACAAAAGTTACAAACATTTCTTCCTCAACATCTGAGGGTACAATCTCAGCTATACCACTAGGTCCCTGGAGAAAGTGGGGTCCAAATTAAAGAAGTTTTTACAAAGCATTTTCTTCACCAAGTTCACTCCCCTATGAGACTACTAGTCAAAGGACAGGGTTTCTCCCTTGCTGAAAGGATCTAACATCTTGGCTTCAAGAGTCAATCCAATGCTGAATTATACCGTCGGGTTAGGTTCAGCTGACCACAAACTCCAACACAACTTTTGACCCTTTGAAACTCACCAAGTTGTAACCATATCTAATACTCCACCTAAAAGAAGATTAGAATAAATACAACAAAGAGAAGTGACAATCACAGGAACGATGCTGGAGGAGAGATAAAGGTTTGAGGTCTCTTTCTCCACCAAGGGTTTACCACAGTCCTTGCCCCCTCTATTGAACATAGCTAAATGGAAAAAAGAAATAGAGCTACGTTAGCCGTTGAGTTCTTTGTGAATATATCCCAATTCTGGACCATCAGTCAATCAAAAATCTGTCTTTTCCACTCTCTTCTCACACCCCCTTTTCTTTCTGCATCCCGCTCTGAATTTGTCATTTTCCACCACTTATTCCCCCTCCTCTCTACTTTTTTTTTCACCTTGCTTCCCTTCATCTTCTTAATCCTATACTCCATATACTTCCTTCCCCCAACCCAGGTCAACACTGAGACTTAGTAAAAATGAATAATGAGCCCAAAATGTCAAATGCAGGAAAAAGTGTTTTGTCAATAGAAAATTTTCTAAATGTGTCTTGATTCAAACTATTCCCCTATTTTTATATTTCTACTTGTCACAAGAAGTTACCATTTTAAAGAACGGAAGAGATTTTTTTCTGATCAATAAAATCTATTTTAACTATTAAGTATGACATCCAGTACAAATGACAGAAGACATCAGAAAACACTAGAAGATGTCCTATTTACTCCCCAAAATTCAGTAAACACTTTCTATTTTTAAAACCCTTTCCTTCTCCTCCTTCTCTTTTATTGTTTGTGATCACTATTTGTGCTATTTTCATCTTTGAAATTATTATGGAATAGTTTGCTTTCAAAATATAAAGAATAATACTTTACAAATACCTGTCATTTACCTACACACAGAGACATTGTTTTCTATATGGTGATGGGATTCCACCTCCACAAAAGTCTTACTGAAATGTCTTATTAGTATTGAGGTGACTGTGAGTTATTAAAGACTAGATTTAGGGGGATACAAGCTGTGGAAGGTTCTACCATGCTAGAAAGCCTCCAAATAAGAAGACTTTGTCCTGGTCAAAACCATATGAAAACTGGATTTTCTGAGAACAGTTTAGCTAAGTACAGAAAGCCTCTTTACCACTAGGTTGACCAGTGGACAAAGAATTCCACAGCAAAGAAACCTATAAAATAGGCAGTTCGACTGACTCCCTTCCACCTCTGCAGTGATAGAGGGAAAGTGGTGGAGAAGGGGGCAGAAAGATATATACCAAAATATTCATCTCAGCAATTTTTTTGTACAAGCCAAAAAACTGGAAGAAAAGTGGGTGCCCATTGACTGCGGAGCATGCTGCAGGTGACTGAACAAACTCGAATATATAAATGTAATGGAATTTGGTTACACTGGAAGGAGTGACAAATATGAAGAATTCAGAGATTCATCTGAAGACTTGTATGAACTCATGCTAAGAAAGGAAAGCAAAACCCAAAGATAGGGACAACAATGATACCTATGAAAACAAAATTAAAAGACACAAGAATTCATATTCCTTTTGATGTCCTTTCCGGGTTCCAGAGAGGGTAGTAAATTTAAGAATTTTGCCTGGCTTTCAGATGCAGTCACTGTTTTGATATGTTAATCATTTTATCTTTGCTATTGCAACAGGCTGAAATGATAATAGACCTGCCCCAGGTATAACAGAAAATTATGAGAATCTGAGGTATCTCACCATGTAAGGGCATCCAAACTTAACCTGGCTCTTGATTCCTTACTATACATTTAATTTTATCCCCTTGAGCTCCATATTAATCTAGGTATATATTGGGATAGATAGTTTATTTTTCATGAATAAATTTGTCTTTCTCACTGGGTAATAAATTACCTTAAGGCACCTTCCCAATTAATTAAATGCTATTTAGTGAAATAGAAAATTTTCTTTTCACAATAAAAATTATTTGCTATTTCCAACAAACATTAGAATCATTAGATAAAAATGTATTAATAAATATAATCAGGGGTCAACTAGGTGGCTCAGTGAATAGAGCGCCAGCCCTGAAGTCAGGAGGACCTGAGTTCAAATTCAGCCTTAGACACTTAACACAAAAACTAGCCTTGTGACCTTGAGCAAGTCACTTAACCCCAATTGCCCTACCTTCCTCCCTCCAAAAGAAAAGCAAAAAAAACCAAAACAAATATAATCAGTTACTATAATTGCTTATAATTATAGATATATAATTATTAGACATAATTATTTACATTATTTTCGCATGACCAATCTTTCAGTCCTATTCACCTTGAACTTTTAAAATAGCAGTAATTGACTTCTTTCCCCAGGAATAGAAAGACAGACTGGGCCTGTGATTTCACTAACATGGGGAACTCCCAGGTGAAGAAATTCTCTAGGTTGCCACCTTTTCTGCAACTTACAGCTTTCAAAAATTGCCTAGAGTACTTGCCCAAGATAGGTTTTCCTGACTCTTAGGTCAACTCTCAATTCACTCTTATTTAAAGATTTAGAGGTGATATTTTTTAAACCAAATGAGCATATATAATTATTTTAAATATTTTGGCTTACCAAAGTTACAAAATGAGTCATTTTAAACCCTCAATATAACAACTAACTCCTCTTCATTCTCTTCATGAGCTGTTTTCTTTCTTTTCATATGCCACAGTTAAAATTGTTTCAATGAGGAAAAAGAGTTTCTCCTCATCTCCTTCCTGTTTGTCTTCTTCAGTTTCTCTCCAGTAATGAGAAGGAACAGCTTTTCGGCTCCTCTCAAGCTCCTCCTAGGATTTTATGAACTTTTTTTATGATTTCATCATAAAATAATATTTAACAGAGTTCTCATGAGAAAAAAAAGTTCATCCTCAACTACTTTCTCCCTGTTCTCTCTGTAGAGTCTTCATAGATTCTCATAGATCTCAAATAAAACACACACCTCCCTAACTTCATTGGGAGAGGGACTTCACAAGTCATTTTCTAAACAGTTGCTATAATAAGACATTTCTCAACTGACTTTTTAAAATTCCAACATGAAACTGCTTTTCTCTGAGCTTTCTAAGCTCTTAAAGCTACAGTGACAATATTTTAGTTTTTTAGGTACATTTGAAATAATAACTACTAAAGAAGGTTCTATGTAGTAGAGAGTTTATTTAGAAGCTATGATGGTTTAAATAAAAGTAACATTAATAAACATTTTTACTTTAAAAATATTTTATTTTTTTCCCAGTTACATGTTTGGGTTTTTTGGTTGTTGTTTTTTTGGGGGAGGGGGGTTGCTTTTTTGGAGGGGGGAAAATAGGGCAATTGGGGTTAAGTGACTTGCCCAAGGTCACATAGCTAATTTTGCATTAAGTGTCTGAGGCCGGATTTGAACTCAGGTCCTCCTGACTCCAGGGCCAGTGCTATATTCACTGTGCCACTTAAATGCCCCATCCCAGTTACATGTTGACAATTTTTTAACATTTGCTTTTATAAAGTTTTGAGTTCCAGATTCAATCCCTCCCCTTTCTCTGAAATAATAAGCGATCAAAAAGGACTCAAAAGGTAGCAAGAAAGCTACAGTTTTAATCAATCTATAAATGTTAACATACTTATTAACACTTCTTGTCCAATGACCAACAAATTAATACTGCCAAATATGGAGCATTTAGTAATATGTAGATAGGAACCAAGCCATATTGACATGTTTCTATGAATGTAATCAGAAGACAAAAAGAAATTGCAAAAACTAGAAAGATGGATCCTAGGTTCTACTTAGAAAGGTAAGGAAAAAATCCTGATAAAGTTGTTCTTATTGTATCTCCAAAAATAATAAGAGACAGTATTTGATGACGGTGTTGGAAAAGCTGAAGACAGAGCATGAAAGGGGCATCAACATGAATACTTCATGTGAGAAGTTGAAGAAGAAGTAGTAGTAGTAGTAGTAGTAGTAGTAGTAGTAGTAGTAGTAGTAGCAGTAGTAGTAGTAGCAATAGTAGTAGTAGTAGCACTATATGCAATTGATGCCCCTGGCCACCAAGGTGACATCAAGAACATGATCTCTAGCACCTGCCTGATGGACTATGCAGTGCTGATCATGGTAGAGTTTGTGGGTGAGTTCATACATTAGGTGTAAAGCAGCTCATTGTAGCCATCAGTGAGAAAGATTCCACTGAACCACATATAAACATTTCCAGGAAATCATTAAGGAAGTGAGTACCTACATCCCAAAGATTGGCTACAACCCAACCCTCCCTTCATGCAGATCTCAGACCATCATGGTGACAATATGCTGGAGGCCAGGAGCAATATGTCTTGGTTTAAAGACTAGAATATTGAAAGGAAAAAGGGCAATGCCAGCGGGATCATTCTGCTTGTGATGTTCCATCATTTCCTCATGTCCACCATTTTGATAAGCATCCTTTAGTGAAAGGCACCATGTCATGGCATCAACAGCAAATGGAGAGTCAGGGAGATATGGGTTCAAATCCTTCCAGTTACATTTATATATCAATAAGGTGAAAGAGAAAGGGAAAGGGAAAAAGAAAAGGAAGGGAAAGTGGGGGTGTGTATCAAAGTGTGTATGAGCATCTGGCTCACATTTTGTGTATGCCAATATATCCTGGGGAAGTTAACCACTCAATGCCTCAGACAACTCCCTGGAACTTGGTCATACTACTTGGTCATAGATACTACTTGGTCGAACTACTTGGTCATAGATAGGTTGGGATCTAAACTAACAGAGGGAGTTCCCACATTAGGAGTGCTCCATGTTTACAGAATCACAATTCTTTCACAAATTTGGGTGTTTATCTGATAAAGCTATGTATTTTGCATGATACTGGATGTGAGCAAAGAAATGTGCAGTCATAAAAGTTACCCAGCCACTACCCTACTTCAGGCCTTCATCACTTCTTTCCTGGGCTGCAAGAAAAGCCTTCTCATTGGTGATGGTTGTTGTTGTCTAGCTGTTTCAGTTAGGTTTGACTCTTCATGATCCTATTTGGGGTTTTCTTAGCAAAGATACTGGAGTTGTTTGCCATTTCCTTCAGCTCATTTTACAGATGAAGAAATTGAGGCAAACAGGGTTAAAGTGACTTGCCCAGGGTTACACAGCTAGTAAGTATCTAAGGCTGGATTTGAACTCAGGTTTTCCTGACTCCCAGTTCTGTTCCCTATCCAATGCACTACATAGCTTCCCCTCTAATTGGGTACCCTGACCCAAATATATCTCCATTCCAATCCATCCCTTACACCAGTGAAAAAATTTTCCTAAAATACAGGACTAGCCATGTCACTCTCTCTTTTTCCTAAAATTTTATTGTGTTTTATTTTTAGATTGCAAACATTGCAGATTATCCCCACTATGTGAGAGTTCTCTTTAGCAAAGTAAAACTAATAAGACAATGACCTCATCTGAAAGTCCATGCAACATTCCACATCTGTAGCACCCTTCCATTTCTCTATTTTTAATAGTTTTTAATTAATATGACTCTATTTTTTCTCCCTCCCTCTCCTATGCCATAGGGGAAAAGAGAAAAGAAAAAAAAATATTTGTATCAAATATGTATAGTCAAGCAAAATAAATCCCTCATTGTCTATATAAAATATGCCTCATTCTAGATGCTAAATTTATCACCTCTGTCAGGATGTAGATAGTATTTTTTCATCCTGAATCCTTTTCAATCATGGATGGCCATTGTATTCATCATAGTTGTTTTTTTTATAAATTTCAAAGTTCTCTTTACTGTGCCATCATATAAATTGTTCTCATTCATTTTGTTCTTCATCAGTTTATAAAAGTCCTCAAAATTGTTCATTCTTTATTTTTGCTTTTTTTGGGAGGGGCAATGGGGGTTAAGTAACTTGCCCAAGGTCACATGGCTAGTTTTGTGTGTGTGTGTGTGTGTGTGTGTGTGTGTGTGTGTTAAGTGTCTGAGGCTGGATTTGAACTCAGGTCCTCCTGACTCCAGGGCTGGTGCTCAATTCACTGTGCCACCTAGCCGCCCCGAAAATTGTTCACTTACATAATGTTATGGTGAAAATTATCCTCCTAGTTCTGTTTACTTTACTCTTTATCACTTCATCAGTTCAAAAGTCTTTCCTCATTTCATCATTTCATATACCACAATTTATTCAGCTACTCCTCAACTGATGGACATCCTGAAGGAATGTTTTCTTCTTTTTTTGCCATTACAAAAGGAGCTGCTACAATATTCTTGCACATACAAGACCTTTTCTATTTCTTTGACCCCTTGTGGGCATGGACCTAGCAGTAATATGTCATTCTCTTCTTCAATAAACTCCACTGACTCTCCATTACTTCTGGGGAGCAATACATGTTTGTATGTATGCATATCTTATAATATATATATATATATATATATATGTATCTTACATAATTAATCAACCAATAAATAGTCATTAAATACCTACTATATGCCAGACACTGTGCTAATTACTAGGGTTACAAAAAGAGTCAAAAGACAGTAAAACTTATCATCTAATGGGGGAGATAACATACAAACAAATACATACAAAGTAAGTTATAGGAGATAATTAACAGAGGGAAGGCACTGGAATTAAGAGGGGCTAGGGAAAGCTTCCTGTAGGTGGGATTTTAGTTAGGACTTAAAAGAAACCTCTGGTTTTTAAAGCTCTTTAACCCCAACTATCCAGCTTCATTATACATTACATGCTCTAGGATGGAGACAAATCAGTCTTCTTGTTTACTATATGTAACACACAACATCATGATCCATCTCCATGCCTTTACACTCAGTGTTGCCCATGCCTGGAATGCACTCCCTCTTAACCTCCACCTCTTAGAATACCTTGTTTTCTTCTAGACTCAATTCAAGCACTACTTCCTACACGAAGCCTTTCCTGATTCCTACAATTCCTAGTACCCTGCCTTCCCAAATTACCTTCTATTTACATGTTTATTTCTCTTCCCATTGTTTCTCCTGACTAGATGCAAGCTTCATGAAGGCAAGGACTATTTTCATTTTTGCCTTTGCACCCTCATTACTTGGAACTTGCAGTTATTTAACTGCTTGTCAATCAACCAAATGATGTAGTGAGAGCAAAGAATAGTAGATGGAATTCCCATATGTTCCACTGATATTCACATAGTATCAAAAGTGAAATATAGGGGCGGCTAGGTGGCACAGTGAGTAAAAGCGCTGGCCCCGGAATCAGGAGGACCCGAGTACCGTTCCGGCCTCAGACACTTAGCACACACATGCACAAAAAAAAAAAAAAAACACTAGCCGTGCAACCTTGGGCAAGTTACTTAATCCCAATTGCCCTCCAAAAGGCAAAAAAAAAAAAAGTGTAGTATCAAGAGTTTCCAGAATGTTGAATGGGACTTCCATGGAAGATATTCAGGAAGGTGTAGAGTTACATAAAAGGAGAGAGTATGAATAGATTGTAATTTTGTAATATTACTGGAAAAAGTACCTATACTGATGAAATCACAAATTCACTGTAGTATCAAGTAACAGATTCAATTCTACTAAATTCAATCAGCATTTATTGAATGCCTACTCTCTGTCTGACATCATGGTAGGCTTCAGATGTACAAAGACAAAAGTGAAAACAATTCCTACCCTCAAGGAATTTATATTCTACAGATTCCCAAAGTACATGTTGAAACATATGATGAAGAGAGGGTAATTAGTTAATCTGAGAAGCTGAAACCAAACTGGGGGATTTAAGCAGGAAAAAATTTATGCCAGGGCATAAAGCATGAGAAGACTCCAGGCAGTCTCTAGCCATGCCCTGGAATGAAAGGAAACTGGAGGAAGCCAGCTGTGATATTCACCATCATAAGAAGAAATACTATTACACTATAAAAATTTGATGGACTTTCAAGAAATGTAGAATCAGAGTAAAATCTAAGGTAGGAGGAAGGGAAGCTTTGAGTGTCTATAACTTCCACTCCCTTCTCACCTAATAACCACTGGGAAATTGCGCATTTACCCTTCCATCCCTAAGGGAATATCTCCAGGCTCCTCTATGAGGAAGTAGACTCTTGGATTCAATGCAGCTTGTCCCTGGGAGAGGAGAATGGTTAGGGGGGATCTACCTGGAAGCCCATTCCCAACCTGCCTGACCAGAAGGTAGTCGCAGGCAGGTACACAGCAACTTTAGGGAATGTATGAAAATGGCCTCCTTTTCAATATGCTTTTAAAAATTTGAGCCAAGGCAGTTAGGTAGCACAGTGGATATAGCACTGACCCTAAAGTCAAGAGGATTTGGGTTTAAATCCAGCCTCAGACATTTATGAGCTGTGTGACCCTGGTCAAGTTGCTAATGAATAATAATTAATTCTAATTGCCTCAAGAAGAAAAAAAATTTGAGTCATCATAGTATGGTGAATAGAGAAGAGGCCTTGAAGACAGGAAGATATGGATTCAAATGTGACACCTGCTGACTATTTGACCTTGTGTGAAAAACTTAACCTATCAATGCTCTGGGCAACTCCCTAAGACTCTAGGTTTCAAAGAAGTTGCTGACCTGCATTGGAAGAAGTTTTCTCATCTAGGAGTTTCCCTTACTAATGACATCACAGGTCCATTCATTTCCTTATTTAAAAAAAATACATTCATTCAACAAGCATTAATTGAGTGCCTACTATGTGCTAAGCATGGTACCAAATGCACAGAGGATGTTAAAGCCCAAAGAGATCATCTGCAGAAATCATCTACCCCATCTCTCTCATTAATAAACAAGAATATGGAGGCCCAGAGAAAGGAAGCAACTTGACCAAGCTCTCTTTGCTTACAACTAAACACAAACATCATAGAAATAGAATTCTGCAAATAAAATCAATATGAACAATGAAGATGAAAGAATATTCATATATTATATAATATATATTATGTTATATTATATTATATATATAATATGAAGAACATGGCTTGCAAACCTTGAAAGCACTCTCTAAATGCAAGTTGTTACAGCCATTATCACCATCATCATCGTATACATCACCAGGGCATTTCTGAGAATGGTTGCATTGGTTGTGGCACCAGAATTATGTGAAGATAAAGGAAGAGTCTTGGCTTAAAAAGTAACCTTGGTTCTTACATCCTTCCCATTCTCAACTGATGATTCTCACATCAAATATTTATTTTCAGATGTCATTGCCAGAAACCTCAAATGGGGAATTATTCCTACATGAGGTTTTCCTATCAACAGTATTCAAAGTCCAATGTCCCCTGGGCAGAATGATTAAGTTGTACTGTGCGTTCTTTGGGAAACCACAGGCACCATAAGGTGGAGTCATGGAAAGAGATCGAAAAGTGGTGCTGGGGAAAAGATCTTTGGGACAAGGTGGACACATTTTTCAGCACTAATAGAAGCAATTTCCGAAAAAAAGGTAGAAGTCAGGCACGTGGCAGAACATTATGGAATAGACAGATAAGCCTGAACAATAACCAGGAGAAAACAACACTGAATGATATCACAGAGTTAGCCAAGGTCTAGAAGGAAGAGAGATGCATGATATTGGAATAAGTCATACTCTGCTACTAAGAAGCAGTGAATGAATCATAGCCAATAACTGGCTTGAGTGATATCCATTTAACCCAATTGCCTCTTTTGCCAGTCATGTAGAACATGTAACTTCCAGATGCAAGTGGACAAGAAAGCAGCCACCCCGGTGATAGTGGTAGTTAAACAGTCCTTAAAAATGCATTTGAGAAAGAACAAAAAGGAAATGCACAGAAGCAGTTGCTTGAAATCCCCAAAGCATTTTCCATTAATGACTGCTTTAAAATGCCACGCGCATGTCTGTGAACCATTAAGGGTGGACAAACTTACCAAATGAGACAGTTAGGTACATTTGCTGCATACTTTTTCTATCTCACCTCGAAATATTCACTTGGACTGTGTCCTATGATGATTCTCACATTAAATCTGTCAGAGGTCATAATCAATAGATCCCTGGTCACACTTAGAACTCAGCTATCACAAAAGCATGACCAAAGCAAAAAGCCTCATCCTAAAATGCTTTCTTTGAAAATCTGAATGGATTAATTACTGTAATTCACATCTGTAGCTATGCAAACTATGATAATGATGTGTGTAATGAAACTCCTGCCCCAGGCCATAAGCTAATTGCCTGAGGGGCTCAGAAGGCACATCTACACCTGTGTGTTGGGATTTCACAGTTAACTAAGTGTATCATAAAGTTTGGAGAACTGGGCACGACTTGGGGCCAAGTCCCAGACTCTAGGGAACAGTCTAACCTAAATCTTTTTTCATGGATTTAATGACTCCATAATTGGGGGTGCAGGGTGTGGATTATATATTTGAGTATGTCTGTGGATACAGTTTATATGTGGATTTGTTCTATCTTGAACCATATCTGCTTTATGAGAACGAAGAAGGAACTGGGGATATTTAGACAGAGAAGAGAAAACTTGTGGGATACATGATAACTGCCTTCAAGAATGGAAAAGGAGGGGTGGCCAGGTGGCTCAGCAAGTAAGAGCACTGGCTCCAGTGTTGGGATGACCTGGGGATCAAATCCGGGCTCAGACACTTATCACCCACCCAGAAATAACTGGCCGTGTAACCTTGAGCAAGTTACTTAACCCCGATCGCTTAAAAAAAAAAAGAATGAGAAAGGGGTACAAACAAAGCCAATGTAACCAAGATTAAGAGGGAGGTGGGAAATTGGGAAAGAATCTTTACAACCTATGTGTCTGACAAAGGACTCATTTCTAAAATATACAGAGAATTGAGTCAACTTTATAAGAATACAAGTCATTCCCCAATTGATAAATGGTCAAAGGATATGAACAGGCAGTTTTCAGAGAAAGAAATTAAAGATATCTATAAGCACATGAAGAAATGCTCTAATTCACTATTGATTAGAGAAATGCCAATCAAAACAACTCTGAGGTACCACATCTTACCAGTCAGATTGGCTAAGATGACAAAACAGGAAAACGATAAATGCTGGAGAGGATGTAGGCAAATTGGAACACTAATGCATTGCTGGTGGAGTTGTGAACTGATCCAGCCTTTCTGGAAAACAATCTGGAATTATGCCCAAAGGGCTATAAATACTTTCATACCCTTTGATCCAGCAATACCACTCCTAGGGTTATATCCCAAAGAGATCATAGAAGTGGGAGAAAGAACCCATATGTACAAAAATGTTTATAGCATCTCTTTTTGTGGTGGCGAAGAATTGGAAATTAAGGGTGTGCCCATCAATTGGGGAATGGCTGAACAAGTTGTGGTATATGCATGTTATGGAATACTATTGTGCTATAAGAAACGAGGAGCAGAGGGTCTTCATATTTACCAGGAGAGGCTTATACAAACTGATGCTGAGTGAGAAGAGTAGAACCAGGAGAAATTTGTACACAATTACAGACACAACATATGTGTGATGACCAACTTTGATAGACTGGACTCTTCTCAGCAATGCAGTGATATAAGTCAATCCTAAAAGACTCATGATAGAGAGAAATATGTGCATCCAAGAGAAAGAATTAGAAAGAACTGAGTTTATATCCAGGTGGAAGCAAAATACCTAATCTTTTTCCTTCTCTTATTTGGTTTTATGTCCTCTTTACCATTTTTCATTCCAGCTGATACAATCCATCCTTATAACCTGACTAATGTAAAATGTGAAAGTATTTACAGATCCTATACTTGACTATATGCCACCATGGGGGGGAGGGGAGGGAGGGAGACAAAATGTAAAACTCAAGGAATTGTGGGATTGAATCCTGTAAACTAAAAGGAAACAAACATATTAATTTAAAAAAAAATAATAAAAGTTGGAAAAAATGGTAAAGGGTATACTGTGGAAGAGAGATTAAACCTGTTCTACTTCACCCTGGAGTACAGAACATGAACCAATAGGTGAAAATTGCAAAGGGATGGATTTGGATTTGATATATGGAAAAACCTCCTACCTGTCAAAGTCATCTGAAAGCTGAATTGGCTGCCTCAAGAAAGTGGGATCCCCATAGCCAGAGCTTAGCAAAGGATGGAGGCACAAGCACCAAACAGAGGATCCATTTTCAGTTCTGGGTGAACTATGGGCACTGATTGAGGCTCATTCCAATTTTGAAATTCAATGATTCTGTGAACTGAATAATTTTGAAATGAATTGAGTGAATTTGAATTGAATTGAGTAAGACTCATAGCTAAGAGATTTTGGCTCAAGTATTTATTCATTATATGAATTCCTGTAGTTGTTTTCTCTTCTTTAAAAAACAGACAATAACAATATGGTTACTCTTAAGGTAGAGTTTTTACAACATACATCCTCACTCCTACCACCTCAACTGCTGTAACTGCATCTTGTGTTGGCTTATAACTGTCTGTGGAAGAACTTAAGAGGAACCGCAGTTCACAACAACATCAGGATTCAAAGTCCAAAAAATGCCACTTTTCAATAGCAGATCAGCTAGCTTGCATTTCCTTATTTCAGAATGCTGTTTGTTTAGATTATTTTCAAAGGGATAACCTTTCACTTGTGCTAACACCCTTTAATAAGCATTATATTTAACTCAACCCAGGTGAACTCACAAGAGGCTGATGAGTAAAGAACCTATGTTTAAGGTAGGCAAAAAGTGAAAAGTTAATCTTAAAAAGGGAAGGGAAGGAAACAAAAGGGAAGGGAAGGGAGAGGAGAGCACTGGATTTAGAGTCAAAAGACCTGGGTTCAAATCTCAAGTCACTCAAATTCTCTTCTCCACCCCCCTTCCTATAGCTACAAGTATGATGGTATAGTGGAATGAACACTGGATTTACATTTCAAGGATCTAGATCCAATCCTAGTTTTGTCTATTTATTTGCTTTGGATCTTGGGTAAGTTTCTATTTTAATCAATGAGAGAAATGGGAGGGGGAAGAAGGAGAAAGAAAGAGAGATTTGCTCCAGGTCACAGCTAATAAGTAGCAATAATTCAAAGAATCTTCTATAATGCAAATGATCACTTCCTAATTTATCTATTTTTCAAATTAACATTTTTCTGTGGATTATTGAGGGTTTTTTTAGAGGCAGACAACACCTGTCTAAGTATGATACAAGAAGAAGAAAAATATCAAGTCAATTTTTATTAATATCATTTCAAACCACAAGCATATATTTCCTGAAAGCAGGAAAAATGATATATTTAAGTTATCAAAAGAACAACAACCCACAAATTGTAGAATAACCATGGTCTCTCTGCATCAATGCAGAGCTCAGACTCTTCATGCCTTGTGAGTGTGTCATTTTTCTGTTTTCACAGATGCTCAATAGAGTAACTGACCATTATAATTGCCAAGAACCATGCTAAACTCTTCACAAAGATCTCATTTCATGCTCACAACAGTCCTGTATGCTAGATGTTATTATCCCCACTTTATAGTTGAGGAAACACAGGTTAAATACCTTGACCAGGTCATGTAGCTTATAAGTGTCTAAAGATGGATTTAAATTCAGATCTTCCTGACTGGATGGATTGAGTGCTAGGATTGAAGTCAGGAAGACCTAAATTCAAATTCAGCCTCAGATACTTACTAGCTGTGTGACCCTGGGTAAATCATTTAATCCCATTTGCCTTAATTCTTCATCTATGAAATGAACTGAAGAAGAAAATGGCAGACTGCTGCAGTATCTTTACCAACAAAACACCATATAGTGTCATGAAGGTCAGACATGACTAAAAAATGACTAAATAACAACAGCTTCCTGACTCTGGGTCCAGGGTTCTATCCATTTCACCACCAAACTGCCTTCTTGTGGGAGCACTTCTTGTCCTTTTAATATAACTAGAAAATCAACGCACCCCTAGCATTTCCCATCTGCTAGCTTTTATCTTTACTGCATGATCCCACTCTACTGACAATAAACTTTTATACTCTTTTGAGCATGAGTCATTGCTGGAAATGTGCTACCCACCTGAATGTGTTACATCCTCCATGAATCCTTCTATTGCCCTTTGGATTAACCATGATTTCAACTTCTCCAATAGGATACTGCTCTATGGTTTATGGCATATAACATCAGTGGGATGTTGTAAAGAGATGTTAGAGGCAATGAGCAATTTTAGGAACATTGAAAGCACAGTGAAGTTTCTTAAATGTAATCCAGTCTAACCTCCAACCTCTACTCTATTTTGGACTCAGGTTATCATCTATTTGCAGCACCTGTCTAATATGTTGGTGAACTAATTGGATAAACTCAACAGGCTACTCGTTTGGTTACTGAACAAGTCTTTGTCTAGGAATTAATGCATTTTTATTCACATTTTTTTCTTTGTCTAGGTTGGACCAATCAATCTCTTTTGTATTGCTATGAATTTTACTAAGGAAACTTTAATCCATTTGGTACAATGTGAACCAAGCATATTTTCATTTGAAGAATTCTGCAAATTGATTAGCAATCCTTTTCTTAGACTTTAAATATAGTATCTTCTTTGACGCTTAAAAAATAGAGGTGAACACCTACATCTTTATTTTTCATTTCATTTGATGTAGATCATTGAACAAAGTTATTTCCAAAGCTGCATCCATCAGAGTCTTATATAATTATGGGAGAAACCTTGTCTGAGAAGAATCTTCCAACTTAAATTTTGTCCTGCAAATCAAACATCTTAAACATCAATAGACAATAAACACAATGAGTTCTGATATTCTCTGTAGTTTAGTCACAGGGGGGTCTGCTAGAGAAATTAGTCTGAAATGTGCTGCTTGTCCCTTTCTTATGTTTTCATGAAGGATACCTTCAGTGAGTGCATAGACCATTCTCATAAAGATTTTATATACTTAGAAAGGAGGGACATGAGTCAGCAATTACTAATGTCTTTATGTTCTTAACTTTATGGTGGTCTCTTTGTTTAAGTTCAGCTTGAGTGGTGCAAAGCCAAATGACTAAGTGTTCCATGAAATGATGTTTCTTGTTCCCTTTGTGAAGGTGATGAAACCAATTCCAACAACTGTTTCATTTGCTTTTCCAAAAAGAGTCTGCAAGCCTTCCTTCTATTTAACAACAATTGTTCTTTGTCTTGTGTATGGTGGGGTGGGGGAAAGGGGGAGGGAAAGGGAGCAAGAATGTCATGTGAGTAAGGTTAAGTTCCTTCCATAGTTTCTCAAATCATTGATGAATGGGCAGAGAATACAAAAACTTTAATTAATGTATATGTATCAAAAGGGTGATCAGGGGAACACTGATTCCCCCTTCCCATCTTCATTAGGAAAAGCCCAGTCCATTTTATGAAATTAAAATTCTAGTGGTTTTGGACTGAAGAGTGTTAGACCTTCAGTGACCCATTTGAACTTAGTAAAGATATGAAACTTTGAGTAGCCTATTTGGATATGAAAGGGTCAGGAAACTCAACTTAGAGTAGGCAGAGACAATGGACTTGACCCTAGGTTCAAAATGACTGAGAGTTTGAAAACATTCATGATGATGTCAGTGAAGAAAAGACTCAATTCCTGTAGATGTTGAGGACTTATCCTGGGCCTTTTGTGGAATGTAGCTAGAGGATAGAGAGGATTTCTCTCTCTGGCCCCCTCCCAACCTAATCAATGATAGTTTCTTGCAGTCATAGAACATAAACATGACAAAACACCTCAATTACTCTCCTGCAACATGAACTTGCATGCAGCTTGGGAGAGGAATGCTTGAGCACATCATTTACTGGATTCCAACCTTCTATGTAGAAGAAATTCAAAGAGAAAGAGTTCAATACCTGGAGCAGGTATCTTACTTTTCAGGAGATGTGTGAGATGCCCATCCACAAATTCTCTCTTGATGTGGGACCCTCATCCATGATCTCTGTATTTGACTGCTCTCTCCTTTAATTCTGTAAGTTTGGAGGTGGGTGCTGAGGCATACTGCCTATAGTTTCTTATTTGGAGGTAATTATGTTTTTTGGCTAAGATAGCTAAGTGGCCCACTTGATACAACACCAAGTCTGGAGTTAAGAATATCTGAGTTTGAATCTGATCCCAAACACTTACACCTGTTTGTTCTTGGGTAGGTCACAACTTCAGTTTGCCTCAGTTTTCTCAACTATAAAACAGAGTTAATAATTAGCATCTACCTCACAAAGTTGTTGTGGGAATCAAGTAAGATAAGATTTGTAAAACACATAATACAATGCTTGGTAGACAGTAGACACACTATAAATGCTACCTAATATTGTTATTATTGATCATCACCAATTTGTGGGGACTCAGAAGCTATAGTTTTAGGCATAAAGATACGCCGAAGTGGTGCTCTGGGAGATTCAACCAATGAGTGTTTGTTGGAGAGTAACTCAAAAGGGTGTTACTTATGTATATAATTCAAGGACTATAGGATTCTTAACACCCTATATCTAGCCTTTCCCCACCACTGGCACTGTTGAAGATAAAAAGAGTCAAATGAGCCTTGAGAAATATTTTGTGTTCTTTTCTGTTTCATGAGTTAGCAAAGCCAAAATGTTTGTCTCCAGTTGATCAACCTTCTGGTAGCAAGCCTCTTCATACTTAGTGAGGCTGACCTATAACAACAAAGGACTTGAAATCTATTTCTGGATGCATACTAAAAGATTCTCCAACTTGTTTAAAAAAAACTTTTAGAGTCTGTGCATTTGGGGCATAGCCTTCAAGAAATAAGGCTACCTCTATTCCACAAGAAAGTCTAAAGGTAGGATCATGTTAGGGAGCAAATTTGGATTTCTCAAAGCTGCAGTATGAGGCATAGAAAGCCAGTCTTATAGTAAGGAAAATCTGGATATGAGTCTTCCCTCTCCCACATACTCTCTGTAACTTTGAGTAACTCATTTAGCTTCTCAATATACCAGGCAATTCCCTTTGACTATTTTGATTGATAGCACATTGGGAGTTCCCTAGAGCAATGAAACCACAGGTATAGACCAAAAACAAACAAGTAAAATATAATCTGTAGTTACAAAGTACATAAAATATCTGGGGATCCAACTACCAAAGCACAAAAAAGTACATACATAGATTCAATTTTTAAAATGTTCCTTAAAGAAACAAAGAGCAGCTTTAAAAGCCAGAGAAATACTTAGTGCTCAAGGCTGGGCCATCCCAATGTAATAAAAATGGCAATACCACCAAAGCTAATTTGCACTTTTAATGATATACCAAACAAATTATCAAAGGAATATTTTACAGAACTTGATAAAAGAACAACAAAATGCATTTAGAAAAATAAAACTATCAAGGGAAATGATGGAAAAAGGAAAGAATGAAGGGAAATAGCACTCCCAGACTTCAAACTACAGCAAGTCATCAAACTATCTAGTATTGACTTAAAAATAGAGAGATAGCTCAGACTAGACAAGAAGAATCCAAAACAATGGAATCCAATGACTCAGTTTTGAAAAACCAGAAAATATAAACTCCTTAGGAAAAAAACTTCCCATGTGATAAAATCTTCTGGAAAAACTAGAAAGCAGTCTGGCAGAAACTAGGCTTAGACCAGCATCTTACAACATAGTTCACAATACATTCTACATGGAATTGTAACATGTTAAAAATCATTCTTTTAAAATATTAGAAGACAAATGGATCATAGCTATGGGTAGGAGGTATATTCTTGTTTTTGTTTTTTGCTTTTTGGAGGGGGGAAAGTAGGGCAATTGGGGTTAAGTGACTTGCCCAAGGTCACATGGCTAGTTTTTTGTGTTAACTGTCTGAAGCTAGATTTGAACTCAGGTCCTCCTGACTCCAGGGCCAGTGCTCTCTTCACTTTGCCACCTAGCCACTCAGGAGATATATTCTTAGCCAAACAAGATATAGTGGCAATTTTTAAAAAAAGATGATTTTGATTGCAAGAAAGTGAAAAACTTTTGCACAGACACATTTAATACACCTAAGAAAAAAAGGAAAAGGTCAAATGGGGGGAAATTTCTTTGTATCAAACTTATCTAATAAGAATTTGGAATACAACATATATGTGTGGGTATGTATACAGATATACAGATATATACATATATATGTATGTATGTATATGTCTGTGTGCATACATATATACACACATATGCACATACATGTAATATAAAGCCAAAAGCCATTCCCTGAGAGAAAGTCAAAGGAAAAAGAACAAATAATTCTCAAAAGAATAATTGAAAATTAACAAGCATATGAAAGCATGTTCCAAATCACTAATAAAAAGAGAAATGTAAATCCAAACAACCCTGAGTCATGTTTTATGCTACAAATCAGCAAAGATGACAAAAGATGAGGACAGTCAATTCTAAAGAAGTTGTGTTAAGATAAGCACACTAGTATATTACTGGTGGAAGTATGAATCAATATGACCATTTTCAAAAACAAGTTTGTAATTATGGAAATAAAACTTATGTCCATGATCTTTGATCCAGAGATTTCACTACTAAGTATATACTCCAAGGAGGACATTGATAAGAAGAAATCCTATATACATTAGAATATTTATAGCAGTACTTTTTTGTGATTTCAAATAATTAGAAATAAGGCAGATGCTTGTTGATTGGGGAATTGCTACACAAATTGTACTAAACTAATACATTCAAAAAATTACTGTTCTGTTAGAATTATGACTGTGATAAATGCAGGGAAACATTATAAGATTTCTGTGAACTTATATAGAATGAAGCAAATTGAGTCAATAAAACATTATACACAATAACTACA
The DNA here is from genome assembly GCF_028583685.1 of Petaurus breviceps papuanus. Lineage (NCBI taxonomy): Eukaryota > Metazoa > Chordata > Mammalia > Diprotodontia > Petauridae > Petaurus > Petaurus breviceps. The sequence continues at coordinate 24,654,960 of NW_027187372.1, forward strand.
ATGATGGAAATGAAAAGAACAACCATGAAAAATCAAATGTTAATGTTTAAAAATTAAAAAGAACAAATATGATTTGAAAGAAGAGACATGAGAAGACATCTCCTTCCCCTTGCAAAGGGGGTTGAGAGGTACACAGTTGTACATTGCACACAGTTTCAGAGTTTTACAATGTATTGCTCAATTATGCTGATTTTTTTTTCCTTTTTTTTGTCTTTAAGAAATAACCATGTGATAGATGAGATGGCTTTTGGGGGGATGGGAGGATTACAGCAGTGCTAAAACAACAAGATATCAATAAAAATGTTTATTTTAAAAAGAAAAAAAATCCACATCTTCATAAATGTAATGGGTACTTGGATCTTCCCCTCCTTTCTTTTTCTCTTCATGCTGATTTGAAAGAATGAAAGTACATATATAAATAGACATGAATATTTAGGAATACCTATTAAGAATACATAATGGGGGGGGGGGGAAGGAAGGACAAGTATTTGCCAAACACCTTGAGGAAGTCAGTTAACCCTCATGGGTCTCAGTTACTTTATCTATAAAATGAAAGAGTTCATCAGTGCCCTATGTCTAACATCCCTTCCAGATATAGATCCATTTGCTCTAAACTATGAGCCTTGAGTAATTTGAATAATCCTAACCTAGTGCTGAAGCAGAGGGAACAGGGGGCTAATTGAAGTGTTTTGTCAGCTTCTAGACAAGTGGAGGGTGTCCCCTGAGGTGGAGGGGACATGATATATGGAAGCCAGAACAAGTGAGTTTAGGTTTATCTTGACTAACCCTAAAATTTCTGACAGGGACTCTTTTTTTTTTAAAGCAATCGGGGTTAAGTAACTTGCTCAAGGTTACACAGCCAGTTATTTCTGGGTGTGGTGCTAAGTATCAGAGCCCGGATTCGATCCCATGTCATCCCGACTCTGGGGCCAGTGCTCTTACTCACTGAGCCACCTGGCAGCCCGAGGGACTCTCTAACTTAAAGCAGTATGCTTCAATCTGAGGTGCTACCTTGCCCCTATATCTCCAAAGCTGTGATGAACTGTAGAGAAAACTGTGATTCTTGCCAAACAAAGATTTCTTGAGATTTTTGTTTTGTCCTTTGTTTTGGTGGCAGAGACTGATCATTAGCACAGTCAAACTCAGCTAAGGACATAACAGCTAGGGGCAGCAGAGAGCAGCAAAAACATGAAGCCTGATGCCACCTAGAGGTAGCAGTGGGAACTACAAATGAAGCAATTCCCGCCAGTGTCATTGTTAAGGGATAAGGCTCAAGGAGTTTTTCAGTGAGAAGAACAAGTGAAGACACACAATGTAGTTGATTTAGATTTAAAGTCATATCTGAATTTGAATCCCACCTCTTCCATGTACTATCTGTGTGATCTTAGGTTATTTCACCTCTCTGGGCTTCTGGAAAATAAGGGGGTCAGATCAGATGATAGTCTATGACTCTATAAGGAGTACATAAGCATAATGCAAAAAGAAGAAAAGAATTCAACGTCTTTTTGGAATCTTTTTCAAACAAAGGGCTGCACTATTCCTAATACATATAGAAAAGCAAGAGAAAATGATAGACTTCAGTTTTCACAAAGATACACACTTAAGAGAAACCAGGAAAAAAAAATAATGTTCTCTAAAACATTGATTTTAATTAAGCAATCAAGCAAGAAAATCTGATTGCCACAGTTGCAAACGATGGGGTCTCCCCTTTTTAAAAAAAAAATATATCTGTTATTAATAAATAGTGCAATGTTTATGTAAAGTAAGGGTTACAGGTGCTTACAGGACAAGGAATTTAATACTGAATTGCTGCTGCTGCTGCTGATGATGATGATGATGACGATGATGATGACTGTCCTTCATTCTCGAAGAGAACCATGACATTCATGACATCATGGAAGATGATGCCATAACATGCAAGTGAATTGGATTTAAGTGAGGGAGGGCTACACAGAGTTACCAACCTTACTTTCCCCTCAGAAACCATCTGGGTCCAGTGGTCAGATATAGATCAGGACAATTAGAGATAGTCCAGGATGCAGTGGGGATCCTTGGCTTTTCAAGCTAAGGTCTTTAAGGTAGCAAGGTAATAAGGTAACAAGGAAAATGTAAGAGCAAATATGGAGCTCAAAATTGGAAATGGCTGAAAAGGTTATTTTGCTTTATTTTTAAAATTTCATAAGTGCTATTTGCTTTTTTTAATGCCACAGACATTTCCCACTATATATCACACAAACACACAGATGCATACATACATACATGCACACAAATACATGAATCCTTTATAACAACAAAGAAAAACAATCAAAACTGACCCACAGATTGACCTTATCCTATACTGATCTTTCAATTTTAAAGTCTTCTACATTTCTATTGAGAAGAGGGATGAGTGTTTCATCTTCTGTCCTCCAGAACCAATAGCAATCATTGTCCTTAACCTTGTTTAGCTACCTTTTAGCAATGTTTTCATTTACATTATTGTACTCATTGTGTGTGCTGTTTTTGTAGTTCTGCTTCCTTTGCCTTGCATCCATTCATATGTCTTCTAACTTTTTTCTGAATTCCTTGTGTTCAGCATTTTTACAGCACAATAACATTCCATTATATTCATATCCCACAGTTTATGTAGCCATTCTCAAATCAACAGGTACATGTTTTGTTTTCCGGGGTTTGCCACCACAAAAAGTAGCTGGGGCATCTAACACACCAGTATGTTACACAACTTTCCATCAATTCCTTTCCCTTACTGTTCCTAAGAAAACTGTTTTTTGTATAATGAGTGGTCCTAAAGTAAAACAATAAATCCCAGTCTGCTGTAGTCATATCATAAGAGTAAGAAAAGGGTCTTGCCTACAGTGTAATTTATAGGATCCCACAAGTAGAACTTTGGCTTAAGGGCACCATCCAAATGTTTTCCAAAATATTTCGAAAAGGATATATGTAGTAATATTCTCCAAATCCATCATTAAGTCTCTAATGTGCAAACACTGGCCATTCCTTTGCCTGTGTGACTTACGGAATGATTGCTTTAATAAATAATACATGGCAGGATGCAGCAATTGTATTCTTTTGCAGTTGAAGGTCATCAGTAATTCTTAACAAATTATCACAGTGGTGTGTTTTTTTCTATTCCCAAACTTCCTTGTTTAAAGAGGTTACTACATAATCATTTGCTTCTGTTTACCACATATGATGATCAAGAATGACCAATGCAAGCAACTGAAGGCCAGGTCATTTATTTGAGATTAGAAGAGTTGGGGCAGGGGGGAAGATTAGAATATTTGGGATTAAGATGTCTTTTCCATGTAACAACAAGGAACAGAAAATATTCTTGCAGCAAAGCAGTCCTTTTTGCTTTCATTATTTTAAAACTGAAAAAAGATTCTTCTACCTTTAAAAAATGTTTCATTTCTTTTTGCATCTTTGAAGCTCCAATACAGTAAATCCTACTCCAGTGCAAATTACCAATAAATAATCTAACAACTAATTCTAACTGAATCATAGCCCCATCAAACCCATGTGTGCATATAGTAACTTCTTGTGAGGAAAGAGAGGAAGAGAAGGAAGGAAGGAAGGAAGGAAGGAAGGAAGGAAGGAAGGAAGGAAGGAAGGAAGGAAGGAAGGAAGGAAGGAAGGAAGGAAGGAAGGAAGGAAGAAGGAAAGAGAAGGAAGGAAGGAAGGTAGAAAGGAAGGAAAGAA
>NW_027187372.1:24658758-24702868 GCF_028583685.1 Petaurus breviceps papuanus
AGGAAGGAAGGAAGGAAGGAAGGAAGGAAGGAAGGAAGGAAGGAAAGAAGGAAGGAAGGAAGGAAGGAAGGAAGGAAGGAAGGAAGGAAGGAAGGAAGGAAGGAAGGAAGGAAGGAAGAAAGGAAGGAAGGAAAGAGAGGAATTTACTTTTTTCAGGAAGTAAAAACAATCAGTAATCTAAACCTAGGATGACTAGCACTATTTAACCACTCTTCATCCCCTATTCTATAAATCCTATAAGGATTATTTTTTTTATTTCTTTTCTCCTATGTCATAAGGATATTAACTCATAAATGCTTCCCATCATTTGGGTGAGATTTTTTTCCTCTTTCTCCATGCCCAAAATAGGCATAAGTATAGGTACATATTTTGTATATAAAAGAAATGTATGCAACCTCAAATTGCCCTGCCCACAGTGTAATTACCCCAGAATCTGGGGAACTCTGGATAGTCTCCCTGATTTATAGACAAATGCTAATTCAATAAGTTTCCAAAGCAGTGATTGTGGGTAAGCCCAGATTACAAATTACAATCAAATAAAGGCTGCCTGTCAATGTAATGTTGAGTAAAATTTATGCTTCAGGAAAAACAAAATCTTTGATAAGTGATGGTTATCAAAACTTCTTGTACTCACTGGAACAAATACAATATTCAAATTCTTGTGTCTATTCAAATCAAGTCAGTTACTGAGCAATTTAAGTGCTTAGTATATACAAGGCAATGTGCTAGTCACTTTTGTTGTTGTTCGGTCACTTCAGTGCTATCCAATTCTTCATGACCCCATTTGTGGTTTTCTTGGCAAAGATATGGGAGTAGTTTGTCATTTCCTTCTCCAGTTCATTTTACAGATGAGGAAACTGAAGCAAACAAGGTTAAGTGATTTGCTTAGGCTCACACTGCTAGTAAATGTCTGAGTCCAGGTTTGAACTCAGGAAGATGAGTCTATTTGATACCACTCTAGCCGCAGCAGAACTTTGGTGCCCAAAAAACCCTAAGCTCTACCTGCAATGTCAACATTTTGACAGCCCCTTGTTGTTTGGGTTCAGTTGTGTACAACTCTTTGGAACCCCACAGACCATAGCGTGGCAAGGTTGTCCATGGGGTTTTCTTGGAAAAAATACCAGAGTGGTTTGCCATTTTCTTCTTCATAAGATTAAGGCAAATAGAGGTTAAGTGACTTGCCCAAGGTCACACATAATAAGAGTCTGAGGCTGGATTTTAACTCAGGCTTTCCTGACTCTAAGCCCTGCCCTCTATCCACTGAACCATCTAACTACCTAGTCACTAGGGGTACAAAATCACAACTCCAAATTGTCTCTGCCTTCAACAAATATATTCCTTGGGGCAACTAGGTGGCATTGTGAATAGAGCACTAGCCCTGGAGTCAGGAGGACCTGAGTTCAAATTCGACCTCAGACCCTTAACACTAAACTAGCCATGTGACCTTGGGCAAGTCACTTAACCCCAATTGCCCTACCTTCTCCCCTCCAAAAATCAAAAAAGCAAAAAAAAAAAAAAAAACACCATATTCCTAAATTGCTCTATTGGGATACAACATGTACTAAATAAATCTAGCACAAAGAAAATTAACAACAGGAAGTTCATTAACTAAGGCTAGGAGGCTAGTAATCAGTGACATCCTCAACACTCATTCAGTTTTCAACCCTCTGCAATTTGCCTTCTGTACACCATTACTGTAACAGAATTGTTCTTTCCAAGTGAACAATGATTTCCTAATTGCCAAAGTTAATGGTATATTATTTCTGTTCTTATCATTCTGGACCTTTCTGCAGCATTTGACAATGTTGCCCACTTACTCCTACTATATGTTCTCTCCTCCCTAGGATGTCTATTAGAAGCTAATTTACTTAAGAAGCATCATATCAGACCTTCACAAAACTCTGGTCAAGCCACACCTATCCCATTCAGGCCTCTCACCTTACCTCCAGTTGGAAGTGACTTCTCCCTCTTTGGTATTCTCCCAGCTCTCTGTACTTCTCTTATGAACTTTCAAACTCTATTTCTTATTGTAGTCAGTCTCCCCTACTCAATTATAAGCTCCTAGTGGGCAGGGGCCATGTTATCTACCATAGTGTCTAGCTCAGTTACATGTATGTAGTAAGCACTCAAAAAAATGTTTCCTGTTTTAGTTTTTGGTCAATGGGCATCTACGTTTACTTCCTGTTGACAAAACAGAAAAACAGGCAAATATTTTTGCATCAGATTGGGCAGGTGTTTTGTGTCAACCTACTGATCTACTTAAAGTCATTCATCTGGTTTTTTGATTCACAATCAACACTTGTGTGCACACAAGCACAAGTATGTATTTTCACTTGCATATTTGTTCATGTATTCATTCAACCAATGGACATCGAATTTATAACATGTGGTATCCTACCTGAGGCAACATCATTGTTCCCACCTTTGCAATTTCAATACGGAAGGTAGTAAAGAATGATGTTTCAATCAATTTCACTATACTTAGATTTTTCAGTAAAACATTGAAACCAATGAAAGAAAGCAAAAAGGGGAACAGAGAAAGTCTGGCCTACTGCTGTAAACTTCTCATGAGTTAGTTGAAAAAAAAAGTATACTTAGTTGGAAACCAACTTAACCCTCACCCAGAATGGTTAGAAGGAACCACTGATCCTGCTATATTGAAAAAGGCATTCCCCTGCCTTGTAAATTAAGTTAAATAAATGCCAAGTAAAAATGTACCCTAAGCTATCCAGAGCATGCCAACATTTGGCTGGGTTTCAGATGCTGTGTAAAAATCAGTTCAGAGAACTATAAAACTCAAAATGAGCTGTGACAGCAAAGCCAAATCCTGCATTGCCAATGAGTTACTCTTCCCCTAACTTACAGAGTACCATTTTTTATAAACTATACAAACTGAACTTGTTGGCAACCATCCAAAACATTCCAATTTAGTCAATCTGGGGATAAATGGGCTGTTTATTTATTTATTTATTTTTAATAATGGCTTTGTCTTTGGGGCTTGCTCATAAAAGCATTATTCAGTCACAAATATTTCTTGAGGTATCATAAAGAACAATCCCCTGGCATAAATCAAAGAGTGTATACCTTGCAAAGCAATATCACTGATGTCTATTATCTAGCCGTGATTGATTATCTGCTTATCCCAAACTCATTTAAGTGCCAATCTACAGTGGACCTAGAGAGCACATCTACTTCTAAAAATAGCAAGAAAGCAACTTCATGCAGCTATGATTTCAAATTTTTAATTACTCACCAGTAAACATATTCTGGATCAGGGATACAAGTACTAAGTAAGTAGCAAATAGAATAAAACCAAAATAATACAGAAATGGGCAAGACATATGGACGCTATTTGGACTTGAGAGTCTCCAAGTAAACTTTTAAAAATAACATTGCAGTAAGGGTTTAGTTAATCCCAAATTAAGCCCATTATAGTGTAAGAGAAAGGCGAAAGAACTCCAAAGGCTCCAATTCTAGTACCAGGCCTGCCATTTAACTTTTGCATGATCTAAAAGTCTCTTCATCTTTCCAGGACTCAATTTCTTCATCAATAAAAAGAGAGTCATGGAACAGATGACCCCTGAGGGATCTTCCAGCCTTCATATTCTGTGATTTGGAGGGATCTATCAAAAGTTCATAGGATTGCCACCTGCAAGAGATGTTAGAAAATATTCACATAATCCAAACTCCTTGTGTTAGAAATGAAGAAACTGAGTCCCAAAGAGATTATAACTTTCCCAAAGTCATGAAGGGTTGTAACTTGTATAATAGCTCTTTTTCTCTTACTAACATCGGTTTCTATCTTCTTATTTTCCCCCAAATTGCCCTTTTTTGCTATTATATTTCAATCAAAGTATGTATTGAGTGCTTTATTGGGTGCCTGATGCTATGTGTACTCCTTGTTCATCTAATCTCTATGTGTCTCTTTTTTCTCCATCTATAAAAATAAAATGAATCAAAAACATTCAGAGAACACTATGGCTACCAAGTACCTTATACACAGAATTTCACTGGATCCTTACAATAACCTTCTCAGTTAAAAAGAGCATATATTATTACCCCCATTTTATAGATGGGGAAACTGAAATTCAGAGAAATCTAATCAAGGTCATCCAGCTAGGAAGCAGAAGAGCCAAAACCTTGGGTTTCTTTATATTGTACTCCTCTTTCCCTGTCAATATACTAGGACATGATCGGGTAAGGGACAAAAAAAATTTTGTCTAGGAATGTGTATCTAAAATATGCATATTCTTTCCCCTCATAAATCCTATATTTCATGCACTTAACACTTCCTGTTAGGGCCGGCTGTTCAGACTGAAGCAGGGAGCTCCCCAGTATCCCACCTAGATAAAAATAAGAACAGCCCCCAAAACAAGACATGGAGAAACATCTCTCCTTCAAGCTTTGCCTACCACCTGCAACCTACTTCCCCCACTACTTCTGCCCATCCTATATGTGACCACTTTTAATCCAGTAGCCTCATTATCTGGGGAATACTTGAATCAGAACTAATTACAGCAGTAACTAAAATGGTCCTCGAAAGCCTTCCTTGTACAATGAGAATGTGTGCACTCGATCACTTAGCTGTGGCATGTGATATCTGCTAATGTGCTCTGCCTGGATTCACCACAGACAGGCTTGGGAGGGATGTCAGGGTGGTGTTAAGGCATTAGAAGGATCAGGTAAATTGGAGAGATTATTCACTCACTTGGGAATAAACTTGAAAAACAATGATTTCCAGAGGCTAGGGTATGGGAGGTAAGAAGAGGGTCCTCTCAGCACACTAATGGGAAGGCCCAAGTCTTCATGCCTTTCTCTTTATGTTCCAAGATACCATCAATTCCCAGCCCAGTATGGAAAAGAAACTAATGGCCTGAGACAGCACCTGGAGCCAAATAATTTTATTTCTTGATACCTAGGGTTCCCCAAACTAATTCCAACCTGATATAGAGGTGGGAGAAGGCCAGAGCTGTTTTCCAAAGCTCTTCAAGGCCTAGCTACTCAGCAATAGACTTTCACTTGCTTACAAGAAAAGGGAGGGAACCACAAATGGATGATAACTTCTATCAGCAAATTAAGAAAATATTCAGCTTGTGTAAAACTTTGGTAATCACTGTCAAGGATATTTTAAGAAAAGAAGAAGAAAGGCAGAAAAAATGTGTCAATGGTAAATATTTATTGGAGAGTCAAGAATAGAACCAAGATGGTGCATAAAACCTGTTTGGTTATATACAAAAGGTTTTTTGCCTTTGTTTTTCAAATGATCTTTTAGTTAAGTGAAAACAGTGCAGAATGAAGAAAAATATCCCTTAATGTCCAATTAAATATCTTAGTTAATTCTCAACAAAGCCCAGAAAATAAAGCCCAAGACTGAGCATCAGAAGTTCTTCTTCCACCACTTTCTAGACATGTAACTTTGGGCATTTCAGCTTGTTTCTATGTGCCATAGTTTAGCAATCAATCAACAATTATTTATTAAGCCCTACTATATTTTGGTAATTATACTAGGTTCTAGAGGTTCAAAGGGAAGAATGAATTAATCTCTACCCTCAAGAACCCTACATTCTATTGATGAGAAGACATAAGAATGGAATCCCATAAAAAGAAAATCCATTTTCCAAATGAGAACTTTTGGTATCTATCATTTGCTGCTGTCATTTACCCTTATGTGTGTAGAGACTACGATATGAATTTGGGGGAGCATCGGAGCACAAATTCTACTTCCTAGTTATATTGCCCTAGATAAGTCATTTACTCTCTCTCTGTCCTAACTTCCTAATGTGCAAAATGGAGATAATAATCCCTCTAGTATCTATGTCACAGGGCTAAATGAGATAAACAACAATATGTCATCCACCTTACAAAGTGTATTTTTGATTGTTATTTGAAAAACTATATTACAAAGGAAAAAATGCTAAATTTGGAGTCAAGAGAAATCCATGTTCGAGTCATGCCACCGATAACTACTGCCATAGTAGTGTCACCATTGACAATTCTCTTGATCTCTCTGAGTCCCAGTTTCTTCACCTAGAAAATGAAATAATACCTACAGTACCGACTTCACAGAGTTGTTCTTATCAAAGAAACATGCTTATGTACAAAAGTTCTCTGCAAACGTGAAAACAGTATATAAGTACCAGTTATTATACCATCTTCTTCCCATTCAATTATAAGTTGTTTGCAGGCAAGGGAGATGTTTTATACCTCTTTCTCTTACATATAATAGTTATATAATAAAGACATTGATGATGATGATAACGACTGACTAAATTCATGACATTTCAACTAAACTTGTTAACAGAAGTGAGAATGCAGACACAGTCTTTATTATTCCTCAAAGGAGCATCTTTCCCCTGTATAACCCTCTGGAGATATTTCCTGCTATTTCTTCACAAATGATATTTTCAAGAATACCATATCTACTTCCCAGGTTGGAATCCAAATGGTTTCCTATGTAGTACCAGTCATCTAATTGTAATTAATTACCTAATGGAGCTTGCTCTGCCAAAGAAAACATTGCTTTCTAGGATGAAAAGTAAGCCTGTCACTTTAAGAGGCACATTAAAACCCTTTCAGACCAAAGAAGCTATCATTTACTAACTAACATCCTAGCAGTCTCAAAGAGTTAATGAACCTCACCAAGAGAGTAAAAAGGAAGAATAAGCCAATGCCACTATATCTCCTAACTTCTGATGGGCCAAACCAAAATGGATCCTTATGTGCCCTAATCTTTGGGGATAGTAAGAGAATTAGAGTCAAGGAGTTTATTTATGTAATTGAAGTGATTTTCTCTATTAAGATCCAAAGAGCTACTACATCCATCAATATGTTTAAATCATCATAGCTCTTACTCAACAGCACTCTATATGACAGATGATATATAATCAAGGGGCTTGATCTATTGTTTCCTTCCTTACAGATACTAAAAAAAGCTTCTATAAAGCTTTGGCAGCATAATCTAGAGACAAAAGCACCAGACACTGGAAGGGCTGGTTGTTGGATTTTTTTTAACTTTTGCTCAACCTATCCCTGTGACCATGTCATTGACACTTTCATTAAGTCATGTATCTCCTCCATGGCCAAGATATTTTATCTATAAAGTTTTCTCTCTAATATTTACAGATACATTGGAAAATATTATCAAATTCTCTGAGATTCTCAAATACAAGATGTAGCATGCACAGTAACCACACCTCAGTAAAACTGCCCTGACAAACAGGCTAAAACCAGGCTGAGGGTAACTGCCAGATCTCAAACCCATCGGTGAGTTAGGGGGACGTTCACCCCAATCACATGAAGATTTCCTTTGGCAGAATGGACAGATGACAAGAATTTGTTTCAAGGGTCATGAAAGCAGCTGGAGTAGGCACTATGGAGCATATAGAGTTTGGTCAGACATCAAAGATATCAAGGTTGATCACTGCATCCCAGGCCACTGCCAGTAGTCTTGACTTTTGTCCTGCCACTAGGTTTCAATGACTTTGGAAGATATAGTGGGACCAATAACTTTGTGCAACTCTGCCTCACTGAAATCCAATTCATGCACAAGTCAAGACATCACCCATAGTGTCATTGATCCTCTTCAAAAATGAAGAATAAACAACATATGTATATGTGCATGAGCATATATAAATAGAATGTAAGCACCCAATAGATTGAAGGTAAAATCCTTGAGGGCAGAGAGAGGGTTTTTTTTTTGGGGGGGGGGGGTTGTCTTTATCCCAGGTGCCTCGCACTGAGCTTTGCAAATAGTAGGTATTTAATAAATGCTTGTTGTTGTGTGAATTTAGAATTGTAGACTTTTAGAGATGAAAGATACTTCCAAAATCACTTTATCAAGCCCTCACATTCTGTAAATGAGATGAATGAAAAGCAAAAAGATTGCATAAAACCAAAGGTTACTCACTAGTAACATCCAATGCCTGGAACTAAGGTCCTTTGACCTCTGTTTTCTTCTCTTGATGTCATACTGTAACAAACATATTCACATGTGCATATACAGATAGGTTTAAAAATTGCATTCAGTTCTAAGCAATGGGTAGTTTTAAGGCATTTCAGATACAAGAATAGATAAAAAGGATACAAAGTGAATTAAATTTCAGTTATGTTTAGGTCCAGGTTGAAAAAAAATTTGAGATTCTGATGCAATAGGACTAGAAAATATATGTAAGCTTTGATAGAATTTGAATTTAAAACTAAGTTAAAAAAAACCTTTGCTTTGATTTGTGAATACATTAAAAGGAATTCGAATTTACTTCAGGGTTCAGAAAATGTGCCTCTCTGGCTTTGTGTTCCGATTCATGGTTCAGCTCACTTAAGCTCCTGGCAGACCTGCCATCAGGGGCTTACATTCTATTAGAGGCAAGCTGCGTGTACGTATATTAATAAATACAAATTAATTCATGGGTACAAGCTGAGGAGACCAGTAAAAAATGCATGTGGGAGATATTACTGGAGTGGAGAATTGATGGAAACTGAGAATCCTAAAGAGAAACAAGGATGAGAGAGGCCATTCCAAGCATGAGTGACAGACTGTACAAAGCCATAGGGATGGGAGAAGGAATGGTCATATACGAATAACTTCAAATAAGCCAGATTAGCTGGAAGATGGAATTAATAAAGAGGGATAATGTATTAAATAACCTGGAAATGTGTAATTAACTTGGAAAATTAGTCTGCTGCAAGACTGGGAAGGATCTTGAATGACAAACATGGGTTTTTGTTCAATCTTGGAAGCAACAGGAAGCCTCTGAAGTATTTGGAGAAGGGGAGCAACATGGTCAGCCTTATGCTTTGCATATAACTTTGGCTACTATGTGGAGGTGTGACTGAAGTGGGAAGAAAGTGGAGGCAGGTAAACCACTAAGGAGGGCATGAGTGAAGACTTGAAGTAGGATGGTGGCTTTGTGAATAGAGAGAAGAGGTCGAATGTAAACAATGTTGGGGAGGTGGAATCTGCAAGACTTGAAAACTGATTAGATAGAGGTGAGGGTAGGAGAGTTACCAACCTGGAAGTTTGGGAAAACGGTATTGCTCTAGAATCTAGACAGAAATAAGGAAGTTAGGAAGAAGGATTAGTTAGGAAGAAGGGTAAGGAGGTGGGGAAAGATGATCAGTTCTGTTGGGGACATATTGAGTTTATTTGAAATATCCAGTAGTTCAAAACATCCAGTGGGAGGCTATTAGTGATGTGAGACTTCCTTCTACTAGGTTGCCCTCCTGACTCTCTGTGCTTTCTCTTCCATGCCACAGAAACCACTTCATCTCAGAAACTCACTCTACCCCTGGACTTCTCACATTGTAAGTACCTCACTTTCCTACCCTGTGGCCTCTCCATATCATTGACTTGATCTTCCCATTTTAAGGAGAACTTGAGGTCAACCATGTTGTCATTCCTCTTCCAACTGCATTACTCAGTCTGTGGACTTTCAGTTTCCTGTCCCAGGGCCAGGGACCTTTATCTCTTCCATACATACACACATGGTACCTCCAAGTATTTTTCAACTTCCTTCTGTGTCTTGCCATTCTCCATTAGAACATAAACTAATAGAGTACAGGGACTGTCTTTCTAAGTGAATTTGTATTCCCATGACATAGCATAATGTCTGGCACATCATAAGTGCTTAGTAAATAAATGGTTGTTGACTTGACTTCATTTGACTAAATATAATTCAGGAGAAAGCATGAAATGTACTCCCTCCTTACCACTACCTCATGGAAACCCTCTCCTCCTGTAATATGCAGATGAAATATGATCTTTTACATTAAATCTTTTCCTGAACCTCCCAAACCTTGTGTATGACTACTCTATGTGTATTTCTGTATAGACTTTATATTAATGTTATGTGAATTTTTTTTTAGATTTTTCTTTTTATTTTTTTTGGAGGGGGTAAGGCAGGGCAATTGGGATTAAGTGACTTTCCTAAGGTCATATGGCTAGTTTTTTGTTAAGTATTTGAGGCCAGATTTTAACTCAGGTCCTCCTGACTCCAGGGCCTCTATTCACTGTACCACCTAGCCACCCCTGCTATGTGTATTTTTATATGTACTAGTTTTTCTCCATTAAAATATAAGATGATTGTGAATAGATTACTTTATTCATTGTGGTTGTATTCCCAGTGCCTAGCATAGCGTATAGTAGGTGATTAATAGAAATTTGTTGATTGATCTGAGAGTCCTGCGCAGAGAGATGATAATTAAACTCATGGGACTTGACAAGATTGTCAAGTGATGATGTAAAAAGTGAAACACAAGAGAAGAGGGTGCAAGGCAGAACCTTGGGGGACAACCCCAGTAAGAGAGTCTGATATAGGTGGTGATCCAGCAAAGTAGACTTAGAGGGAAAGGGTAAATGGGAGAAAAAAAGAACTAAGCAAGAGTAGTATCACACAAACCCAGAAAGGAAAGAGTTTCCAGGAAGAAAGGTTAGTGAGCAGCATTAAATGGTGCAGAGATGTCAAGAAGTTTAAGGACTCAGAAAAGGCCACTGGATTGCCAATGGTAGCAACTTTCACTAATAGCAATTTCTTCCTTAATAATCTAACTTCCTCCTGCCAGAGGTTAAATTCACTTCTTATTCTCCCTTCGCAGAAGTGGAACCAACAATCCTCATCCTTTGTGCACTCCAATGTTTAATATCCCTGAAGGTCATTATTATGTCAGCATGCACTTGTTGCCTCAGCAGCCCATGCTATCTTAGCAAAGGAGATAAACGGAATGAGCAAATTACCCTTTTAATCATCAGCAGGTCATCAACGACATTTCCCAAGCACCCGAGGGGTAAGAAGAGCTGTTCTTACTGCTGTGGGCTGGTGATTCATTCACAGTGGTGCTCTAGAGGAAGAAAAGAACTTTTGAGGGACCTAAGTGTTCACTAATATCCAGTGTGGTATGAACTTTCCAAGACTGTCTCAGCAAACCCCTTATGTCAGATTAGTAGACAGATTTTCTAGGGGTTCAGATATCTGTTGGTCATTCCTATTTTTACTGAAATCAATGTACCTCTATGTAAGACTAATCATACCAGTATAATACAAGACTATTTATGGCTAGTTGACTCACTAAAATTATGATGAGACCCTGCATCAGGGGTTCTTAACTTGGGGTCCGTGAACATTTTAAATATACATTTTGCTAACTATATTTTAATATAATTAATTTTCTTTGTAATTTTATATATTTTATTTTATACATTAAAAAAATCATTCTGGGAAGAGGCATGCAAGCTTCGCCACACTGCCAAAGGGGTCCCTGACACATAAAAAATAGGTTAAGAAGCCCTACGTTACATTTTGTGTCTATACATATACACAAAGTGATTTGACTAAATTCAATTAAAACAAACAACCTCTCCACTCAAAAAAGGTGGATTGTCCATTTTAAATGCTTATCTATGCATTCATTTATCTCTTTATGGAACTGGATAAAGTTGTTGGAATGAACTTTTCATGCTCTTTGAAAATTGGTTGAAAGATTGGGGGATACTAGCCTAGAGAAGAGAACATTTGTGGAAAGTGGGGGAACATGATATTTTGTCTTTAAGGATTTCAAAGACTGTCACCTACCTGGAAGAGAGTCTAATGTTGTTTTGTTTGTCCTCAGAGAGTATGGCTAGGTGCAGTAAGTAAGATGCAAAGAGACAAATTTTGACTTGATGTAAGGGAAAACTTTCTAACCATTGGAGCTTTCCAGGAGTAGAATGAGCTGTCTTAGAAGGTGATGGGTCCTTCCTGCTGGAAATCTTTGAACAAAGGTTAAATGACCACTTGTTCTACTAGCTGACCTCTGTAACAGCAATGCTACTTGCAGCTGCTGTGGGGGTATAAGACCAATAATACCAGCACACAGGAGGGCTGCTAGCACAGTTTCTTTGATCTGCTTTTCTAAAGGAAAGCAACTCAAAAGAGGTCAATATTCTTACTTTAATCAAACATATATATCATTTACTTAGTTCAGGGGAAAAAGTCATCACCCTGAAATTCAGAGAAAATACAAACAGAATTTGCAAGCAGAAATAATAGCATAAAGACCAACAGACAGGGCTTCTAACCATCTGACTAAATAATACATACATCACAGATCAACAGACAGATCCAAATGTCTGACCATTACATACATACATAGTTACCAGAGAAAAAACACCAACATCTAGGTTTTCAAAGCTGAGGGGGCTCCTTAATGGCTACCCAGAGTATCATCTGGCCATATCATACAAATATTCTTCCAAAGAGTGAGCCCCAAAGCAAAATGCTAACTTCAGAGTATATATATGCATTTCTTTAGGTTCAGAGGATATCACAACCCTCATGACCTAATTACAAAGTAACCAAAGGTGTGGGCCTTCCTAAAAAACAAGTCTTCCCTAATCAAGTTTCTCTTGTAGGGCTCCACATGAGGCCTATTAATGGGAGGGGAAGAACCTCAACTCCCATTAATATTACAACCTCTGGGGTCCTTTCCAACTGTGAAATTCTTTGATTCTCTGATATAATTGTCAATTCCCACATCTACCTCAGTTTCCCTGCCTTCCTTCAAGGATGAACTAAGATCCCAACTTAAGTAGATCACCTTTACTACTGCTCTCACCTATTAGTGCCTTCCCCCCTGAGATTTCCTTCTATCTATTCTGTATATATCTTGTACATCCCTTCTTATTTGCATACTGTCTCCTCTAATAGAATGTGAGTTCCTTGAGTGCAGGGACTTTTGTACCTTTCTTTGTATGTGGTGCTTAACTGGGTACCCAGTTCATAGTAAATGTGTGTTGAATGAATGATTTAGTATGTGCCAGTCACTAGGCTAAAAACTGAAGATAAAAAGAAAAAAGTGAGGTAAGAATAATTAAAGGATAAAGTAGGCCAAGACTTTAGCATCTGTAACTATCTATGCACCCATAACAGGACTGAATCAATGCCACACCAACTTTTTTTCTGCAAGTTAACCCAAGGACTTGGCTCATTGGAGTTCCCTTCTGATTTTTTGCCTCTCCTGGGTTCTCCAAGAGTCCAACTTTGCCCACAAGAAAAAAAAACAGAGGCTTCCTCTTTCACTCCTTCATTTGCTGTTTACTGAAATCAGCACTCAAAGCTTAGATTTATTTTTTAAAGTTTTCTACTAAATATCCTGGGCAAACTTTTAAAATAGACTTTATGATTTCATTAATATAAAGAGCTTCTGGTGAGGAACTTCTTTTACCAATACAGAAGACCACTATCTAGAGAACGTAGGGTCTTAGAGTATTGCTTGAGGCATTAAGAGGTTAAGAGACTTGCTCAGGGTCACACAAATTTGATCTGAGTCCTCTAGACTCAAGGGCCTGTGCACTATCCACTATGCCACCTGGTTGCCCCACTTCCTGTATATGTACATGTTATCTCCCTAGATAAAATGAAAACCCCCTGAGAGCAGTGACTGGTTCACTTTTGCCTTTGTATTTCCTTTGCACTACCTACTGCACATACAGCAGACAATTAAACAAGGCTTGTTGGTCAATTGACTGACTGATGGTCTGTCAGCCCTATCGCCCTAGATTAACATCTACATCCCTTCTTCTCCCGAGGTAATATAGCCCCAGAACCACATGGGATCATAGATTTAGAACTGAAGACAACTTCAAAGACCATCTAGTCCAGCTCTTTTCATTTTATAGATGAAACCATTGAAGATGAAGCCAGAGAAGTGAATTGATTTGCCCTAAATCATACATGTAGTAAGTGGTAGAAGAGGGATTGAAAGCCAGTTCTCTTGGCTCCAAATCCATGGTCTATGCCACCTTCTTTAGTCTTTGAGTCCATGTGTAGCTTCCCAGCATGGATCGGCTCCAGATTCCCCTTTCCTTTTCCAGTTCAGACCAGTGTTCCCAGTGGACCTCTTTTGGTTCCCAGTTCATTAACACAATTGTAATAATAGTGAAATCCTAGAGCCAGTGAAGACCCAACCTAGCTACCTTCTCTACCCACCTGCCTGTAATCAAGTGGCTGTATCATGATTCACAATCCCACCCCACCCCAGTTCCCTAACTGCAAGGAAGAAATCAACTCAAAATTAGGTTCATGTTAGAAAAAAAATTTTTTATAAATGAGGTAACAATAGACGCAAAAGCAGGATCATACCATCCCAACTTCCTTCTAAATTTCATCTCATACCACAATCCCTCACGTCCTTTTCTCTTCCTCTGGCAAAATTAAAATCCTCTTAGCACAGGGAGCCCATAGGCAATCATTCTGTCAATGAATAGTTGCTGTTGTTAACTGTCTGAAAGCAAAATAGATTATAACACAATATAGTTATGGCTGTAGAAATTTAAGGCAACCATAATAACCTTTACACTGCTGTTGTTTAATTGTTCAATCCATTGAATGTAAATTACCTTATCAAGACCAAACTAATGAATTAAGCAACTAAAAAATCTAAAAGATTTTGGAAACTGGTCCCAAAACCTAACTCCTCTGAGTGTCTAAAAATTGTCTAAAATGTATCTAATAAATTTTAAAGGGGTTGTAACCTGACTTGGTAGAAGGACTTTTCCACAACATGGAAATCATAGACCCTCAACATATTGACAAAGAAAAGAAAAGAAGAGGGTCTCAGTCAAGTGTTAGAACAAACCAAAATCCACAGCCAATTTGGGCAATCTAATATATTATAATCTGATTCAATAATATATATTTATTCATTGTCTACTCTGTTTAAGGTATTGTGCCAAAAGGGGAACATGAAAGAATAGATGTGACACAAATTTTTTCAAGGAACTGATCAGTTGACCTACACACAAGAACTATGATGCTACTGAGAATGAGGGAAGATCCTGCAGTGACCCAAGCAAAGTTCTATAAAGTCATTTGAGAAGAAAGAGATTGCTTTCAAATGAGAAGTCAAGATAGTCTGGCCCCTGGGATGGGCCCGTCATAGAATGCTAAAATCCCAGAATACTAGAAAGATGCAGAAAATGAGACCAAGTGTTAACTCAGTGCCCAGCCTTATGCCATGGTGTAGGGGAATATGGAAGAAACATTCCATTGTGCTAGTTGCTCTCAAGAAGATAGCTTTTTTTTTTACCACATATGAATTGTCTATAGAAAAATGAAAAGACCATTGTGGAAAAAGTAGTCAAGAAGGCCTTCACAAAAAGAAGTGGGAACTTGAAGGATTTTAACAGGTAGGAATTCAAAGAAGGACTCCTATGATATTGTCCATTTTGCTGCCTTTGGTTGGAATAATTTAGATGGTTCTAACTTTTGCTCCATAGGTCTCTGATAAAATTGTCAAATAATGTTAATATCATTGGAAATATCTATAATTGGTATTTTATTCTCCTAATAGAATGAAAGTCCCTTGAAGTCAGGAACAATGTTTTATCTATTTTTTTTTATTCTTTCCAAGTGCTCTGCAGGCAATATGGATTCGACAAATTTTTGCTAATGCTGTTGCGTGTACTTTTGAATTTCCAGTTTTCACAAATAAAACCAAAGGTATTTTTATGTGAACCTCTAAAACAGAGAGTTCTTCTTAAAGCCCTTACCTAAAATTATTCATTGTGCATCCAGGAGGCACTTACGTGTTCCAATTATCATTATCATCATTGTTATTGTTTTTGATGATGTTAATGATGACATAAGGAAGAGCACAAAATGGGATGTTGAGGGGAGGAAAGGCAATGAAGAGAATGAAGGAGTGCCCTTCCTGGTTGTCCAGATTGGGAGATAATTTAGCATCTCCCTAAACTAGAAGGCCATTAAAAATATATTTGCCCAGAATGGGTTGATTGTGGTACCTTCTGCTGCTTTAGAGATGCCTGTTTGGGTTTATTGAAAGAACTATTACTGCCAGTCACCTCAGTGCTCTCAAATAGTCATTTATTCTCCATTACCCACATGGATGGCCATGGAGATCATATAATCCAATCTTTTTGTTTTTGCAGATAAGAAAATAGGCCTAGAGAAAGGAATAAATTTATTCAAGGTTACACAACTAGTCAATGGAATAACCAGGACCTCTATAGTGCAAATGACATTCCTGTTTTTTTTAATGTCCAGTGGCTTTCCTATTTATTTGTTAAAAAAAAACCTGAGTGGTGTTTCACTTTATTTCTACTTTATAGATGATAAACAACAGATTAAGATATAAAGAGATTAAATAGCTTTCCTAACGTCACACATAGTTAAAAGAAGTACCCAGTTAATGTTCCCTTGAGATTTCTCTTAGCCTGAAATATATTTTATTTACATGTGCACCTATATCACCCATCTCATGCATAAAGCCTCCAGAAAAGTCACCCTAGTTTCAAGGCATTCTGTAAGTTAGCAGCCACACAGAATAAATAGCTCAAAAGCCCCCACCAATGTGTTTACTTTTATTGCCCAAGAGGGCATATAAGTTCAAAATATGAAACATTTTATTAAATAGCAAAAGCAACAAAAAAAGTATATCCATGAATACAGGTTATTTACCACATCACTCCACCAGTGAGAAGGGGTGCACACACAATAAACAGGTGACCAAGTAACAGACTTAAAGGGCATAGAAATAGAGAAGAAATGTACACACATGTGTAAAGAGGGCACATACTAGTAAACTCTGAAGTCAAGGAACACTTATCAAGAGGCACAAATAGCCAGAGCAATTCCACCTCTAACATCGAAGGGCTGCCAATGTTTTGTGGTGATGACATTATTGAGTCACATCTCAGCTGTTTGGTTGTCTGGTCACTGAGCTCCTCTCTTTTGAAGTTGCATCTCCTAATCTACTGGTTCTCTGTTCCCATCTTCTAAAGTGTGATGAACAAAAAGCCTCTCCCTGACAAGGGCAGTTGGGCAGTTAGAGCTCCTTTAGTCCAGAGTCACTGGGGCTATTAGTCACCATTTTGGTTTTTGGGTTTTTTTTTTTTGCTTTTTTGGAGGGCAATTGGGTTTGTGACTTACCCAAAGTCACGTGGCCAGGAAGTGTGTTATGTCTGAGGTCACATTTGAACTCAGGTCCTCCTGACTTCAGGGCCCATGCTCTATTCACTGTGCCACCTAGCTGCTCCTCTTAGTCACCCTTCTTAACCAAGGTTAGCCCTTCTCAAAAAAAAAAAATAGCCAGTGCCTTCAGACTAAGATTAAGTCTATTCTTTTGGCTTTCTCTGTCTTATATGTTATTTTGATGTCCATGATTCAGAATAAGTATCTAATTTAAGAGTTAGAAAATTCCTTGTAACTTCTTTTTGACCTGTGATATGAATTGTTTCCCTAAAATGTGTCTCAGACTCTACCAAAAAAATAGTAATTTGCACAAGCTGTTTGGGAGCTGGGTCAATGAAATCTACCTTACTCTCAAAATCCTCCTGGATTGGTATGAAACTAATTTGAACAAAAACAAAAGCTAAAGGAAGATAGTAAGGATCCCACACTATCTCCCTGGTCCATGTATTTGCCTTTATTATACATATCTCTCTGCAATAGCAACCAAAAAACTACTCTGGGTTTTGTGATATATTCTGGCCATTTCTTAACACAGTGCCTGGCACAAAGCAGGCATTTAACAAATTCTTATTGATTGACTGATAGTACACAACTTTGTATCTCCTCTCTTAATTTATATACACATATGGTGTGTATCTCCAGATACTAAAAATACATAGAAAGTATATGTATATACATATATATAAATGCCCAAATAGTACATGGAAATATATATATATTCCCGCAGCATTCATATACACATATGCACACACATATACACATATATGTGTGTATATGTGTGCATTGTATATACATGTGTGTGTATATACATATATGCCCAAATAGAAAAAACCTACAGTAGGCAACAAGTTTCCCAGTAGGAGGCCATTGCCCTTCCAAAATTTCCTCAGTAAGAAAAGAAAATAAATAGAATTAAAGCCACACTGTATTTTGGTACATTTATATTTCTGACACCTATAGTTTAGTTTCAATTATTCAATAATGCCAACACGCTGCAAGGAGAGCTAATAAAAGTAATAAAGTCTTTGTACTACGTGAACTTATGATCACTAAATCTTTTCTGGGAAGTAGGATGAGCCTGCCAAGTTTGTTGGAAGAACTATTGAATTTGTAGACTGGGGAAGTAAAAATTAGGAGCGTTATGCAGCCCTGTGGATGAGAGGTAGTGGGTATAACTACTCAGAAACAGTATGCTTTATGTAGGCTTCAATTTTATTAAGAACTTATGGTCTCATAAAACTGAATTTATCATATTTGTACATGTCAGCATAATCCAGAGATAAAATCTGAGCTTCATAATATCCAAAGCTCAGGCGTATTATGTTGTTTGTAATATGGAGGAGCCAATAAAAATACTGACACATGGTGAAAACTTCATGTTTTCTTTCCAAACCACTTACATCACTTACCATGACTATTTAAGGTGCTGAAAAGACTGCCCAAGGCACCAACACCAGCCAGAAGTTCTAGAAGACCTTGGAGCCACTGGGGCCAGAGGGAGGTGCTAAAAGACAGAAGTACTACCAAAGGCACTAGTTGGAATTTCCAATCAACAGCCTCATTTTGCCTTAATCCTTATTTTATTGATGCTCTCTTAAGATGACATTATTTGTCTATGGGTTGGGTTTTTTTGGGGGGGAGGGGAACAGTAATAAAAACAAAAAGAAAGTATCTAATGTGAATGAAGCCTAAGGGAAGACAAATTCCTTAGGATTAATCAGCCCCCTATGACCCTATGCTTATAACATCATAGAATGTTAGCACTGGAAGGGGCCTGGAAGATCATTTAGTTCCATCTCCTTCATTTTACACATTAGCAAACGGAAGCCTGAGAGGAAATGACTTGGCTAAGTTCACATAGCTAATTAGTGGTATGTTAAGACTAGTATATGAGCTGTTTCTAAGTCACTGCATGTTGACAAGGCTCAGGATTTTAAGAAACACAGACAAAACCTCATTGTTTTAAGTTAATCTAACTGTACTGGATAATGAGAACAGCTAGCAATTATATAGTATCGACTATGGGCCAGGCAGTGCTAAGCTCTTGGCAATTTTCATCTCATTTTATCCTCACAACAATCCGGGGGGGAACAACAACAACAACAAGGGGAGGAAGGGAATAACAATAACAACAAGGGGGGGGGGAACAACAATAACAAGAAGAGGGGGGGAGAGATAACAACAACAACCCAGGAGAGGGAATTAACAACAACCCTGGGGGGAACAACAACAACAAGGGGAGGAAGGGAATAACAATAACAACAAGGGGGGGGACAACAACAACTGGGGGGGGGGGGGAACAACAAAAAAAAAAAAAACCCTGGGGAGGAAATCAACAACAAGGCGGGGGTGGGGAAGGAAAAACAGGGAGGGGGGGGGGGAGACAACAACAATAACAACAACAACCCAGGAGAGGGAATTAACAACAACCCTGGGGGGAACAACAACAACAAGGGGAGGAAGGGAATAACAATAACAACAAGGGGGGGGGGAACAACAATAACAAGAAGAGGGGGGGAGAGATAACAACAACAACCCAGGAGAGGGAATTAACAACAACCCTGGGGGGAAACAACAACAACCCTGGGAGGTGAGTGTTATTATTATCCCTATTTTGAAGTAAATCTCTGTTCTGAGACAGAGATTAAGTGACTCGTCCACAGTCACACATCTAAGTAAATGGTCGAATTTGAACTCAAGTCTTCTGACTCCAAACTGGGCACTCAATGCACTGCTGCAGCTAGCTGCCTCCATATATAAAACACTGCCAAGGCAGCATGAATCAGTGGGTCAACTAGGTGACACAGTGTATAGAGAGGTGAGCCTAGAGTCAGTCGTGTCCTACTCTTCAGGACCTCGTTGGATTGTTCTTGGCAAAGATATTAGAGTGGTTTGCCATTTGCTTCTTCAACTCATTTTATAGATGAAGAAACAGGCAAACGCGATTAAGTAACTTGCCCAGAGTCACATAGCTAGTCCGAGGCCAAATTTGAACACAGGAAAATGTGTCTTCCTGACTCCTGGACTGACACTCTGTCCACTGTGCCACCCAACTGGTGGTGAACTCAGGAAGACCTGAGTTCAAATACAGCCTTAGATACTTACTAGCTGTGTAATCCTGGACAAGTCACTTACCCTCATCTGCCTCAGTTTCCTCAGCTATAAAATGTGGATAATAATAACACTTATGTCCCAGGGCTGTTGTGAAAACCAATGAGATAATATTTGTAAAGCACTTAGCACAGTGCCTGTAACATAGTAAACATTTAATGTTTACTCTATTCATTCCATCCAATGGCCAGAGTACTAACTTGAAATCAGGGAGAACTAGATTTCATTTCCTTCCTGATCAAGTCTCTTACCTCTATATGCTTTAGGTAGCTACCACAAATTGATCTATTAGAACTACCGGTATAATCTTGAACAAATGGGTTAACCTCTCTGGGACTTTATTTCCTTATCTGCAAAATGAGGTAGTTGAACTAAATGATTTCTAAGATCTCTTCCAGCTCTGAATATGTGAACCATGTTTTTTACCAAATTGTTTTTCTTTGTCAGAAAGGAGGAAGACTCATTCTGGAGTGGGGGTGGGGAGAGAATCTGAAATGCCTCTGATATAAAGAAAGATAGCATCAACAAATCAATAAAATATTTTTTTTCAATCTATGATCCTACTAAGTCATAGATGGGGAATTCCTACAGCTAATGAAGTCACACATCCTTCCATTCAGTCATAAAAGAACAGCAAAGGAAGACATGGGCATTCAACCTTTACTGTCATTCAGTAAGTTACAGATATAAAGTCCTCCGGGGAATACTTGCTCTCATTCTATGGTGAATCCTTAATTGTAGTTTGGATTTTTTTTGTTTTTTAACAGTATCATTAAAGTTCTTGGTCTTTCCTTTTATAAATGGGGGGGGGGAGTCTTGTGCTTTCTCTGAACTCCAACAGATTTTATTTAGGCTGCTTACAAATCCTGAAAATATTGATCAGTTAAAAATATTCGGATGCTTGCATCTCTTGATTTTGCTTACCACAGCCTTTCTTCCTGGTCAGCTCGAAGAGGACCAGCAATTTTGTTCAAATGATAAATGACCCTCCCCAGCAGGTCACTTTTTTTTACATAAAGCCACATTCTGCTCCCTCCTTTAGGTCACAACCTGATTTTTCAGGGTGACAGATTTATTCCTCTCTTTGTGTGCTCAGAAACAAATCGCTAACAATTGCTCAAAACACAATCCTGTCACAATAACTTTGGGCACTTCCTGGCAGGAATGATACACAACGTGAGTCTTCCTGTTTGGATGTAGTAAGGAGAGGAGTCATTTCTGTACTTGTTTAGGAAATGGGAAGGCATGGAGGGTTGAAGGGGTGGGGAGTGGGTCATAGTTTAGTTTAATCTTTGCAATTTATACCTGCCATTGATTAACAGTCAGTATACTTCTGAGAATATGAGGCATTACATCATTTTTCTTTGGAAATAAGCAATGATATAACCTACTACATAGTAAGTGTTACATAAATAATATTATTATTATTTTCTGCCATTAATAAAAAAAATCCCAAAGCCTCAGTTCTAGAATTACACTGTCACTCTCTTCTCTCCTTATAAAAAGCCAAGTCACCATTAAAGCTCCCTTTGAATCTTTCTCTGTACTCCTTCCCAAATCCTCCCTGATACTGACATTGGCATTTTTTCCATAAGGAAATGAACAAGGACTAGTCAATTTCAATGGTAAAAGGAAGTTTCCCAACATTTCTACCTTTATCAAAAAATGTTCTATTTAAAATAAAAGTTTTATATATATACATATACATATATATGTGTGTGTGTGTTTATATATATAATTTATATGTATATTTATATATTATATATAATTATACATATATAAATATATATATATGTGTGTGTGTATTAGAAGATGACTTTGTTTAAGACCTGTAGCCTGGATCCCAGCACCTCAAGTTCTGGACTTGTACAGACAAGCTTTGATCTTGGTCACTTCTCATAAATTTTGGCATACACACTTTCCTTTCCTTTCTAATTTCTCATAGAAAAGAATAAAAGAGTATAAGGTGTGTGTGTGTGTGTGAGAGAGAGAGAGAGAGAGAGAGAGAGAGAGAGAGAGAGAGAGAGAGAGAGAGAGAGAATTATAAATCATTATCTCTCCTAGCTCTTGATGTGCATACCTGGACACATGGCTAATGTTCCAAGAGAAGCAACAAAAGTGAAATTGAGAGGAGGAGTAGGTGGGGGGAGAGATATATGTTGGATACTTAATCTGCCTGCCAGAAAAGAGAGTGAAATCCTATATAAATCTTCCCTACTTGTTTCCCATCAAGTCCAAATGAGTTATGTCACACACATGTATACATACATATGTACATACATGTATATCCATGTATGTACATGCACACATACAGAATCTCAGGAACCTACTCCTGAGCTGTCCCTGAGCTTTGGAGTCAATATATCATCTTCCAAGCACAATTTCAGATTTGGTGGTTAGTGGGGGTGATATTCCCCTCTTTTTTAACTTCCAAAATTTATTCTAGCTAAATGAATTTATGTATGTAGATACAGACTGTGTTTCAAACCTCTTAACCTCTTTTCCCAAGAGCAACATTTCTTTTTGAGCATATGTTGAGTGAAATTCTTTGGTACTGACCAATTATTTCATTTGAGATCCCCTTTCATCTCTTCCTCAGTGAGTGGTTAAGGGTATCTATTTCTTCTTATAATCATCCTTTTACAACCCTTTTCATATGACATTATTGAATGTTAGAGCTGGAAGGGGCCTTTGAGATTTTTACAGATGAGAAAGTTATAAAGCAGAGAGATTAAGCCTCCCCAAATGTGAATGTCAATTGTTAGATTTGGGATCCTGTGGACCCCTAAAAATCATTCCTGGGTTGGAAGACATCATCTAAGGCAAGCTCTGGTGCACACATTTGGGAATAAAGAATTAGGAAACCACTTATTTTGAGTTAAAATTTCATAACTGAAGTTCTGCATTTGGTATACACACTTTCCTCCCCTTTCTAATTTCTCATAGAAAAGAAAAAAAGAGTATAAGGTGTGTGTGTGTGTATGTGTGTGTGTGAGAGAGAGACAGAGACAGACAGAGACAGAGAAAGAGACAGGGAGAAGGAATAAATCTAGGTAAGTTAGCAAAGTTAAAGAATGAGTTTGTTGCTTGGGGGCAATTATTATAGCTCTGTAACAGAAGGTATAGATACATCCATTAACACTGGATCTAGATGAGTGATGATACCTTCTTGACAGGCCTGGGTTGTCCCTTTGGGGGTACTTGGTTGATGTACTCACATCTAATTGAGGATGAATGATTAAGTCTCAGTATTCAGAAATGATGAACTTCACCTTTTGAACTGGGTCTATATAGTATGTGGATAATAATGATTAATAGTTAATATTTATAATAATAGCTAACATAAATATGTATATATGTGCATATGCATAGATGTATATGTATGTCTATGTCAGACACTGCATTAAGTGCTTTATAATTTTTATCTCATTTAATAGTAATGGTTATCATTGATATAGTGCCATCTAAGAGAGTATCAATAAAATAAGGATTAAGGCAAAATGAGGCTGTTGATTGGAAATTCCAACTAGTGACTTTGGTAGTACTTCTGTCTTTTAGCACCTCCCTCTGGCCCCAGCAGCTCCAAGGTCTTCTAGAACTTCAGGCTGGTGTTGGTGCAGCCAACTATAATATCTCATCAACCATTTGCTTAAAGAACCTAAAAATGAGTTGATTGGGGAAACAGATTCACTAAAATGCCTTCCCTAAGCAGAGTTCTTCACGTTCTAAGTGAGAATTTAGGAACAGACCTTAAAAGCTATAATTATTATCAACATTAGCTGGTGCCATGATTAGAGTGAGTTGACTAGATACTGTCCCAGGATAATAAAATGCAATGAGTACTAATAACACTTATACTCATTCAGCAGCTTACAAATATTTTAGCTTTCTAACTAACAAAATTTACTATCTGTAATAGAAATGTATTATATAGTACAGGCTTCTTCAAAATTGGTGCAATACAGATAATATTCCCCCTGCTATAGAAAAACCTTACTGTGTCCTGGGATCTTTGTCTTACTTCAAATTGTCTGAAATTATCTTTTAAAATTGTAGACCTCAGTTGAATTTTGTGAAACTTAGTTCAGTCATGAAAAATGTTAGTAATAGCTTGACTGCACAGGGGGATTAACTTTAACTTGGTGAAGTACTGAGAGGACCATAGGATAAGTCCATTGCACAGACCCCTTAAGAGATTATTGTATGTCTCTGTGTGTGATTTTATGTGTGAATTGGAGGCTTCATCAATTACTCCATATTTATACCATAAATAGATGGACAGAGAGATAGAGGTATGTATATATTTGCATGTATACATGTGTATACATATTTATATGTTTGCAGCAAATTCACCTTTCTGACTAGTTTCACTGGAGCTATTAAAATGACCTTGTATTTGCTGAACCCATGCTGACTGAGAGCAGGATAAAGGGTCTTTTATTTTTTTTTTAGCAATCGGGGTTAAGTAACTTGCTCAAGGTTACAGGGCCAGTTATTTCTGGGTGTGGCGCTAAGTATCTGAGCCCGGATTTGATCCCCAGGTCATCCCGACACTGGAGCCAGTGCTCTTTACTTGCTGGGCCACCTGGCCACCCCTAGGATAAAAGGTCTTTATAAATATTCAGGGTGTCAATGGAAAGCTACCTCATGAGCAAAAATGTGGTTTGGGTGCCCCACAGAATAAAAAATGCTCTTGTAATAATCAAAAGTTGACTGAAGTATTTCTCTGATGTAGAGAGATCTTTTCATAAGAAATGCCATTTAGATTCTGAATCTCAGGAATCCAAGGATTATATATAAAAGCCCAAAACACTTGAATGTTACAACTCTGACACTGAGGACTGAATTTTCCAAAATCACTATCCACATTCACTGGCAAATTGCTAAGCCTGACCTTAGTTTTGTTCTGTCTGGATTAGACCTAAAGGTCAATTAAAAGGGTTTAAATAAAAGCAAATGCATATTTAAAATCATTACTATCATCATCATTTCCTTATGCTTAACAGTATGCCTATGTGTGGGTTATTATGCTTAGGCATTTATGTATAAAGAGATATGACAAAAGCCATGCCTTTGAGATGCTTGCACTCAAGTTGAGAAGAGGGTATATACATCCTTAAAAAGATATACAAATAGTGCCAGGTAGCATAGGCTAAGTGCCTAATGAGTAGTTTTGGAAATTACCAACAAAGAAGTTCACTATTGAAATTTACAACTTTAATTTGTGTCATAAATTATACCACCATATGATAACAAGTGGAAAAATTCATCACCCTACAATGGTGGACAGGGATTCATGAAAAAACAAAATTCATTGACAGTGAATTTCTTTTTGCCACCATTAATCCATCCAAGTGTTTCCATGAAGGTAGTATTCATGTTGTGAGGAAAATGAGGGACCAGACTATACATGAAACAGTGATGTGTGGCTACTGTCATTGTCCTTTAGCAAACCTCTTACTGGTCTTCATCATACAAAGACACCTTTAAAACTTTCTTAATTATAGAGTCACCTTATGTCTATGAAATAAATATCAAAGTATCTTGTTTCTGTGGGAAATAGAATTTGTTTAATGTTTCTCAGCATTTTCAAGGCTTTCTAGGAAGAAGTATTAAGAAATAAAAGTTTGTTGATTACAAGCATTTTTATCCTTGATCCTTTTGTGGTCCAAATATAGCCTTCCTGGATGCAGCATTCTTAAATTCCAAGCATCTTATTTTAGTCTTTTTTTCTGAATAACTGATTACCGTAGAGTTAACTCTCATCTGGGGTGAAAGGAAAATTTAAGGGTTATCTGTGTGATATTTAAAAGTAGAGCTTTTGCTGAACATTTAAAAAAACATCCATATGTACAGAGGAAGAAGGATTTTACTACAAAGTTCTTAGATCAGTTTCTAGAGGCCAGATGATCAGATGGCACAAGAAAGCCTATGAGTTATGGATCATTGTGCAAACACCTTTGAATCTGGAAAAGACTATTTTATCATAGCTGATTATAAATTATCAAAGATTACACCATGATAGCATGAACTCTAGAGGAAAGAGTGAATACAGACTTGAAAATAAACAATGTGTAGTCCCTGGACCAGCCTAGCCTATCACCCAAAGTCTGGCCATCAGGAGATGAACTTTGGGAGGACATAGCTACTCCCAAGTCTGTTCTATTGTGCAGGAATTAAAATCTGTTTCAGGTTGGAAGAGAATTCGTTCATCTCTTAAACTATCAAAGGGAATCCACTTCCTCCTAAATGTTACTACACCTTGGGTGAGAGAGAAAAATCTCTGAATTTTCACCAGCTATTGAGTGTGTCATTCTTCTTTTTTTTTTTTTTTTTTTTTTGCCTTTTGGAGGGCAATTGGGGTTAAGTAACTTGCCCAAGGTAACATGGCTAGTTTTTTTGTGTGGGTGTTAAGTGTCTGAGGTCAGAACCGAACTCAGGACCTCCTGACTCCAGGGCCAGTGCTTTACTCACTGCACCACCTAGCCGCCCCTATCAGTCTTCGAAATATGCTAGATTACGAGGACTCCTGGAATCTTTTGTCCTCAGTTTTAGTGCCCCTGGAAAGCTGGGTTTTGGGGGTTTTTTTGCCTTTTGGAGGGCAATTGGGGTTAAATAACTTGCCCAAGGTTACACTGCTAGTTTTTTCTGTGTGGGTGTTAATTGTCTGAACTGAACTCAGGTCCTCCTGACTCCAGGTTCAGCACTTTGCTCACTGCACCACCTCGCTGCCCCCAGGAAAGCTGTCTTTTACAAAATATCTTCATGGCATTGCTGTAGAGAAGGAGGTATTTAATTGGTATCACCAGAATACAAACTAAAGAGGAATTCTTAGCTCAGCAACAAATGTACCAATCTAGTACAAGAGGAACAAATAAGTACAAGGATCATCATTGGAATCATTAGCTTAACAGTATATGAATCTATCAATAAAAACTTCTATATAATAAAAATAGATGATAACAATAATCCTAACATTTTCCCAGAAAAGGCATTGGTTGCATTGCATTAACTTTCTTACCCACAGTTGTCCTCTTTGAGAATAAAGGATGACCAACAAGAACATATCTTATCATCCATCCCCATGGGCTTTCCTAGCAGAGATAGAGCTACACAGAAAAAGACCCAGAGAAAGAGAGAGAGAGAGAGAGAGAGAGAGAGAGAGAGAGAGAGAGAGAGAGAGAGAGAGAGAGAGAGAGAGACAGAGAGACAGAGAGACAGAGAGACAGAGAGACAGAGAGACAGAGAGAGACAGAGAGAGAGACAGAGACAGAGAGAGAGAGAGAGAGAGAGACAGAGAGAGAGACAGAGAGACAGAGAGACAGAGACAGAGACAAAGAGAAACCAGGACAAAAAGAGATAGACACAGTGAAAGCCAGAGAAAGTCAGTGAAAGACAGACAGTGAGAAAAACACAAAGAGAAACAAAGTAAAGAAGTCTAAGAGAGAGGGAGACTCAGAGCTTGGAAAGGAAGAGACTTCAAAATGGTCCAGAGGTTGTTCTGTTGTCACCAATCACCTGGGAAGGAGGGGGGGGAGTCTATAGCTTTCTATTCCTTTAGTAGTCGAAAGTATATGAGTAAAGGGGAGGGGAGGAGAAGGAGAGGAGAGGAGAGGAGAGGAGAGGAGAGGAGAGGAGAGGAGAGAAAAAGATGTAAGGTCAAAGGCTAAAAAGCAGGAACCCTACCCACTACTTGAGTCAAACAAAGTAACATGATACTAGACATTTTAGCAACTCAGCTCACTTCCTGGAGTGGGATGCAATGCTCTCTATATTAGTAACTTTGTTCTCAGAGTCCATTTGGAAAGAGAGAGACTTGAACCATCTTAAATGAGCAGAAATCCATCTCTCCTTCCTCAGGATCCACAATACTCAATCAAGGGGGTCCTGCCCTATTCTGTGACATAAAGTTTATGATCCATGGAGAGAATATTCCTCTAGTGAAAGATAGGTGGCAGAGGGAAGGACTATTTCTTACTCAGACGGCTGGAAGCCATGAGTTATTAAATTTGGTAACATCAAAGAGGATAGAATAATAGATACATTTATATGAGATTAGTTACTATGATACTACCAAAGTAAATGGGAAGTTGAGGATACTCTGTAACATGAAGGGGCCTCATTTTACTTTTAGATGTATCCAAGTCATAAATTTATATGTGTGTATGTATATGTGTATACAAACATATATGTATTGTGTATATGTGTATTTATATGTTTCATATATTATACTTACCAAGGCTAAATTTGTCACTTTAATTGTCACACATTCCTCTTAATTTTGCCCTTTGGGGCCAAGCAGAATTCTAATCTCTCTTCTACACAACAGTCCTTCAAATACTTGAAAAGAGATATCATAATCCCCATGATTCTTCTCTCCTCTAAGGTAAACATCCCCAACCTTCAACTGATTCTCAAATGGCATAGTCTTGAGGCCCTTTCTCCTACTGACTATCCTTCGGTCACTCCACAACTTATCAACGTCCTTCCTAAAACGTGGCATACAAAACTGAACCCAATATACCAGATGAACTGGGATGAGGACAAAATACAGAAGGACTGTCTCCTTCCTAGTCCAGGATACAATACCTTCCTTAATGCTCTAAGAAAACATTCATTTTCTTGACTGCCATATCACTTTGTTGACTGATGTTAAGCTTGCAGCCCATTTAAAAAAAAATAAAACAGATTTTTTCACACTGCTATTGGGTCACACCTCCTCTGTCTTGTATTTGTGCTATGGATTTTTTTAACCCAAGCATAGGGCTTTATATTATCCCTATTAAATTTTGTCTCATCAATTTTAGCCCAACATTCTGATTTACAAAGTTGTTTTTGGACCCGAGTTCTGCCATCTGATATGCTAGCTATGCCTCTCAGCTTTCCAGTATATGAAAACTGAATGATCATGACACTTAAGCCTTTATCTAAGTCTTGATAAAAATATTAGAAAGTCCAGATCCCTGGAGATCCCCATCCAGGTTAACATTCAATATTAATGGCTACTCTTTTTGTCCATTCATGTGCATCCACCTATTGTACTAACTCATTCTACAATTTATGCAATAAAAATATGAAGAATTTTGTCAAATGATGTACTACTAGGTCAATTCTAGCTATAGCACTCCTAGTAACACTGTTCTAAAAAGACAATGACATTATTTAAGTATGAACTTTTCGTAAAAACCATGCTGGCCCCTTATGGATTTCTGCTCCCTTTCCTACAATTCCCTAATCACACCTTTAATAACATCTCCTAGAATTTTGCCATAATTTGACATCAGTCTCACTGGCACTGGAGTTTCCAAACTCCCTTTTCTTCCCTGTTTTGAGAAGTGAGATGCTTGACAGTAGAAGGACAAGAATTTAAGAATACTTCAGATGACCAAGCCATATCAATTGACAGAGCATTTTTCTTTTCTCCACAAGGCAAGGAAAATAGAAATGGTAGGATGAAAATTTTTATTCAAAGTAAAATGATCATTTTTGTTCCAATTGATTTGTCTAGCCCATGTTCTCACATCCTGCAGTATTTCTCTTATTCCACACATCCTTTCAATAATTATTGTCAGAGCCTCAATATCACACCTGCCTGTTCTTTTATTGCTCTAGAAAGCTTACCTAGAAGATCTGGGTGTCCTCTTATTATCTCCTTACTTACCCTGAGTATCATAGCCCTAAAACTCAATTTTGTTCTTCTCTTACCATCTGGAGATAATTCTCTTTCACAAAGAAGAAAGTAAATTAAGAGTTGAGGAGCTTTGTCTTCTTTATTTCATCCATTATCATCCTACTCTTAAACCCAAGTAGTGAGTTTTTTGCATCCTCCCTTTGAGACAATTAATTTCCCTAATATAACTTAAAAAAAAAAACTGGGTCTCTCTATATTGCGTAGGTTGGAAATGTAGCAACTATTCATGGGTGGCCCCACTACTGATTAACACAGAAGCTTTGACCTACTCCATTTCCAGTCTTACTATTTGCCCCTTGTTAGGCCCCCTGGTGGCCCTCTACTCCTTGGGGGCTTCATACATTCATGCTGGGAGTAGTGAGGACACCAGATCAGCTTTAGAACAGTTCTTTCTAAATCAAACAATAAAGGAGCTTTAGTTTCTACTAGGAAAGTAAGGAACGTAAGTGTGAATCACAACCCCAGGCTCAATATAGCTTCAAAAGACTTTGTTATCCACAGTTTCTCTTTACCAGCCTCATCTCATTCTCAGTTTCAGAGCTTCTGACAATATTCTTCCAGGAATGTATGTTGTGTTTTGTATTCAATCTCTGCTAGTGTCCTTGGTTTCCATCTTCTGCATATCTTTTCTTCTTTTTTTAATCTAAGTTGCTGAATGCATGCTCTGTGTCTCGACATCAGCCTTTTTAGACAATATCCCTTTTCCCCTATCATCAGAATGTATTTCTGGTTGTGTCTTGGTAACTTCCTAAAATTCCTCAAAATGCCTAAAGAGATTATGGAAAAGGGGAAAGGACCTACATGTACAAAATATTAATAGCAACTCTTTGGGGTGGGGAGCAAAGAAGTGGAAACTGAAGGGGTACCTATCAATTGGAGAATAGCTCAACAAGTTGTGGTATATGAATGTGGAACACATTGTATTATAAAATATGACAAGCAGGCAGATTTCAGGGAAAAAACTGGAAAGATTTACATAAACTGATGCAAAGTGAAGTGATCAGAACCAGAACATTATATACAATAACAATAACACCATGTCATGATCAACTATGATTGATTTAGCTCTTCTCAGCAATACAATGATTCAAGACAATTCCAAAAGAAAATGATGGAAATGCTATCCACATTCAGAAAAAGAACTGATGGAGCCTACATGCAGAACAAAGCATACTATTTTCACTGTTTTTTGTAGCTTTTTTTCCTTTTGTTCTGTTTCTTCTTTCACAACATGACTAATATGAAAATATGCTTTACATGATTGCACATATATAACCTATATCAAATTGCTTACCACCTTAGGAAGGAGGGAAATGAGGGAGGGAGAAAATTAGGAACTCAAATTTTTATTAAAAAATGAATGTCAAAAATACTTTTATATGTAATTGAAAAAGTAAAATACTATTTGAAAGAAGAAAAAAATAGCTCTGATTGACTTCCTTTCAAGAATTGCTTCCCAAAGCAGAGGTGTCAAACATGAGACTGAGTATAGCCTGAATAGGATTAAAATGTAACTGGGGAATATTTAACAAAATAAATAAAAATTCAATAGAACATGTGTAATGCTATTATGCAATATTCTAAGTTAACATACTGCCTACAGAGCTCCTTATGTATGGTTTAGTGGCCCCTTTATATTTGAATTAGACATCACTGGTCCACAGGATCTTGATTACTTTTCTCTTTCCCAAAATCTAGGGCACGTGTCCAACTTGGCCCAAATTTTCTCTCCTCCCAATCTGCAATGGCAAGCAAAATAGGATTTTTTTGCCGGTTTTTCTGGATTGAGTTATAGCTAATCAAGTGTCTTTGATTGTATCAAAAATCTTTGATTGGAAACGTATACATTGTACTGCCCTTAATAGGCCTAAGGGAATTTGAAGACCTCCTTAGCCTTTTAATAGACCAAATGTAATCACATGGGAGCCCAGGGTGGAAGGAACTTGCAAAAAAGGTGGAACAGGAAGGAGCAGATAAGAGCATGGGAGGAGCTGGGAGTAGGCAGAACTGAGGGAGAGAATGTTTATGATGTTGGTTCTCTGTTGATCTGTGTTAATTTCTCAGACAGAAAGTGAATTGAGATGATAGTGCTGGTAATGTGTATAAATACTGTTGTAGCCCTGTTAAACTTTGTTTTCCTAGAAAGAGAAACTTATGAAGATCTTGGAGTGGAGCACTCCCCATGAGTTAATATGGAACAGAAGCAGAGAGCTGCCTACATGTGAATCCAGGTAAGAGTTGGGAGAGGTCAGCCCAGAAGGATCCTGGGGTTTGGAAGTCAATCTCAAGTCAAGATGAAAGAGGACTTTACTTTGGATACTCTAAATTGACTGATGAGATTTGTAACTTACTGTGACCAAGGGGTGTATGGTGTTTGTTCTTGCTGTTACTCCTTGAATGATATGTTTTGTTTAAGGCTATTTGGACACCTTAGTAATAAGTTGTTATGTTATGTTTTCGTGAATATTATGGTTTAGTTTCTTAAATGTTATGTTTTAGTTTATTGCTAAATAAACAGAGAGTTTATTATACTATGCAATTAGACCCTTAAAGTTATTCACAGAAGCAGGCCTCAGGAGAGCTGCTGTGATTGGCTTTATACCATCACAAACTCTAGGAAGGAATGGTCACTTACCCAGCATTTGTGAGAATCAATCCAGAACTGAAGTCCCGTTTTTAGGTGCCTCCACCTTTGAAAAGAACTTTATGTAACAAAACTAAAATGTCAGCCTCTTGATCCTCTATATTGTGCTTTTTCACAGAATTTTTCACAGAATTTGAACATTTTCTTTGGCTGTCCTCCACACCTAGAATTCTCTCCCTCCTTATCTCTGCCTCTTGGCTTCCCCAACTTTCTTCAAGTCTCTCTCACCATCTTCTTCAAGAAGCCTTTCCCAATCCTGAAAATTAGCACCTTCCCCCTCAGATTCTCTCTAATCTAGCCTTAAAAATGCCTTTCTTGTGCAGTTGTTTGTATGTTGTCTTTTCCATTCGACTGTGAGTTTCTTGAGAGCATGAACTGTTTGGTTGGTTGGTTTTCCTTCCTCTGGATCCTCCATGTACATCAGGCTTTGGCATGTAGTAGGCACTAAATAAATTTGGTTTGACTGAGAATCACATTACAAAATCAATTTCAGCATGTTAAGAGGCAGCATGGTAAAGTAGAAAGGATGACAGATTTGGTATCAGAAGACTTGGTTTTGAATCCTGTCTCTATCATTTATTACCTATATGGCCTTGTACACTTAACCTCATTTATGGTTTCTCAAAGGCTGTTTCCAGCTGAAAACTATGTTCCAATGATGTTATTTGTTTGTTTTGTTGTTGTTCCAGTCATGTCCAACTCTTCGTGATCACATCTGGGATTTTCTTGGCAAAGATACTTAAAGTGGTTTGCCATTTCCTTCTGCAACTCATTTCACAGAAGAGAAAACTGAGGCAAATAGGGTTAAGTGATTTACCCAGGGTCACACAACTAGTAAGTATCTGAAGCTGGATTTGAACTCATGAAGATGAATCTTCCTGACTCCAGTCCCAGTACTCTATCTGCTCCACTGCCTAGCTGACTTTATTTGTTTTAGATAGATATTATTTTTAAATGAAAACCCTTTTGGGTGTTGAGGGGGGAGAGTTAGGTCTTTGTCATGACCAAAGGTTCATCACTTAGTGGGCAAGCTACTGGTG
Source organism: Petaurus breviceps papuanus (assembly GCF_028583685.1). Classification (NCBI taxonomy): domain Eukaryota; kingdom Metazoa; phylum Chordata; class Mammalia; order Diprotodontia; family Petauridae; genus Petaurus; species Petaurus breviceps. Next base: position 24,692,206 of record NW_027187372.1, read on the forward strand.
ATGAGCCTCCCTATAGTCTGCTAGGTTGTTTCTCAGCAGAGTCTTTCATCATCATACTTAAAGCCTATGATCTGCACCAATGGGGAAAACATAAACATTGATGACATCATCATTTCCCACCTGGTTGAACCCTTCATGCCCTCCAGAATCTCATCATCCTATAAAATTGCGTCAACTCTGAGACTCCCACTTCCTCAGTACCCCTAGCCTTCCATCTTATTGGAAAGGATGAAGCATTGACAGCAGAGAGCTCCTCCCAGACCCTCCACTTAAGAAGGACACCCAGGGCCGCCATTTCATCATTCCCTACCCAGCTGCAGTCCTCTGGACTTTCATCTGCCCCCCCTCACTGGGGAACCTCCTGTCTCCCTTTCCAGCTTCCTTTTTTGTGCTGTGTTCCCCCATTAGATTGTGAACTCCTTGAAGGCAGGGACTGTTTTTTGTCTTTCTGCTTATCCCCAGCATTTAGCACAGTGCCTGGCACATAGAAGGCACTTTGTAAAAAGGTTTATTGATTCACTCTTCACTGACATCAAAGATTCATGAAAAGACTACAAGTTCTATTGCCCTGTAACTTACTCATTAAATGTGGCACAAGGTGACTTTAGGCAGCCAGATGCACAGAGCACTGCATTTGGATTCAGGAAGACTGGAGATCAAATCTTGCCCCAGATCCTGACTAACTGTGTGACCCTGGGCAAATCTCTTGAACTTTCTAAGCCTCAGTTCCTCACCTGTAAAACTGAGATAATTAACAACCCCTACTTCCCAGGGTTGTTGTGAGGAGATAACATATAGAAAGCTCTTTGCAAACCTTAAAGTATTGCATAAATATTACCAATTACTCTTAGGCAATTCCCCAAAACCAAATCTTCCTTCAAAGGATACATCACCACTGAGAATGTTGTTTATCATCTATTTTTATTAAGTCATTTCAATCATGTCCAACTCTTTATGACCCTGTTTGGGGTTTACTTGGCAAAGATACTGGAGTAGTTTGCCATTTCCTTCTCCAGAAACTGAATCAAACAGGGTTAAGTGACTTATCCAGGGTCACACCACTAGTAAATTCTGAGGCCAGACGACCTCAGGACATGAGCTTCAGGAATCTTCTTGACTTCAGTCCCAGCATTCTACCCACTGTGACATCTAACTGCACATATCACCTATACACAATACATATATAGGCCTAGAGTCAGGAAGATCTGAGTTCAAGTTTGGCCTCAAACGCTTACTAGCTATGTGACTCTGAACAAGTCACTTACCTTCTTTCTGTTTCACTTTCCTCAAAACTGTAAAATAGGCATAACAATAGCACCTACTTCCCAAGACGATATTTATAAAGTACTTAACACAGGGACTGGCACATTAATAAATACATATTCCCTTCCATAATCAGGCCCTGAAGATGATTCCCAAAGAGGACCTCCCAGAAGTATTTTTAAAAACAGTCACATCATCAAACTAAAGAAGTAAGAGGCCTCCTCAGGTGACTACTTAAAGAGGTCAACCAATTTGTGAGAAATATGTCTTGCTTTTGTTTGCTTGTTTAGAAGTCAGTTATAACACATATACACAAAAGGTAGATTGGATCAGCTCACAACACAGAATATCTGGTCTTTTAACGTATTTTATTTAAAGAGTAAGGAAGCCAAAATATCTGGAATGAGAAACTAATATAGCCTCATCACCTGAATGGCTACCCAAGCTGGATTTCAAACAGTTTGGCATTCCAATGGGTATCAGTTTAACACATTCACTAGGATGAACATATGTCTCTAACTGTAAAGGAAGCATTTGCCAGGATTTTTGCTTTCAACAACTTGGGTGTGAATATTTGGCTCACTTCTTGGAAATTTAGAACTAGACTTAATGGTACCCAATACCAATTGTGTCAAATTTATTGGAACCACAGGGAATCAAACCTGCCACAAACATTTCAGGGAAACTCTGTTATGTCTTTCTCTTATGGGACTCAGAAAGGAAAATGTTTAAAATAGAAGTCTGGGTTAGGCCTTTCCATTTTCAAGATCTTAAGTGGAAAACTATGCAATTTAATTATCAATGTATGCAATATAATACATGATAGCATATAATAAGGATCTCATCAATACTCCTTTGATTAACAGCACGTCAAGGATTCTTGTAATCTTTCCAAAATAATTAGCATGCTCCAACCTGAGAGTGCCTAATTTTGTACATATCTTTGGGTTTTTGTTTTTTTGCTTTTTTTTTTTGCTTTTTCTTTGGAGGGGGGAAGGTAGGGCAATTGGGGTTAAGTGACTTGCCCAAGGTCACACAGCTAGTTTTGTGTTAAGTGTCTGAGCCAGATTTGAACTCAGGTCCTCCTGAGTTCAAACCAAATAGAGTACCAACTCCATGGCTGGTACTCTATTCACTGCACCACCTAGCTTCCCCCATATCTTTGTTTTAGTCATTTTCAAAAACTTATAAGCAGCAAATGTGGCTAGAACACTGACCCTGAAGTCTGCTTTTGATTGAGGCACAAGGGGGGGAGGGTAATTAAAAGTACTTTCTAGTTTTCCAAAAACAATTCAATCTGTTCCCTTACTCCTACACAATTCAGGTTCCTGTTCGTTATTTCTTTTTAATGTCTCACCAAAATATATGCACTGATGGGACAGATCTAAAAAATGGCGGTCCAATTCCATATAACTGTTTGAACAATAAGAATTTTTCATCCATTTCTTTTTTCCTACATGGATAATTTGGTGCAAATATTTTGTATTTAGGAGGGTATTGAGAGTTCTGGGGCTTGATGGAAGTAGCACAGAGTCATCTGCAAACAGGACAATTTGGGGAACTTCATCATTTATAGGGAATCTCGCTTCCATTTGGACTGTCTTCTGACCATTCTCCAACAAAGTGCCAAGTATTTTTTTATGCCTCCCTTGATATTAGTACTCAGAGCATCATCAAAGAAAGTTAACTCCATCATCATTGCATCTTTCAAGGACAATTGAATGATTTTAGCAAATGTATTGTAGGGGAAGTTAGATGACACAGTAGACAGAGCATCTGACCCAGAGTCAGGAAGACCTGAATTCAAATCCAGTCTCAGACTATTAATACTTGTGTGACCCTGGGCAAATCACTTCACCCTGTGCTTCAGTTTCCTTATCTGTAAAATGATCTGGAGAAGGAAGTGGCAAACTGCTCCAGTGTCTTTGCCAAGAAAACACCAAATTGGGTCACAGGGAATTGAACATGACTGAAAAATGACCAAACAACAACATATAGTAGACAGTTTTTTGGAAAAGAGTCTTTAAGTCGCATTTTGCTCTTGTTGGAGGCAGCTAAGTAGGTCAATGGAAAGAGTGAAAGACTTGGAGTCAGAAAGACCTAAGTTCAAATGCTAACAGTTGGATCCTGGGCAAGTCACTTAATCTCTCAGTCTCAGTTTCCTCATCTGGAAAAATGGAAATAATAACACCCAGCTCAGGGGATTTTGTGAGGATCAAATGAAATAATATATGTAAAGACCTTTATAAATTTCAAAGCACTATATAAATGCTAGTTATTAGTTATTATCATTTCTAAATTAAATGCTTCAAATAACATTAAGCAAAAGGGAGTCTTCTATTTTCTGCATCTTTCAGTCAATTGTGTGACCATAAAAAAAATGCATTGCTATAGAAAATCATTTGCCAGAACCTTCCCTTCCTATACCTTCATCAAGGACCACATTCCCTTCTTACCTATGCCTTAGAGATTCTATTGTTTCCTTCAAAATTTAGCTCAAGCTCAATCTCCTGCAAAAAGCCTACCCTCCACTGCATCCTCTCATTGCCAATGGCATCCCCCTAGAAATTATTTTGTAAGCACTTTATATAATATTTTATGTGCATATTGTCTCCTCTTTCCTACCCCAATACAGTTTTAGGTACTTGTAGACAGGACTGTTATTTTTTACCTTTGTATCCCAGTGCCTTGCACAGCACCTGGCACATATTAGGTGCTTTATAAATTCCTTGTTAAGTGAATGAATGAATGAGGAAATAAAATTAGTAATTATTTTATGTATTATGAGTATTCATTATACTAACTTGGTATAATATATAATGTGATTATGTAGTAGTATTTTAATAATTAGTATTAATTATTTATCATTAAGTACCAACTATGTGCCAAACACTGTGCTAAGCTCTGGGGATATAAATACAAAAACAAGGGGAGTCCCTGTCTTCAAAAAGCTTCCTTTCTCATAGAAGGAGACCACATATATGGGAAATGGTAGCCGGTGAGGGATATTTTAGTTTAGAAAATAATAAGGATAGTGAATAAAGCCATAAGGGAGTATATTGAGATACCTATTCCAGGGACAATGAAAGCGCCTTGTTTTATGCCTCTAGAACTTGGGAGGAGGGGAGGCAGTATGTATGTGAAGTAAAAATAAAAGGAGGTGGTCCTTTTAGTAGTGGGTGACTGAGGCAACTTTCAATCAGCACAGTGGGGCCCCAGGATAGAACTTACAGGTAGGAAAGTGTTGTCTTCCAGGATGTGGTATATGATCTGGGCAGCAGAATGGATGAGATGGCCAGGAAGTGAAGAATGAACGAATGAATGAATGAATGAATGAATGAATGAATGAATGAATGAATGAATGAATGAATGACACATGACATGTAGAAACCTCATTCTCACAAAGATTTTGCAAAGTCGAGAAAATAGACATATATACAGTATACATTGTTAGTTCTTAGTTGCCTTTTTTACATAGTAATAATGTTTATGAATTTTTTCCAAGAATCTGATATCCTCCCCTCTTTCAGATGTGTTGAAAATCAATCCCACAATCCTCTTAACAATGTGTCTCTTGAGCATGGACCTCCTTGGCTTTTAACCAAAGCATTAAACATTGTACCTATTCATTTTCAAAATAGCAACTGAATATCAAGAAAGAGTGTAAGGTTTATATTTTGTTCCTTTATCTTTTATATAATGAAAGAGGCAAATGTGTGTGCCGTCACAGAATCCCAGAGATGGAAAGGTCCTCAGGAGCCCCCTAGTCTAACCTGTGCTTAAATAGGAATTTCTTCTTTAACATACCAAAGGGGTAATCCAGCCTCAGACACTTAACACACTTACTAACCATGTGACTTTGGGCAAGTCACTTAACCCCAATTGCCCTCTAAAAAAAAAAAGACAAAAAAAATACCAAAGTGGTTACCCAACCTTTGTATGAAGAACTCTATTAAGGAGGACCCCACCCCTGCCCTTTGCCTCCTCCAGAGGCAATTCATTCCATCTTTATTATGACATTTAAATTTAATTCTGGGTTGCCCTAAACAATAACCTAAAGGGAATCAATGACACGAATCATCTAAAGTATACAAAAAATCTTTTCTATCTGATTTTGTTATATCACTTTTCTAACAACAGGTTTATCTTTGAAATCCCATATGACTTAAGTTCATTAGTTTCCATACTCTGAGCACAGATTAACTAATGGGGTAGAAAAGAAGCATATTAGGTGGCAATAAAAATCCAGGTTGTAGATTAAACTCTGCTATGGCAAAACCGGAAACTAGAGTTTGAGCTGAAATAAAATAGAAATTTGAAGCAAAGTATGACCAAAGAACAACCCTGTATAGTTTAAAATCTACTACATTTGTCTCTGTAGAATCTCCATTACACGCTGTGACACAATGACTCCATATAGATAAATAACCAGAATATAAAAGGTCACATTATAAAAAAGAAGAAAACAAAAAAAAGTACAGATGTATAGTTAGGGGTAAATTTCATAATCTAACAAAGGAGACAATTTTAACAACAACAAAAAGAATGATTATATAAAATGTAAAAACTTTTTTTGAACAAAATAAATGTAACTAAAATAAAAACAGAAATTACTGAGTGGGAAAAACTTTTTTTTCACTTCAAATGTCTCAAAAGAAAAAATCCTTGTATTCAAGATGCATAATGAATTGATACAAATATATAATTAAGAAAAATGGTCAAAATGTATATTCCAAAGAAAGAATTACAAACCATCAACAATCAGATTCAAAACTGCTCCAAATTATTCATGAGATATTAAAATTAAAACAATTCTAACCTTTCATCTCACATCCAACAAATTGTTCCAAAAGATAGATAAAGTGTTAGAATGGTTGTGAGGAGATAGGCACTCTAATGAAGCACTTGTACATATGGAAATTGATTCATCTTTTCCGGAAAACAATTTGGAATTCAATTCCTATCAATAAGCATGCCTGCTATGTGCTATGTACTGCAGCAGGAGCTGATTATTCATATCCCTTGACATCCAATCCCACTACTAGGCATGCACTCCCAGGAAGTCAAAGGCAGAGTTCCATGTATACTAAAACATTCCTAACAATTTTTTTTTTGGTAACAAAAATCTGAAAACAAAGTGAGTGTCCATCAAATGAGGGGAATGACTGAACAAATTATAATTCATGATGCATTAGAACACTGCTGACTATTAAAACACAACAATAGGGGTGGCTAGGTGGTGCAGTGGGTAAAGTTCCAGCCCTGGAGTCAGGAGGACCCGAGTTCAGTTCCAGCCTCAGACACTTAACATCCACACAAAAAAACTAGTCATGTAACCTTGGTCAAGTTACTTAACCCCAACTGCCCTCCAAAAAAGTAAAAAAACAAAAACAAAAACCCCACAACAAATATGAGGAATTCAAAGAAACATGGAAGGACTTTTATAAATTGATGCTGAGTGAAGAAAATAAAATATACACATAATGAATATTATAGTATAAATTTAAAAAACACTAAAAGACAATTGAATTTATATTGAATACAATGAACACAACTGATTCCAGATGATGAAACATACCTCCCTTCTTTGAAGAAGGCAGGGTAGGTTGAGACAGAATGCCAATGCCAAATGAGAGAAGTCTAACAGATATGGTATAACTTGCACTGGTTTGTTTGGGGATTGTTTATTATTATTATAAGGGAGAGACTGAAGGAGAGGTCATATTGGGAAATAACTGTGATGTAAAAATGTATCAATAAAAATTTTAATAATATTATTTTATTATAAATTTAATAAATATTAAGAATATTCAAATAATCAAAATATGTGCATAAAATCATAAATACCAAACTAAGACTTGTTTTTAGAACATGAATATTAATTTTTTTTAAAGCAATTGGGATTAAGTAACTTGCTCAAGGTTTCATGGCCAGCTATTTCTGGGTGTGGTGCTAAGTATCTGAGCCCAGATTTGATCCCCAGGTCATCCTGATACTGGAGCCGGTGCTCTTACTCGCTGAGCCACCTGGCCGCCCCTAAGCAATTGGGGTTAAGTAGCTTGCTCAAGGTTACACGGCCAGGTGTTTCTGGGTGGGTGCTAAGTATCTAAGCCTGGATTCGATCCCCAGGTCATCCCAACACTGGAGCCGGTGCTCTTACTCGCTGTGCTACCTGGATGCCTCTAGAACATGAATATTAATTTTAACACAATAAAAACAATATCTCCCTAATTGCTTATTTCACCTTAAGTCTAAGATCTTATCTATTTTCAATAAAAATAATAAAGCTACTTTTTTTTTGGAGGGGGGAAGGCAAATGGGATTAAGTGACTTGCCCAAGGTCACACAGCTAACAAGTGTGTCAAGTGTCTGAGGTAGGATTTGAACTCAGGTCCTCCTGACTCCAGGGCCAGTGCTCTATTCACTTTGTCTCTTAGCTACCCATTAGCTACTCTTTATATTATGCTTTAAGGTTTACAAAGAATTTTACATTGACCATTTGATCCTTACAACAACCCTGTGAAATAGGTACTATTATTCTCTCTTCAGGAAGATCTGAGTTCAAATTCTACCTGAGACACTCACTAACTTCCAGACCCTTCCTAGAAAAGTGCTGAATCTTTACTTTTGTTAATCTAAGTACTGAATTATAACTGAATGATAAAGCAGAATGACCTCCTTCCTTGCCTCCCTTCCTCCTTGCCTTCCTTTTCCTTTCTTTCACTTCTCTTTCTGTCCTTACCTTCACTCACTTCTTTCCCTCCCTTCTTTCCTTCCTCCCTCCTCCTCTCTCTCCCTTCCTTCCTTCCTTGTTTTCTGATTTTTTTATTCTGAATTTAGCAAACACCAAATCAAACAGGACAAGTGACCAAATTTTTTAGATTTGCATTAATCCATAAATCTCAGCATGCTTTTGTTAAATACTAGCTATGTGCCAGGCACTGTGCTAAGTACCAGAAACATAGAAACAAAACCAAAATGGCCCTTGCCTTCAAGGAACTTACATTCTAAGGGAGGAGAAACAAGATACAATATATAGATATGGGTAAATAAAGCAAACACAACGTGATTTCAGAGGAGGAGAGACTAGCAGCAAGGTAATCAAGGAAGATTTCATGTAGGAGGTGGCCCTTGAGCTCAGCCTAGCCTAGGGGCTCTTAAAGGGTAGGGGTGGCAATGTGTGCAAGCACAGGACATGGGGATGCTGAATAGTTTGCTATAGGTTAGAAGCATCAAGAAGACCATTAGTGGGATTAGAGGGATCATTTATTTATTTTTTTTTACTTTTTGCTAATGTTGATTTAGCCTCAGTGATGTGGGAGATTGAGCAATTTACACCAAACTGGGGCAAGGTAGAGCACTTTTTTTAACACTCCTATTACTATCATCCAGCAATTGTACTATACTTCTCACTTGTAGAGCCAAAGTCCTGGAAAAATCTGCCTATTCTCACCACCTCTATTTTTTCTCTTTTTACTTGTCAAAACCTTGCAATCCAGCTTTCTACCTCATCAGTGATTTTTTAATTGCCTAGTGTAATGGACTTTTCTTACTCTTCAAAGTGCCATAAAGTATTTTGAGATGTCTGGAGAGTTTATTATTGTTAAGAGAAGTGTGAAGAGAAGGTGGTCAATCTGTGTTCACATTCTTCTCAGAAAACACATCTCACAGAGGGATTTCTGGTTTATCAGACCCTAATATTCCAAAAAGCCTGTTATTTGACCAAAGAAAGGTATTTCAGGCTCCATGTTCACATGGCCAACAGGGAGACCATCTGAAAACAATGTGTCAAGCCCATTTCAGAAAAGTAGATTAGATTTGGGCCATGGGAGATGTATCACCCTCAACGGCTTTCTCTGATCCAAGGCCTGGAGAGAACAAGCTTGCAGCATATGTGCCGCCTTTTTAACTTAAGTACATTGTATGGTTATGGGACACTCCCAAGAGAATATAGACTCTATAAACAAAAAACTAATAATTTAGGCAGCTGGTGATTACAGCTCCCTACCCCATCTCATGAAAATTCATTCTCACTTTTATCATAAACATTGTAGATTCGAAGTAGGGTTTGTGTCTATGTGACCCAGCTCAGAAACGCATACTATAATTTTTTAATTAACATTTTAATTTTCAGGACTCTGGACTAGACAAAAAAGCTAATTGTCCATTGTACTCTACCAGATGGAAGAGATTTAAGTAAACCCAACAGAATGTCAAAATGTTTATGAGAAATACGAGATAGGAGAATCAAGTGATAGAGGACAGATAGACAAAATATCTGAATTTATTCCTTTGCCACCTCTGGAGTCCCTGTTAGCTCTCTGAAATATGTAATTGATATTTCATCCTGAAAACAAGGTTATGGCTCTTCCACATGAGTTCTGAAGTCCCTGAAAATGCATTGTAGCCATATGGATGCAGATGCTGGCAGTACAGAGAATAAGTATTTGTTCTGTCTTTGCCAATGTAATACAGTCAACTGCATCATTCAGGGTTCATGGTTGTATAATGTTTCATAAAATAAAACATCAGTCCTTGTAACTATTTAACAAAAAGCATTTGATGGAAAAATTATTAAAGGGTTTGGGGGAGGGAATAGAGGTAAAGAGGATCAGACCTGTGATATCATGGGGACAGGAAACTGCATCTACCAGTGCAGATCAGCACCTGTTCTGAGAGTTGTGCAGGTTAAATGACTTGTCTAGGGTCACACAGTCCAAAGGTGGGACTCAAACACCAGTTTTCTTGACACTAAGGACAGCTCTCTATCCATTGGGCCACACTGCCTCTCACTGAAATACATAGAGGTGATCTATTTTACACCAAATTTGAAAGATGACATCACCAAGAGCAAGGTAATAAATGTGAAATTTTCTGGTCCTGAAATCACGGAGAAAAGTCTTGAGTAACAGAAATGAGATTTTAGAATTCCAAGACTATATTTTCCTCATTTGGGTATGTGTTTTAAATTTTTCTTTTTATATCAAGAAATTTAATTTTCAAAATGTTTTAAAATCTTTAGTTTTATTTAACTATGTGACATAGGCGCAGAAAGTGAGGCATCCTGGCTATAGCCCTGGGCTTAGAGTCAAGAGGGCCTGTGTTCCAGGCCAACCTCTGACTTACTCTAGGTTTTTGACAGTGAGCAAGTCACTTAATCTCTCAATGCTCCAGGCAGCTAAGTCTCTAAGTTACTCAACTGTCCACTTGCATCAGCAGAGGAAGGCTCTTCTCTATACTAGTAAAATAAGAAGTTGAGCATAAAAAATTTTAAAAAGGGGATGACTAGGTGACGCAGTGAGTAACAGCACCAGCCCAGAGTCAGGGATTGGTTCCAGCCTCAGATACTTAAAACACACACACACACACACACACACACACACACACACACACACACACA
>NW_027187372.1:24702878-24743403 GCF_028583685.1 Petaurus breviceps papuanus
ACACACACACACACACACACACACACACACACACACACACACACACACTGGCCATGTAACCTTGGGCAAGTTACTTAATCCCAATTGCTTTAAAGAAAAAAAAATTTAAAAAGAAGTCACAGCACTCACTCATCCAGGTAAAAATCTTCATGGAACCTTCCCAAGATAATGGGGGAGGTGAGAAAAAGGGGATGGAAGAATGATATGATTCTAACTGATCAATATAAACATTCAATTTGAGTTGATTTATTGAATAAGAAAAATATTATTATTGATATTTGCAGAACCCTTCAAGGTTTACAAAGCATATCACATTATTTTATCCCCATAATAAGCCCCTCCTCACCTCAGAATTCTTATTCCATAAACTATTGGTAATTTTTTGTTATTTAATTTTTTACATGTATTTCTTTTTTTTTTTTTTTGCCTTTTGGAGGGCAATTGGGGTTAAGTAACTTGCCCAAGGTTACACGGCTAGATTTTTTGTGTGGGTGTTAAGTGTCTGAGGCCAGAACCCGAACTCGAACTCGGGTCCTCCTGACTCTGAGGCCAGCGCTTTACTCATTGTACCACCAGCTGCTCCTATGTATTTCTTATCTAGTTTCTAAACTGATCTCTCAGTTCTTTTCAGCCAGGCACTGTGTCCCCACAGCAAAGGGCACAAAACTATTTGGGGATAAGGGATAGGGAGCAGAATTGCCATTTTGTTAGTATAGGACAGTGGAATCAAACTTAAATAGAAATAGAGGCCACTAAATTGCACCTAAGGATCCTCATGGATCACATGTTAATTAAGAAACCCCCCTGTTGATATACTTTTTTATTAATACATCAACACATTAAAATCAAGTAGGAACTACATTTTAATCTGATTGAGTCACAATCAGGAATATTATGAGCCCACTCATGGTTAAGATGTTTGACACCTCTGGTATAGGGAACTCCCACATGAGAAAATTCCCTCTACCACTACAGGTTGACACCTCCACAAATTACATTCTCAGAGTTGAGTAGAATATGGAAAAGTTAAGTGACATGTCTCCAGTTACCAAACCAGTATATATGAGGTGAGATTTGAACTCAAGTCTTCCTTTTTTCCTAAGACCCACTCTTTATCCATCTCTCAAGCATTCAATAAACACTTTGTTGGTTGATTTACATTAATTGAAGTCAATGGCACTTTCAAAAAAGTAGGTAAATCTTTACTTGAACTGGAACAGTACTACAAAATTTGGTCAATTCCAACCACCCAGTTTATCTACATACCATTCTTACATAGTCATAATCCCAAAGCACCCATTTTGCCACTTAGAACATATCAAGATGGTCAGCAGCAAACCAGGCCAGTGGAATTATTTGGTCTTTCCACTAGTTCACCTCACTATCTAAATTAGGTCCCAGAGAAGTTGGCAATGAAAAAATTTTCAACCTTAATTAGCACTAGTACTCGTCCCTGAAATTGATTTGACTTCAAGTTCATTAATGATGAATTTCTCCCTGGTCATCCCAAAAGAAAAGTAATTTTTAAACTGTCTTTATGCAAACAACTTTCCATCAGGCACAATTCCTTACAGAGCTCCATCAGTGTGGATAAAACAAGTACCCCAAAGGAACTGAGCTGAGAAAGGTGTGTTTGTATAATAAGGGGAATTTGCATTTATTTATATAATGTTGTTTTTGGCCTAAAAGCTCTTTCAGTGCCATTGAAATAATTCTATCCTCCCTTTTTTAAGCCCATCCTTTGGAAAAAAGAAAATGTGGTTGGTGATCATTAGCCAGTTTTATTTTATTTACCAAGATAAGGTTTATAGCCCTCAAATGAGACTAAACTCTTCTGAGCTACTTACAAGTGCTTTGTAACACAAAACCCCGATACCAAGATTCTTAAAAACTATGTCCTTTCCATAGACAATGAAAGATTCCTGGAAGTCCATGACACCACTTTGTTCCAGTAACCTCAAAGGGCTATTCAAATATCAATTCATGTATACAGCACTCCTCTAAGGAAAGGAACTATTACTAGGGGAAGGGTCTTCTTAACTAGGGCATGTTTATAGAATACTTTCATGTTTATCTAATGAATAAATCCCATGGAATCATTTAAGCTTCTTTCATGGTGGAAATTTTGACCCACTGACTTAAGATTGTTACCCAGTGTTCCTGAGAGGCTCAAAAGTGACTGAGCCTCTGAAGTTCTGAGGGAACTGAGATATACTGAGAAGCAGGGCTTATCCCCTCTTGCCCCTAGAACACGTTGCAACTCACCCATACATTCTCCTTTTGTACAACTCTCAGTCTGCATACTTCCATAATAACAGAGCATCTATCTACCTTAGGGCCTTCCTCCAGATATTTTGACATTATATGGGCACCAAAGTAGCACGGGAACTATACATCTGTTGTTAATCCTTGCTCTCATTACTTGACTGACTCAAGTCCCTTTCCATTTGTAGGTCCATTTGATGGTGCTTTTTACATTGCTTTGTATTGTAACTCATCATGTATTAGCAGCAGCAGCAGCAGTAACAGCTAGCATTTATACAATGCTTTGACATTTGCATAATACTTTATAAATATTATCTCATTTTATCCTCACAACAATCCTTGGAGGTAGGTGCTATTATTATCCTTATTTTACAGGGGAACAATTTGAGGCAGACTGAAATTAAGTCACTTACCTAGGATCACACAGCTAGTAAGGAAGCTCCTGAGTATAGATTCAACGTCAGGTATTCCTGAGTCAAGGTTCAGTATTCCACCCACTACCATTTCTATCCATTACTATCCATTTCTCATGTATACTGTAGGAATATAGGAAGGGGTGTGAGTCTGGAGAACTTCTGCTGAGGGAACTCCTTTCACCAACAGAGATCACAGCCTATGACTTAGATAAATCTCAACAAGTTTCATATGGCACATATAGATTAGATCTTTTGCCTATGGTTACTACACAATGATAGAGGCAGGATTTGACCCAACTTCTTCCTGACACTAAACCCAGTACTCTATGCTCTATCCAGGCATATAAAAGTCAAATATGAACAGATTCCTATAACCACAGAGTGACTTAGAATACTACTACTACTACTACTACTACTACTACTACTACTACTACTACTACATGATGAGTTATACATACAAATGAATGTTATCTATGTCTTATTGTATTCTTATTCATTTTGTTAAAGAGTTCCAAATTATATTTTAATCTGGTAGGCTGGCCCTCAGAGTTTTATAGTCTAAACCAGTTCTTGGGCCACAAGTTTGACGATGATGATAGCATAAAACCTCCAGTGCTATAGGAAATTACTGTCCTGCATTCAAGCATTCACAGTAGCCCATTCTATAACACTGAGATATCCGGGTGTTTGCTATTTAAAGATATGGCTCTTCATAGATATTAATAGACATCTCTTCTCAGTGAACCCTAAGGTAAGCAATGAAAACCAGTCGTTTTTGTTCTTTATAGCTGCTTCCAAATAATCAGGATGGTTAAGGCTGACTCTGTTGCCCATGAAATATATTTCACTGAAGGATCTAATTTCCTCACACCACCTGCTTCCACTTGATGATAATATGAGTGTCCCTGATCTAACATGGGGTGTTTATATCCAAGGAGCCAAAAACTGCCCTGTCCCTAACTGTGAAGTAGATAAAGTTCAGCCTTCTCTGTTTGGCATTTAAAGCCCCTCTCAATTTGCCTTCACTTACCTTTCTGGGCCTCTAACACATTCCTCCCTTTTACTTATTATACAATCTAACCAAAATCACCAAACTCATGGTGTTCTCCAAAATTGGCACACATACATGTTTTTGCATCAGCTGACCCCATGCCTGAAATGCCCTCCCTCCTCATCTCTTTCTCAGAAACTTTCTACCTTACTTCAAACAGCTCAGCTTTCCTGTTCTACCCAGAACTTACTGCCTCCCTTTCCAAATTACCTTGGGCTTACTTTATATTTATTCTGTATTTGCTTACATAGGCATTGTTTCTCCTAATAGAATATAAGCTTGTTGAGGGCAACAATTCTTGCTTTTCTCATTTGGCATTTCCTGAACCTAGCATAGTGCCCATTAAGTACATGTTAAGTAATTGATTCATAGGCTCTGGAGCAGGAAGAAATCTTGTCAATCAATTCATTCCAAAATCCTGATTCTACAGAAAAGGAAATTGGGGTCCAAATAGGTAAAATGCTTTGCCTGTGTTTACACAGGCATTCAATTCAAATAAATAAATAAATACATATTTTAGAAAGACTTTCATAATATCTTTTGTTTTTACATTGCCTAGATTTCCTCCTGTATCTCTCTCCCTCCCCCTTTCAAAGAGCTACCCCTTATAATATAGAAGTTTTTGAAAAATAAAAAGAGAAAGGAGAGGAAAAAGTCTGCTAAAGCAGTCAATACATTAAAAAAGAAATCTGCCATTATATACAATATACCACACCTGTGCAAGAATGTAAAGATTCTAAAAGACCCAGATGAAGAGGAAACGCATTCCAGGCGCTGGATATGGCCTTCAAGAATACACAGAGGTGAGAGATGGAATCCTCAGAATGTAGCTAATAGTCCAGTTTGTGAAATAAGGTTTAAAAGGTAGGTTGCAGCCCAATTGTACAGGGCTTTAAATACCAGGCTGAGTTTTTCTTTTATCCTTAGACAATGGGAAGTCAGAGAGGGTCTGTGGGCAGAGAAGTGACATTGTGACATCTGTGCTTCAGTAAGATTGTTGTGATAACTACATGAAGCATCCTTCATATTAGAGAGGAAAAAGACTAAAGGCAGGGAAACCAATTAGGAGACTATTACAATAATCTAGAAAAGAGGTGATAAGAGCCTGACCTAGGGCTGTGTAGAGGGAAAGGTAATATTAGGTTAGAAATATTACTTGTTATTTGTAGAACTAGCAATCAAATCAACAAATATTTGTGCAGCACATATTGCATGCAAAGCATTTTTCATTGCAGGAGATGCAAAGGAGTATAAGCTATGGTCCCCACCATCAAAGAGCTTCCAAGGTAGTAAGAAAAATAAGTTTAAACAATTGAAACTCACTATTAACTGAATTGTGGAGAAATGGGCACACCCATTCACTGTTGGTGAAATTGCAAACTTGTAGAATCTTTTTGGAGAACAATCTAATAGTATGTAGCATCCATCAGTTACCAAAATAATCCTGTCCTTTAACCCAAAAGTTCTGTTGTTGGCAATGCATCCTAAAAATATTATTTTGGGAGAGGTGGAACCTATCCAAAAATTTTCATAGCAGCACTATTTGAAAGTGGAAGAAAAACAGAAAGCAACCACTGTGGTATTATTGAACATTAAAATGCAAATAATATTGATAATTATGAACAATATAAAGGATTCTAGAAAGCCCTTCATGAAATAATGAAAAAATAAAAAAGCAGAACCATCAAATTACATATACATATATATATGGATGGATAAAAGGAAAAGAGAATGACAATATAAGGACAAAGGGGCAGAAGAGAGGAAATAAGCATTCATATAGTCCCTACTATGTACCAGGCATTGTGCTAAGTACAGTACAAATATTCTCACTTGATCTTGATGGAGACTAAGAGGGAATGAATGAAAAGAGATGAGTTTTAATGAGTAGATGTTCATGTATGAGTAACAAACAAAAAAAGGGTCATTATGTCACTGTTCAATATTTTTGTAATAAATTACTTAAATTTTTAAGAGAAGCCTGAAATTACTGGAATCTTTTAGCAATTTTTTAAATCTTCAAAATTAGCACATAATTAAGGCATACCAAGGTAATACAACTTTGCTTCCTGTTCATAGTTGAAACTTTTTTAAAAAAGCAAATATACAAAGAAAAAACCTCCAAACATAAAATGACAGATTAGTATATTAAAAATTAAATAGCAGTGTAATGACAGCAATTAATTCTCTTGGCAACTTTTCTAATAAATATCACCAAAGAGCTCCACAACTACCTTGTCTGCATAGTTCAGTTGGAAATTAAGCATAAGCTGCTGCCTTGTGACATATGTTGTCTTGCAGTATCAACTTGTCATGTATTCATCTCAGTCCCTTTTTATTGTTGTTGCTTTTTTGTGTATTTTTAAACAAATCTCAAATATAAATAGGAAGTAAATTTGCATTGCCTTAGTTTGCTTCAATTATGTGCCAATTACACAGATCTTAAAGATGTTTGTAAGGTGCTATTTTTTTATCCCTTTAAAAAATGTAAATAATCTCATTAAACATTTTAGTCATATAAGAGAATTTGTGAATTAAGAATTTGACTATAATAGCAATGGAATTGAGAACTCCCCTGTGACTTAGGCAATGAAGTCAGAGATTGAGATGAAACTATGAAAATAACTTCTGAAATGTTTAGAAGAATGATCATTTGAATTAATGAAACCAGATAAGGAAATAAACTTCTGGCTAATTGCTAGAAAAGCAACAGATTGAAAATGGAATTTCCAAATGGTACCCCAACATTACTAATAGCATTCCCTGATTTATCTATCCCAAAGTCAGTTTCATTTCTTCAATGGAATAAGCTGTGGGCAAACAAAACAATTAGAATTAATTAAGTAACCAAGTATTACTGAGATTGAGTAGGGGATAATAGCCCTTCTTGGAGTTCAATGTACTTTTCTGTATGGTGTTACATTGTCGTTGTTGTTGTTTAAGGTGAAAAATGACGTATTATAGCAAATCATGAAACCATAATGCAAAACTCTGTTATTGGTAGTGTTTATATGCAGCCCTTTCCTTTGCATCAACTGAGAGGAGAGAGGGGAAGAATGCATGCATTTTGTATTCCACAATTTTTTCATGAGTCAATATGAAATTGTATTTCACATAAATTTATAGAACCTAAAACATTTACTAGTCTAATAGTGCATTCACTGGCACTGCATAATAGAACCATTGGAGGATTTTACTCAGTAAATACTAGAGGTTGCCGTATTTTTGTCATATTCTCAACCATGTCAATTCTATTAAAGTGTTATATCTTTCTAGAGCATTGGAATGTTAGCCAAGTCATGTTATCTGACATGGTGAGGTCAAGGCACATTATCTGTTCAGTAAAGGGGCATCCTAAGTCACAAGTTTCCTATCCTTAATAACCTGGTTCAGCCTGATTTCTTTTTTTCTGTTTTCCCCCTCCCAACCATTCAAGTTCTATATAAAACTCAACTTATAAAAAGAATTCATTTAAAGGTAGCTTGGAAGTTAATGGTTAAGCCTGCTGTTTGTGGTACCATGAATATAGGTCATAATGGTTACAAGCCTTTAGACAGAAGGTACATAAAGAGATGGCAAGCAGTTCAGGACCTTATTACAACATGTCTATCAAACACAGAGAAACAAACGATGTGTCTCCTTTATTTAAAAAAAAGATAACTCCCACAGACAGCACACATTGTTCCAGCATATGTAATACATCAAAAATTGAAATTAAAAAGGACATAGGAGCATAGTTATTAACAGGCAACAATGTGACATTTTGAAAAGACCACTGGTTAAGGAATCAAAGCCAGGTCTACCTGTATGACATTGGGCAAATCAAAGCCTCAGTATCCTCATACATACAAAAGAATATCAGACTCTGGACCTCTAAAGTGCCTTCCATATAGCAATACTATTAATGCTATTAGAGGACAAGAGTAATCTCAGGGAAAACCTCCCCATACAAGCCAAGGAAAGGATATGTATCATTCTTTATAAAAATGGAATGATGCCTTTGAAAGAGATCACCATAAAAGGAGAAAGTACTGACCTTGGGATTCAGGAAGGCTTGAGTTCAAATTCTGTCTCTGATGCTCATTAACTAGATGACAATGGACAAGTCACTGGAGCTCTCTGAGCTTCAGTTTCTTATATAAGCAGAAGTGTGTGTGTATATATACATATATACATGAATATATTATGTATGTATAGGTCTATATCATATATAATGGGAATGATAATCACTCTAGTATTTACCTGACAAGGTTGTTGTGAGGTTCAGGGAAATAAAGAATATCATATTCTATTCTATTATATAAATATATAATAAATGCTTTGTACTAAATAAATAATGCATGATATAAATAAATCATGATACAAATGTCAAATCACTATATTATCAATATAATTATTATTATTATGATTAATTCACAGTGATCTTAAGTTATAGGTCCAAAGTATCAACAAAATGTGAGGAGTTAGGCTTTATCTTTTACCAGTTCTATTCCAATCAATCATATGCCTTACCTCTCTGCAAATAAACAAAGAATAATAAGAAATAGTAAGAAAAATTAACAAGACCTTTTGGGATTGTAAACATTTGCACTTTAAAGGCAGGGAGAGGGTCTTTTGTTTTCATCTGTATTCCCTAGGTACTTAAAATGGTACCTGGCACATAATAGAAAATATTTGTTAAATGTTTATGGAATTGAGCTGAACTAAAACAAAATTAATTGTTTACAAAGGGAACAGCAGAAAACATTTTTTTTTCCATTTTGAGATTGACATTGAGTGTTAACACTGTTCATTTGTCCCACTCATTCCCTGTTTTCCATGCTTCTGTCTGGCAGATAAAATATGTGAACAGGGGCAATTTGCCAAGACCCTCGGCAGAAGCTTTCAAATGAATTTCAAAATGTCCAAGACTATAAAAAAATATCAAGAATATTTTAGACACATGGATAAGGAAAATAAAATTTTTCAGCTTCAAATATCAAACATAATATTTATTTAACAATATCCCAGTCTGAGAAATACAGACTGTCCTTAATAGATTTTGAAATTAGATATGACCTGCCTTCAGCTTAAATTTGAGAGTAGGTAACAATCCTGAGACCCATGTGCTACAGTTATTCAGTGCTTACAATCTGAAAGGGAAAAAAAGGTTGAGAGTTTCTATCTTAGTTCTTAATGACTTGAAACAATCACAGTAGAGCAATTCACACCAGAAAATCCAAGTGGATGAAACAAGTTTATTGCCCAAATGGAGAAATTCAGTTGCGTGGACAGCCCTTTGAGGTAGTCTGTCAGCACATAACTCTTAGATGTGGTAGATGAACTATGAGCTAGACCCAGAATTTAAAAGGAAGAGCAAACTAGAATTAATAGAATATACAATGTGGTAAAATGCTTTCATTGATCCCTAGCTGACTTTCACAACAGCAGCAACAGCAATAATTTAGGGTTTTCAAAGTACTTTCTATGTATTATCTCATCTGATCTTCATAGCAACCCTGTAAGGTAGGCACTGTGAATAACTCCATTTTTTATTGTATTTTATTTTTAATTCACAGAATAAAACAAGCATTTCCATAATAGTACAATAAAAAGATGATTGCATATAAAATGGCAAATCTACTATGTATAACTTGCTATTCCCTCCATATATACAAAAAAGTTATCATGTACATTTCTTTTTTTTTCTTCCCTACCCACTCCTACCCTAGAGATGGCTACCCTTGACCATAAATAAGTATATATGTAAAATTATCCTATATGTACTTCTATTCATCAGTTTTTCCTCTGTATGCAAATAGCATCTTTATTCATGTGTCCTTTATTTTTAATTTTTGTATTTATGATAGTCAAAAATAACTTAGTCACCCAAAGTCACTCATAAAACAATATTGCTGTACACACCATTCTCTTGGTTCTGCTCATTTTGTTCTTCTATTATTTCATGCAAGTCTTTCCATGCCTTTCTAAGATCATTGAGCTCATCATTTCTTACAGTACAGTAGTATTCCATCACAACCATATACCACAACTTGTTCACTTATGAAAAACCTGAGGCTAGTTAAAGGTTAGTTAAGTGCCTTGCCCAGGGTCACAGCTAAAATGTTTCAGGCAGTATTTGAACTCCAGTCTTCCTGACTTTGAGTTCTATGTACTATGTCACCTAGTTACCTTGCCCAAAAATATATTGGTAACTGACCAGGACACTATAGAATAGATATCTAAAGCACATGTACTACTAGAAAAAGAGATAATAATCAATGATAATTATTAAGTTTGCAAAGGAGAATCAAGACTGGGCCCCTGAATACATTGGTAGAGGGAACTCCCAGATGAGGAAACTCATTCTACTAATGTTGCAATTTATAGTGTTACAACATTGCCTGGATTGCTGAGAGTTTAAGTAACTTTTCAAGATAACAGTATATGCCAGAGGTGGAATTTCAACCCAGTTCTTTGACTCGGATCTGCCTGGCTCCAGCACCTGCTCTCTCTCCAATATGTCCCTGTCTCTTCTATATGTATGATTTACAAACTAGAGGAAATACTTCCAGCACTTTGAGCAGTTCCTTTGCGAAGACTTAATGGAGGACAAGTCCAAGAAGCATGTGACGTGAGGAGATATGAAGAGGTTGAAGTCTGCAAAGTTAGAGGAAATATCCAAATCAATGAAAACTCAGTCATTTTTAAGCCCTCTTTTGTTATTGTAAATTCCTTAGGAGAGTGTATTGGGGTCTATAGTTCTTTGATAAATTCCACAATGCTTAGCTTCATGCTCTGGAAATGATAACCATTTAACAAATGCTTGTGCAATAAAACTGGTAAATCTAGTATACAGAAATGTATATCAAATCCAGTTTCAAGAGTCATGGGCTCATGGATTAAGAACTGTATGAACCTTAAATAATATCTTGTCCAATATCTTCATTTTACAGATAAAGAAGTTAAGGGCACAAGAGGTGAGGTGGCTTTCTCAAGGTCACATGGGTATTAAGTGGCAGAGTCAGGATTTGAACCTCTACCCCCAGGACACCAGATCTAATATGCTTTCAACTAAGCCATTCTGCCTCTCTGGTTGAATTATCTTTGGGGCTTTAGAGTGCCCAGCCTAGAGTCAGGAAGAGGTAAATTCAATCCAACCTCAGATACCAGCTGTGTGACCCTGGGCAAGTCACTGCACCCTGTTTGCTTCCATTTCTTCATCTATAAAATTATCTGGAGAAGGAAATGGAAAACCACTCCAGTGTCTTTGCCAAGAAAACCCCAAATGGGGTTACAAAGAGTCAGACAAAACTGAAACAACAGAACAACATTTTATCATGGGAAAAAAATAAAAAGCTATCCAGGGAAGACACAGAAAACACTGCAGCCTGAAATTGACTTGACTTTTTACATTTAATCAATGACCGCCAACCACCCCAGCCAAGTGACCACTACATGGTCCTGAATGAAGGCGACCACAAGTCCTGTGGGACCTCCCTCTGTAGACCCACCCTGAATCCTGCCCATCCAGATCCCACTGTGAGTCTACCTTCTCAACAATCTGGCCCTTTTCATCTGCCTTTCTACTGTACCTTAAGGACCCAGTACTGGACCTTTTCATCCACCCTGTGGCTGAATCTTCTATCTATGATGTCTCCCCAAATTAGAATGTGAGTTCTTTTAAAGTAGACATTATCTCCTTTTTCTATTTGTATCCCCAGTGCTTGGCACATAGTGTTTTGTAAATGCATTTCCATTCCTTCCTATAAATATGCTGCTTGAAATAAGGAAGCCATTGTCTGGGAACTCTTTTAAATTTTTTTACAAGGACATTATTATTGCAATCTGATTTCACCTGTCACTCATTGGTCTCTTAGGGTCATAGAATTATAGTATTGTAGTTGTAGAGCTGGAAGGGACTCAGAATCATTTATCTTCCTCCATTATGTTGTTGCATATTAGTTTTTATTTGTTTTTGTAATGAAAATAGAAGGGCATAATTAAATTAATAATAACTTCCCATAAGTCTTAAGGGTTTTGGAAATTCTTTGTTATTTTTCCAATTAAAATGCTTCCCTCCTGAAAAAAAAATAGCTATGTAAAATGATCTGGAAAACATTGAGATATCACATAACTAGAGTTTTAAATGTGGGAGAATAGAGAAAAATGGAATTTCATTTTTTGCTTAAACTTTTCCAGGCTTTCACACCTCCAAATATGCCAAACACAAGCCTTATACATAAGTCTTTGTGTTCCTGAACAATCAAAGTGACTTTGGATCTGGAAAAAGCACTAAAAGTTACAAATATTACATGTATTTTCATCTTTCCCAAGATGTCCATTTATTCTCCCTAATTGGGACTTCAGAATGTCTAGATTTATGTTTCTCCATTTAGTGAAGTTAAAACGAAAATGCTAGGATAATTTGTAACATGGAAAATTGGATAAACTACTAATAATCAGAGTTTTCCTTTCAAGAGAGGAAGATACCAAAATCCTCTAGCACTCAGAGGAAAGACCTTAGGACTGATCTGCTTGTAGTGGCCATAGAGACCTCAGGTCTAGAAGCAGATACAAAAGAAAATAAAAAGTA
This sequence comes from Petaurus breviceps papuanus, assembly GCF_028583685.1. Lineage (NCBI taxonomy): Eukaryota > Metazoa > Chordata > Mammalia > Diprotodontia > Petauridae > Petaurus > Petaurus breviceps. The sequence goes on from NW_027187372.1 coordinate 24,715,186, forward strand.
GTTGGACTAGATGATGTCAGAAATATCTTCCAAAGCTGGTGTTAATGATGCTCTGTACAAAACTGGTTGTAAACATTGAATTTCTCTAGTCTGTGGCTTATTTTAGTAATATAATTAACAAAAGAAGAAAAAACCTTATTAATAACACAATCAAATCCAATGTCTTGCTAATATAGTCTCTTAAAATGATTTTGGGGGCTGAGAGCTATAACACGGCCTTTCCCGAAAACTTGAAGTTATCTTTAGTTCCTTGAGTGAAGCAAGGTGAATTTTTGAATCTATAATTATTGCAGAAGCTGAATCTGCTTTTTAAATGTAGTAGCTTTGTCCAAAAAAAATAGTTCATTTCCATCCTTTGGAAAATATAAGGAACCAGGAAGAGACAAAACAAAGAAGGAAAACTATATACCAATATCTCTAATGAATATTGATGCAAAAATTTTAAATAAAATATTTTAACATAATACCTGACATTTATTATACCTTTAAATTTTACAGTGTACATAAATATTATTTCATTTGGTTCTCACAACAAAACCCCATGGGATACCTATTTCAATCCACATTTTATAGATGAAGAGACTAAGACTCTGAAATACTAAATAATTTGTCCATTGTCACACAACTAGGAAGTGGCAGGGACAGAATTTGGACCCTGGTTCCTAGTCACTGTAGATTCCTTATTTTTTAACATACACATCTCTTACAAAATATTAATGACAATTAATTCAAAAGATTTTTATTATAGCCCAATTAGATTTATAGCAAGAATACAAAGTTGGTTCAACATAAGGAAAACTATAAATATGATAAAACATGTTAATAACGTAAATAATAAAACCACATCATTATATCAATAGATGTTGAAAAGATTCCATGCCTATTCAACACCTATTTTCTATTCAAAACTCTAAAAAGCATAAGAATAAATGGACATACCCTTAATGTAGTAAGTAGTATTTATCTAAATCTAAAAGTAAACATATGTAACTGAGATAAGTTTAAGGCCTTTCCAATAAAATCAGGAATAATTCAAAGTTATACATCATCATCACTACTATTTAACATTGTATTAAAATGGTAACCATAGTAATAGGACAAGAAAAAGATATTGAGGTGATAAACATAGGCAGCAAGTAAGTAAAATTATTGGTTTTTTGCATATGATATGATGGTGTATTTAGAGGCTTCTAAAGAGCAAACTAAAAATTATTTGAAATAATAATGAACAAATTGTAAGATATAAGATAAATCCACAACAGAAATAGCTAGAAAGAGAAATTCCCTTCAAAACAACTTCCAAAGGCATAAAATGTTTTGGAGTATACTTAGCAAGGTTCATTCAGAGTCGATATGAATCTAACTATAAAACCCTCTTTGCAGAAATAAAAAGAGACCAAGACAATTGGAGAAACATTGATTGCTTGTGGATAATTCAAGCCAATATACAATGCTGCCTAAATTAATTTGCTTATTCAGTGCTATACCAAACTCCCAAAAGAATATTTATAGACCTAGAAAAAATCATAATGAAATTCATAAGGAGTAACAAAAGATCAAGAATCTGAAGGGCAATAGGGGGGCGGGGGGGGGGGGGGGAAGGGGGGGGGGGGGGGCCAGAGAAGGAAGGAAGGAAGGGATTCTATCAATACCAGATCTTAAATCGTATTTCAAAGTGGTGATCATCAAAACAATTTGCTGCTGGTCCACAAAAAAGAGAAGGCAATCAGTAGAACAAATCAGGTAGATAACATATAGATGCAAACAAAGTAGCATATATTGTTTGATAAACCAAAAGAGGCCAGTTGCTGGGTAAAGGACTATTTAACAAAAACTGCTGGGAAAACTGGAAGAAAATTTAGTCAACATTTCTTTTTTTTTTTTTAAAGCAATCGGGGTTAAGTAACTTGCTCAAGGTTACATGGCCAGTTATTTCTGGCTGTGTTGCTAAGTATTAGAGGCCTGATTCGATCCCCAGGTCAGCCCAACACTGGGGCCGGTGATCTTGTTAAGTCAATATTTCACACCATACACCAAGATAAACTTCAAATGGATACATGACCTCAATATAAAAGGTTGTATCATAAACAAATTAGAAAACCAAAGGGGAAAATGACTATCATGTCTTTAAGAAAGAGTCATGGTAAAAAGCTTGTGGCTAAACAAATGCTTTTGAAAAAAAAAAGGATTACTCAATACAAGATGGAAATTTTTGGTTATATGAAATTTGAATTTTTGCACACACAGTACAAATTAAAAGAGAAATGGGTAATGGGGAAGAAATGTTTGCAACAACATATACCTCTGCTGATAATAATTACATATCCAAAATTGATTCAAATATATAAGACTAAGAGCTATTTCTCAACAGATAAAAGGTCAAAAGATATGAACAGGTAGTTATCAAAGAAAGAAATCCAAGTTATCCATACTCATGGGAAAAATATGCTCCAGATTACTATTAATTAGAGAAATGCAAATTAATGCATTTTAATTTAATGTTCTACCTCACATCTATCAAAATGGCAAAATGACAAAAGAGGAAAATAACAAATGTTGGAGGAACTGTAAGAAAAAAAACAATTTGGAACTATGACTAGTAAGTTACCAAACTATACCAGTACTAAGACTATACCCTCAAAGAAATAGGAAAAGGATCTCTATGTACAAAAATATTTAAAGTAACTCTTTTCATGTTAACCAAAAATTAGAAACTAAGAAAGTGCCCTCCAACTGGGGAAAAGCTAAATAAATTGTGTTATATGAATGGATGAAATTGTACCATAAGAAATGATGAAATAGTTCATTTCAGAGGAGACTTGAAAGATCTCTATGAAGTGATGTAAAATGAAGAGAACATAACTACAAGAATGATTTCTAAAATGATAGGAACCTTATAGAAAAAAAAAAACTTTGAACGACTTTAGAGTCCTGATAAATGCAATCATAGATTACAAATTTGAATTACTATGAAACACACAACTCGCCTGCTGACCAAGGGGTGATGAATAGAATGCAGAAAGAGACATTTTTAAACATGGCTAATGTGAGAATTTGGTTTTCCAGGCTATGCAGCTATGCATTGAGGGCTTTATATTTTGGGCTTTTTTTTAATTGCCTAATTGAACAATTTAATAGTCAGATGTAAATCTGTTCCACTTGTTTGCAGAGAGAAAAGAAAAAAAGGTCACAATTAAGGTAAAGCGGAAGGAACAAATTAATTTTTTAAATGCTTGCTAGTTGAAAAACAAAGAAAAATAATCAAAAAAAGAAAGAAAACATAAGGAAAAAGTCTACTGCTGAATTTCAAATGTCAAAAATGACTTCCTTTAGAAAAGAAAGCCATGATGTTGATTGAGTGTACAAAGCCAGCCAAATCAGTTTCAGACCTCTGTGTTTTCTATGGCATGAGGCAGGCTTTCCTGGGAAGGCCACCCCACACACATCCACAAAGCCCATCGAAGAACCAGAAGGGTGGTTGAACAAAACAATTTTCTTTTGGGTTTATGAGATGTTCAATCTCAGCTCCACTGTTGATTTGTTACTGTAACTCTGGCAACTTAACCACTCATGCCTGGGCTCTTCCATCCCATTAAGTTCAGGTAATAATATTTGTCCTTTCTTCACAGTGTGGAGGAAGGCAGGGCAGGAGCGTAGCTAATTGGAACAAAAGTATTTAAAGTTTGGCAAGGTAAGGAGAAAAGTCTGCAGCTTAAGAGATGTCAAATTTACATGAAAAATGTGTATAAATTACTTAATCAACTACAATTCATCCTGATTTTTCAGTAATGAAAAATCTCTTTCCCCAGAAAGACAAAATGAAGAAGGGAATATAGAGGTTTTTAAAATAAACTCTGACTTCCCAAAGGATAAAATTAAACTGTTGCATTGTAATGTGTGTTTATCTAGCACAGCATAGCAAGGTGGATAGCAAGGCTAGCATTTTGGATGGTTCATTCAAGAGCATTTATTTAGTACCTTCTATTTTCCAAAAGACCTGAGTTCACATATTAGCTGTGCGACTTTGGGCAAATCATCTACCTCTCAATGACCCCCTAAGCAACTCTCTCAGATTCTAAGTTCAAAGAGTCACCAATCACATCTGTGAAAGGGGTTTCCACACTAGAGGATCATTAAACAGGATCATGGCTTCAAAGATATAGAACTAGAGGACAGCTTTGGAGATCATGGATTCTAATATGCTCATTTTACAGATGAGATGAGATGTAAAAAGGTAGATTAGATGAAAGAGGATTTACCAAAGGTCCACACAAAAGAGCTGGGATTCAAAGGCACAAAACAAATCAGGGGATCTCCAGATTTTGTGTCTTGGACCCTGTGGGCAGTCTGGTGAAACCTCTAAACCCATTCTCAGAAAAGTGTTTTCAAATGCATAAAATAAATTACACAAAATTACAAAGGAAACCAGTTATACGGAAATGAAGTTGTAATTTTTCCTTCCAAAAGTCACAGTCACCCTGAAATTTATTCACAGGCTTCTTGAATCCATCCAAATGTTAAAACTCCTATACTAAATCATAAAAAGAGACAGAGATAGTGAGGGTAGGGGAGGAGAAGGGAGAGAGAGGAAGAAAGGGTGGGGGAGACAGACAAAAAAGAAAGAGGAAGGAGAGAGAGAAAGGGAGAAAAAGAGAAAGAGAGAGAACATATGTACAATGCATATACAATATAAATATAAGAACATGTGTGCCTGTATGTGAGTGTATAGGAATGTGGAATGTGTATATTATGATATGTGTGTATATATTTTATTTTCCAGCTATTTTTAATAGATGAAAATTTGTTCCACTTGTTTGTAGACAGGAAAAAAGAAAAAGGCAAGCTGACTTACTAGCTATTGTAAAGAACAGTTTGTAGTTAAAAAAAATATGTGTAAGATTGATAGATCATTCAGATTTTTCATTCAGTTTACAAACAACTGGGATAAATTTTCAGATGACTCTTAAAAATAATAACTGGAAAACTGAGGCTTAAGCTATACTCAGGTCTGCCTCTCACTGAGTTTGAGATTTTTCAAGGGAATAAAGAGTATTTATTTACACTGCAGATCTAAAAATTAGAAGTTAATTATTAAATGGTGATTAGAAGAATAACCTGAGGAAAAATATCATGGGAGATGCAAAGTGTAACTTTTGCTTTAGTGGTAGCAAATATTTAGCATGCCTGCAAGAAAGTATTTTGGAATCATTTTTGTATTCATTATTCAACTCACAAATCTGTTGAGGCAAATTGAGAACTATTACCAGGGTATTTTTTAATGTTAAAAATAAAAACTGAGACTTCTATGGTCAGAAGTAAAGGTAGAATTCAGGCTCTCAATTATCGATCTATTTCTCAGTCCTCTTCCATATCTCTGAGTTCAGACCTCAGTTTCCTGCCAAAATAAAAATTATATTTCTTGGAAAGTCAAGTATAAGCCCTTTTGGCTCCCAGAAGCAGTGTGGCAATATTTTTAGGCTTTAAGGAACTTTGGGATACAATTTAAACACTATTAATCAATCATTTAGAAAACTGTTCATGTAATCATAAGGTTGCTCCCACAATCCTTCAAAAAGTTATCAACACAATGGGGCTTTTGTACCCTTTAGTGACTTTAGGACTGAGTCAGATCATTGTAGTAATTCAAAATTCTCCACAAACAATTCTCAGAACAATGATAGTAGGCCAACTGAGGCTTAAGGTTTAGTACAAAGTACCACGGATCCCCCAAATTGGCCTCACATTTGACATTGTTGTTCCTGAAGTCAAATAAGATAAAACCCGATTTGTTGCCAAATTGCTTAGGACTCTATTCTTCCAGAAAAGATCTTCTTATAATCCCCTATGCCTTTCCACATGTAGAGTTATCTCCTAAAGCTCTTTCCCTCATAACTTTTCTTTCTAAGCTCAGACAAACCTTGACACACTTCAATAGTGGACAGTCCTTTCTGGGCTCTATGGAAAAAATTGAAAATGTACTTCCCACTCCCTTTCACTCCTGGTTAAACAGCATATAAAATTAAATGAGTTAAGTGCTCAGTGGTGGTCAATTGCAATGAATATTTCAATAGATTTCTAGTCTTGATTCAAAGTCAAGGAATTTTCGACTTGCAAAGATAGAGGTAGTATGCAAAGACAGGTAAACTCAAAACTCAAGAAAAAAGGCAGCTAGCTACTCACCCCTTTTGCATCAATAATATTACTGCTCATTCAAAGTGAGGAAGAATTGAGTGCACCTGACCAGAACGCTACCATAAAACAGGTGATCTAACAGCACACAGTAAGAACAAAAAAAGGCAATAAACACATACCTGAGACAGCACTGGAGAGCCCACCATCATTCTCCATAGCTATTTACCCATCATATCTCTGTATGATCCTTGCCTATGTCCAGGAAATGGGCATCCATAACCCTAACTCCTCTCAATTCTGTAGCTTCTGTTCCCTCAATACCTAGATTCTTCCTTCTAGAAAACAGCTTTGTCAAAATCTGGACAAAATGTTAGGAAGAAGGAATTTTTAAAAAGACATATGTAAAAGAGTGTTATATTAACTACAATACCACAGAAGCAAAATAAAAGGACAGAATCATGAGGGGGATTAAGATGGAGTAACTGAAAAGTTGTAGTTATTTTATATGTTGAAATTAATTAATTTAAGGGAAAATTGTTACCAAACAAGTTTAATTAGTTACATTGATGTTCATGACTAAGTTTTTAATTTTTTTTTTTTTTGCTTTTTGGAGGGCAATTGGGATTAAGGGACTTGCCCAAGGTCACATGGCTAGTAGTAAATGTTTAGTGTCTGAGGCTGGACTTGAACCCAGGTCCTCCTGACTCCAGGGTCAGTGCTCTATTCACTGCACTACCTAGCCACCCCTTTAATATTTTTTAAAGGAAAATTAGTTTGCTAGGAGCAAAGGACCAAGGGAAAGGCATAACTACTATGGATGCAAAGTTATTGTTGGAGGGGTCACCCCTATACTCCACTCTATCATACTACTTTCCCTGTTTCCCCATCATTTCCATATTTCTACTTACTTCCTGAGGTTCTGCTAGGATATCCAGTTGAGAAGGAAGTGCCAGATACATAAATAAAGCCATACTCCTGCCCCTGCCACATGTACTACTTTTTACCTGTGACTCTAGAGCTAGCAACCAGGAGTAAGAAACCAAAGAAAGGACTCAGGATGGTATCTTCTGGAAAGAAAGAGCCATTGCTATGAAGACTTGATTGCCCAGCAAGGTTCATCATCACAGCACATGATTGTGATGTCTTGATTGACAAAGAATCATAATTACAGCTATGATCAAACACAAAATCTTCTGTTTGGTTTTTAAAGTCTTTCATTAACTGAGTCTTTCCTATATTTCCAGTCTTCTTACACCTTACTTACTACTTACTTATACCTTACACCTTACTTACTACTTACTTATACCTTACACCTTACTTACACCTTATATAAGCCTTCCTACCTTGCAAGGTACCAAGTATCCAATAACACCGGCCTCCGTGCTTTTCCTCATATACAACACTCTATCTCCCAGCTCCCAATATTTTCACTGGCTATCCTCCAAGCCTGAAATTCTCCTTCCTCATCTCTGCCTCCTAATTTCCCTGACTTTTTTTAAGTCTCAACCACTCTAACCTTTTACAAAAGTCTTTCCCGATGCCCCTTAAACTTAATGACCTCCCTCAGAGACTTTCCCCAAATTGTCGTATACACACACATATACATATATACACATGTCTTGTTTCTGTCATGTATGCATATATAAATGTATATACATGTGTATGTATATTTTGTATATACCGATATATGTGCATATGTGTGTGTATATATATATATATGTGTATAGTTTGTACATAGTTGTTTGCATGTTGTCTCTCTCATTAGACTGTGAAGCTACTTCAAAGTAGGGATTGTTTTTCTTTCTTTGTATACCCAGTACTTAGAACAGTGCCTGACTATATAATAGGCACTTAATAAAAAATATTTGACTGATCATGAAAAATAGATACATAGATAGATAGATATGTGTGAGAGAGACAGAGAGACAGAGACAGAAAGAGAATATCTAATTAGGATACAAGGAACTTCTGGTGATGCACCATCCCCAAAACATGCCTTGTGATTTCTAAATTTCATTCATTAACTCAGCCAGTAGTTTATAAACAAATTTCCATCTTTTCCTTGGCCAAGCTCCCCTCCATGAAATGTTCTTCCCCTCCCCACTCTTTTCTCTTTGCTTATTCCAATGCTGCTCACCTTTCAAGAGCCAGCCCAAACCACACCTCTCCTGGTGGAACACAGCAGTTCACAGTCAGTAATCTCTCCCTCTTCTGAAATCCTATAGCAATGATGCTCACACAATCTATTTAGGTGCTTAGTCACATACTGTTTTTAAATAATATTCCATCTCTTTCATTGTTGCCTGGAACCATTACTTAAGTCCTTTATTGTTTGACTTTAAAACATCAAGCAAAATAATCCCTTCTCAGCTAGACTGAAGGTTCTCCAAGGGTAAGAATTGGTTCACTACTGAACTAGCAGGTAGTCACAAGAGCTAGATTCTAATCCTGACTAGCTATGTAATCCCAAACAAATCTGTGTACCTTAGTTTCCAATTCAATAAAAAGAGGGACTTGGGCTAGATAGTCTCTAAAGTCTCCAGTTCTAACCTTCTATGATCTCAAGTTTTTGTGTTCCCTACATGCCTAGCCCAGTCTTAAATACATAACCCTTTCATATCAAAACTTGTATATTTCTCAAGCAGATACCTGCATTACAAAGGGATTCTTGCCCTTACAAAAGGACCAATCACAGGTTCCCTTTGGACCTGGAGTTTAAAATGTCAGATATGATTTATACCCAATTTTGCAGGAGCACACCTATTGCAATAAAGTCAAATTCACACACTTCTCCTTCTAAACACTTATTCTTAGTGTGCAAATACCACCATCATAAACACCTTTAATATCTATATCAATCCTATATCTGAGCTGTGCTCCTGACTGCTATAAAGACATAACTGATTTCACAAAGAGGGTTGAGCATTAAAGAAAATATATCCAAGATTATCACTTACCTGGAAAATCAAGAAGAAGGCATATACCCAAATAACCAACAAGAGGCATCTGGGAAAGGATGTGCTGGGATATTTACTATCTGCCTGGCCCTAGGGAACAGCAACGGACTTTGTGTTAATTTCATCTTCAGTTTTATTTAAGTATTTATTTCTTTGCCTACTTGCTCACTTGCTTATTTTTATGTGGAATGAAGGACAGAGAATGGATATTAGCAATTTATAGATTTTTCACATATTCCTTTAGATATGTAAGAGGAATAAGAATAATAAGCATTTATTAATTGCCTATTATGTACCGGGTGCTATGATAAACACTTTATAAATATTATCTTATTTGATCCTCACAACTCTATGAGATTGGTGCTATTATTATCCCCATTTTACTGTTGAGGAAACTGAGGCAGACAGATAATGTGGCTTTGCCCAGGGTCATACAGCTATGAAATATTTGAGGCTGGATTTGAAGTCAAGTCTTCCTGACTCCTGACGCAGGGCTCCATATTCACTTTACATACATCCCTGGATCAAGAGAACCCTTACATCTGAGCAGTTGAAGAGCTCTGAACATACAGGCCACTCAGAATGTTGACCAGGAAATCACAAGATCCTCCTCATAAGCAAGCCCCCAAAGCAAAATACAAACTCAGAGTATATATACACTTCTCAGAGCCAGAAGGCATCTGATTCCCTTAATCGCTCCACGGTGAGGCCTATTAGTGGGAGGGGGAGATATTATATCTCATTAACATTACAGGGTATTACCTCTAGCTCTTGAATTCTTTAATTCTGTGAAATTTTCTAGTTGATCAGAGGATTATATAACAATCAATGAATGAATAAACAAACCCTAATTGTGCTCTAGGTGCTTCCCTAAGCCCTTACAATACAAATAAAAAGTGAAAATGACCCCTGCCCTTAAAGAACCTTACCTAATAATGAAATGGCTGCTTTAAGAGATGCGAGGGACCTCCAAGGTCCTATAGTCCAATCTCCTCATTTTATAGATGAGGACACTAAGGGTCAAGGTCATCCAGAGAGTATCAGAGATAGGATTCAAACTCAGGTCCTCTCAAATCCATACCACTAGAACATGGAAGTTTCTGGATGTGCCTTTATGGTTGTTCAGTTTTAGAAATACAGGAACTTTTGTGTTTATGAATGTGTGTATACACACTTACAGAAAGAAAGAGAAAGGATTGTATTTGTTTTGCTAGACCTGAGATTTCATTTCTGTTGGAGCGTGTGATAAACTCTAACCAATGTAGATGGAATACTTGTTCTGCATCCTGTAGGCTTAGAGTTGCTCAGGTCACTAAGAAATTCAATGATTTGCCCAAGGACACAAATCCTGTATGTCAGGGCTAGGATAGAACTCAGATCTTACTTACTATATGAATGCCTCTAGGGGAAAGGGATAGGGCCTGGACCTGGGATTTTGTACTTATGTATATGTATTACACATATTTTATATTTGTGTGTGTGTGTGTGTGTGTGTGAGAGAGAGATTTTCATACAGTATCAGCTCCATGTCTGGCCTCTTGTCTTAGATTATGGGGCTTCAAGCATCCACTTGAATTTTGCAAATCCTATTGTGCCTACTACAATGCAATTAATAGCTCTTGAAAAGGAGAGCAATATAGTAGGGCACCTAATGTTGAGTTAAAACGTACATTGGTTGTGAAATCTTCATTAGCAAAATTCTTCGAAATAGGCTACTTCTGTTTGAGCAGTGCAAATGCAAGTTTTTCATCTATAAAATAAAGAATAAAAGCTAAAAAGAAAAAGAAAAGGAGAGCAAGAAAGCGCAAACATGGGACTTAAATGGAAAGAGAGTATCTGGGAGAAACAAATCACAAGCATATGAGAGCAGGAACTCCCTAGGCCTTAAAAAAAAGACAAACATAATCACTTCATAATTTGAAAAACCTCCTCACATTGATTTAAATTTTTGTCATATTTCTAAGTTCTTTGTTCTTGCTATTTTCAAGTTATCTATTATTTCATAAACTATAGAATTTGTCTTCCCACAGAGTCAAATTTGAGAGATATTCTAGGAGTGCTTTTGCTACATATTTGAAAATGTAGTTCACTTTTTATTTTGATATCACAGTCCTTAAACTCATGAGAAGTCAGGTGACCGACCCATCAGACACCCCTCCCTCATTACTGAAGTCTAATATTTGCCATAGGCATTACTAGAAAAAGGAGATCATTAGGATCCTATTATGGATATACTGAATTCTCCACGTGATAATGAGATGGGGACAAATACTAGCCATCAGCAGTTACTTTCTTCTGGAATTAAACTGAGACAGAAGAGAAGGTAAAGCACATTCATAAGGTAAAGCACATTATTAACCTAGCTGAAAAATAAGAAAATTCCACTCATCAATTCTCTCTGAGATCAATTAAGTCCCTGCAAGAAGCCGAGCCTGGATGTTATCAGGAATGGGAAGTTGTCCAAGGGCTACGAGGTTGTGATAAGCCTCTAAAAATAGAGGGTCTGATTCAGAATTCAGGACTAAGAACTACAGAATCGGGGCCAAGGAACACGTAAGGTTATCAAAACCTTCAGATGCAATTCCACTATCAGGAGAGCTCCTCCTGTGATATTTCCCTGAAACTACAATCAGAATGCTAGGGTGCCCTCAGTCCCAAAGCTCATCTTCCTTTTAATGGACTTCTTTTCCAGTTGGCATTCTCAGCTCTATTTTTTTCCTTGCAGCCTCCTATTTTTTAAAAAAAGTATTAATTGGGGCTGCTAGGTGGCTCAGTGAATAGAGCACCAGCCCGGAAGTCAGGAGGACCCGAGTTCAAGTCCAGCCTCAGACACTTAACACAAAAACTAGCTGTGTGACCTTGGGCAAGTCACAACCCCAATTGCCCTCCAAAAAAAAAGGCAAAAAAAAAAGTACTAATTATTTAATCCTCGTCTTTTCAGATCAAGAGTTCTTAACCTATTTTATGTCATGGCAACCTGGTGAAATCTATGGACACCTGCTCAGAATGATGTTTTGAAATTCAAATAAAGCACATAATTGAATTGTATTGCAGATTGGGAGACCTGTGTTCCAGTCTCAACTTTATCCCTAACTGACTGTATGACCTTGCTCAAATCTCTTCACTTCAGTTTCCTCTATAAAATCAGAGGCTTAGACTAAGTGTTCTCCTAAGTGCTTTCCAGTCCTGGCATTCTATGATTCTATGTTCTGTGATTTTCTGTAGACTGATATTTAAACTAATCACAGATTAGTGTACTGGAAAATTGTGAGGGGGGGGGAGGGACTAGAACTTTAAACACTCCATAAAGAGCTGACATTGGCATTCATGTTATTAAGCATGATATTATGTCTACATTGGGTTTTATGCAGTTTCCCACAAATATCTCAAAGAGTAAAAAGTTTGCTAGTCTTACTAGCTGTGTGGCCTTGGGCAAGACACTTAACCCCAACTGCCTTGCCTTCCCTCCTGCAAAAAAAAAGTTTGCTAGTAACTAAAATCTATATATAATGTTAACATTTGCAGCATGTACTTTATATGCAACATCTCTGTTTCTCAAAAGAATCCTATAAGGTAAGTGATATAAGTATTATTGACTTTACTTTGTAGATGAAGAATCAGAGTCTCTGGAATGTTAAGACACTTGCCCAGGGTCACACAGTTCATAGATGCCTGACTCCAGTTCAGTGGCCCCTCTACTTCTCATGCCATTACACAAACATACACAATTCCAGATGGTCTACCAGAAGATAAAGTGAGAAACGGGTAGTGTTTGTGGCATTCAGTTTCATGAGAACCAGAACTTGAAAATTTGTGATTTCTGAATTCTATCTCACAATTCTGAGTATAACAATTAATTACTGCATGACTCATAGGAAAATGCTTCTGACACTGTGCACTCTGATATTTTAAAATAGTTCATTCACAGACATGTGGCTGGTTTATCAGGCTTATCAGTTATCTCAGGGCTTTAGGCAAATGTCTCATTGATCTAAAATGTTTGGGGGGAGTGCAAAATCATTTACATTGCCTTACTTTTGTTTTAAGGGAAATATATCTACTACCCATTATTGGAGACAAGGGCCAAAGATTATCATTTCTGGCAAATGAGGAAAGGTCAGCACAAGTATACATATGAAGAGAATCTTAAACATTTCAATTGCTGATTGGTGGACTGAGGATCTGTTTAATAATTAGTACCATAAAAAGTGAGTAATATTTACCTGGCTATAATTGTGCCATGTAAAAGTCATTTATCTTCTGGCCAGGTGCTATATTTCTCACAATTATTAAGAAGAATGAGTAGAAATCTTTACTTTGCCAGTCCTCTTCAAAACTTGCTATACAACCATCTCTAGGTGACATTAGACGGGGAAAAAATTCATCAAGTAAAAAATAAGAATGCAATCTTTGTTCGAGTTTTATATTGTGTTACATATGATAGTAGTATCAAACTCAACTAAAAACCAATCCCTTCAGGCCACATTTTAATTTAGAAAACTACAGATTGACATTATTTATGTTGTATTATATTTGTATTTATTTTAATAAATATTTCCCATTACATTTTAATGTGGCTTAGTCACTACTGCCCTAGATCTGGAGTTTGACAGCTCTAATATACGATCCACTAGTTCCTGAGGTGGAAGGGGCCTTGGAGAGCATATAACACAATGCCCTTACTTATGAAAAGACCAAAACCTGAAGGAAGAGACATGGGTGACCACTGATAGATACTCTACTACTTAAGAAATTGACCAATATAGACCATCAAACCAGGACCTGGCATGAACTGGTTCAGTATTTGTAAGCTTTGTTTATAAACTTTATATCCCCCTAAGGAAATGAGATCTTTATCACTCTAATCTCACATTTTTAATACATACATTTCAATGCTTCAGTATGGTTCATGATCTGAGTGATGTGAATCCTCTCCTGAATGCAGACAAGAATCAATTCACAATTTCTAAATCCAAAGAAATTCTATTTTATGTCTTTCCAATAGAGCAAATGACTTGGACTCAGGAAGACCTGAGTTCAAATATGCCTCAGACACTTACTAGCTTGATGACCCTGGGCAAATCACTTAACCTCTCTGCCTGCCTCAGTTTCCTTATTTGTAAAATGGGGCTAATAATAGCACCTACCTTCCACTATTGTTTCATGAATCAATTGAATTAACATGTGCAAAATGCTTTATAAACCTTTAAAATGCTATATATGCTATTATTATTATTAATATCATGAATCTACCTAATATCCTAGAAGTAATCCCCCTGGTACTTTGATTAAGTTTGCCATTTTCGTGAGGATAAGACTTTAAGACTCACAAAGTACTTACTTTCCAACCTGGCAGAATGAGTGATGAAGCATTTATTAAGTGTTTACAATGTACCAGGCAGTGTGCTAAGTGCCAGGGAAACACATAAAAAACAAGCAAGACTGTCAGCAGAAAGCTTACATTCTATTAGGAGTTGTTGTGTTTGTCCTTCATTTTTTTTTTTTTGCTTTTTGGAGGGCAATTGGGGTTAAGTGACTTGCCTAAGGTCACATGGCTAGTTTTTGTGTTAAGTGTCTGAGGCTGGATTTGAACTCAGGTCCTCCCGACTCCAGGGCTGGTGCTCTGTTCTCTGTGCCACCTAGCCACCCCATGTCCTTCATTGCCTAAGAGGACCATGGTATGGGGGAAATGATGACATGACTTGTAGGTGACTTTGATTTGAGGGAGTGAGGACTGAGCAAGGTCACCAACCTCACTTTCTCCTTCAGAGCCATCTGGGTCCAGTGACCAGATATTCATCAGGATGACTGGAGATGGCCCAGGATGCAATGGGAGACCTTGGTCCTTTTAGGCTAAGGCCTTTTCACATACTTACTTAGAGTGAGGGAATGCCCATTCAGTGAATGAGACCTCTTTAAGTAGCCCCTTTAATTAGAAAAAAAAGGAAAAAAAATCAAGCGTGGAGGGGAAGACCCTCAGGGTTGCTGTTCCAAAGAGAAACAAGTATCGTTGCCTTTCACTTTTCTATTGAACCACAACAGGTCCCTGCCCAGGCTCCACTTAATGGCTGTATTTTA
The DNA here is from genome assembly GCF_028583685.1 of Petaurus breviceps papuanus. Classification (NCBI taxonomy): domain Eukaryota; kingdom Metazoa; phylum Chordata; class Mammalia; order Diprotodontia; family Petauridae; genus Petaurus; species Petaurus breviceps. The sequence continues at coordinate 24,730,353 of NW_027187372.1, forward strand.
GCCCCTCTTCTTATAAGGATTATCTAGAAGAACAGGAAGTAGGGTAGGGAGAAGTTGGGGGTGAGAGGAGGACACTCACTAGTCTGGCTAAACTGCCTGGTGTGAAATTTCTGTAAAGTGAGATAAAGGCTTAGTTCCTGGAAAATAAGGCAAAAACTCATCTTTCGCAGGGGCAAAGTCCAAGGTTCTGATGGGAGGGAAATGAGGAGGGTGTATAAGATGACTGTAATGCAGGCAATGTGAGGTAGAGGAGAGGAATTTAGTCCCAAAGGCAGGAAAAAATAAAGTTCAAGTACAACCTCTGATGTGGCCTGACTGTATTACCCTAGGCAAGTCACTTGACTTTAAGCTACTGACCAGCATTGGTAGAAAGTTTCCTTGCCTGGAAGTTCCCATAAAATCACAATCCCCATCCCTCTTTTCTTCATAAAATTTCTGTGGAGCAGGATTGTACTTTGGTTTAAGATTTAAGGCTGTTTTTGTTGTTTCATTTTGGTTTTGCACTTGGGGATTAACTGACTAACTTGGGATCGTACAAGTTGAACAGATGGGGCCCGACCCCAGGTCTGTCCAGACTCCAAGTCCAACGTGTGTTCTACTGCTTCATGTTGCTAATAATTCTTCAGATACAGGTGCAATATCCAGGCTCTCCTATTGTCATCATTCCTCTAGCTACCCCACCAGCTCACTTTCTTCTCCAGTCTTGGCCTTGATGATCTTTTCCACTGTTTCACACATACACCCAACTGATTGTATGTAAGAAGGGGCAACCTATTCATGCTCACCAAATGGCTTCCCAATGCCCTTGGTGCTACCTGCCATTTTGATTCTTTTGAGGTCAGTAATCATAGCTACGGACACCACCAGAACATGGGTTTTGAAAAAGATCGTTAGACCAAAATGCGGATAATTGGCATGCTTATCAATATCTTGTACATATATGAGTTTTTATGTGTGATTTTGCAAAAAAAAAAAAAAAAGGGGGGGGAGACTTTCCCTCTACCAATGTAAATTTGTACCTAGTGTGCAACTCATAGTCTTAGAAACTGCCTGAGGGCAATTGAGGTTAGGATCACTAAGTCAATCTTTGAGTGAAGGGGAACTTGAACTCTAAACTTCCAAGGCCAGTTCTCTATCCATTCTGCCATGCTCTTCTCATGTGGGAGGCAGCTGATCTAAAATCCAATTTCTGTGAATGGTAATTTCTACCCAATATTTTGGACTACCAAGTCTCATGGAAGAATTCAGGAAGTTTACAGTGGCTGTAACTCATTAACTGAACTTGAACGATATCGTGGGATATGCATTCATAGGATGTCATTGTATGCCTTTTAGATTTTGGCAAAGATGCCTTGGAGTCATTAGTCATCTGTCAAACATTTACAATTCTTTCAGGAATCAGTAAACAGATAGTATTTTGTCATTATAAAAGTATATTCTTGTAAGCATGAGTGACTATAAGTATACTCTGTGGTGTGTGGTAGGCTAAAGGATGGGGAGTGGGCAATATGAAAACAGAACACAGAAGAGAAAGTGCTGAGGTTGATCAAATGAAAGGCTGAGTCTCCCTGGGAGAACCCAACACTATAAACCCACTGTTCCTGTTGAGTGTGTATCTTTCCTCAGCTTGGTTGTGATTGCTTGTTATGTGTCTGCAGAGGCTGAGTTCTGAGCACCTGTTATTTGTACCACATGTGAAAGTTACTCCATTTCCTCTTTCAAAAAAATCTGTTCTTTTCTCACAAAGTCAAGTTCTAAGTGACCATTTCTATTAAATTAGTCTCTCAGATAAGCTTCAAAAGGCCAGTCACTGATTAATAAAATGTTTCTTCAGCATGCCAATAAATTGGGTTGAAGAGTGAATAAGAAGGTGGCAAACAGTAAATAAAAATGTTTTAAAGATTCCGGCGTATGACCCAGTGTAGGGATGTTATCATCGTTCCATTTTTTTTTTTTACTTTTCTTTAACCATTTCTGCAGTCTGATCAGAAGCAGGTGGCATAGCTTGAAATTCAATCTTTGTGCTGTTATATGTTTCATTAACCATATAGAAAAAGGAAGGGAATAAAAGCAAATCATTTTATAATGCTATTAAATTATATGGTCTCTTTTTCAGGAAGTATGTGAATCATATTAAGCTTTCTATAGTGTGTGCAATAGCATTTGTGACTATGCTAGCAGTGAATAGAAGGGAATGATAAATACCTTCCAAAATTCCAATGTGGAAAATCCAACAATATCCCACTAAGCAACCATACAATCATTTCATTCCCAACATCATTTCCCAATGTTGTATTTTATTTGTGATCAAATGAACTTAGATCATTTTAAAAATGTCAACTGGAATAAAAAAAAATATGACGGAAAGCTAAGTATTAAAGCATTACAGTTGCTCCAGAATGGGGAAAAAAACATTATTTGATGTCTTTTCTTTTTACTTAAAGCTATGATTTTATCCATGTAGAAAGTTCCCAGTGAAGAAATTCCCTCCACTAAAGTGGCTATGCAATGTTCTGCAAAATATAGTCTTGCCTGGGGGCCCTGAGGGCAAGTGATTTCCCAGAGTCTTCATAGTATATAGTATGTATGTGTGTGTGTGTGTGTGTGTGTGTGTGTGTGTGTGTGTGTGTGTGTGTGTATATATATATATATATATATATATATATATATATATATAGTATTATAGTATAATCTGATGTAGGACTTTAGTCCAGGGCATCCTGACTTCAAGACCAGCCCTCTATTTACTACCCCACTCTGCTTCTCATGAAGTCAGTTAAATGATCCTGAAGCATATTACACTTCACTATTTAAATTCATACATATAAGTGTACCTTACTCAACAAAAATAGATCCCACTCCTGAAAAGTTGCCTGTAAAGTAAATTTCTCTCTATTCCTAAAGCATAGTTAGCTCTATTAAAAATCTGAAGCTGTCTTCCATAAAGGGGGGGAAATGGCCTTTAAAAATCACACTACATAATGCAGCAAACAATTTTCAATCACATAATAAAACACATGATTTAATGATAAAATATCAATAAACTTCAAAATAAACATTAATAAAAGGCAAATGGCATATTTAGCACTAGTGATTAAAGGTCTAAATGAAACAGCAATTGCAACTGAATTTTTTTTTTTAAATCATAGCAGACTAAAAAGTTTCTCTACAAAAGCCCTCTCTAACCCAAGAAGACACCACTTTCAATGGAACAACTCCAGCATTGTACCACATTTGGTTTGGCATGGACATGAGATTTTGAAAACATTCTACCTTGAACAGGATTCATCCAAGTGGTAGGAAGCCAACCTCCATCCTGAACCCAAGCTGCATGTTATACTGGGATTTACAGGTGCTGCTCCTACCTCTGCCTTCCAGAGGGCGCCCAGACTCCAACCACCTAAGCTGGAACCCAAGATGAATGATTTTCCACTGGATGTCTATAGTCAAGGCTGAACATGGTCCAGGAAGGGAATAGTCACAGAAAAACTAGGAATAAGGGATGGTGACATGTATTCTTCATATATCCACATATTCTTTTCTTCTTATGTCCTCCCTCATACCACTAACCCATTAGTTCCCCTACATGCTATTTCATGGACCTCTCTCTAGAGTATACATACATTTTTGTGTATATTCACGTGTGTGCACATAGATAAACACATACTTTCCAGAGCATAAATGGAACTCTTCTTCCAGATTATAAGTGTCTATACATGTGCATAGGACTCTCCATATTGTATATATGTATATTATATGTGTGTTGCATTTATATTGTATTGTGTTATGTTTATGTTATATTTATGTTATGTTATGTTATGCTATGTTTATGTTATGTTGTGTCGTGTTATGTTATGTATTGTATTGTATTCTAGTGTATGGGTGTACGGGGTGTTCTAAGAGGAATAGAACTACTGGTGTAAGGTCTTGCTGAGCCCTTTTCAGGGTTGCTCATCCATCTATGCAAATTGTGTCCACCTGATTCATCCAACACTCACTTGTAGCTCTAAAAAACTGTAGCATGTGCAGCGGTCACACTCTGGTAAACTGTCTCCGCAAATGGGTTAAGCCAGGTTGAGGATAACTGACAGAGGTCAAACCTGTCAGTGACTTAGGGAAACATCTACCCCATGTGTGTGAAGACTTTCCCAAGAGGAATGGGTAGTTGAGAACAATTTGTTCCAATGGCCATAGAGATAGCTGAAACAGAAAAAAAAAAAAGTGCCAGGGTCATCCACTGCATCCTGAGCCATCACCAGTCATTTTGACTAGTCCTGCCACTGGACTTTGAAGACTCTGGGAGACACAGTGAGGCTGATGACTTTGTGCAATTCTGCCTCACTTAAATTAAATTCATGTGCCAGTCAATACATTACCCGTGATAGCATTGGTCATCTTTAAAAACGAAAAATAAGCAACTATATTTATTACATTATATTATAATGCATTATGCATGAAGTGTATAATATTAGATAAAAAATATAATATATAAATATCATTATATGTATAGGCTCCCAAACTACAATTTCAGGAAATTCCCTGATACTAAAATTCAGTGATTTTCAATTATTCTTTGATAGCTATAAAATAAAAGGACCTCACCTAGTCCTTCTTTCTAACCAATGGCACACATTATGAAAAATTTACCAGGGCTAGAGGATGTCCTGTGGAACTGAGGCAATAGAAGATTTCTCTCTTCAAAGCTTACCTTCAAATGGATCAAAACTATGACCTTGGCCTCATTAGAACTCTGCTTGGACATTTGAACTAACAGGATCAAGGTTTTGTTTGTTTGTTGTTATTTTTGTTGTTCTGTCTTTATTCTTGGCCCCTTGGTCTGGAGCACAATATTTGTTTTGGTAATACCATATCAGTCCTAAACCTGGACATCTAGTGAAGCTGGCTTTACTAGGATGTTAGCAAATGTCCTTGAGTGTTCCAGCCATGACGCCCTGAAGAAAATGAATAAAACTCTGTTTGTCTAGCAATCAGTCTTTCAGCCAGATGACAATGTATCCAAAGGGGAGGGAGGTGAGTTTTAAAATAATCTTGACATTTGTTTCAAAGAAGTAATGACAAGCCAGACTGGCAGCCCAAATCATGGACGTCTGTAGTCTGCATCCCTCTCCCACATGTTCTGAGAATTCTTTTACATGTGGAGGGACCAATGGGGCTGTGATACTGACCATGATGAGACAGGGAGAAGTTTCTAGCCACAGAAAAAATTTGCTACATTTCCCTACCCTTTCATAGGGTCCAGAGAGAAGATTCTCAAGGGAAGAAAGCACCTATTTTTAATCTAATTTGGAATTCATCCTGCCATAGCCCCCCAATCCCTACCCCCTTCCCCCACACAAAAAAATACCAAAGACAAAAATATGAATTTACAGAAAAGACCAATTCATGTTGCATGAAGAATTTTTGCTCCAAAAAAAAAATCCTCTTCTGAGTTCCTTTGAATAGAGACTCCCCTTAACATTAGATCTGGCTTATCAAATAAATAAAAGTAACTTTTCACATTTTATCTATTTCATAAAACAAAGTCCATCTGTAATTGAACCAACCAACAATATTAAAATGTCCCTTCAAGTTTCTTCGCTTTTCCATTTTTACAAGTATGGATGAAATCCAACCCATGTTGGCTTACCCATAATCATTTACATAGTAGTAAATGTTTCATACTTGCAGTTTTATATGATTTTTAAATGTTTTTTGTAAACATAGAGTCCTAAATGTTTTGTCATAGCACAAAGGTGACTCTGGGTTCTGCCAGTAAAATATAAGTTCTGGCAAGTGCCACCAAATGTGCCTTCAAATATCTACCAAATAATAGACTACATATCTGTCATATGAGGACTGACAGGTCACATAAGGTCACAGAAGCTTATCACCACAGTCTTGGTCACCCTTTTATTTTTTTCTCTTTGACCCTTGCATCTCATTCACATTCTAAAGTATGGGGAGATTTTGGTCTGTGTCATTTACATGCTATTTGTATCATCCTTGGCAAGTGACTTTACCTCTCAGCCTCAGTTTTGTGAAGGTCAAATGAGATAATATAGAAAAAGTGCTTTGTAAATCTTAAAGGTCTATATAAATATTAGCTATTAATAGTAAATCTCCTAGCATTTAAATTAAAATAATGTGTGTTTAAAGTATGAAATTATTTATTAAATTACCCTTTTCAGTCAAAATATTTTAAATGGTCAAGTAACTTTGGTTCAGGGAAACAAAATAGAGAAAAGGAGTAGGGAAGAAAAAGATGGAATTATGTCACACTTTAAAAAACTGATCACCAATGGACTTCCTAGAAGGCAAAGTCTATAATCATCAAGGAGGTCAACAAGCATTTATTAAACTGTGGATATAAACAAATACATATGTGTGTGCACATACATATGCATCCACGTACATATGTGTATACATACATATATACCTATACATGTACATATATGTACATGTATACACAGAACTACATATATACACACATACACAGACATATAGATAGTAACCTTGAAGTATTTCTAAAAAGGAGTCAGGGAACCTAGACTCTTGTCTCGATTCTGTCATTAACTTGCTCTATGACCTTGGACAAGTCACTTAAACCCTCTGAACCTGGGTTTCCCTTTTGCAAAATGAAAACAGTTAACTTCATGATTTCTTTGGCCTCTTCCAACTTTATAAGTCTATGATTCCATGAAGTGCCACCTCCACAGAGATTTCCTGACCCCTTCCATATCCACCCCAGCTGAGAGTGTTCTCTCTCTTCTCAGATTTTTCTATTACACACTGACTACCTCTCTTCTTTGCTCCTCATCACAACTTACCTTATATTGCATTAATTTGCATTCTTGTCACATCTGACTTTCTTGACTCTCCAACTCCCCTGTTCTTTCCTTCTCTCTCTCTCTCTCTCTCTCTCTCTCTCTCTCTCTCTCTCTCTCTCTCTCTCTCTCTCCCTCTCTCTCTCTCTCTCTCTCTCTCTCTCTCTCTCTCTCTCTCTCTCTCCCCCTCCTTTTTCTATAGTATACATGTAGGTATACATCATATAAATTTTGTATATAATACATATATAATGGAGAAAATCCTTAGCACTCTAGAACTGGAAGGGGCCAAAGGAGGCATGAAATCAGGTCCTTTCATTTTGCAAAAGGGAAATTCAAGGCTCAGAGGGTTTAAATGACTTGTCCAAAGTCACAAAGAAAGTTAGTGAAAGAGTTAGAACTATAGTCTAGGTTCCCTGACTCCTAAGCTAATGTTACAGAGTCACAGAACTGGAGTTAAAAGGGGCCTCAACAGCTCTCTGGTTTAACCTGTACATGAAGGAACCTCCATTACAGTTTACTCAAGGATTATTCCAAGGTATTGTCTAGCCTTTGCTTAAGGACTTCCAAAGAGGGGTAACCCATCACTTTCTAAGGCAACCCAATCCACTTTTGGACAGCACAAATTATTGGCAAGTTTTTTGTTTTGTTTTCTTAGCATCAAATCCCAACTGGCATCTTTGCAACTTCCACCCCTATTTCGGCCCTTTTAGTCCAAATAGAACAAATCTAATCCCACATCTGAATGACAGACCTTCAAGTATTTGTCCCCCTTAAGCCTTTTCTCCACAATAAGCATACTGAGTTCTTCTATCCGATACTCACATATTATGAATTCAAGGTCCTTCACCATCCTGGTCATCCTCCTTTGAACACTCTCCAGATTATCAGTGTTCTTCCCCCATCTTGTATTTGTAGAGTTGATTTTTGTACCCAAATACAAGGTTTTTACATTTATCCCTATTGAATTTCATCTTATTAGATACTCTAGATTTTTTTTTAATCTTTTTAGATCCTTACTCTGTCTTCCCATGTAGTAACTATCCCTTTCAGCTCTGTGACTTTGCAAATTTAACATTTTTTTTTCAGTGACTTAGATCTGTACCTTGGGTACAGATCCTTGGGACACTCCACTGGAGACCTCCTGGAAGACTGACAAGGAACAATTAACAAGTACTTTTTGAGTCCAGCCATCCAACCAGCTCTGAATTCATTGGCTATATTGTTGTCCAATCCAAATCTCTCCATCTTCTCCAAAAGAAAACTGGAAAAGGTACTTTATGAAAACCGTTGCTGAAATGTAAATAAACTGCATCCACCCCATTCCCTTCATCTACTAATTCAGTAATCCTGTCAAAAAAGGAAATGAGCTCAGCCTGATATAATTTATTCTTGAGAAGGCCATTATGATTCTTTGTTCTATACCATATTGCCCTCATTAACAAACTGAGGAAAGTAATCCAAGCTCTCCTAGCCGAGCAAGGCCTCCCTAAGCAGTGACCTTTCTGGCTTCAGAATGAAACCATGGAAGGCCATATGTCCTGAATGTGCACAGAGGACTGTCCCATACTTTAATGTGAAGGGTCCTGCCAATGGTTTAAAATGTCTTATTTATCTAAAATGGTCTTATTGCGATAAAGGCAAATCACTATAAGAAGCCAAACATCTGGTAGCCAGCTAGGGGATGCCAGACTGACATCTTCACAACTTGAACAAAGCCAGCAAGAACAAGTGACCAGCCCACTCAAATACTGCACTAGGTGACTGGTGACATAACAGGTTTTCCAGTGCTTCAGGGGTGGGGGGGCAAGACATGGTCACATTGTCATTTCTGTGCATTAGGAGCCAGTTGAGTGTGTTACAAGTAATATCATTCTATCTTTAGTCTCACTTAAAATGTACTCTGGATTCTCTAAGTTAAAAACTGGCAACCATTTATTATTCCTGACATCTGATTTCTGGAATACATTTTCTATTCCTCTGGTTTATCATATGGTTCTATGGTCAACACAGCGAGGACTAGGGATTATGACAAAGATAGTAAGTTAGGGCATAATATCCAGGAGAAGAGGAACATTTTAAAGTAGTATATTTTATATATACATATGTCTTTATGCTAGAAAAGATGTTTATGATGCAAAGATATTTATTTTGTAATGTCAATAATGATGGTGATTTTGATGATTGTAATGATACTAAGTGGCATTTATATAGGGCAACTAGGTAGTGCATTGAATAGATCATTGGGCTTGGAACCAGAAAGACTCTTCTTCATGAGTTCAAATCTGGCCTTAGACACTTACTAGGTGTGAGACCCTGGGCAAGTTACTTAAACCTGTTTGCCTCAGTTTCCTCATCCATAAAATGAGCTGGAGAAAGAAATGGCAAACCACTCCAGTATCTCTGCCAAGAAAACCCCAAATGGGATCACAAAGAGACAAACACAACTGAAAAACAATTCATAACAACAAGCATTTATAGAATGTGTTCATGGTTTCAAAGCATTTTACAAATATTGTCTCACTAGATAATATCAAGTCCCATGTGTTCTAATGAAGGCCTAAAGCCTCTGGTAGAGGGTGGGGCACTGGGGAACATGACAATTCTCAAATCTTACTTAAGGCACACCTGGAAGCTTTTCCAGGTTACTTTGGCTCCTTGTGCCTCTGCACTATCATTTGTAAAGATGGGCAATAGCATGATTTGAGGTACACCCAAAATTTCTTTAGACTGCCTGATGAAATATGTGACATAAAGACAAAGTATAAAACCATTGGCCATAACAAATGGGGACCCACCTTCTACAAGAAGTCTTTCCCAACTTCCTCTGTTGATTGCCTCCATTTATCCTATATGTATGTGCATGTGTGTATATGTACATATATGTATATGTATGTATCTTGTTTATACATGATTATTTTCGTATTGTTTACCCAGTCAGACTCCGAATTCCTTGAGAGTAGGGAAGGTGTTAGTTTTCAGGGGAGGTTGTTTTTTTCTGTTGTTTTTACTTTCTCTGTTCTCCTAGTGCTTAACACAGTTCCTGAAACATAATAGGTGCTTAATAAATGCTCATTGACTTGACTTGACCTTAGTATAGGGACCACTGGCCACTCAAGAGCTGCCAGTACCTCAGAGGAGGATAAGAGGGATCCCTCACTTTCACATACAAGTAAGTTCAGGGAGCAGTGGACTAGACTGTGAACTCCAAAAAATGCTACTGTGTCCTTCACCTGAATATCAAGGAATCATTGGTTGTCCTGGACACCATGACAAGAAGCAATCTCTATACAATAAAGTATCAGAATTTGAGACTTTACTTACCAGATCAGCCAAGGGCTAGAGAGGGTCTATACCTGAATCATATATCAAAGCTCAAGAGTCTTTGGAAATCACTCTAGAGGAGTCGACTTCTCTCAAATTTAAGCTGCTGAAGTTATATATTTTCCATCATTATCTAGCCCCAGGATCTTTTTTATCAGAAAAGTTTTTGTTAACAAGTGTGATCACAATAGCAAACTAGGCATCTGCTAATCGGAATAAATGCCTTAGGTTAGAAGATACCCCTTCTTCGTCCTATGAACAGTATAAGCAAAGGAAGAGTATGGACAGCCCAACTGGACAATGCTTTGTGTGACTGGGAATCTGCTACTGTTCCCAGGGCTAGTAGAGAATAGTCCCTCTCTGCCTTTGATAGGTAACTTGGTGTATTTCAAAAAGTTCTGGTCTGGGAGCCTGATGTATGTAAATGTGAATTACTAATCTTAGCTCTGTGATCTTAGGCAAGTCAATACACTTCCAAAGACCTCAGTCCCCTCTCTCATCTACAAAATAAGAAGGTTGGATAAGATCATTTCCACAGTTTTGCCCACCTCTGGAAAACTACTAATTATACCATAATTTCAGAAAAGTCATTCATTTCTTTAATGACAATTAAGATTTAAGATTTTGAGGAATGGCACAGTTATTAAATGCATATCTACAAACCAGACTTGGGGAAAAATAAAGAAGTAAAAACCACTGTTGGTCCTTTTAGCAATTCTCTCTCAGTGATTTGGCTAAGTAAAAAGCCACAAAGTTTGTTGTTGGATGATCACAGTCAGGAAAAAAACAATTTTTAAAATCATGTAAAAGGTATTCAACATATATGATTTTCCCAGCATAGCAATACTTAACCTCAAAGTAAAAGTTTTACTTTATTGGGGGGAAAATAGGTTGCCCTCTTAACCAATTGACCAACTTACAAACAAGGTAGGGTTAGTCCTCTGTCTAATGAGTAGGTGCAATAAAAAAAAGGTCTGGTCAGCCAAAAACTGAATAAATAAATAGCCATAGACTCACTCACAAATCTTACCCCTAGTGATTCAAAATGTCAATCATATTCGCAGTCATCTCTAAAGGAATTAATGTCAGTCGGTGTTATCATGTAAAGTGTATTTGCAGAAGACAGCACAGTCAGGTCTGCTCTCCTCTATGCAAAACAGTGACGACATCCAAGGGACATGTCACAACCCTAAATTTATAGTTACTAAATTTAAGTTGGGATGGAGTTTTGTCCACTAAGTATGATCCTCTGACCCCACAGTTTTACAACTTTTCACTCTCTGCTGTATAGCACCTCTCCCCTTCCGAGTTAATCATTTCTCTGCCTTTATCTGCCTGGAGTTCTTATCTCTTCTGCTGTCACTTTATAACAGGGCCCTCTTATCAACCTGCACAAAGTCACATGATTGGGCCAAGCCTATCATAAGTTTCAATTCCTCTGATTAGAGACCATCATGAAACTGGATACATGGTTTACAGCAGGTCACTAATGTTGGAAAAAAGTACAGAGTCCAGTGAAAGATCTGCTTGTTACTTTCTGAATTCTTGGACATTTTTTTTTTGTATGTGTGTGTGTGTGTTATGTATGTGTGTATGATTTTTTTTTTGTTAACTTTCACTGAAGGTCACTGTAGTCTGTGGTATCTTCCCCGAGGCCAGAAAATTTGACAAGCTTCACCTTTGTCTTCCTCAATGGTATATGCTTTAAGTCCAAGAGTGACCTATAAGTATACATAAGAATGTCTTCTAGCCCTGACACTGACGGCATCCAGGAATCGGTAAAGCATGGACTAACACCTATCAGTAAGTACAAGTTACTCCACTTGTTATGATGTATCTGCTTTAATGGAATGAAATCTTATCGAGTGATTCACCACTACAAATCACTGTTTTTCACTTTGTTGTTTTGTTTTTTTTTTAACAAAGCTGAACTTCCTGTAGTTAACAAACATAGATATGCACATGTGTATCTCATGAATTTTTAAAGGAAGAAATGAATTTCAATAGATGAGAATTCTTTGACTATATCAAGAATAAGTCAACTTTTTCATCTATCATACCATACTAGCTGAAAGTCATTGGCAAATATAATTCATAGCTTATCACCTCTGCTCATTATTTTCCTTCAAAGATTGTTTTAGTAAATACTAAGTTTCAAAAGAGGGAGGTGTTTGAGACTAGCCATTTGGAGTTATTATCACAGTCAAGTGTAAAAGTCAAATGTGGATTTTTTTTTTCAAATAATAATTATGAACTTTGCAGGATTTCTTCTATGATGCAATGTTGGTGATCTGGCATTCTGACACCTTGATGAAAGCTTTTAGCATATTTGTGTCTTAGAAATATGTAGCCCTGTTCAATCTAGGCTTAAATGAATGTGAAAAAGGAACAGTCACAGATAATGTTATTTGAGAAAATTTAACCCAGCAATTAAAGACCTAAGAGGAAGTTATTTGGAGGCCGGGCTGACGGACATATTGTCTATTTTTCCCTGAATTTTGAACATTGATTCTAGGAAGTGTTCCATTCTAGCTGCATCCATTGTACCATCCTGAACTTTCAGATTGGTGTTTCTCTCTGGAGTTTTGGGTCATCCCATCATATACTTCATAAAGTCTGAGTTCTTTGGTAACAAGAAGGGAAATTAAAGAGTCTTCTTTTTATTCCTTTCCCCTTACTATAACAGGTTGAATCCATTGAGTGCTCTGATTTTTTAAGAGCTAACAAGGCCCTTAAACATACCAATTAAGGAAATGTTTACAAAAGCGTGCTGTCCTCAGGAAAAAAGAAAAGCCAGAAGAGGCAGGCATAGTGTAACATAGACTTGGTAGATTTGTGGCAGGCAGGCAGGCAAGCAGGAAGGAAGGAAGGAAGGAAGGAAGGAAGGAAGGAAGGAAGGAAGG
>NW_027187372.1:24743413-24755075 GCF_028583685.1 Petaurus breviceps papuanus
GGAAGGAAGGAAGGAAGGAAGGAAGGAAGGAAGGAAGGAAGGAAGGAAGGAAGGAAGGAAGAAGGAAGGGAGGGGGGAGGGAGGGAGGGAGAGGAAAAAAGGAAGGAAAAGAGAGAGGGAAAGGGGGGAGACTAATATGTGACAAAGAGAGCTGGAAAAGACACAGAACATTACTCATTTTCACCAAACAAAACCTTCCTGTAGTGTATAGTTTCTTCCATCTGGAACCCCCTCCAGCTATTTATTTCACTTGGGGCTGTTGAATCAATGGGAGAAAAAGTCCTGGAGAGATGTTGGCATGGTGGAAAGAGAACTCAAGTCCACTTAGACCGTGTCTCTAACTCTGTCATTCTTTAGGCCCTGGGATTGAGCATACATAGCCTCAGGACCGTGCCTGAACTACACCTGAACCATGCCACTTGCAGCAATAACAATTAATACTTTTATGGTGCTCCAGCTGAGGGCTAATAGTACAAATAGGAGCCTTCAATCAGGTGAAACAGGCATTCATAGTATGAATATATTTGACCAACAGATTCCAAGGGATCCAAAGACAACTCTCCCTACTATCCCCACACTCCCAGTGCACAGGTATTCCAAATGTGTGGGTACCAGCTCCTTCATATCTCATTCTTCAGAGAGTCATGACACTGAATAGTAGTGATTTGTTCCCTTAAACCCTAAGTCTGCAACCAGGAGAGAAGGAGGGCAGAACCAGAGACATTGAGATGCTCCCATGTGCTGCTTTACTTTGATGAGCTCTAAGCCCTAGAAGTTATTTTCTAGCTGGAGGAAAAGAAAAAAAATGGTCATTGCCCTGATTGGGAGAAGTTTGTGGGATGGGAGGGGTGGGATGAGAGAAGAAGTAAAGGGGGGAAAATTATGCTTTTTCCTTTCACTCTGAGGCCAATGAAGAACAGCACTTCCCCCCACACCTCCCCTGTATCCCCCTCACTAAGAGACAGAGATGTATAGAGACAAAGGTAAAAAACAGAGATAAAGATAGAGGTGTTTACACAGACTACTCCAGGTGACTTTCCAAACCACTTCAGAAATGAAAGCTTTCTCCCAGGCTAAAAGGCTAAGGGTCCCTTGGCCCAGGATACAGTGCCACTGCTTCCTCCTCCATCAAAGGATCTGGGGAGAAGAGAGGTTGAGTCTCAGGTCTCTCAAGCTGGCTGTGCCTCTGGGGCTTATCCTGAGTTCAGACGTTGGTATTCACTCATCGCCCCAGCCAGTGCCCATTCTCCCTGACACTCTGACACCTTAAACCTATCCTAGCGCTTCCTGGCGCCAGAGCTAGATGGGAGATAGAATTCCACAGCTGGTTCCCCAGAACCAGGGGCCTCTTTTGGGGTCCCATTCCTTCTCAGAACACTCACACCTCCTCCCCCACTCTACTCCCATTATAGTCATACTGAGCTATATTCCTGTTGGACACAAAGACCTCTAGTGGCATCCAGTTTGCTGCCAAGTCGGCAAGCATTTATTAGGTGCCTACTATGTGCCCAGCACTGTGCTGTGCCAAACTGAAGATTTATATGGAAGGTTCTAGGTTGCTCTGAGCTAACAGCCTTTAGAGAAGATAGTCAGAGTGTAAATGACATAGAGCATTCCCTTTCCAAAAAAAAAATTATTAAGGCCCTTTAGTTACTTGCCTAGAGCTCTCTGGTTCCAAAGACATCATTTATGCAACTTTTAGAAGTTTTCCCTAGTTGCTTAGAGCAGAAGCAAAATCCAAAGAAGGGTTGGGGGCAAGGTGATGAGACCCAGATCATTGTCAGAGGCTTTGTAATCTGAACTTATGCCATAGACATTATAGACACTCAGATATGGATTTAAATTTATAGATATGCAACCATGTGTGCTTAGATATTTATGCAAAGGAGTGTCCTCTAGAGAGGTTCCTGGTGGTAGAATTAGACCTCGAAAGTATACGTGCTAAGTATACTCCTTCCGCCTAGTTGAAGAAAATAGGCTGAGAGACAGGAAACCATGGCTCTCCTCCCAGCTCTGTCACTAGCTAGACCAAGTTGCTTCCCCTGTCTGGATCTCAGTTTCCCCTTTGTAAAATGAATATTCTGGAATGAATGACCTCTAAAGTGCCTTCCAGTTCCATGATTCTCTGGGGGTACTATGGATCTGAAGTTGATTTGTCAGGAGAGCTAAGAGTCTTTTCTATGATTCAGCAAGCATTTTTTAACCAATTAATGTATATGCAAGTGTCTCTATATTCCTGAGGGAATGTATAGAGTCAACCAAGTATTTCTTTAAAGTTCTATATGAGCTATACATTCTATTTGACTTACATATGGCATTAAATATGTTGTAAATAATGTATTCCACAATACACTGTGCATTCTATGACATGCATTTATTTATACTCAATTGTATATGAATTTATAACGTAAAAGAATGTGTTGCACTTCACTTCTAATGTTAGTTCTCTGTACCTTTCCCCAAAACATGCTCTCTCCTATACACAGTTCAAAGGCATCTTACTGGAATCCAGTGCCAAGAAAATGTTTATCAAACTCTGTCTGTGAATATTTTGGTCTTTGAAAGAACATGTCAGTCAGTGCAAAGTGAGATATACAAGGGGTCACCCTAACCTGGGCCTAGAGTCTTTTCTACAACAAGTAAGAATACTCGTTACCCAAGGGTGGCATTGGTTTCCTTGTGAGATGGCTGCAGCCTGCATCTTAGCAGTGGAGACGACGTTAACAGTTTCTCTCTGTCTCTCTGTCTCTGTCTCTGTCTCTCTCTGCCTCTCTCTCTGTCTCTCTGTCTGTCTGTCTGTCTGTCTATCTCTCTCTCTCTCTCCTTCTCCTCCTCCTCCTCCCTCCTCCGTCTCTCTCCTCCCTCCCCCTCGATCCTTCTCCCTCTCCCTCTGTCTCTTGCTTCCCTTGCCTCCGCTGGGCTCTCCAGATCCCTTTGGGGAGAACAGCAAATTACTGATTGTAATGTATTGTTTATTTAAAAAAAAAAACTTACTTATGAAAAAACACTGGGAAGGGGGTGGGGAGGAAGGGGAAGAGTACTGTGTTCTTCGAGGCCAGGAGAGAGGGAGAAACAAGACAGTTGCACAGTCACCAGTTCGTTTCTCCTTTACTTGGTCTCTCCTCTCAAACAGTGTCTAGGACTAACTTTGATTTTCCCTAACATGAGCAGAGCTTCTGGAAGACAGGGCAGCTGTAAAGAAATACACACACACACTCACACTCACACATCCTGCTCCACTCGGGCCCCCAAACCCACGGTCCCTACTTTCTTTAGCTTGGAGCGGAGGAGTCCCTTACCTCTTTCTACAACCCTCTGAATCCAGCTCAGGATACCTGACTGTTATTTGACCATCCCTGCATCCTTATTGATTGAGCTTTGCTTAGAAACTCTGTTGCACTCTTCCGAGAAGTCGTAGAGTGAGGGATATTTGGGCTCGAGGAGAAAAGACTAGAAAGCAAAGTACGTCCACCAATAACTTGAGAAATTGAGGGCCGGGAATGAATACAAGATTGCTTTATCGAACAATTGGTCTAAAAAATGTGCTGTTGGAAACCTTTCTTCTCTCTCTTTAAAAAAAATTTGGGAAGCAATCGAAGAGAGACACAAACTGACAGACAGACAAGAAGGGCTGACTGAGACAGACAGACAGACGGAGACAGAGACGGAAAGACAAAAAGACAGAGACACCGAGGGCAAAACAGAGAGACTTTCAACTACAAATGACAGCTCAGATGGCAGTTTCGGTAGTGGAAACGTAGTGGAGATGTTCTGAGAAGAATCATGTTGAGTGTTTGAGTATGACAGCCCAAGTAAGGACTCGAGTCCCATTGCAAGGCTGCTTTTGGAATGATCCCCGAATGATTACGAGTTGAGAACTGATAATTCTCCCCCTCCCTCCCCAAGTAATAGTTTAAAACTTCTCAACATAAGTAATAAGTGTTTCCTGAGAGCTTTTGCGGTATTTAAGGGGGGGAGGGGGTTTCCACCCACGCCCCCTCCTTTAGGAGAGGAGGGAGAGCCAGGGAGACTCGTAGGTGCAAGAATATGGGACTTCGGTAAGATATTTAAAGGTGATGTTTTCGTTTCTCCTACTATAGTCAGCTGGATAATTGACGCCCTTCCCGAGGATCGTGGATCAGGGGTCAAAGAGAAGGAAGAACTGGGGGAGAAAGGAAAAAGTAGTGAAAGGGAGGAGGCTAAGTCTCAATCACCAGGCACCGCAAAGAACTAGCCATTCTTACTAAGGGAAATCTGTTGCAGAGGCACTGCTTGTCTCTTAGTGCTAGGTTTCTCTAGAAATATTCCCAAGGCTGGTGGAATAGAAGGATGAACGTTAAGATACTGCAAGGTGTGTGGTCTCCAATGACAACCAGCAGAAGGAGCGAGACTGACAGACAGACAGGGTGCTGAAAGGGACTGGGACGAAAGGCTAGGCATCTAATTGTTACAAAAGCTTCTGTGGAGCGCAGATGGCAGCAGAATCACTCAAAATGAGCTACTGAGTTTAAGAAAAGGGAGCTGGAGGGGGATTAGAAAGGGAGGGGAGGGAAGGGGAAGATGAAGGAGGTCGTCATAAGGACATCAGTTGCAGAGCGGAACGGAGGATGGAAGGATGGAAGAAGATAGGGACGGAACACTGGGGGAGGGGGGAAGCTGTGAAAGGGAATACTCTTAGAACAAGAATACATGCATATGTGTGTATGTATGTTGGTGCATGTCCGTGCTGTTTTTGCCTTCGTCATGGAAAGGTACTGATTCCATGTCCAGGCTAAGGCTTTGTAGTTCAATTAGATCCTACTTTGCTAACTCAGGATCTGTGTATGATCCATCCTCCTTCTGCAGACTCAGTGTACACACACACACACACACACACACCCTTCTAGAATTTGACTCAAATAACCTTACTATGAATTCGAATTCTCCTGGAAAGATCAGCAAACAGGGAATCATAAAGAACCTTGTGCAAACCATGTGAGGGAGGAAATCATTGAGAAAGTCAGTGAATTCTTTCAGACATTATAACAGTTGATCACCTACATTCTCATTATTAAAACAGACAGAACCCAGAACATAATGCCAAAATAAAAAGATAATTACATTTTTTTCTTTCAACAAGTTGGAAAATTTAAAGGGATGATGGAATATGCAGCTGGGACCCCTCTTTAAAAGAATTACATAGTAATGACTTCCATTAGAGGCAACTTCAGCAGCTAATCTGAGAAACATCTAACTTCTAAAAGTAAGTTGCAGTTCTCTACCATCCCAGGTCCAATAGTCCTTCATATTTTTTTTTCCTTAACAAAGATAGACTTCGTTGACCCTACATCATCACCAAGTGCAGGCAATCCCTTGTTTTAGGTCTTGATGGAAATGGAAATCTTCAGAGTTTATCTTCAATCTGCAATCCTTTATTGAATGTCTACAGTGCACTGGGTGCAATGGGTGGGATACAGAAGAAGCTTGAGTTGCCAAGCTTTCTATGAGTTCCCAGTCTAGGTCAGTCTACACATCTAACAGTGGGATGGCAGCACTGTGTTAAGGCTTGGTTACTGTCCTTAGTAGTCAATAGAAAGATAACATTCACTTATGGTTGCATAAAATGTAACTAAGTGTTCTGTGGTTGGCTGTAGATGGATTGAAAGACACATAAGCCTAGTCACTTAATTTTGACTGAAGATGACTCACACACCCATTTACAATTACAGTGAAGAGGACAGATTGTGCTACCTCTAGGAGCCCATTTCTTCCCACCACCCCCAGAGAGTTTTGCAAGACTTAGCAAGAGAGGCCTAGATCTCAAAGTCCTCTGCAAGATGCACTGATGGAGAAGGCGAGTATAACTGTCCCGGAACTTGGACTGTGGGTCTACACCAGCAAAAGAAAAGGGAAAATGCAGTAATTCTCAAAAAAAAAGTAGATTGTGTCAAGCAATTAGGACGATAGACACCAAGATAACCCTACAATGGTATGACTGATTTAGGGTGGGTATGGTCCGGGGTGTGCTTTAGGTTTTGCTTTCTTTTGTTTTTGCCTAAAGTACCCAACTCACCGATTCAACCCTACATTTTATGTTTCCATTACAGTCACAGAAAAAAAATTTTAATTGTTAACTGAACATTACAGATTTAGTATAAAAGACACTTGTTCCAACAGCTTGTTGGGATAACAAGGTGTGCCCTCTGACTCTGGGCTTTTAAAGAAATGTGACTATTTATAAAGGGAAGTGCAACGTGGTTTTTTTTTTTTTTGTTTGTTTGTTTGTTTGTTTGTTTGTTTTCAGAAAAGGAGGAGAAATGTGCTCAAGTTGAGTGGAGAGGCTTTCTTTCAGAAGCCCCTGGGATTGCAAATGCTGTTTAGCAAAAATGTACAGTAGTACTGAAATGTATCGCCCCTCCCTGAAACAAGAACAGGAAAGGCAGTGGGACAAGGGAAAGTGGTTAGGGAACAGTTCAAGGGAAGTATTGATGACAATCATCACAACGCATTTATATAGAGCCCTTAAGGTTTGCCAACAGTTTTCTTCATGAGAAACTTGGGTTATAATGCAAGTACTGATATTTCCATTTCCCAAAAGAATTCATTCAGTTCTTTGGGGTTCTTTATTGGATGTTTTCAGATACATACCTTGGTGGGACGCAAAGCTAAGGGGTAGCTGGAGGGGTGGGGGCGACGTAGGGTGGGTAAAGGAAACTAGAAATGATGGCTAAGCTTTCTGTTCTCCCCGCCTCAGACTTGTGCGGTCTCATGGTGTGCTAATGTTTATATAGTCTCTGCTGCTCCTAGCGCTGTGAAAGTTGAGCAGACACCAGATTCATGGTTTCTGAAAAAGAATGAACTCTCCGGGTTTTTCTAATAGTTCCAATTGGCCACAACTGGCGAGTAACATGGAGGATGGGAGAGTGTATGCTGTAGGATGACCCCACGGAAAATAAGCTTGCTGAGACAAAAGTAGAGACTTTCTGGCTAAGCAAGAACCAGCGTTAGCTTTCCTAGGGAACCTGAGCCCGGGGTTCCTCTACCTTCTTTCTCCACAGCGCTCAAGTCGAGCAGAAAGCCCAGGGAAACTTACAGAGCCGGTAAAGTGCCGATTGCGCACTAGAAGCCGGGAAACTAGAACCACTCCTGAAAATCTTGACATTTCACTACCCTGTCCAGCCTGCACCAAGTTAAAAGTCCTCAGGGTTGCGCGACCCTTCACTTGTCATGTCAAGTACCGGCTGTTCTCAGTGCCCTCTCTGGAGTGCGGAGCTAAGGAAGTGAAAGGTTGGAGCGATAATTGGGGAGGGGAAGCTGGGGGGGGGGGGGCACTGATGGGGGAGGAGAGGCTAGAGAAGAAATGGGGAAGTGGGTAAGGGGGAACGAGGCAATGCAAGTGTATACGGGGGGGGGGGGGGGGGGGCGGGAGCGAGGCGAAATAGGTCTCCTTGGCTTCCCTGCCTTTGGTGTTAATGGAAGCACACACATTCATTGGAGCCCGGTGAATGGATAAAATATTCTAGGACCGTGCTCTTAGGGCTAATCAAGGCTACGGGAGCCTCCCCAAGCCATCATCTTTTATAATTGGAACCGTCAATCAACACATTCAAGACAAAGTCAGAACCAAGACGGGTGAACTCAGGAGAGAAGTCTTGATTGTAAGGAGGGAGGATGGGCGGAAGGGAGTGGGGGGAGCACTGTGCTAGAAGTTGGCAGAGAGGCCTAGAAGAAAAGAGAGTGAGATGGTAATTAAGTTGGAGCTTCCTCCAAGGGTTGCTTAAGGTGCCTGCTTCTCGAGCAGGGCTTTGAGGAGCTCCAAGTTAAATTATCCCCAGAAACCAGAGCCCAGTCACCCCCGCAGTGGGGGAGGAGTTTTGCCAACTCCAACTCTAATGGGGAGCTGCCTGTTGTCTGTTCGCACCCTGCTCCTAGGAAGGGGAGGGGGGTTATGTTTTTGTGAAATGGTCCTTCTGAGTTGGATATGTCATTTGTCTATAATTCCCACCTCTCTGTGTCGGCGTGGATTTAAGTGTTCCTGCTCGGCGCCCCCACCCCACCCCCAACCATTAGGTCCTAATTGTCCACATCAACGGGGCCACATAGTTGCAGAATTTCTCACTGTATCTGTCGGAAAAGACTAGAAGCAATCTGAAATTAGATTGGGGGTGGGGGTGGGGGCGGGAAGGGAAGGAAATCTCCAAAGAGTGAAAAGTGAATGCAATTGTAGGGAAATTTGCTTCCCAAGGACTTGACCTGGAAGGTGGGGTGGAAAGAATGGCACATTTACGCTGCGACACAATTTGTGTCTTATTCTGGTTCGGCCTGATATTTAAAGGCAAACCCAGTGACCAAAACAAAGTGGACGGAATTAGGGAGTTGTTGGGTCTCACCATAAGGGGGTGCAGCGGGCCCCCTCAATAGGAGCCTGTTTTAAGAAGAAAAAAGAAGGGGAAAAAAAAACTTTTCTCTACTTTTACCCGGCCTGCTGAGCTTCTTGTGAAGACAGTCACAGTAGATCTGCTTCTAGCCCTAATCGCGACCAGGTTTCCTAAAGAAGTCCCAAGAACATGATTTGTGGTGAACTGAGAGGCTGACCTGAAAGAACAGGATAGACCGCCAGGCCGTCAGGTCGTCAGCCAGAGATCTGCTGAATTAGGGGGTTCGCTTGGCCTCGGGTTTCTATGACTAGGTCCTTCTAGGCTCTTCCCTCTGAAAAAGCGCTTCCATACCTTGGGCCTTTCTGGAGGGAGCTAAGGATAGTAAACTAAGTTAGCTTCACCAAGAGCCCCTGGAAGAGCCAGAAGCAGCAGCATTGGCAGTCCTCTCCTTGATGTTACTGTGAGTTCTAGTGTTCTACCTCCCACTGGCACTGGAGAGTGTAGCTCGCGACACAGTTTGATGAGAAGGACGGAAAAGGGGTTCGTTTACCTCCTAGAAAGATTCATTATTATAAAATGATGGACCCGTGTCTGTTGACTACCATAATAATTACCATTCATTCTCACCACCTAATGTGCTCTCAGGAATGAAGGTTCCAGGTGTCCAGGGAGTGGGTTGAGATGGGATTAGGGGTTGGGAAGTGACCGAGCTGCAGAAGCTGGTATCAACCCCAAAACAGTTTCGTTTTTGTTTTTTGTTACCACCTCCACCCCCACCCTCTGCCCCGACTCAGAAGATGGAGTTTTCTGAGCGCCAGCTCTCTGGCTAGTTGGCGATCAAAAAGCCCAAAGAGGGATCAGGCTTGTTACTAGTGAGCGCACAACCCAGTAATCCCTGTAGCCCTAAAAGATCTCCTCGGCTCTGTTCTGCGCTCCACCCCCTGCTCCACCATTCCCCAAATGCCCCTAAACCCTGAACTCCCTAATCCTCTGAGAACTTGGATCTAGATGACTCCCGACTCTAGTCGATGTAAGTGCCTCAGGGCATGATCTCTCCATCCGAGAAGCTGGTGGTGACAGTTTGGAAAAGGGGCTGATTTAAAAGGGGCTTTCTGAATTGCAATAAAGGGTACTTTATGGGCTTTAAGAAATATTAATTAATCTTCAGAGTTTGGGAGGAGACCACAATCCAACCATAGCAGGAAAGGTCAAAGCCACTGGTGACTAAACATTACTCAAATTAAAATTATGAAGATGTTGCTTTTTTTGTTTTCGGGGGAGGGGAGGTTTAATATAATTTAGATTTAGAGTTATAAGGGACTTCAGTGGTCATGTAACCTAATTCCATTTTGCAGATGTGGAAACTGAGGCTCAGAGAGGTTAAACTGTTTGTCCATAGTCACGGGGAGTATGTAGCAAAACTCGGATTTGAAGCTCATATCTTCCAAATCCAGATTGTGCACTACATCAAGTTGAAAATACAATTTCGAAGGTTTGAGGCACTTAAAAGTCACTATCCTTTGAAATCATAATGTAATAGTAATTACAATAATCAGAAATCTGTGTGATTCATTTTTTTCCCTTTGAAACATGACAACTCGACTAAAAACCACACTAAATAATCATGTGGCTTCAGAAACTTTGAAAAGAAAAATGAAAGTTGTCAGATGGAGAAGGGGAGTGAGAGTAAGCAGTTGGACCTACTCCATTTAATATAAAGATGCAGATTATGCAAGGCACTGATTCCAATATTTTTCTTTTAATGTTACCCTAACTAGTGGACAGTGGGGTCTTGAATGCATAATCCCAGTGCCATTCAAATAGACTCAGTTTCGGATCTTTTGAGATTCAAATCCTTCCCAGTGTATTGAGATGAGCTGTAATAATTATGGGATCACAGTCGCAGATCCTGAATATGAGGCATTTGGAATGCACGCAGAATGTTGGAAAGAATGTTTTCATCTTGTTGGGATGAGGTCTGAGAACTTTGAAGAGATCGCCACTCACTGAATGCCGAGGCGGTGGTTGATGCTATTGCGTAGCAGATGGTCTTTAAAACTTCTTTAAAATGCTGGACCTCATGCAGATCCGTCCCCCAAAGAGAGAGAGCACCAGAATAAAAAACTGAAAGCCCAGATTGATCTTTGTGTCTTTTATGGAAGAAAAAAAGTTGACAAAAATCTGCGAAATCTGAAGGCTCCAGGGCCATGTCAAAAAGGAAGGGGAAAAAAGGGGTAACCTCCAAGGAAGCTCAGATATAAAAAGAGGAAAGGTGCGAAAACTTGGTTTATTGCCACCACCAACACCACTCTGGTAAATGTTGGTTTTTGCCTTGTTAGCCTGTCATGTGTAGTCCTTAGAGGTGACCTTTGGGGTCTTGCATAGTTGGAGAGTCATTCTTGCCATATGACTGGAGAGGCCAAGAGGGGTACAGGTTTTGAAGCAAATGAGACCTTAGAACAGTGACACCCTTCTCCCCCAACTAATTCAATTCCTTCCTCTTTACTTTTTTTAAGTGGGCATCTCTCCACCTCGGTCCATCCCACTTCCAAGCCAGTGCCTTTTCCTTATTCCCTATGATCAAATACAGATCACTTTCTTTGATTCCAGTACGCTTCTTAGAGTGAGGCTGCCTTTTAATGTAACTGCAATAGGATCTCGGGAATGATTTAGCAGCTACCCTGAGGGTGGAGGCTTAAGAGGTTGGGGCATCAGAGAATTACTGTGTGCAGCTCTTTCTCATTGGCTAAAGTGGTGGTGTCAGAACCCTAGAGTCCCCAACTGCCATCCCCACCTTTTCACTACATCCTCGAACCATTTTCCTCAGTCCCCAGAACTTACCTCCCTCCTCCCCATCTCCCTCTTTCCCTCCCTGCACCAGCACCGCTGGGCTGAAAAGTGCTGCTCTCTGCTAGAGGAATAAACAAGACAAGAAAAACAGATCCGAACTTCAGAACTCAACACTTCTTAGAAAGTCAGAGGAGGGGGAGAGTGGTGGAGTGGAGTGGGGGGGGGGGAGGTAAGTTCTGGGGACTGAGGAAAATGGTTCGAGGATGATTTTCCTCAGTCTCCCTATCTCTCTCTCCCCCCCCCCACTCCACTCCACCACTCTCCCCCTCCTCTGACTTTCTAAGAAGTGTTGAGTTCTGAAGTTCGGATCTGTTTTTCTTGTCTTGTTTATTCCTCTAGCAGAGAGCAGCACTTTTCAGCCCAGCGGTGCTGGTGCAGGGAGGGAAAGAGGGAGATGGGGAGGAGGGAGGTAAGTTCTGGGGACTGAGGAAAATGGTTCGAGGATGTAGTGAAAA
>NW_027187372.1:24755475-24769395 GCF_028583685.1 Petaurus breviceps papuanus
GAGAGAGAGAGAGAGAGAGAGAGAGAGAGAGAGAGAGAGAGAGAGACCCCTGCTGATCCTGAGCATGAGGGAAGGTGGGAGGGAGGGAGAAGAGGGAAAGGAGTCAAGGGAAGACCCTGTCCAGGAGCAGCAGTAGTAAGCGGCAGCGGCAGCCAGCAGCCGCCGAAGCAGCAGCAGCCGCGGCAAAGAGCTCCCGGATTGGAAGCTCCGCATGGATCAATTCTCCGGGCAGCTATAGTAATTGTTGCTGTTCTAGGCAAAGCCTGTCAGCAGCGTCCAAGCTCTGTGCTCCCGGTCTAGCCCCTTAACCTGCGCTCTCCTTATTCTCAGCTCCAGGGTAGCGCGGGAGCAGAGGAGTAAGACAGAACGTACATAAAAGGGCAGGGCAGAGCCGGACAGCACAGGGCAGGAGGGGTCCCAGAGGCCGGAGGCGGGGAGCAGCCGAGGCCGGAGGAGGAGGAAAGGGGAGGGGAAGGGGTGGGTGATCCCTCTCCGATCGCCCCCTTTCTCCTGTCCGCTCGAGTTGAATCTGTGCTGCCCGTGTCCAGGTGCTGGGCTTCCGGACAGACACGGACCCCCCATCCCGGCTCGCAGCCGTCTTGTCATGCTACCCAAAGTGGAGACGGAAGCCCTAGGACTCGCCCGATCGCATGGGGAACAGGGGCAAATGCCGGAAAACATGCAAGGTAAGGCGGCACCGGTCGGCGCCTTCCCTCTCTCCCTTCTTCCCTCGTTTCCCGGGCTCTGACTGGTTAGCTGCCTTCTTGCTCGCCGGGCATTGTGGTTGACTGACTGGGGCTCAGGCTGTGAGTTGGTCTGGATTCGGAGCCATCCCGCTCCCCAGGTACCTTCATAAAAGTTTATGACTTCTGAACAATTCAGGGTGGAGATTTCCCGAGTTAGAGCTAATTGTCGCTCCTAATTAACTGAAGATTTTGGGATCCTCGGCCGGGAGACTTAACGCTGGTCAGAACTTTAAACATGAACGTTAATAATGGTGATAATAGTAGTGACCCAAACGAGTAAAGCTTTCCTTAGAAGTGTGAGCACTTTCTTAGGCTGGGGAAATTGGTTATAACTTCACCTTAACTTCCAGTTTCCTTACTTCAGGTGAGGAAGAATGAAAGGGAGGATTCTGATGAAGGAAATTGCCCAGAAAAAAAAAAGGGGGGGGAGGACCGCCAATGAAGGGTTTGCCTTAGAAGCTACCAGACTAAAAGTTCTGGGATCTAGGACGGTGTTTGGCCAACTTCAAAGCCATCCGAAGGGCTAAAAGGACCAGAAGGGCACCCCCTCCCGGACACAACCCAGCGCAAAGGAAAGGGGTGGGGGTGGGAAGGCCAGCGGATTAGCCTGATGCACTTAGTTCAATCAGAGTATTGGGAATAAGTAAGTCCCATTTGTTTCTCTGGCTCTTGATTGCTAACAAGAAAACAAATAAATTCCGCTGGCTATATTTTCACCGCACTCCTAAATAGCAACTCCAGATCTGGCTTGCATTAAAGCAGCTTAGAAGTTTATCACAGTTGCCCTGGGGTGGGGGAGTGCAGACTGGCTGGAGTGGGAGGGAACAATGCGAGGAAAAGTCACCGGTGCTCTTCCATCTTCACCGCCTCCACCGCTCAGGATGTGGTGTTTGCCTGGCCTGTGATCTCGGAATACTTCCTGCCATCCCCCTTTTGCGTACTTTAAAGGGACCGGGACTGAAAGTGCAGAGTTAAGGGACAACGTTATAGAAGGACTTCGTTCCCTCTGAACTCATAGGGACTACACTTCTGCGGAAGGCCCACCCCAAGTATGGAGTTAGTTTGGGAGGGGTGGCTAAAGGAGTAGCCCTTCAGTCCCTGAAGGCAGTTGTTAGAGGGGTTTTTCCCCACTTTATTTCTGAGCCTCAGCAGAGGGCAAGGTGACTGACTCCTTTAGACCTAAGATCTCTCCAAAAATCAACTCCTAAGCCTCAGAATGCGTTGCCCCAGCGGCCGAATTGGCCGACAAGTGTTGAAAGCCCCATAAATGATGAGAGGCTGTAGATCAAGAGAGTAAAATTGCAGAAAGATCCCCTTTTAAATTCTCTTCCTTGAAAGAACTTGAGTTAAGAGTGGGCTTGAATCTTTGTGGCTGTCTCAAATTCCCAAGTCTAAGTAGGAAAAGTTACTCATTCGTACTCCAGATTATATGTTTCCTAGATGTTCTGTATTTTTAAAGAGGAAGAGGTGCTAGCTGCAATTTAAAAGAGGAGAGAAAGAGAGAGAACTTAAAAAAAAAAAAAAGCTATTCGAGACAGTACAGTTTTTTTCAATACTTATTTTCTAAAAGTAAGACAGTTCCTACCCTGATAACAAGAGGAGAAAAAGTTGGTCTCCCACCCATTCCCACTTCTCAAAGGGGTTGTGGGTTCAAACCCTGGCTTTGGGTGATGGAGGCCTCTTCTTAGTGTTATTATTCTATCAAACCCTCATTCTTAATGGGAGAGAAATTCTTGTTGGGAAGATAAATTTTCGTTCCCAGCTATTCTCGATGGTCCGAGTCACAACCGAACCAGTCATCAGGCAGGTGCTTGTTCAGTGACTAAAAGAGAAATCCAAAGGGACAAAATTGCTCTTTCCATTGGAAAAGATCCGCTAGGGAAGAAGGTTTGGTTAGAGCGTCTCGGGGTCTCCTCAACTTCTTTGCTCGCCACTCAGTTTCTTAATTTCCAGCCATAGTCCCTCACTTCTCATGCAACATCCCTCTTTTCTCTAGAGCTGCATGAGGACGCTAGAGCTGGAGAGGAAGCGTGACTTTGCATGGGTTCTATTCGCCCAAGTTATTAAACGAGTCAGATCAGGGCACGGTGACCCTGTCCATCTAGGTCACTGAAAAGTTCTTAAAAATGGGTTCTCCTCTCCCCCTCCCTCTTGAGCCCACACCCCTCCCCGCTCTGACTTTGGCTTTTTTCCGAAGCTTGAGAAGTACTCCCCCCCCCCCCATCTTCTTCATACCCTGTCCTCGAAAGTAGGAGCATCTGACTGGGAAGCAGTTCGGCATTCTCTGAGCCTCCTTAGATAGTTGGGCGAGGATTCGGGGAACAGGGGACACTTCAACGTGAAGTCCACTTGGGTTTTTGGCTTTTTTTTCTGTTCCAAAAGTCCCATGAAAACAAAATCAAGAATCATTGGGAGCGATTTGCGCATAAACAAACAAGTCTTCAACCTCTAGCCTTGCGACACACATTCTCCAAGCCTGAGGGCTGGGCTATAGAAGTGGGGGAGCCCGAATAGCAGCCCCCACGGACGCTCCATAAGCTCTCCATAAGACGTGAAGAACCTTATTTCTTTAACTGCTTTTCCTTAAGCCTCACAACCTCGCCGCCAGCCCAGCGGAATATTTCTCCTCCTGGCAAGGTGTAAATTTCATTCAGAAGCAACATTGGAACTGGAGCTCTTCCCCAAGTTCCCCACGTCTCCGTGTGTCCGTCGAGGACATTTTTGAAGCGGTCCCCGACTTTCGCTGTTGCTGCTACTGCCATTGCTGTTGGCAGGCTCCAACTTTTAAGAGATCAATTCTGCTCTGGAGACTTAGGACTTTTACCAGCTGCCCTAGATCCGAGAGGCCCCCAAAATCCACAGGCAAAGAGGACTTTGCTTGTCATTGCTGAGATGACGGCAAATGGGACAGGTAGTTAGTGGAGCGTGCTGTGCATTGGGGGTCATTGGAAGGGAGGGAGGCTTTGGGGAGAAAACATTTTCCCCCTTTAGCGGGTAAACAAATCAAAGGAGACTTCTGCTGTTGCCCGGGAGTCCGTTTCCCCATCCCAACCCCGCCAGGCTACAAAATGCCATTGATTAACTTAAAACAAACTTAGCTCAGGCGCTGTTTTCGAAGCAGGTCGGTAAGGAGCCAAGCTGGGCAGGGGCGGAATGTGGGACTGAGGAGAGGGATGAGCTAGAGTAGAGCTCGCCTTCACTTCGGAAGTGAAAGGGGAGGGTCCCCAGAAGTGGGTACCGGCAGAGTTGGGCAGGGCGATTGCCTTTAACCACTTTTCCCAGCTCCTTTTCCCGCTCGGAGATTTCTCAAAGTCGCTTAAAGCAGCATTTCCCTCCTTGGAAGACTGCAGCCACCTCTTGTGAATGAATATAATTAGACAGGGTGGTTGAATCAGGTATATTTTTTTCAGTGTCTCCTAACTGCTGACCTTCCTGTTTACATTTTATACATCTTTTTAGCTACAGCTAGTCATTCGCCGTCCTTTCTCTATAGGAAGTGGGTTACTTGATCCAGGATGGTTGGCTGGCGCGTCTTTGGGAACTGACTAGTGTTTAACTTGACTGTGGAAATCTAAAGGTGTTTATATTTTGCAATGATTATCGGAAACATGTGAAATTCATTACGGGGCTTCAATACTTCACCCCCCAAACCAAACCCTCGTGTGTACCTTCCCCTTCTTCTGATTTATTTCTTCGGGTCCCCTTCTCTCTCTTCCCTCCTCTCCCCTCCACTTTTTTTTTCCCCTTTTCACATGAGATTTTTCACTGTGGGGAGATGAAAGTGTATATACAGTGCAGGAGCCCTGTCGATACGGAAACTTGGATGTTTCGATTAATCTAGCAGATCTGAGCCCAGGGAGTGTCAGACTTTTGTTAAATAAGGGCTGCTTCTCAGAATCAAATTTCCAGGGTTTTAGGTTGCAGTACAATATTTTAAACCTTCAACACTGTGAGTAGAACGGCCAGGAGAGGAGTGGAATTGTTTGGTAGATTAATTGGTGCAGTCCCGTGTTATTATCATAACAGATGCTTAAGGGAAGCCAGTCTGTTGGAAGGGTTGTGTTGTGAGGAAGAGGGGAAAATACCACCACCACCCCTCATGAAGTGGTATTTTGGAATTAGTCTTTGTCAGAGGACTTTGAAGGACACTTAAAGGGTTAATTTTATGTTACTCTTTCTTCTCTAATTTGTGGTCCTCTATAGGGTAACTCAAATTTTGCTCCATGATGATTTTAACACTTTTAAAGATAACTTTACAAATTAAAACAAAGTCTGTGTTACCTAGTTCCACAAGCTGCTTGTTGTTTTATTTTCAATGTTTTTTTTTTCTTTTAACTCAATCCAACAGGAGTTATGTAAAAAGTTTCTTCATTTGTATAGGGTCTCTGAAGGGTCTGCCACCTAACAATCCCTGAGATGTTATTAACCACAAAATCCCAACTCCTGGCACTAGTGAATTAATGGGGTCTATAACAAGATCTGTCTCTGTGTGTATATATGTACATGTCTGTATTTTTTGCCTCTTGCAGTGTCTCAATTTAAAATGGTGAATTACTCTTATGATGAAGATCTTGAAGAACTTTGTCCAGTTTGTGGGGATAAAGTGTCTGGGTACCACTATGGACTTCTCACCTGTGAAAGCTGCAAGGTTTGGCACACATTGCTAACTAGAAATTTTTAAAAGTTCACAACAAAAAAGATATGTGTCATTCAATGGCTTTGGATTCTTTAGGCTAATTTTTTTTTTAATTAAGGGAAGTCACTTCTTGGAGAGATTCTTAGAAAAATATCATAAAGCAAAGAAAACTCATGCTGCTCCAAATTGCCTCTGCCATTTTCAGTACTTTGAAATATTTTATTGCTCGAAGGGATGTGATTGGAGAGAGACCTTCATTTCCAACAGCCCTAACTATTGATTTCAAGTGATTAGTAAATATTTAGAGCATTGTTTTTCTTCAAAGAAAACATGAATATATTTCTCAAATATATTTTGTTTTACCTCATGGTCACTATTTAGGGCTAGGATTATTTTTTAGCCATCAACATAAAAATATCCACTTACATTTCCATTGTTTCATTCTCATTTACCCTTTAGAGGGAACACAAGTATCTATTTGGAAATTTATGGCAAAGAAGCAAAGCACAATATGTAGGACTCTATTACAATAAGAGATCAGTTTCTTAATATGTCACCTATAACTTATTTCAATTAAGGAAATGGTATTTTATGAAGTGGAGACCTTTAAACCTTCCAAATGAAATGATAGCTCTTTTTCATTAGTGCATTTTTAATATGGAAAAATCTATATAACTCTTTAAATCTGCATCATGTAAACTTTCTCATTGACCACATCACAGCAAGATGGAGTTTCCCTATATGACTAATAGGATGAAACTAGAGAGCAACATTCTTGTAGATCTGTTAAGAAATGACATGTAATTTATTCATAATTCCTCTGAACCAAAAAGTGAAGAAAAATGGGCAAAATACTACAAGTATCCAAACTTCTGTTTTCTTGTGGAAAATGTTTGCTTTTTTTAAAGACCATTTTCTCCTAAAAAAAAAAAAGTTCCCATGTTCAAATAGATTTCACTGGAGTTATATCTTCCCTCTATTACTCTTTAACTCTCACAATTGCTAACTCTGGAGTTTATGAAAGATCTGAAGTTCCACACTGTTCTATTTTCATTGCATTTTGTGACCATTTATTACTTAGTTTGTATCAGATTATTTTAAAATAACACAATCCCCAAAGAATATCTAGATATGAAATACAAATATTAAAAACAGACCAAAAACATATTTTAAACACACATACACAAAAACAGTGGTCAATATAGGGTGTTTTATTCTCAGACTATTAGGAAAAGAATGGTCCCCAGCCAAGTCTCTCCAAGATTTGACGTAAATCTACAGTAATACAGCCCTGTTGCCAGAAAATCTGAGTTATAGCCTGGCACTTTTTTGGAGGGTCTATCCTTCTTAAATGTAAAATAAACCACAGAACCACATCGGGGCTCAAATGGTGTAATGAAAAAGGATTTGATGTTTTATTTTAAGGAAATCACCAACAGAGAAATCTGATGCTTGAATTATATGCTTTACTGTTTTCTCTCTTTTGTAGGGTTTTTTTAAGCGAACAGTCCAAAATAACAAAAGGTACACATGCATAGAAAATCAAAACTGCCAAATTGACAAAACACAGAGAAAACGGTGCCCTTACTGTCGATTTCAAAAATGTCTAAGTGTCGGAATGAAGTTAGAAGGTAAGACTCTTGGGCAGATCATGCTGCCTCAACTCTTGCAAGATTTTAGCTTTAAGAAAGAACTATCTAGTTCACTGTTTTCTCAACCTGTGGCCCTAAGGTCCATCATATAAAATGTCAGAGTTTTAACTGCCATCAGTTACCTAGCTATAAGTTCTAGTTATGTATCAATTTTTTAAAGTGATTAAATCCTAATGGAAAAACAAACAGCAACCAACAGAATCAAATATATTTATTAGGAGAAGAGGGCAAGTATATTTAACACTGAACAAAAGGACAGGCCAGATAAGAAGAAAACTAATCAAAAGATTAATATAGGACCAAGAGAAATTAGGAATTTTTTTTAAATCTATCATAGATTTTCATATCTTTTACTTAAGCCTTGATTTAAGTCTGTATTTGTATGTGTGAGTATCACTTTCATTTGATTATATATATTGACATGAGCCTCAAAGTAATTACTAAAGAATCTTTAACTTTGAACAGTAATTTCTCATGTGACATCTTTCCCGTATGTTTTTCTAAGTCTATATAAGAAAAATGAGAGTTGGTATAAGTTCACTGAAGGATTTTCTTTAATTCTGTTATGAATTCTAAAAGAAAACCATGTTATCTTAAATGGGTAGTATTGGTTTGACAAGAAAGAGAATGATTCTTCATGGTTCTCTCTAAACTTGGTATTGAAAAATGGATACTGATACTTTTTTTTTAATATACTAAGTATGAGGATGTAAAGTGAATATGCTCTGGCACTGCTGCAAATAATTTGGGGCCCATAAATTATTGCCATGTTTGGTTACCACTCTCTGATCTACAAGGTGTACAGAGCTTAGATGTATAGCATATAAATTCAATATGGTAAATGAGTTGGTGACCCATCAATGGATGCGTGAAGTACCTGATATCAAATGCTCATTTGTTTTATTTGTCCCAAAATCACCATATTTGTTTATTCTTCTTCTTTTATTTAAAACTCAGGTCTTATACAGAAGCTCAAAGAGATACAAGCAGCTCCTACTGAATTTCCACCTTATTCCTTTTAAAAAGTTAGAAATTGCTACTTGACTTAATTATCAGTGTCATTGCTAAGATGAAATCAAAAAAGCTTTTTGATTTGGGGGTGCCATTTTATTTTGCTCAGAATACTGAAATCCTCCATAAAGTGTAATCAAAAAAGGCATGAGGCTGTACTTAGTGGTAGTAATTTTAAAATAATTAAATTATTGTATGAGATGGGGAAAATTTTCACTCACAAAACATAATTTGCCCTTCAATATAGATGTGGAAAAGAGTAAATAACTAAGGTCAAGTTTCATTTTTCATTGATATTATCCAAAATGAATGTATTACTATATACTCTTATTAATATGTCCAAACTCATAGTTTCTGCAATAAAAAGTTATATCACTTTCAATCATTTTTCTTAAATGATATATTTGTTCCCCCAATCATAGTGGCAATATTCAATTAATTTTAATTTTTTTAATGACAAAAGGATAATAGGCTAGATTTCTTTTCCCCCCTTTTTTTTGAGAGTATGCTTTTGCAATTTTTAAATGCCTTTTAGGGCATATCTTTCCCTAACCTGTAGTTTGGGATTTTATGAAACACAGATTTTTAAATTTTATGAAGTACAAAGATCTTTTTGCTTATATCCTTTATAGTGAATTTGTAGAATTTACATTACAGTTTTAACGATACACTAATCCCTAGGATAAAAAGGTCAAAAATTAATCTCCAGATATTTTAATAATCTAGTTAGAAGGACCTAGGTTCAAATCCCAGTTTTGTCACTGACTAACCTCTATGACTTTGGGCAATGCATTTAACATGTACTTATCTGGGAAAAGAAATAGCAGTACTAGATAATTTCTAATGTCTCTTCTAGCTCTGACCCTATGCCAACAAACTGTCAGAGGGTTCTGTTTTCCATCTAAGTGTCATTGTCTTCATGTGAGCTTGACAATAACTACTGACTGATATATTAAATGCAAACATAAACATGAGAAATATCTTCTTGTGTTGCAAATGACACCTGCAATATAGTGTTATTAAGTAGCTATATGATCTTAGACCAGTCACTTATAATTACAACTTCCCCATGGGTAGAGTGATAAGGATCCTAGGTCTGATGCTTACTTAGTTGTGTGACCTTGGACAAATAACTAAACCCCTCTGGCCTTTACTTTCTTTACCTGTAAAGTGAGAGGTAGGATTAGGTGACCTCTAAGATATCTTTCAATTCCACATCTAAGATCCTATGACTAAGCTATCTCTAAGGTCCTTCTCAAGGTCAACAGTGCTATGACTCTCCCTATATAGACCACAGTGGAAAATATCCCTATGACAAATCCCAGCAAAATGGTACTTTTAAGACAGTTATTGAAATAAATTTGCTTTCACTGTTTCTAATGCTAATAACACCAGAATGTTCCAAATTGCCTCTCATTATTGAAAATGATAATGTGACAGATTCTCTTCAAGGAGAGATGAAAATTATTTTCCCAAAGTAACAAGTCCCCAACACTTTTCTCATGAAATGACCATGATGATTCTGTAAGGAAAAGATGTCCTAGTAAAATAATCATAGTTTAAACAAGGAATGTGTCACTGAATAAGTTATTTTTTAAAAACTTCTGTGCAATTTGGGTCTATGAACAGAATCCCAAGTCAACATGGCACTGGAGCCCATAAACACTAACATTCATTTCTAATAAAAGAGTCAAAGAGAAATACAGAAAGTCTTTTTTATTTTGTGACAGGTATTAAGCACACCCCCACCCCCAAGTCCAAAGAAGGGTTAATATAGCCCAACATGTCCAAAATATTTTTCTGATGACAAAACACATTTGCAGGAAAGAATTCATAAATAAAAAAGACATGACTTTTTTGGAATCCTGTGGCTATTGTGATGAAAACAACCACACACAAAAACAGTTTTGGTCAATTTCCAACATTTCCGAACAGTGTTTTTTGAACTGAAGAATGCTATTGGTTTGCACTTTATTTATACTCTTACTTCCTTCTTTCTTTTCTTTCTTTTTTTTTTTTTTTTGACCAACAGCTGTAAGAGCCGACCGAATGCGAGGGGGAAGAAATAAGTTTGGACCAATGTACAAGAGAGACAGGGCCCTGAAGCAACAGAAAAAAGCCCTTATCCGAGCCAATGGACTCAAACTAGAAGCCATGACTCAGGTGATACAAGCAATGCCCACTGACCTGACAATATCCTCTGCCATCCAGAACATCCATTCTGTTTCCAAAGGCCTACCTCTGAACCATACTGCCTTGCCTCCTACAGACTATGACCGAAGTCCCTTTGTAACCTCTCCCATTAGCATGACAATGCCACCCCATGGAAGCCTGCAAGGTTACCAAACCTATGGCCACTTTCCAAGTCGAGCGATCAAGTCTGAGTATCCTGATCCTTACACTAGTTCTCCAGAGTCAATAATGGGTTACTCCTACATGGACAGTTGTTACCAGACAAGCTCACCGGCAAGTATTCCACATCTGATCTTGGAACTTTTGAAATGTGAGCCAGATGAGCCACAAGTCCAAGCCAAAATTATGGCATACTTGCAGCAAGAGCAAGCCAACAGAAGCAAACATGAAAAGCTCAATACATTTGGGCTTATGTGCAAAATGGCTGACCAAACTCTCTTCTCCATTGTTGAGTGGGCCAGAAGTAGCATATTCTTCCGAGAACTCAAGGTAGGTCATAAGTTGTTATCAATTATTCTCTGCAACAAAAGGAATAACTGCTTTTGGCCATAATAGCAAGTTTCTGGCACTAATAATACACTTCATGTGTCTTCATATATGTTTTATGGAGTAAGAACCTATTACGATAGTGACATTGGGGACAGAAATTATACCATTGTTATATAGCTTTGTAAGAGACTTTTATTGTATGCCACATTGAGCAAGAAGATTTGACCTGAAATATTTGCAGTAATGATGAACTGCATGATAATGGGTTTTTACTGTATAACTCAATTAAACTTTCATTGATTTATGACACTAACCCAGTAGCATAAATGCCAGAAAGTCTATGGGATCTATTCCATCATTTATCAAAAGAAATAATATATGTGAAATAATATATTTGCAAACCTTTCAGTCTATATACATGTATGCTATTAATGTTATTATTACACTTCTTTTGAAATGTGGTGTATATTTCTTAGTTTCTTTATAAGCTTGCTTTTAACCTAAAAAAAAAAAAAAGACCAATACCTTGAGGCAGTTGTATTTACATTCCAAAGAATGCAAAACATATATACTTTTCAGTTGTGTCTAATAGATATTTACTGCCTGTTTACCTAGACATTTGGTCAGTATAGTGTTTGCTCAGGGAACAGATTCCAATGGTATGTTTATAGTCATTGGATGACATTTTACCCATGTGAGAATGGGTAAAATGCCCAGTGCTTTGATTCAGGTTTTAGTCTTTTAATGGATTGGTGTGTCGTAAATGTTTAATCACTTGTGTTATTTGCTTACCTAAGGATCTTTATTTGACTACATAATTGCACTTTTAATTGTGCCTTACCTTGAAACACAAAACTGGAAAAAATATGGGTATGTTATTGATGAGAAGGTGGTCCAAGAGGGACTACTAAGTCTCCAGTTGAACTGGACAATAATCTAAAAAGTCAGAAAACTCTATTTCTCTATCTTTTAATGTCTACTGGGGAAGGGGAGTCATCTCTACACACTCTGGTCACTGCACATCTTGTGACATTCAGGAGATGTTTTAAATCTTTTCAATGTATGAGAGAAGTCATTTAATATCTATTAAGCACCTATTATGTGCCAGGCACTCTGTTCAGCTCTGGAGATAAGAAAGGCAAAAGACAGTCCCTATTCTCAAAGAACTCAATGAGAAGGAAAATTCTTATCCTGCTCAGATTTTGATATTAGTGGTAACCAAGAGTTAAAATCACCTTTGAGGACTAGTTACTGTGGAGGAGCTTGGCCATAGGGAAATGATGCTTTCCATAGAAGGTCTTTCACCTGGGTCTTAGTTTCCTTAGGTGCTTGGACTAGACCATGGGTTCTTAACCTGAGGATAAAGCATTTGCCCATTTGCCCATGGAGACTTCTCCATGTGTATCCCTCACTGTAATCCTCACTGATTCTGGGGAACTACTGAAAAATGTTGATGGGCTGACAAGATTTGAAAAGTTGTAATGAGACATCTATAGAAGGAAATTGATTGAATTTAGAGATAGGTGTGACCTTAGAAATCAATTAGTTCAATTCTTTCATTTTTACTGTTAGGGAAGCTGAAATCAAAGAGGACTCAATTTCCCTAGAATGTAAGCTCCTGGAGGGCAGGGACTATTCCTAATTTTTTTTTATTGTATCTTCAGTGCCTAGCAAAATGATCTGAACAATAGTAAGTACTTAAGGTTTTATAATTTCATTAAGTGATATACCAGAGGACATATGGGAAATAAATGATAAAGCCAGGATTTAAACAAAGGTCTTCATCTGCCAAATCCAGTGCTCCTTCACCTAGACTATACATAAGATCTCTGACTCTTATGGGCATGATGTCATTAACTAGCATTACTTCAATATTTTTTTTTAAATCATGGGTATCTACTGTAGCTAAAATATGAAATCCTCCCTCCTGAAATCACGTACATTCAAAAGTGACTTGGCAGGCATACAACATTTGAACCGGACAAAACATGCTTTGTGCCCTTCAACTCCAAAAAGATAAGTGTTGGTCACTGAAGAAATCTCCAGGCTACCATTAATATCTCAATTGTCTAATAATAGTATTACTAGTAATCAGTGACAGAGTTTTTCCTAGGGTTCCCAGGGCGCTCGAGGTCTGCCACTTTGGAGTAAGTGATCAAAACAGTACAGAAAACTGCAATGAATCTTTGGGAACACCAAGTTACCATTCAGAGCAAATGAATAGCTGACTAAACGGTCATTGAAAAACCTTATGAAGCATCAAAACATACCTAATATCCTGGAAATAGTTGATTTTCAAAAACAATGGCTCTAAAAGCTTGGTCTAGGGCCCCATGGGTTTTCCTGATATCCTTTTGGTGGAGACTCAAGATCAAAATCATTTTCATAATAATACTAAAATATTTTAATTCCTTATATGGTAAAGATAGGAAGGAAGGAAAGAAAAAGGAAGAAAGGAAAAGATGATAGATTAGATAGATAGATGATAAATAGATAGATAGATAGATAGATAGATAGATAGATAGATAGATAGATAGATAGATAGATAGATAGATAACATAAACAAAAGATCTTGGGGTGGAGGGGAGTTTTCAATATTTTTTAAGAGGGAAAAAGTTAATTTTTTGTATTCTGCCTTATATATACCATGGCAGATTTTTAACCCACGATGCTACATTTAGGATGTATAAATTCGTATATATCTCCCATTCCCTCCTAAAAAGAAATAGGGATGGATAAAAAAAAAATAGAAAGTGTACAGAGAACAGTAAAAAGGCACTAGGCTGGACAATAGAGAGCTTTTAAAAAATGTAGTTTAACCAGAGCCTTAAAAATGATTTGGAGATGGCATCTTCTGGCTAGTATTAGTTCCTTCCAGTCATTTAGAAGCAATACATGTCACATAGTTTTCAGTTTTTCATTCCATCTTTGGAAATGAAAGACAGATACAAGACCTCCCTCCATGAAGAAAAACTTGTGTTTATGGATCAGAAGATAGTAAATTAGCTTCTAATGATTTCTCCTCAACTTTGGACAAGGGAAGTTCTCCTAGGCAAAAAAAAAAAAAAGAATAGAAAGTCTAGAGCAACTGATGAATATAGGGTGAACATCTAGAGACTAGTTATCCTAAAAGGATGACGATAATGATGATGATGATGATGATGATGATGATGATGATGATGATGATGATGAT
>NW_027187372.1:24769405-24826742 GCF_028583685.1 Petaurus breviceps papuanus
ATGATGATGATGATGATGATGATGATGATGATGATGATGATGATGATATTAACAACAGCAACATAAACATTTCCTTA
Organism: Petaurus breviceps papuanus; assembly: GCF_028583685.1. Classification (NCBI taxonomy): domain Eukaryota; kingdom Metazoa; phylum Chordata; class Mammalia; order Diprotodontia; family Petauridae; genus Petaurus; species Petaurus breviceps. The sequence continues at coordinate 24,769,483 of NW_027187372.1, forward strand.
TACAAAGAGCAGAACCGGGGTACAAAACAACAATTCTCCATTACATACAGCTTGGTGTTTTTATAAAGCACATATTACATTTTTTTATATAGTTCCAACAATGATTTCTGAACTTCTTGATCTCTTCTGTACATTTTTTTAAATGTTTCATCGACCCTGCTTTCTCTTCTTTAAGAAAAATCACTCTGTGATTCTTCCCCATTTCCTCCCAAAATTCCCCTGCCACTACAGAAAACCCTCTTTTATAACAATAAGTATACTCAAACAAAACAAATCCACACATTTGTTTCATTCTGAACCTTTAGTCAGTCACTGCTCTGCCAAGAAGTGAAAAGAATGATTCATCATCAGTCCTCCAAAGCTATGATTGGGCATTGCATGGATCTGAGTCGTTAAGCCTTTCGCCATTTTTTTGTAAGGTTTTCTTTTCAGTTACAGTATTAACATGTGGTCATCATGTAAATTGATCTTCTGGTCCTAATCATTTCACTCTGAATCAGTTCATAAAAATCTGATTTTTCTGAATTTTTGTATCATTGGCACAATTGTATTCCATTACATGCATATTCCATTATTTGTTCAGCCATTCCCCAGCTAATGGACACTCCCTTTGTTTCTTTGTTTTTCCTGTTTGTTAAAAAAAATACTGCTGTAAATATTTTTTGTCCATGTGGAACTTTTCCCTCCTTCATTCATCCCTTTAAGGTATATTCCTGATAGTGGTATCACTGGGTCAAAACCCTAAGAGGATTCTGAAAATGGAGATGTAAAGCTCTTCCTAACATAAATGACCGTGACCCACGTAATATCAATGAATCTAAACTAATTTTGCCACAAATTCTTAACCAACTTTTCTGGGGAGGGAATAGAGTTTTCAAGTTACTTTAAAAATTTATGGCATAGGAACTTGGCAACTTCCAAAGTAAAACCAAAACAGTTCCTATATGTAGCCTCTATAAAGCAGAAAAGTTTTTTTTTTTAATAGAAGCTTCATTTTCCTGTAATTTTCCTGTAATCAGTCCCCAAAGCTGTCTCCAGACAGATTGTAGTGGGTTTAAAAACTATTTCTGATACCTTTCTTCATACTTCAGTGATAAAAACTCACAATTCCCATGATACTTTATAGTTTACAAAGAGTTTTCCTCACAACAGCCCTGTGAAATAGGCATTGTAAATATTATTAACATCACTTGATAGATGAGGGTGGTGACATTAAGAGAATCTAAGTGTATCAGTTGTCAAAGGACTAGTATTTGATTGAATGTAAGTGGGACTTAAAGCCAGGCCTTCTGACTCTAAATCTAGTAATCTTTCCATTCTGTCTGCACCATACTACCTCACCAGTGTGAGAGCCTATGGAATCTGACCCAATCTAAGCTTGATTCTTAAGTAAGCTTGTTTGGGCATTCCTTTCTTAAGAAGTGTGATAAGGAGGGCATGTGCTTAGTATCCAAATCCATCAGCTGATTCTGCTGGACTTTTCCTTTCATCCTTTCATTTACTGTGAGACTGACCCTTGAAACTGATGAGTTCTAACCACAAGTTTCTTACCAATTCATTTTGCAGCCTACAGTTAATCCTGAATGACACCCCCCAAGTGCCACACACACACACACACATACACATACACATACACCTGCCTAGATTTTTATTTCGCCAATTTCAAAATAAAATATTCCAATAAGGAGGTTGAAAAAAGGAAGAACACTTTGAAAAACCACTTTTAAAGTCAGCATAATATTGTTTCTGAATGGAAATTAACTTTCTCAGAATCATAGACTAGCAGAGTTGCAGGTGGCCATCTCCATTCATTTTGACTTATGTCTTGTCACTGGCTCCTGATGACTCTGAAGGAGAAAGTGAGGCTGATGACTTTGCACAGCTCTTCCTGACTTAAATCCAATTCACTTGCAAGTCTACTCATCACCCTCCTGATATCACTGGTCCTCTTCAAGAATGAAAGAATGAAAAAAAAGCAGAGTTGTAAGAATCCTTAGTGGTCATCTAGTTTAACCTATACCAAAATAAAAGTATCAATCTATAGCATATCCACTAAATGGTCTTCTAGGTTTTGCTTGAAGTCTGTTAGTGAGGGGGCATCAACTACTTTCTCAGGTAGCTTCTCCTGTGTCAGGGAGAGAAGCAAGAGTTTTGCTTGTTTGTTTTTTTCTGATTTTTTTTTCTCCACCTGAATTTAGAAAGGAGGATGTAGGTAGAGCTGGAATAATAGACCCTGAAAATTAATATCACTCACTTACATGAGCTACTGCAAAAGTGGCTATTCCGATTGGCCTTTCCTTGTCCATAGTGAGTTGAACGAACCAGTTTTTCAAGTCAATCTTTTGAATGGAATGTGCCTTCTAAGGAAGGCAACTTGAAATTCCTAATCCACATTGATTTCTTCTGTTCTGTGGGTAACCAATATGTATTTAAAGTTTTTGCAAGTTAAAAATCTCTATTTGAAATTTATTTTGTTCATTTGACAATTTTATCCAGGATACCATAAACTAGAAAAAGAGTCATAGATTCATTAGCTCCAGGTTTTGAGAAAGCTCAAAGGTATTGGGTCCAATCCCCTCATTTCCAGATGAGGATTCAGAGGCCCAGTAATGATCCAGGATTTGCCCAAGGTCACACAGATAGTAACCATCAGAATAAAAATTTGGATTGAGGCCTTCTGATTCCAGGGCCATGATCTTTTCGATGTACCACATGGGTAATCTTGTACTTTGTTAAAAAAAAAAAGTTTTATACTTTTTTTAATTTTTAATTTATTTATTTTTAGTTTAAAATATTCAGTACCACAAACTTTTGAGTTTCAAGTTTTCTCCCCCTCCCTCCCCTCTCCCCTTTCCAATTTGCTTTATGGGAAAGTTTATCCCATTCACGATACTCTTAAATAATAATAATTTTGAGTTTCATAGCCCTTTAGGATTTACAAAGAATTTTTCTCACAACAGCCCCATGAAGTAGGTAAGGCAAATGTTTTCATTCCCATTTTACAAATGAGGAACCTGAAAATCAGAGATGTTTCATTCATTGTATTTATATCTCCAGTTCTTACACTGGGGAGTTTCATGGGCAGATTTCTGAGGATCTGGGAACTTAGGTGGGAAAAATAATACACCTTGATTTTTGGATTCTTTTTCATCACATTTACTTTATTTCATATATCTAAAAACACCCAGAGAGAACATTCACCATAACACAAAAAGGGTGAGAGCTGGTCTCAATAGTGCCTAGCATAGAGTAGGCATTTAATATATACACATAGATGGACACTTTATAAATCCTTGTTGATTGGTTGGTTAAGTGATTTGTCCAAGGTTACATGGCTTGTAAGTGTCAGAGTGAGTACCATCCTTTGATATGATTCTGACAGCTATCTTATCTGCTACATGTGGGTCATGCAGTAGTTAATTTTCAAAAAGGGTCAGTTAGCAACATACAGAAAACTTGATTTAAAAAAATTCCAGTTTATAGATTCTGAAGCTCACCTCCATCAGATTAAATAGCACAACATGAGACTATATCTGCTAACTGTCCATGTGAACATATCCTGCAGGAGATTCCAGGATATTTGGTGGGAGTGTTAGCCATTAGGAGCTTAACCTCCCACTGTGTCTGCTTGTCCATGTTGTGAGATGTTTCCTGTTCCTGTTAATCTCTTCATTATCTCCTGGAATCATGGTGAGCATAGCGGCCACACCCAGGGCTGGTGTGAAAAGACTCAGGACCAGCAAAGCTGCCTCTTACTAAGGCTATTTGGCTCTCTTTTCCTGGGGTTGAGAAGGAGCAGCCCACATCAAGAGTGTGTCCCTTGGAGTGTAACAGGACAGTCAGAGGATGGTAAAAATGTGGCCCTGGGCCATCGGCAGTAACCTTACAGACAAAGGTCAGCCTGCCACTGTCCATACCCTAAGCTATATGTGCACACGGATGCAGACCAGTCAGAGCCATCTTGCCGGTGTGACAAAGTCCCTAACTAATTGGTTCCCAAAGGTGACTAGCTAGTACTGGTCTGTTCATTCTCCTCTCTCCATTCATTCCTAGCAAGTTCACATCTAGCTCAAACTCCTGAACCAATTTAGGAAGATAGCTCAGGCTGAAAGGGGAAACAAAGCAGGAATTAATCCACCCCAGGGGCTGGGGTGAGATAGAGGAGTATAGGGATAAACTACTGTCGTCAAACAGAAGTTGGTCTCCATCGTCAGGAAGTAACACAGGGAAAGAATATTCGACTCGGAGTGGGGAAGAGGTAGATTCATATCCTACCTCTGACACTATGAGCCTACGCAAATCACTTCAGTTCTCTGGGCCTCAGTTTCCTTATATATAAAATTATAATGGGGCTGAATTTGAAAACCTCTAAGGTCTTCCTTCCAACTCTAAATCTATTGTAATTTCCACGGTCTATTCCTCAGTATAGTTAGGGCAATGGACTCTTGTTGATTAAAATGCCAAAATCAGAGGATACAGTAATGAGGGAAGCGTTTTCAAATTATCGCATTGTAGGAGAAAGACTTTATAGGGAGTCTCTGGGAAAGAAGAAAAAGTAGCATTCATATTGTATCTTAAAGATTTGCAAAGGACTTTACAAATAGTATCTTATTTTACCCTCACAACAGGTACTATTATTATCATCCCCATTTTACATATATGGAAACTGAGGCAGAAAGAAGATAAAGGACTTATCAGAGGTCATGCAACTTCTCTGTCTCCTTGGTTGGATTTGAACTCAGGTCTTCTTGACCTATCCACCTAAACTGTATCAATAAATCACTTCCCAGAAGTTTAATTTGTGCATGATCAATAGTAATGGCTACACCATCTCTGCTCTTTCCCTGAGGCAACTAGGTAGGCCTAGAGTCATTATAACCTGACTTCAAATCCAGCCTTAGATATTCACTAATTGAGTGGTCCTGGGCAAATCACTTAACCTCTGTTTACCACAGCTTCCTCAAATTGTAAAATGTAAATGATAACAGCACCTACCTCCCAAGATTGTCGTGAGGATCAAATAAGGTAATGTTTGTAAAATGTATTAAGGTTAGTGTTTGGCACATAGGCACAATATAAATATTTCTTCCCTTCTCTATGCCAACCCCCAAATAACAATGAAAAGGTATAAGAACATCAGATTAAAGCTAGACTGAATGATGGAAATTACCTAGACTTAGCCTCTCATTTTATACATGAGAAAACACAGGAGTGAAATGAGTTGCCTAAAGTTACACAAGAGCCCACAATCAAACTCAGGTCGCCCACCTCCAAATCTTTCATACCTTAATGCTTTCCTTCATCTGCCAGAAATTTTGTTTTATGGGTATGTGTAACCCTACTTACTAAAGGTTTTGGGGTAGAAACAGCGTTTGCCACCCCACATCTATCTGTCTGTCAAAAAAGACAAACAACCTTCAGCTTTCCGTCCTGGGTAAAGCTTGAACAATGTTACTTATTAGAGGTGGTGAGTTTTTAGGAGTAAAAGCTCCCTGAGACTTCCTCCTGGTTAAAGCAACTCATTTGTTCTCTACAATAGCTTTCAAAACCGGTCAATCAATAACAGGGGGGGGGGGGGGGGGGGCGGCAGGGGGGGGGGGAGGGGAATCCCAGAGCTGTGACTCATATATGTGACATCCCTTAGCACACTTTAGAGGGACTTTGGCCTCTGAATGAAAAGGCAAAGCAGGACTTTTCTCTCTCTTTTTTCCCCCTTTCTTTTTGTTTAAGCTGATATAAGTAAAGAATGACTGTTCTGACCTATTTTTCAGCAGCTTAAGAAGTTGATCATATAGGTCTATGGGGGCTCAAAATCCATTTGCACAATGGCTACAGAGATTGGGAATTTAATCCTTCTTCAAGCTAAAACCATTTTAGCCTTTACCTGAGGACACTACCCATCCTGGAGAACAATGACCCTCTATCTCCTAACACAGACAATTTGTTCTATCTCAAAGTATCTTATTTAAAGTCTAATTTTCTACTCCTTCCTATGTCTTTAATTTTCTAGGCTACGGGTAGCAATAGCCACCACCTATATTGTTAGTTCTGTTCATGGGTTCTTGAGGTAATGCATCATGGCATTTTGCCACCTGATTCCACCCACCCACCTATTATTTTTTTTTTCTTCTCCAGATCTATGGTTTCCTGAGTGTAGGGAACTCCCAGTTTGAAAATGCTGTACACTCATGCAGATGAGCAAGTCATCCACAATGTATAGAGAGTTCTCTGGGGCTCATAGCCCCAGAACTAAAAAGAACTCAAGAGGTCATCTAGTTCAACCCCCTCATTTGGCAAATGAGGAAACTTAAGTCCAGAGAGTTTAAGTCACTTGCCCAAGATCTCAGAGTGCCTGTCATGATTCCTCCAGAGTACTATTGTTCATGTCCAGATTAAACTTTCTGGTTTCAAAGTGGAATTCAAACTCATGTCCAGTGACTCCAAACTCAGTGTTCTTTCCACTGAGCTCAAGTTAGTTACAAGTCACAAGTTAGTATGGCATAGATATTCTTGACTACAGAGCTGACCTTTTAGACTCCCACCCAGCACTGGGGGAACCTTTTTCTTTCCTATTTCTCTCTTTTTCCTTCTTTCCTTTCTCTTGCCTTATTCCTTTTTCTTTTCTCCTCTTCCTTCCAACATCCAGACACATTGTTTTATGTAGCCCTAAAGTCCAAGAAGTCATTGACACCTGGTTCAGGCTTTTTCAGACTTTGAATTAAAATGAGGTTGAATGGGACCGGATGCTTCAGATGCTGAGAATGGCAATCTAATGGATATCTGAGATAAGAAGGAGTGGGAAATGAAACAGAGTAGAAATCATTGGACTTTGTTTTTAATGCTGTCAGGTTTCATTTCTCTATTAGCATAGTATGCCAATACTGGACAGTGTGTATATCTACCTGTACATGGTCATTTTGTTTAGTGGCAGCAATTTGAAGAGTGGGGATGGAGAAGGGAACCAGAAGGGCTGGGAAGAATGGAGAAAAGACTGGTTTTGTTGAAGCAGGTTTTTTTCCATTTATATCAGTATGTGGTCTCTGTAGCTTGAGCGCAGAGAGAATTCCAAACCAAGTCCCCTACCTCATGCCCCCACTTTGTTTTTTTTTTGCTCCAAACTGGTCAGGGGAGCAAGTTTTCCATGGGGTATTGGATCTACAAGGTCCGGTTCTAAAGGCAGACATGACTCAACTCATTATTCCTCAGGAGTCTTCACTTTAATTTTCCCTCATAGTACCATTCTTTTTAATTTCATTGATATCTTTTGTTTTTACATCACTTTCATTTCCAAATATACCCTCTCCACCCCTTCCCTAGAGAGCCAACCTTTTTAACAAAGAATAACAGGGGGAGGGTACAGGCATTTCAGCAAAAATAACAAACACATTGAAAAATTCTGACATTATATGAAGTGTTCCACATAGTCCCCTGCCTCTTCGAGGAAAGGAGGGGAATGCATTTCTCCCTTTCTTCTTCAGGCCAAGTTTGAGCATTACAATTAGACAGGGACCATTTTTTTATTTTGTTTGGTTCTTTTTGCTTACAGTGCTGCAGGCACCGTGTAAATTGTTTTCCTGATTCCACTTAGTTCACTTGTATCAGTTTGTGTACATATTGCCACGTTTCTCTGTAGTTGTCATATTCCATTATATTTATGTATCACAATTAGTGTAGCCATTCGCCAGGTGATCATTGGGCATCTATATTGTTTTCAGTTTTCACATGGGATTATTTTAAAATGTCATGTTCTCAACCTGAGGGACCAAGTTAACATATGTTTCAGAAGTCATATGTAGACCAATAAAAACTGTTGAAAATTATCAGGGAGGTAAAAAATGAATCCTCTGCCATCAGGTTGTATATCTTATCCTGGGAATGCATATTTCTTACAGAACAAAAAGCTTTAAAAAAAATCATGTTATCTAGAATATTTGGTAATGGAACTGGGATTGCTTAACAGAGATTAACATTTTGACCAAGGGCCAACATTGATTCTATAGGATTGCTCTTCCCTTACAGGACATATGATGGAATCATTGACCAATAGTGCTAAAGTCTCTCCTCCATTGTGCAATGAGAGTATGCAGGGGCAGAATTTAACCTTAAATTAGTATCCTTATCCCAGCAATGTGATTTCTTTTATTTCTTTCCCCTTCACTTTAAGAGAATGGATATAAACAGTTTTCCATCATCCTCCTATGTTTAAGTATTTTCCAAAAAATTCTTCTGCATCAAGACCACCTCCTGTGGATTGACTCTCACATTTCTAGATAGGTTGTTTACACAAATATTTTATCTGGGAGAGCAGTATTATTGTACCATTTAAATCAGAAACACATTTTTCATGTGAATGAAATAGATAGTAAGACACTCAACAAATGCTGGTTGAATCGGATTGAATTAAAATGCACAAGACTTAAAGGAGACAAAATCCTCAGTGGTAAAGGTTGTGCATATGTAGCCCACTGAACCATGAATCGAAAGTTATTGGATCACGCATATTTCAGTTTCTCAATTTTTTTTCTCCAAAAACTGAGATTAAAAGCAGATCCCAACTCGACTTTATTTTTAAGCAGCACCAAGCAAACCAGAGACTTTTGAGAATGGGAAAGGAACTCAGACGTCATGTTGTCCAACTCTTCCATCTTATAGTTGAAACCTTGAACTGTGAAGTGACTTGTCCAAAGTCCTAAGGCTAGATAGTGTCAGAGCCATATCTAGAGCCCAGGTCTAATCCCCAGTCTTTTCTAAATACCATGTTCCAAATATTCTGAACAGTTTTTAAAAGATGTATTAAATATCTTTTTACCTACACTTCATGATTTTACATATGTTCACCTACTTATTTGCTAGAAAACCAGTCGATACACAAAGAGAATTTGGGTTCTAACTAACATGCCAAAGCAGACTTCTTTGTGTATACATGCCATTTAAGTAACAGATTTGTAAATGCATATCCTGTTTTTAGATACCACTTCTCTGAAAAGTTGGCTCATTCTAAGACCTCTTTTATTTTGACCATTGTATCCTGTCGCCTCTGAAATCACCTCCCCTCCAAGTGAGTGAGATTCTTTAGAGCACACTTCTTGCTCTAACAATCATCTTTTTTAGTCTAAAGGTTACAGTAAATTTTACTTATTTCTTACTTTTTAAAAGGATCCAAAAATTTAATAAATATTAAACTTCCTGTTATAAAATAATGATTTAGATTACTGTTTGTGAGAAAATATTAGCTGTAGACTACTTCAAAAAGTTTTCCTTTGGGTGATGAAAAGCTGTTATATTATTTTGACTAACTAATCAAATGTAATTGGGTAGCTTGAAGGGCCTTAGATTTTCCTTCTACAGTTATCAAAGCAGGAAATGTAACTTGGAGAGCTGATGAAAGGCATCTCTCACAGTATTCTTTCAATTATAGATCTTACGGCAAGAATAAAAGAGCAGCTCGGCTGCTGAAATCACGGAGACTCAAGAGTCCCCTTAATGTTAACCATCATATTAGCTAGTTAACATACTATTATATATTTTAATTGATTTCTGCTTAAGAAAAGAGGGGGAGAAATGTGCATGGGCTGCTCTGTGTATGTGCGACTAGGGAAAAACATGGCAGTGACATGATCTATGTTAATGCTCCGATGGTTAGAATAGTATCACACATGTCAAATGCTTTTCAATGAAAACTCATAGTCCTGTTTTCCTGCTTTCAAAGAAGTGGACAACCAGTTTTCTTAACTTAGCACTGATATTGTACAGTCATGTATCAGAGTTGGTATATTTAGATGAGTTTAATTTCATATAAGCAAGAGTTGAAAGAGATCTCAGACGCCAGCCAGTCCAATCCCAACATTTTACAAACGTAGAAACTGAAGCTGTTGGAGCTTTAATGATTTGCCCAAGATCACAAATGTTGAAGGTGGCAAAGGAAGATTTGAACCTAGGACCTCTGACCCTGAGCCCACTGATCTCTCCACAGCACCTCAACTGATTGACTAATAGCTGAAACTGGTTAAAAGATGTAGCAAACTATAAGGGCAGCTCTTTCTTTCAAAAGAGAACTCTACTGGCCTCAGACAGCTTCCACAGACCCCACAGATCAGAGCTTTAGGGTAGGTAGGCAAGAGCAAAGAAGCATTGAATTATTTGAACTTTTGAAACGGAGGAGGACATTACCACTGAAAACTTTTTTCTTTCATTTCACATGAGTAGGTGACTTACCATCCTAACAAAAGATTTTTAGAATACTGTTTTGAGTCACCAGCTCTGTATTGGACCAGCCTAAAAGACTCCTGTCAACCCCAGTCTTCTTTCTAGGATAAAAAAAATAACTCCTTTAATTATTTCCCCAAGGCTTTGCTTTGAAACCTGTAAATTATTTCCATTGAATTTCTCTGTCATCTTGCAAGATCAAGAAGGAGAACACAGCATCATAGATTTTCAGCTAGAAGGGACTCCAGAGGCATCTAGTTTGACTCCCTCATTTTACAGAAAAGAAAACTGTGTACTGAAGAAATTCAATGACATTTACAATGTTGCAGTGTTAGTGACAGAGATAAGATTCAAATTCAGGTCTAAACCTTTTTGCTCTGTGTTGGTCTGTCCTTATCCCTCCCCTACATCTGGAGCCAGCTCCAGTCGCCCTGGTCTATATTGTGCCACCAGACCCAGATGACTCAGAGGAGAAGGTGAGACTGGTGATTTTGCACAGCCCTCCCCACTTCAATCCAACTGACTTGTCATGGCATCACCTCCCTGATGTCATGGTCCTCTTTGAGAACAGAAGACAAATAATAATATGGACATATAGATATCTATATAGAGATTATATAGACACATGTGTAAATATGTGTATGTATATATAGATGTGTATATGTATTGTACATGCATGTATATATACATGTGTGCATGTGGATGTATATGGATATAGAGAGAGAGATGTGGATGTATTGTGTGTGTATATATTGAGAGAGAAGATATGTGTGTATGTGTGTATATATTATATATATATATGTGTGTGTGTGTGTGTGTGTGTGTGTGTGTGTGTGTGTGTGTGTGACATTACTATCTATTGCTCTAGACCTCTATCACCCTACCTACTACAACAATCTCATAAGATCATAGATCATGAGTCTGGACCTGAGAGGAACCTAAGAGTTCATTTAGTCCAAACTCTTCCTTTTACATAAGAGGAAAACCTCTAGGGAAGTTAAGTGACTTACCCAAAGGCCAGTCAGACAGGGCAGTGGATAGAGCACTGGCTTTGGAATCAGGAAGACCTGAGCTCAAATCCAGCCTCAGATACTTAACCAGCTCCCACCTCACAAGGTTGTGAAGATCAACTGAGTTAGAACACATTTGCAAAGCACTTAACTCAGTACCTGCTACATGGTAGACACTTGATAAATGCTTATGTCTTTCCTTTTCCTTCACAAGGACAAGTAGGTAGCAAGCCTCAGAGGAGAGGTTCTAGGTCCTCTAGTACTGCAGCCAACATTGTTTCCATTGCACAAAAGGAGATTAGATTAGTGCGACAGGATTTGATTTCCACTGACTAGCACTGTGTATGCATGCATATACCTTGTTATCTTCTGGGCATTAAAAATCATTTTGACTTTTACAGTTCATTTTTGCAGCTAGGGAAGCTTTTTGTTAGTTCCCTTTCTGATGCCAATGTCTATCTGAAGCACATTTAATTCTATTAGACCTTATCTTTCTTCCCTCTAAGATCTCCAAGAGTCAAGGGAAACTGAGAATAGGAATTGACAGGTATTTTAAAGTGTAGCCTGGTAAGGATTTAAGCCTATACCACTCGAATTGCTTAAAAGTGGCACTAATGTACAGTAATGATCAGTTTATTTTAATTTCCTTAAAATAGCTTTTCACTGAATGTAACGTTGAGGACAATATCCAGGTTACAGACTAGTGGACTAAGTCATTTCCCCACAGGCCAGATTTAACATTTTGGGGAATCAAATGTGAGGAAGCTTTCCCCCAAGTTCTTAATTAGTGTGACTCAACTTACCTCTGCCTTTTTTCTTTCTCTTAACTAGAAAGATCCTCTCTGATGGGATCCAGCTAGGTCTGTTTCTCTCCATCTTCTATGATGAAAATTCTAATTTAAGCACCAAACTACTGGACAGAAGGAGCTATACTTTCCATTTAAATCCAGATAATGTCCATGAATTCACATAGTTCAATGAAAGGATTATCTAATGAAAAATTATTAAAGCATTATCAAAAGTCAATGTGAGGGGCGGCCAGGTGGCTCAGCGAGTAAGAGCACCAGCTCCACTGTTGGGATGACCTGGAGATCGAATCCCGGGCTCAGACACTCAGCACCACACCTAGAGATAACTGACCATGTAGCCTTGAGCAAGTTACTTAGCCCTGATTGCTTAAAAAAAAAAAAGTCAATGTGGTGTAATGGAAAGTGTTCTGGATTCAGAGTTGGAGGATGTGAGCTCCAACAGAAGTTCTGTGACTTACCTGTGTGATCTGGGGCTTTAGTCAGCTTATCTGTAAAATAAGAGTGTTGGACCAAATGACTTCTAAGGACCCTTTCAGCTCTAAATCAATGGTGCTATGATCCATTATCAAAGCTATGACCTTATCTCATAGAAGTCTTAAAGTGGGCTACATTGTTTAAAAGATGTGGAGTTTCTCCTAAGGAAAGAGTACAAAACTATAGTAAAAGGTTCAATTCCTCTTTCCCTCACTGAAATTTAATTATGATATGCCCAACTAGGTTCATGCATGGGGAATGTTGGTTAAATGAACATTGAAAGATTGGTTGCCTTCCATCCAGTCATACCATTCTGAACTTCAAAATCAATTTTTTAAAAAATCCTCTTAAATAACCACTTTGGGGTAGTCTTTAAAATATTATCTCTAATTAGGAGACATCACTGTGTATGTACATGTCTTTTAAGAGGTCATCTATAAACTGAACTCCAACTGAATTTGAAGGCATGCACTAGAGAGGGCTGAAAGGAGTCTGACAGCCTTAGACAACTGTTACTCATTCCCCAAACCAGGGAAAAGTTAAATATTCAGCACTTTGCTCTGATTTCAAATGATGGTGAACAAATGCAGCCCATTTTCCAGTTACTTTCTCTTAGGAAAAAGTGGATTCGATAAGAATTGGGCAGGAGATCAAAAGAGAAATCAAATATACATTCTGTTTTCAGGGGGAATCTGAATTTGGGGTAAATTTTTCTTAGGTCTTGTACTTTAAAAATGAAAAATTGAATGAGGGGGTAATGGAAGAAGGTCATGGGCATGAAGGTGCATTAAGGGTAAACAGAATAGTAGAATGAACGAATGAATGAATGAATAACATTTATTAATTTTTCACTATGTGACACAAATTATGTTCAATTGATAACATTTTTTTAAAAGTCCCTGACCTCAAGGATCTTACATTCTAATGGGGGCAGACAAAACATGAGGGGAAAGGCAGTTCTGTTTGAGGGAGAAAAAAAGGAAGGTAGGAAGATGAAGATGCTCCATGGCAGACAGATGGCTTGTGTAGGTGATTAGATGAGATATGAATTTGAAGCATTGTGCCACTTTAAAACAGCTATTTTGCCCTCCAACTAAGGTGATCAGAAGACTGAAGTAAAAGCTCCTGAACAGACACACACACGCACACACACACACACACACAAACATAAGCACTGTTAATCTATGGGTTTTTGTTTTTTTGAGGACATACTGTAACTAATTCTTTATTAATGGGGAAGGCAAACTTTCATTGAGAACACATAGCTCCTTAAACTAAAATGAGCAGGGGTAGGAAATCTAAGAAATTCTCTAAATTTTCTAAATTGGCACTAGTGGCAGCAATTTTTCAAAAGGAGGTGAGAGTTACATTTCAATTTTCTAATATTATTTAAAAGATCATAAGGATTTTGAGTTGAAGAAGACCTAAGGATCTAAATCCCTCCTTTCATAGGGGAGGAAACTGAGACCAAGAGGGATTAAGTGATTTGCCCAAGGTCACACCACAGGAGAGCAATGATTGAGACCTATGTCCTTGTACTTCAAATCCAATGTTCTTTCTACTAGAACAAAATATTGCATATTTGGCTTTCCATTTAAAGTGCATGAAACTAACTTTCTAAGAGGAATTGTCTAGTATTGTTATCATTATTATTATAATTATTTCCCTTTTGCTCATGCTTTTCATGGCACGAGGTGAGGACAGGAAGATTACTAAATCTACCCCCCCCCAGGCCATTGGGTTTATTCTATAGTCAATTCAAATGAAAGATCTAGTGAAGAATTAGAAATCAGACATACAGATTCCTTCCTTTAGGAGGGCATTTTAGTTTCTAATTCTAATTTCTAATGAATTCACTGAATTTATTAAATACTCTTTGTACAATGCATTAGATTTGAAGAATAGGGACTTACATTCAAATCCCAGCCCTATTGGTTATTATTTGTCTGACCTAGAGTAAGTGGTTTAATCTTACCATGCCTTAGTTTCTTCATCTGCAAAAAGGGATATTAGATTATCTCAAAGGTTGCTTCCAGCTAGAAATTTATAATCTTAACGAAGGACAGTGCTTTGTACACAGTAGGTATTTAATAAATGTTTTATTCAATCAATAAGTCATTCAAGTATGGCTCCTCTAAAGTGTACTCTCCTCACCTAAAATCTCAAAACTCTTCTAGTTCATGCTGTCTTCCAAACTCTGGATCCAACTATTTTAGGGGACTTAGTGAGTTTCAGAAATTGAGTGGAAAATATATGTTCAAATACATTTTGTCATTGTTGGAAAGAAATTAACCAGTTAAACTTAAATCTGACCTGAAGTTAGAACTAAAATGTACCAAGTGAAAAAAAGAAACTCTTAAAGTCTAAGGAATTTTGAAACAAAATGTCAATCAAAAAAGCAATTTTTTTTTTAAATCTTCAGAAATGGAGAAGTATATACACAGAATGATGTTCACATGGTTTTGGTCCTCTATTCATCATGGCTTTGAGCACTGCACCACTTCATTTTATGAGGTAGAGAATGTATAATATACCAATAATTAGTTTATATCTCTTGCACCCAAATGTAGCATTTCCCAAAGGTTTTAGGAATAAGGAACATTTAGCTTTGACTTTATTAAAATAAAACATTAAGCAAAACCTAATGTAGTGGCACTTAAAACGACAACTGTGTCCAAAATCCATTGTTCCATTAAATTCAAGTGTGAGGCAGATCCAGTAGTTAAATTATCCTGCATTGAGAAATGGTGAATAAATGGTCACATAATTATTCCCACTTTTGCTGAATCTCCTAGCTCGATCAGGTTTAAGAGCAGAGTAGTGAAAAATATTTTTATTAAAAGAGAGCTTTTGGGATTGAATGTTCTAATTAATTGGTGCTTGTCCACTGATTGTTTCTCTGAGTAGACCATATTTCTGCTTTATAAAAAAATCTAATTACTTTCATTATAGTAGGTCTTAAGGTTGTACAGTAGGTATCATTAATGAAAACAGATCTGATATTCAGAGAGTCTAGGGGAATGAGCACTGCCTGCATTATGGCCCACTTCACTGCCCAGAGACTTAACCTGTCACAACACTTTTTCAGATAATTCTTTTCTATATGTTGTCCTAAAAATAGCAAGTCTTTAAAAGATACCCCAAGCTACCATTTGTTTGCATTGACAATAAAGGTTCTTATACTACATTACACAGAGTGTGGGATGACTGTTCAAGTAGGTAGAAAGACATGGAGCTTTGTTATATTAGACATGATGCAGAAATTGATTTATGGTGAAATTGTCTTTCTTCTAAAGGAAAAGCACAAAAATAAATATGTCCTAACCCCCTCAAAGACTAACCAGAGCAGCAATATAAGGCAATGTAGAGTTTGGTTCCTCAGTTTCCTCTTCATATGGGAAATCCCCACTGACTTCAAAGGGAATTCCCAGGTCAGGCCACTGAAGAGTCTCTCCAGAACTACAGAGCTGGAAGGAAGCTTAGATAGAGGCTGGTTAGTCCTAACAGACCCTCCCTCCCCCAGAATGATGGACTCCATCTTTAACATTTCCTTTTAGTCCCTAATGCATACAGTATTTCTTCTCTGATCTCAAATACCTCAATGTATAGGCAACCAAATGCCTTTTCTATTTTAGTAATTTGGACCATTCTTTCAGCCATAATATAGGGGTGCAAAATGGCCCATGGATTTAACAACAGCTTTGCTTTAAGGTCTGAAGGTAAAACTTATCCACATAACTTTGAAAATGAATGAACTGTCATTCAGTCCCAATGATTTTTCTTTAAGGAAACATACTAAGCTAAATGTTAGAGCAACACTATACAACTAGCTTTCATTTTATATTTGGAAGGAAAACAAAAGATCAATTCCCCACTGAAATCTGTTTTTAGTTCATCCAGAAACAAGAGTAAAATATTTTATTGAATCTAAATATAGGCTTTCAGGTATTAAAAGAAATGCTATTTGCAACTAATTTGTTTCTAAATAAAACCTTGGATGAACATTTTTAATTACCAAAAAAGTTAAGGTAACAATAAACACAGGAAATATACATGAATCAAGTGTTCAGAGAGTCAGCCTTCTTTTAAGACTATAAATATCCCCCCAGCTATGGCACTATTATTAGAGAGTATGAACAAAGGAAGGTGTCCAGAAATAGAAGGGGGGGGGAGAAAGAATCTTGGTGAGCTTGATATTTCATGGCATAGGAAATGTTTCTAACAAACTCGTGACTTTAGAGGGTTAATTGGATTTTAAAAGGACATTTCCATGCCTCGTGTTTGCCAAGAAAATTCTTTCCCTGCCACGTTTGTTAAATTGGCGGGCTGATATTTCCTCTGAGTGACACAAGATGTGATGAAGAATTTTATCTTTACTTCCTTGCTAAAATCAGCACTGAATACTAGCCTTTCTTTGTGAACTTATTTGATCATTATCAGATAGTATTTATGAATATTAATTCAAGAACTGTTATACATCTATATTTACATGTGTAAACACATTCATAGGAAGTGGCATGGTATAGCAGGAAGGACATTGGACTGGTAGTCAGGAGACATGAGTTCTAGTTCCGATGAGACTAATAACTAGGTAGGTGACCATGGACAAATCTCTTGGTTCCTCGGTGCTTTTTTTAAAATGATGCTCCATGTTGCTTACTGTATGGGATCATTGCAAGAATGGAGCAAAAATACAAATGTGACAGTTCTTTGAAAATGACACTTTCTGCATCATATCCAAGATATCAAAATCTCATCTCCTTCTTCTACCTGACAAGATTTCCCACATGCCTTATTATCAAGTATAAAACATTTTATTGTCAATGTAAACAAATTGTAGCTGGAGGTATCCTTTAATGACATTGTTTTTAGGATAATACATGTGTGTGTACATATATATATATATAGTTATTTGAAAAAATGCCTAAAGCATTATATAAATTAGAACATCATTATTAAATAAGAAAAAATATCAATTATCTTTATACTATTTCTATTTTGTTCAATGGGATTGTTGATTTAGAAAGATTCATCACCTCTTTATCTATCACCTCTTAATTTAAAAAAGTAATTAAATATATTGAGTAGGATTATAACTAAGGCAAAACAACAAGAGCTCTGTCCCAGGATGCAGAAATTCAGAGACCGGAGCAGCACTCACACTTTTGCAGTTTAGAAATAGCTAAGTTTGGAGCCTAGTTAGCAAGAATAATTTCTTAAAATAGGGAGTCATCAGGTGGTATGCTGCTCCCACCAGGGTCACCCCCAAGGTGAACTTCTCTGTACCTTCCCTCTACCTCTTACAACATCCTCTTCAAAAGTGGATTCATAGTGTCCTGACATCTTTGTCTCCTCACCATAGCATGGCATTCTGGGATATCTCCTCTCCACACACTGAAATTGCTCTTGGCTGCTAAGTTATTAATAGTTGCTCTTACAATATGTTAATATATAATAATATATTAATATTATGTATATATTAATATATTGTTATATAATATAGTATTATATAATGATATATAAGTAATAATAGTTACCTGGGAACCGATTATAAGGCATAGCTTTAACACTTTGAGCGATGTTAGTTATTATTGGCATGAACCAAACTTGTATAAAAAAGAGACTTTGAAGTATATCCCCAAATATTTATATCTTTTTGAGTGTAGTAATGATCAATTTAGTCATTATGAGAAAATATTTTATGTTTTTTCAAAATGTTATGTTATGGTGATGCTAGATTTTGAAACAAGGAAATTTATTGAATTCAAGGAAATATAAGTCACTATAGATTGAGTCTACCTTCTTCCCTTTTTGGAGAAAATGAGCTAAATTCCACAACTTAAAGACAAGAAATTACCTTCCTTCCCCCAAAGAGACAGTGTAGGTCCACCATTTGTTTCTCTGCCCAACTTCAGGAATATATGCATGTCAAAAATTAGCATTTCATTTAATGTCCCATAGAATCCCATTCAACAAACATGTATTAAATGCCTTTATAGGCATTAATAAAACAGCAAGGCACTCTGCTAGACATTGAGGAGACAAAACCAAAACGTAAACCATTCCCTGACCTGATGGGGCTTACATTCTATTAGGAAATCCAACATGCCAACAGTTAAATATATACATGATGAGGTGAGGAGCAGGGAGATTTCACTAATAACTGAAGGGATCAGCAAATGTTTTTCATAGAAGATTGCTCCTAAATTGAGTCTTGTGCAAAGCCAAAGAATCTAACGGGCACTTAGGCATTCTGAACATGGAGGACTGTCCATGCAAAGGCATGGAGACCAGAGATGAAATTCTGAGTTCTGGGACATCAGTTAGTCATATAGTGTGCAAAAGAATAATATACAATAAGCCTGGAAAGATGTATTCCTCCATTACTTTTAAAATGATGTGGGCTTTTTTTTAAAAAAAAAAAGATCTTTAAATCTTCTTTGCACATTCTCTATTTGTTCTTCACTCATTATTTCCATCAACAATAAGCATTACATTTTTAGTAGCAAAAATGAAAGGTAACTTGATTTTGTCTTTCTTTTTGCTTGGACAGTAAACAAATTTTCTCAGCTGTTTTTCAGTCACATCCAACTCTGTGACCCCATTTGGGGTGTTCTTGGCAAAGATACTGGAGTGGCTTACCATTTCCTTCTCCAGCTCATTTTACAGATGAGGAAACTGAGGCAAACAGGGTTAATTAACTTGTCTAAGATCATAGAACTAGTAAGTGTCTGATGTTGGATTTGAACTTGGGAAGATTAGTGCTCTTCCCTTCAGGCCTGGAGCTCTACTGAACCACCTAGGGTTTCCAGAATGAACCATTTTCATGCCCATCTTTACCTATTTCAACTAACTTGCTCACAGAAAAGGCTTAATATATAGTAGAAATGTACCCTATTGATTTTCAGGCTAATTTTGATGTACTGCAAGTTTAAATAGTCATAGGTCTGTATTCCAAAGCCTATCTTCTGGTTTCTCCCTTCATTCATCTCCAACCTATATATTTCTCCTATAGAAAATCTTCCCCTTCTATTAATATTTCTGGGCAAGGGTGAAGACTCAGTCAGGAGTCAGTCTTCTGCACCAATCAATCCATCCATCAACAAGGATTTAAGAACCACCAGTTAGGAACACCTCAGTGACAGTGCTTCCAGGAAGGATAGATCTCTCAGGACAGTGTGGGAAGATTAAAAACAAAATCAAACAAAAACTTCATACATAAAAGTCTTTCAAGTTTCATTTGATTTTTTTAAAGTAACAATAGCATTTGTTCACCATCTTTGCCAGGAATCTCTTTGATATATTGTTCTCTGTGTCTTACACAAGAGACCTACACACTGGATCAGATCTTAATGCAGCACCTAGCACACAGCAGGCACTTAATTAATGCATGTTGATTGTGTACTGACTAGATCACCTCTTAAAATGTCAAAATAGCTTTTGGTCAAGGGTGGGTGGGGCAGCTTTGTGAACCTGGACCCAAGGATGTATTAGACAAGCAGCAGGTTTGGTGGGTTGGGGGGGTTTCTTTGTTGTTTTTTTGCTTCAGAAGTAGCTCCATGTGGTTTAATGTGCTAACATAACCCCGGTTTCAATATTTCAAAAGATACAGAACTTCCCAGCATGATGATAAAGTTTTCCTGTGTTCCAATAATAAAGCCCCAGTGTCCCAATAGTTTCCAGTTCCTTTATAACACAGCAGTTTGTGAAGACTAACTCACTCCTAAGTGCCCAACCTGTAATATCAGTGTGGGAGTCGGAAACAGATGTTCACGGGACAATGCAATTTGTTGTCACTGTCGATACTATGTGGCACTTTTCCCAACTGAAATTGTTTGTGGATGGAAAAGAATGTAAGGAGTGATTCATGCCCAGAAGGATTTTTTTTTAATTTGCTTTATACCTGTCTTTTTATTTATTTTAAACAATATGATGTGAGATCAAATTATTCAAATATGAAACAAACTGATAATTTAGCAACTCTCCAGGGTTTTCACCCCTATGGACTTCCTCCTTCTCCCCTCACTCCCACAACTATCATATACAGCTTATTGAAAATGTTAAATGTCTTATTTATTATTATCAGGGAACTCAGAGCCATCTTCATTTTTCAGGGTTATTAATTATCTTTGTCATACAATATGCACAGAATTTCCATTTGAAAGAATGATGGCATCCCTTTTTCTTGGTAATTTTTTAAGTAATTTGTGAGGAAGGAAAGAACATCCCGAATGGTCAAACATTGACTAGAAAACCATCTATTGGTCATAGACTACACCGGATCATCTTCATTTGAAATTGTCATGAATATTACAAAAGCACATGCACTAACCCATGCTTACCGTAAGAGATGATGGATTTGTCTGCATAAATTAAATATTAATTTTTAGATAACCTTAAAATATACTTAACAATATGATAGGTACATCAAAGCCATTTAAAAAATGAGCCCAATACTTCATATGCACTGATGAAAATACCTTTTTTTTCCCCAAAGAAAAAAAAGAAAATATTGCCAGAGCTGGACACATTGGGTTTGGAGAGCAGGGATTTAAGGGGGTGGGGGTGGGGATGCAGTTTCATTTCATAACAGAAATTCTTGAAATCAATAGCTCCAAATGGTTATATCAAGTCGCTCTGGTTTGGGTTTGTTTTTTCAAGACACTTGTTTATAGAGAGAAACAAACAACAAACATAATACTAGTACAACTAACAACAGCTACCATTTATATGACTCCTACTGTTTGCTAGACACTGTGCTAAGTGCTTTATAAATATTTCATTTCATCCCCACCACAACCTTGGGAGGTAGGTGCTATTCTTGTCCCCATTTTACAGCTAAGAAATATAATTACAGGTTCCCAACTAGTAGGGGAAGGTATTTTAGGTCGTAGAAACGCATATTTAAAAGGTAGAAGGAGTAGCTGAATTTTGGCAATTAAAAACCCTTAGTTTTAGCTAGCTGTGTGACTTTGGTCAGATCACTTAACTTCTCTGATGTCCCATTTTCTCCTCGGTGAAATTAGATTAAACTCTATGTAGTCTCTTGTAATTTTAAAAGAATTTTGTTCCAGTTTTACTTTATAACTTCAGTTTTTAGGTGTTTTTAGTGTCTCCAGTGTTACTTTGGACTTTGCAAGATTTAAGTTTGGATTTAATCCAAGGCTTGTTACTTTAAAATGACTCCAAAAGTCAATATCAAAACTCTGTTGTTGCTGTGGGGTCTTTTCAAATATGGCTTTGTTTTAACCTGTTGCAAACTTAGGACTGTGAATGGTTGGTAAAAATACTTTCGAATACAATCAAATCTGCTCTTTACGACTGCGCACCAGTGTACCTGAAGAAGGAAAGAGTCTCATTATTGGACCAAAAAAAGGACAACACAGTACTTGTCAGTGATACTGCACACATTCATTTGCTTAACAAAATCCTCTGCACTTCAGGGGCTGGGAGATTCAAGTAAGTCAGACCTAGTGGACCTGAGAGTAAGGATCAACCAAGGTGCTGCTCTAGCTCTCGCTTTACTTGAGAGTCTTGTGATGTCAAGATGAGCTTTAAAATTTTAATTAATGAAAAAGGCAGCATTAAACATTCATCCCGACAAGTTGGTGGGCCTAACTGGGCACTTTATTAGGCCTCATCCTTTGTTCTGCACCCACTGGAAAAGTGTTCAATGTAAAAATCAGCAGGAAGAAGCCAGGAGAGTGCCATTTGGATGATTAATCCAAATTCGAAATTTATTTCAAATTTGAGTGTTTTAAAAAATAAAATAAAATTCAGATTGCTAACTTCCCAGCAATATGGGTCCTAGCTTAAAAATTACATCTCCACACATAATTTGACAGCCCTTTTAATAATAGTCATATTTAACTGTCTCAGTGCACTCTGCTTCTTAAAGGGAATTTACATGCATTAATTAATCAGAACTTTCCGTTCTTTTCATTCCCTTTGATATTCTTGTTAACTTTCTGTAACTAATTAAGTGCATTTAATTCCAACAAGCAGTAAGAGTCCTGAAAAACCATTGGATTAAACTACTATCTACTTACTTGGTATTGCAATCTTATCAGAGCTTCAGTGAAACTTACTTCCTATCTTAATAACCATGGAATTTTTAAAGTCCTTAAATTGCAAAATTTCCCATCTGCTTACTATTACATTTTTCAAATGCTGCTGATTTTTGCGTATTAAACTTCAGTTGGGTAGATTTATGCCATCCATTCCTGATATTCACATCAAGCAAGAGACCTTATAGAGGAAAGAGAAATTCCAATCCTGATGTTACAGGAAAACCTCCAATTCTACCAGACAGAAATGATTTCAATTAGAGGGTACCACAAACGACCTTTTGCATTTTCCTTGAACACATCCGCTTGGTGTCAGAGAGGCCCCTCAGATGCCATACCACCTCACTTTGTACAGCACAGTTACTTAGGAGTGCTCGGAATCTCATCTTTTGATCTCAAGCGATATTTTTCTCTGTTATGTCACAGAGGTCATCTGGCTCATGTGTGACAAACTGCCGGCATAAGTCACAGTGCCAGTGGCAGAGATTTGTAACCATGTCCCTGGTCCATTGCCTTTGAATTATTTCCCAGGCCCTCTGCTTTACATTTACACTCTGTTGGAAGATGAACAGGGGAAGGGAGTAAAATCAAGGGCAGGGTCTCATCCTGAAGGACAAGGGGAAACAGGTGGAAGGTTAATGGCCCTGGAGCGTATCCACAAGCCTCTCAGGGTTGATATATGGGCCTCAGGCCTAAAACGGGCATTGGCTTTCAAAGATATATTATTTCATTTGAGGAGAGACATTCTGGAGTTCCTGCATTTGTCTGCTGATAGATGATCCTCTGTCCACAATTGGTTATGGCGTGTGAGTTTTCCTTGGGCCTGCTCCCGTACATAAAAATTTTGCTGAGCTCCCCAACCTTTCACATGCCTTTAAGAATGGGACGTGTGCAAGCCCTCTGGCAGGCTGTTGGATTTCTGTTGCTGCTATTTTTGTAGTTCCTTTTGAACCATGAGGCAAGTGGGGGATGAAAGACACTTCTGTTCATTCACACAGAACTTGATAAGGGTGGCCTTGCAAAAAAAAAAAAAAAGGTAGAGGGGACATGGGGAATCAAACCTACTTGTACCAGGATAGTGAGATGAGCTCAGTCTCACATCAAGTCATTTGGATATTAGAAGTTCTTATACGAGGGGGAAAAAAAGAAATACGAATGAGCTTTGTACCAATGTCGTTATAAAGAGTTAACTTGTGTCTGAGCAAATGGTCTTAACATTTTTTCTTCCTGTTTTCAGAAACATATGAGAGGAGGAAGGGAAAGGGAAGAGCTACATGGGTATCAATAAATGATTCTCCTACCAAAACATTGCCTCAAAATCTTGACACTGTTTAGTTGGGGGCATTGGATTCATTGAAATATGTTTGTACAGTTTGACAGCTCAAAGAGCGTGTTTGAGTTGATGTGAACTGTTACCATTCAAAGTATTTTAAGGGAACTGACTTGGCCAAACCAGTCTAAGTGAAAGGACCAGTTGCTGGAAGTGAACCTAGATCATCATAAAAGTTGAATTAACAATGCATAGAGAGGTGGCCTGCACCTCTAAGACTGCTTAGCTACTAACTAGCTCATGGAGATCATAGAATCAGTCTTCAAGCTGGAAGCAGAGGCATGCTGGAGCCAGCTCAAACTGGCTTACAAGAGCTTTAAACAGATCTTGTAAATTAATTCTTCATTCTGAGCATTTACACCTCAGGAATTGACAAACATTACAAATTAGGGCTATTTAAAGTTCTATTTACTATCTAGACTTTGAAAAGTGATAGAGAAAATATTGAAAATGCAAATTAAACTTAAAAGTGTGCCAAGAATATATTTCCCCACCCCTTGGAGAGCTGGTTGCTAAATATGTACCAACATATCACTGACTGGCAAAAGGGACCTTAGAGGCAGAGGATCATGGCAGGTCTAGAAGACACCTCAGACACCATATTATCCCACCCCCTTATTTGACAGAGCAGGAAACTGAGCCCTGAAGAAGTGATGATGCTTTCCCAAGGTCATAGGTAGTAAATGGCAAAACTGGATTTGAATTCAGATTCTCTGACTCCAATTCCATTACTCCTCCTACTGCACAAGCTGTGATTTAAACCACGTGGAAATCTGACATATTTTAATTCAGAGCACTTAGGCCCCAATTGTTTTCTTTTAGTTACATACACACTTAAGTGTATGTGCACATGCAATATAAATGTGAATATATGCATGTACATGTATGAGTACATCTGTATAAATATATATATGTGTATTGTATATATACTGAGCATGCACATGTATGCAATATAATGCATGCATGTGTATGATTGCACTGTGCATGTGTGTACATGCATGTATATATTATAGTGTGTACATATACATGTATGCAATGTGTACATGTATGAGGATAAGTTGTATACCATAACCAATTTTAGACAAAGGATCATCTCTAAATAATCTCCCTCCCTCTCTCTCTCTTTCTCTTTCTCTCTCTCTCTTTCTCTCTCTCTTTCTCTTCCTCTCTCCCTCTCTCTCTCTCTCTCTCTCTTTCTTTCTCTCTCTCTCTTTTACCTCCTCATGTTTCTCTCTCTCCCTCCCCTTTATACACACACACATACAAAAATATACTCACACATACACATATATATGTATATGCATATATATATAATCTGAACATATTATTCCTTATAACTATTATGCTAGTATTTTTATAAGATCATATTTATTTTTCTGGTAATTAAAGATAGACTTTTATTTTGTTTTCAGTTTTTTCATCCTGAGGTTCATGTGTCCAGTCATGTTTGTGCTTCTTACTGAAAAAAAAAGTTGAAATTTTATTTTTATCTTTTATTTTTCATGTTTGTTTTTAAAAGGGTGTTCTTCGCATGGGGGAAATAGGAGAATTTTCCACAATTACCAGAGAAGAAAGCAATTGATTTTAGATTAGAGTGTTCTTTTTACCAGAAACAAAATTGCATTTGTGTACAAGAAGTGAACTTTGGCCAGACAAATCATAAAGATGAATGTGAATTTGATTTCAAGGGGAGGAATTTCTGCATGAAAAAAACCTGCCCATATCTGTCTCTACTTCCACAATAAACTTTTACACCAGGTTTATCTAGGCCAAACTTTTCTGGCACACCATATAAATTGTTGCTGCTAAGTTCAGCAGTATTGGGCCATAGGTTCCCATTAAAATGACACAAAATTGTAAAGATGTATGGTGTTTTTTATTTTTGTTTTCCATTTCCTTTGAGGGTCTTACAAAACACATGTTCTATCAGAAGACTAAGGACCTGGAGAGCATGTTGAGTACCTAGTGGAACAGTAGGAAGGAAATGCAAGGACTTGTTTAAAGGAAAGATTTAGAATCAGAAATTCTACAGAAAGAGTTGAATGGGGAAAGTTAACAGCTAGGAGGGGCTGCTTTTCTACTTGTTGCTTTGATAATAGATAAAAGGCTGTCATGAACTACAAATTCCCAGCTGGGAGTAATGTAGATAGAATAATCCCTACAGACAGGCAGATCCCAAGCCACACAGGCCTTCCTTCCAATCGCAGAACATAATATGATTGTTTCTCTTTATACTTGTGGCCAGTTGGCCTCCTTTTCCCATTTGAAGTTACTTATTTCAGTTCAGTTCATTTTTAACCTTCCTTTGGGGATATGTTTCATTTCCTATTCAGTAGATCCCAATCCGCCAGGCTCTCGTACTGCCCAGAGCCAAAATCAAATCAAAGAATTCCACACAACCTCTTTAATACAAGAACAGGCTGAATTACTGAATACTACCAGGGCGGCAGGGCCATCTGAGCTTGGAACTCGGACTGGCACCTTCTTAAACTGGAGCCACAGGGCACTTCATACCTGCAATGGACTCCCTAATTGCTCATTTAGAGTCAGACAAAATGTTAGCCCCGTCCCCCAGCCAAGACTTCAAAGCCATGGGATCCACGCTGAAAACAGGGTCTCAGTGTAGATGGTTGCTTATCGTTGTAAAATTAGAATAACAAATGTTCCCAGCGTGATGCAAACAGAAACCTGCCAGTATATTATCTGGGGCTGGCTGTTCCAACATGCATTCTTCGAGGAAAAGAAAGAAGCTTACTTAGGGCTCTGTTCGTCATTTTATACTGCTCATTTTAATGATATATTTAGATCTTCCTCTTACTTTGTATTCTTATGTGTAATTACCCGTATTAAAAAAAAACACTCATTAGTGTTCTGTTCCACTGACTTAATTATGCCCCTTAATTAAATCTTGACTAACTGGAGGTCACTGCAGTGTCAGTGGGATTTGTCACTGTTTGTCAGCAGGTGTCTGGCCACATCTATTTCTGGTTTCTCGATGGCTAGAATTTAAGAGCTTGGTGTTTTCTCTATGCAAGGGGAGAACTATTGCTGAAGGGACTGTTCATTAAACAATTTCCACCACCGCCACCCCCAAACCGAACACCTTGGTTTTCAACCACGAGGAATGCTGAATAAGGAAAGGAGAAAATTACAAACAAGGTTGATGCTTCATATATGTCTCTTTTTTTGAAGTTTACATGTTTTAAGTGCTTACATGTTTATGTTCCTTAGCTAAAAATAGTGTTTATAAATGATCTGGGGCTTTGTGCAAAATTGAAACGCAGAAATCCTGAGAAAGTGTATCACAATTATAAATTGCAAAAACATTTAATTAAAATTTCACAGTCACAGTACTTTGCCAACATTTAGTTCATTATCAATTAATATCGACTGTTTTAAAGTATGAAACAAATAATAAAGTTGGATGCAACCTGAGGCAAAAGAGCGTCATCTGACTGTTGCAGAACTCACATACACCATCCAAAGATCACTTGTTTATTTAGAAAAAAAGAAGTCAAATAATACGGCCACGATGTCTTCATATTTCAAATTAGTATGTTTTGGGTTTGAGATTTTAGTAAGTTACTTAAGGGAGATATAATTCCCATGTTTGTGTATATAATAGGCACCTAATGTTCATCTGAATAATTGATTAGTCAAGAACGGCTTTCATAATTAGTTGTTGGCTTTTCAATATAAGCCCTCAAAACACTTGCTGTCAGTCTACAGTGCTTTTAAATTTATTCATATATTTGCAGGAAAAAAACTACAGTAGTTATCTGAGAGCATTTCAAGTTTTTTCTTGCTGGAATTCAGCCATTTTTAACACAAATCTTTTTTACGTTGAATTTCATTGGGAGGCAGCAGATGGGTACAATTGAAAGAAGACTGACAATAATTCCAAGACCTGGTTCAAATCTGGCTTTAGACATTTGCTAACTATGCGACCCTGGCCAAGTCACTTAACCCTGTTTGCCTCAGTTTGCTCAGCTGTAAGATGAGCTAGAGAAGGAAATGACGAACCACCCAATATCTTTGCCAAGAAACCCCCGATGGGGTGATGAAGAGTTGGACACAACTGAAAAATGACCCAAAAATAAGGAAATGGATCCAAGCTTTAGTTCTAGTACCCTCTAACCTTTCTCAATAATCCTTCCTTTGGAAATGAGTATTTCTCAGACATCCTTAATCCAGAAGAAACTTTTGGAGACTGTGAATGACTAATAATAAATAAGTCATTCAGCCTCCTTGGGCTTCAACTTCCTAATATTTACAATGAGGGATTTGGCTTAGGTGGTCTCTGAGGTCCATCTCCAGATTCATGATTCTATATTGTCTAATGTAGCCTGGAGTGAAAAATAACCATTTTCTCAGTTAAGACACTGTTTTTTGCTTTCTAAAAATTACGGTGTAAGTGAAAAAGTGGGCTCTAATATCTAATCATCATTAGTAGGAAGTTTGATGACTTTTTGGGGGGAGGGGGAAATTCATCAATATGGGGAACTAACTTCCTCCACCTACACAGATCAACAATTCACCTATAATTTGTGATCTTACTGCATTGCTTGGGAACAATTAGGGGTTAAGGGACATATTCATGATCATACAGCTATATATGTGCCAGAGTCAGAACCTGAACCAAGTCCTTCCTGATGCCAAGGCCAGCTCTTTGGTCACTATGCTACACCACCTCTCCTGGTGAGATCGTAGGTGTTATAGAAATTACAATAGATCCTCCTAGACACAGACAGCCTATAGAAAAAAGGACACACTTAAGAGAAATCTCACATAACATTTCCACTTCTTATGCTTCTTCAAATCTAATCAATTAATGTTTTTTCCTAATACCTGGATTCCAACTGTTTTTACTTGGGCAGAAGTCCGACATCTTCTATAGGAAAATGGGGGTTATTTTCTCGATTTGATAATTCCACTGTGTACTTGTCTCCTCATGGAATTTGTCAGCTTCTATAGTAGTTGGATCAACTTAGAAGGCTATAGTAATGGGGATGCTTTAATATGTTATGTAGACTCCCTGGATAGCCAGGCTGTCTCATGTCTTCATGCTATGTCCCCAAGTAACCAAAAGCTGCTGCTATTCATCTCTAAGGCAAGCTTGGGTCCAAATTTCCTGATATTTATAGAGTTGAATTCATAAATGTTTTTAATTCTATTAGCATAAGGTGGCTGTTATTTTTTGAAGTATGGAACATTACTTAAAATTAGTACTTAGTGAAAAGAATTTCTCATTTAGTCAATTATTATAATTAAGGATTAGAGGTGCTATGGGATGAGATCTTCCCATTACCCTCGAATCTAAGTTCTCACCATTTCTCCTGTAAGAAATAACTAGAAGGGTGGCCAGGTAGCACAGCGAGTAAGAGCACTGGCCCCAGTGTCGGGATGACCTGGGGATCGCATCTGGGCTCAGACACTTAGCACCCACCCAGAAACACCTGGACATGTAACCTTGAGCAAGTTACTTAACCCCAATTGCTTAAAAAAAAATAAAAAAAGAAATAACTAGAGTTCCTGTGTATTTCACAGAAATGTTTCATGATTGTCTCTAAGGTTGGTGTGTTTTTCTGATGCAGCAGTATTTAGAGAAAAGAGAATTGTTATTATTAAGGGCTAAATATATTTCTAAAACACTTTTATATCTGGTAGATGAGTGAGTGAATAGATATCAGTGATGATAGAAGTCAGATAAATCAACAGTAGATTTTAAAACTAGATAGGAGCTCTAAGGATGGTGTTCTAGATTTCATTTAAATGAGTCCCATTATGTAGGCTTTCAGATAGACTACAAAACTCTTATCTAGCTAGCCTCATAGATCTGCCATTATTCTTGGTGAATAGCAGAAGTTATATCATGCGGTTTCATTAAAAATGCATTAATCCTTTTGTAGCAACCTCCCTCTAATTCACTGATTCAATTATATCCTACATAAATAAACATTTTGCTATAACAAAAAAATGTGGCATTCAAATATGTCTTACCCATAAAACATAGAATGAAATAATCAAACAGAGAAAAATTAGAACCTGCTTATTTTTTAAAAGCCATGTTTTCTATTCAGATAATTTTCTAGCTAGCCATTGCTTTCATTGTTTACTGAGAACTAGTTAGAGGGTCAGATCCTGAATAGTTTGGGTTTATTTTTTAACCAAAGAAAGGACCTGAGTTTCACTGAAAAACTTGGGACACGTTGTCTAGCTCTCAAAGGCCAAAGTGTATGCTTTGTGATTCAGGATGCTCATTTTGAACCATGAACCAGATGTGAAGATCCCCAGTACTGCTTTTGAACCTTGTTCTCATAAGGACAAAAGGCTTACTGTAATTGCTGGATTAATTAAGAGGAAAACAAACAGAGCTAACAACAGCAAGGCTTGGCTCTGGAGAGGCTCCCTGACCCTAGGCAAAGCTGTGAAATGGGTGAAAAAAATTTCTTCTTCCCAGTTCTGAGTCCTCTCCTCTCCTCCCTCTGGAACATGTTAGCACCCTCTTGCTTCTTTTCTGTACTGTCTAAAATCATCAGCAAGCACTATTTGTAATGGAGATAAGCTAGAACCCTTCCTGATACAATCAGGAGTGAAGCAAGGCTGCCTATTATCACTTCTATTATTTAATATTGTACTAAAAATGTTAGTTAAATAAGAGAAAAAATTAAAGGAATTAGAGTAGGAATGAGGAAACAAGACTATCATTTTTTTGCAGATGATATGATGTTATACTTAGAAAATCCTAAAGAACTAACTAAAAAAACTACTTAAAATTATCGACAATTTTAGCAAAGTTACAAGATACTAAACTAACCCACATAAATCATCAGCATTTCTGTATATGCTGTATATTACCAACAAAGTCCAGTGGCAAGAGATAGAAAGAGAAATTCCATTTAAAATAACTGTAGACAATATAAATTACTTGGGTGTCTAACTGCCAAGACAAACCCAGAAACCATGTGAATATAACTATAAAGCACCTTTCACACAAATAGAATCAGATGTAAACAATTGGAAAAATATTAATCGTTCATGGGTAGGCCAAGTCAATATAATAAAAATGACAATTCTACCTAAATTAATCTATTTATTCAGTGCTATACCAATCAAACCATAAAAAACTATTTTATAGAGCTATAAAAATAATAATTCATCTGGAAGAACAAAAGCTCAAGGATATAAAGAGAATCAATGGGAAAAAATGTGAGAGGTGGTTAAGCTGTACCAAATTGCCAACTGTATTATAAAGAGGCAATTACCAAAACAATCTAATATTGAAAATAGAAATAGAGTGATAGATCAGTGGAATAGATCAAGTGCAAATTACATTATAGTAAATGACTATAGTCATCTAGTATATGATAAACCCAAAGGTCCAAATTTTTGGAACCAAAATTCATCCAAAAACTTCTGGGAAATTTGGAAAACAGTATGGCAGAAACCACGTATAGACAAATATCTCACACTGTATACCAAGATAAGGACAAAATGGGTACATGATTTACATGTAAAAGGTGATGCCATAAGTAAATTAAGAGAGCATGGAACAATTTATCTGTCAGATTTATAGATAAAGGAAGAATTTAGGACCAAAGAAGGCATAGATAACATTACAAAATGTAAAATAGATCATTTTGATACATAAAATTTAAAAGGTTTGTATAAACAAAAGCAATGCAACCAAAATTATAAGGAAAGCAGAAATGGGGGGAGGGTTGAAATTTTGCAAGAAGGGGAGGCCAGGTAGCTCAGCGAGTAAGAGCACTGGCCCTAGTGTCGGGATGACCTGGGGATTGAATCCAGGCTCAGATACTTAGCACCACACTGAGAAATAACTGGCCATGTAACCTTGAGCAAGTTACTTAGCCCCAATTGCTTAAAAAAAAAGAAGAAAACAAAAGATATTTTGCAAGAAGTATCTCTGATGAAAGTCTAATTTCTCAATTATATGGAGAACTGACTCAAATTTATAAAGATAAAAGTAATTCCCCAATTGATAAATGGTCAGTGGATATGAACAGGCAGTTTTCAGACAAAGAAAACAAAGTCATCTATAGTTATATGAAAAATGCTCTAAATCACTATTGATTAGAGAAATGAAAATGAAAACAATTCTAAAGTACCACCTCACACTTATCAGATTGACTAATATGACAAAAAAAGAAAAGGAAAATGTTGGATTTGGAGGGGATGTGGGAAAACTGGGACACTAATACACCACTGGTAGAATTGTGAACCAATCCAATCATTCTGGGTAGCAATTTGGAACTATGCCCAAAGGGCTATAAAATTGTGAATACCCTTTGATCCAGTATTACCACTGCTAGGTCTATATTCCAAAGACATCCAAAAGATGGAAAAGGACCTATTTGTACAAAAAATGTTTATAGTGGCTCTTTTCGTGGTTGCTAAGAATTGGAAATCAAAGGGAATGGCTAAACAAGCTGTGGTATGTAATTGTAATGGAATATTATAGCACTATAAGAAATGACAAGTGGGATGATTTCAGAAAAACCTGGAAAGATTTACATGAACTGATACATAGTGAAGGGAACAGAACGAGAACATTGTACACAGCAATATTGTTTGATAAAGAACTGCGAATGACTTAGCTATTCTCAGTAATACAATTGTCCAAGACAATCCCAAATAATTAATAATGAAGCATAGTATCTACTTCCAGAGAAGGAACTGATATTGTTTGAATACAGACTGAAGCATTTTATTTTTTACTTTCTTTTTTTTTCTTTTATTTGAGTGTTCTTGTACAAAGTCACTAGTATGGAAATGTTTTATATATTAAAAAAAAGCTGTCCTGCAGAATCAAATACTCATACATATTAAAGCATAAATAATTAGTAAGAGTTTGTAGGTCAGAATATGGCAACCACTACTCAGTGGTTCCTTATTACTTCCAGGCTCAGTTACAAACTTCTTTGTTTGGCATTCACCATATGGCTGCAATTTTCTTTCAATTAACAATATCCCACCTTGTACACTCTATAGTCTAGTCAAACTGGTCTTGCTAGCTCTAACATGACTATGGCCCTCCAACTCCCATGTCCTTTTGCAGGGGTTGTCCCCCACAAATGCCTAGAATGAACTCTCTCCTAATTGCCATCTCTTAAAATCCCCATTTCCTTGACATTTCAACTCAAATGCACCTTGTATTGTTGTTTTTAGTCAATTGTGTCCAACTCTTTGTGAACCCATTTGCAGTTTTATGTGGCAAAGATACTGGAGTGACTGGCCATTTCCTTCTCAGGTTTATTTTAAAGATGAGGAAACTGAGGCAAACAGGGTGAAGTGACTTGCCCAGGGAAAACAGCTAATAAGTGTCTCAGGTCAAATTTGAAATCAGGTCCTACTGACTCCAGGGTAAGCACTATCCACTGTGCCATCTAGCTGCCCCTAAATGCACCTTGTATATAGGGACCATTTCGGATCCCTCCAGGTGCTAATACTTTCCTCCCAAATTTATCTTGCATTTGTATATTTCTTTATATGCATTATATGTGTGTGCATGTGTATGTATGTGTATATATATATATTGTCCTCACCGATACCACAAAAACTACTAAAAGTAGAGACTTTCATTTCTGTCATTGCATTGCCCACTGTATGGCACAATGCTTGGCACATAAAGAAAATTCAATTTTTAATAGTACAACAACTAACTCTAACCCTTACTCCATCTCCCCAGTACCTACCTCCACTTCCTCCTTCCTCAAAATTTTGTTCACATCTCACATTCCTTTATCATGAATTATTTTGCATGACATTTCATAGTTAGAAGAGGCTTCAGAGAAGAATTAGTATGAACTCATTATTTAAAATCTCAGAGACATAAAGTATCTCATTCAAAAGCACACAGCTAATAAGAGACAGAACCCAGTTTTTATCTTTATTTTATATCATTTCTTTCTACTGGACAAGATTTGCATTTTTCTATCTTAACTTCTTATTCCCAGAGTATCCAACCCCTTGCTATGTTGCATACAATAGGTACTTAATAAATGCTAGGTGAATTAATTGAACTATGGTGAAAGCATCATTTTAATTGGGATCAAAGGTAAGGAGAAGGAAGTTTCCAAGGTGGAATCTTTGGATATTAAGCACATGTTTTGGATTTTAGGAGATGGGAAGAGATTTGGATTTTAGGGATAGGAAGGCCTTCCCAGGGCTACCAAAATCACCTTGCCTTTCTATCTGCAGGTAAGATCCACCCTACTCTTACATTTAATGAAGAAAAAGCAGCACAAACCCAAGACCCACCTCAGAAAAAAAAGAAAAATAAACTTATAGACTGTCAGCAATCATAAAGATGCTTCAGGCAGCTCCAGATGTGAACCCAAGAAGCTAAAAAATGCTGTTGCTGTCCATTCATTTGAGTTGTGTCCAACTCTTTCATGACCTAATTTGGAATTTTCTTAGCAAAAATATTAGAATGATTCACCATTTCCTTCTCTAGTTCATTTTACAGATGAGGAAACTGAGGCAAACAGAGTTAAGTGACTTGCCCAGAATCACACAGGTAGTAAGTGCCTGACAGTTAAATATGCATTGAAAAAAGTTATGGAGTTGTAATTATAGCTTCTGGGTTCATATTTCATCTCTACCATTAACCACTTGTGCAACCGTAGGCAAATCATTTAACCTCTGTACCTCTTTTTTCTCATCTTTAATAAAGGAGGTTGGGCTCTAAGGGCCCAACCAGTACTAGAGCTATGATCCTGTGATCCGTCCAGTCCTAAATTACTGATCCTAAGATAAAGATCCCTCCCCAGCACTTAGAATAATAAATGCTTGCCACTTGACTTATAAAAATTTTCCTTGCTTATTCCTCACAGTCACAGTGGGTCTTCCCAGATCAATTATTTTCCAAGAGTAGTAGCAGCAGCATCTACACATCCATGGTCTGTCTTGGAGAACATGGGCTTATCACTGCTGTGTAAAATCAGAACTGGCTGTTTACTCCTTAAATAAAGAGGTGCAAAGCCAATAATAGATCAATATAAAGACTTTACAGTCAAGCAAACAGGTAAGTCAATTGTAAGGGACTTTGTTAGCCTCAAGCTCTTTCTTTTTGCTATGAGCAGTAAAACAGGGACAGGATTGAATTAAAAGCATAAAGGTAAGTTAGATGGCACAGTGGGTAGAGCACCAGACCTGGAATCAGGAAGACCTGAGTTCAAATCCAGCATCAGCTACTTGCTAACTGTATGGAACCCAGGGCAAGTCACTTAACCCTGTTTGCCTCAGTTTCCTCATTTGTAAAGTGAGTTGGAGAAGGAAATGGCAAACTATGCCAGTATCTCTGCTAAGAAAACCCCATGAACAGTATATTGGAGTGCATGGACATGTATTGGAGTGCAGTAGTGAAGTCTATGGGGCCACAAAGAGTTGGACATGACCAAACGACCAAACAACAATGCTTTCCTCAGATTGCAAGCATGGAGCTACTAGATTACAGATCCCCAAAGGGGGTTGGCCATGGTGGCAATATGGTGGTACAAACACATTCATTCAATATTATATGTTCCATAGGCACTTATGTATAGCACCTATATGTATAAATAATGTGGCTAGCTTCCCTACCACTCCACTATATGGTCGCATATTGCACTCCAAACTCCAAAGGCAAAAATTAAGTGAACTTATCAGCAATTCTCACTGCTAAGAAACTTGTTTAGCACCTCTTCAATGGCAATCTCTTATATAGTTATCCTGCCCTTAAATTTCAGTCACACAGCAGTTTCTAAAGGACAGGACTTTCTAGACAACAAACAAGTAAAATACACCACCCATTCAATTCATTTGTCATCTTTGGGGGTCTGCCTGCCAGAGAGCAGCTTTATTAAAAAGCAAGTGAGAAGCTAAGGTCTTCATTCAGGAATGTGGTTTGTGGTAGGGCGTAATTTGTACTATAAGCAAAGGTCACACTGGTGAGTCTGTTAATGCACTCACTCTGGGATAAGATCAATCTCCATACTTCACCATATTGATCTGATAGCTCATTGACACTTCCCTCCTTGAACTGATTAGCTCAAGTGTGAAAGGAGATTGATGAGTTTCTGACACTGAGGATTCTATCAGGGGTGCCAGTCTTGATAGTAGAAGTAGATGTTCTCACTTTTTCATTTTTGTACCTCTTTCTATGCCCTGTCAGAATAGTAGGGAGTCAGAATTGTTACTCAATTATTTAGAATAAAATGCCTTGACAAGAAATCATTTACAAGAAATTTCTCCTACCTCCATACTAGAATTATTTTTTCTTTCAAGACTTTTCTAGATACCCATAAATGTAAGCAATGACCTTGATTTAATGAAATATATATTCATGTCTTTAAAACACAGTTCACTTTTTAATTAAAACTATCTGTGTAGCAGTGATCCCCTCCAGCTGTAGAGATGGGGTCACAGGGTACCTTCCCATGTTGCATGGTTAGTTCCTATTCCTGTATATAAATGTTAGTTTAATTGCATAAATATTGAGGAATAATGTAGCCCAGTAAACTCAACTTATAAGATGTTTATGTGACCCTTATTCACTCTTTATCTAAAGTAATTGGCAAAATGAAATCTAAAAACGAGATAAATGCAAAAAATACGTATGTATCAAAAGTATATCTTCTTCTTTCATAATTTATGATTTCCCAGAGTCATTCACTCCATGAACACTTATTAAGCCCTTACTTTCAGGCTTTGAAAGACACAAAAATAAACAAAATGGCAGCCCCTACCCTCAAGTTGCTTATAGTCTATAGTGCTACTGATAAAGCAGGCATACAGTTAATATAATGGAGATTCGAGTATGATAAATACCTAGAGAAGTAGGAATACATGACATCAGATGAGAGACTACTTCCAGCTGGGAGGATCAGGGAAGGTTTCACTGAACAAAAGATATTGAAGCTGGGACTTGAAGAATAGGTGAAATGGGGAAGTCCATTCTAAGAATAGGAGAAAAGGAGACAAAGGTCTCCTCATATAGAGTGTGTGTGTGTATACATATATATATATATATATATATATTCTTATATAGAATATATATAGAAAGGCAGATGTTGGGAGACAGTGAGCAGACCAGTTTGTGAGAAATATAAAATCCTTCCAGTTCTAATATGCCTTTCTCTAGAGTCCCTTTGGACTCTTAACATTCTAGCTTTGTATGTTCCAAAGTCCTTACTTTTCTGACATTCTATGTGATGTGTCCAAACATTCAGAATTTTAGCATTTGTTTTCTAAGGTCCCATACAGTTCTGACATTGTACATTAAGAGCCCTCCCAGTTCTAATAATAAAGTCTTTCTGTGTTTTTCTTGGACCAAGTCTGGGGGTTTATATGCATCTGCTCTGCAAAGACTTGCTGTATCAATCAATCAGAAGGCATTCATGAAGTGCTTACTATGTGTTAAATGCTAAAGATACAAAGAAAAAAATAAAAACAGTCTTGGCTTCAGATGACTGGTGATAAAACATGTCTCCCTCAGTGGAGAGGTGGTGTATTATAGTGGTGGAATTATGCATTCATGGTCACACATGGCAAATGGGTTTATGTTGTTCACTTAACTATATTTCTTTGTTAGTCATTTCCTGTACCTATCTCCCCTCTGTCAGCGTGCACTGGGTTGACCAGTTGCTCTGTGCTGTCAAATGGAATGCTAGTGAATGAGAGACAGAGACATAGAAAGAGAGGGAGAAGGAGGTAGAGGGAGGGAGGGAGAGGGAAGGAGAGAGAAAGAGAGAGAGAAGGTGAAGGAGGAGAAAGAGAGTGAGACAAGGAGAGAAAGGGACAGAGACCTTTGGCTTAATGTCTATCCAATTTCCAAGTTCCCAATGGAGAGGTGGGAGGCAGAAGGGAAAGGTCTTAATGAACCAAGTGATTTTTCCCTTTCCCATTCATGAAAAGCATATGAAAGTAATTAACAAAAGTCTTAAATCTGGCCTGTTGTTTATATTGCAGTCCCACCAGTCCCACAAGATAGTCAGGGAGCTCTGCTTACCTGACTCATGTAATATAGAACCTTTCTAGTCTACTTCAGGAAACTCATCACTGCTGAGCTACTGGTTTGAACTCATGCCCTAGATCTGGGCAGGAGTCCTGTCTTCAGCCTCAATGGGTCTCACTTGTGTTGCCCAGTCCTCAATACAGCATATTCTTCACCCAAGATCCCTTGAAGATCCTTTGTAAAACTGATCTTACTGGCCTGTGAGTTCCTAAGAATCTGGGGCTTTATGGACTGCAAGTTTAATATGAGTCAACAATATAATAATATGGTGACTCCAAAAGCCAAAGCAATCATAGGCAACATTAAGAGAAGAATAATCTTGAGGACAAGGGAGGTGATTAACCTACGGTATTCTGCTCTGGTGAGACTACATATGGAATATCACATTTAGTTCTGGGTGTCATGTTTGGGAAGGACATTGATAATCCATAGAATACCCACAAGATGGTGGCCAAGATAATGAAGAGATTTGAAATTGTATCACATGGAGATAGGTTGAAGAAACTGAGTATGAAGAAACAAGAGATTTAGGGGCAGATAATAGTTGTTTTCAAGAATTTAAAGGGCTATCATGAGAAAGTTGGATTTAATTATCCCTAGAAGGCAGAATTAAGACAATGGAGAGGGGAATGACACAAATTATGCTTTTGCTATATGGAAAAACTTCCAGATAATTCAGGTTATGCCAAAGTGGAATGGGCTAGGATGTG
This sequence comes from Petaurus breviceps papuanus, assembly GCF_028583685.1. Classification (NCBI taxonomy): domain Eukaryota; kingdom Metazoa; phylum Chordata; class Mammalia; order Diprotodontia; family Petauridae; genus Petaurus; species Petaurus breviceps. The sequence continues at coordinate 24,808,106 of NW_027187372.1, forward strand.
ACCCATCCCTCAAAGTAGATAGAGGTTGATAGAGACAGCTAGGTGGTGGAGTGGATAGAGCACAGGGTCTAGAATCTGGACTAGAGTTTAAATCTGGCCTCAGATTCTTACTAATTTGGTGACCCTAAGAAAGTCTCTTAATCTTTGTTTACCTCAGTCTACTCAACTGTAAAATGGGGATAATAATAATAAAATACCTACCTCACTGAATTGTTGTGAGGATCAAATGAGATAATATTTGTAAGAAGCACTTAAGCAAAGTACCTGACTATATAAATACTTCTTTTCTTCCTTTCCTCCTTCAAGGTCTTTAAGTCAAGTCCAGAACAAATTTGTCAAGGATGTTGTAGAAAGTAGTCTTGTTCTGGTATGAGGTGGACTAGAATGTAGTCCAACTAGTCTTTGTTTGGGTTGCAGCCTTTTGACTGAGTCCAAGTTTTACAGAACAAATCATTTTTATTAAGGGGATTTGTTTTGGGAAGTTTGGATTCAGTAAAAGGGCCACACTTGAGGACCTAGAGGGCCCCACATGGACTTGAGGCCACAGGTTCCCTACACCTGGACTAGATGGTGACTGAAGTCCTTTCTTGTTCTGTGATTCTCATTATGTAAGTAAGAATAGTATTAGCTAAGATAAATACTGGATAAGGTAAGATTGGATTGGTAGATAGGAGCCAGACTGTGAAGGGCCTTGAATATCAAGTTAAGAGTTAGTGCTTTATTTACAGTAATCGATTAATGGATTTTCAACACTAGTTGACATAGTTCCACACACACTTCCATGGAACAAGTGAAACTACTAATTCTCTACCTACCAGACATGGATTTCAGATTGAAGACCGTGTGGTTGGTGGGGTGGGGAAGAGGGAGAAACCCAAGTGGATTCTACATTATCAAAGCAGAACAATTTCAGTTTCACTCAGATTCTATACCATTATCCTTAGATTCCATTTATTCTAGTTTACAGGGCAAATTGTACCCTGGTAAACAGAATGAAATACCATACACTTCAGTGAAATTTGGCATTTGGAATTGAGCCCAATTCTTTCAATACTTGGGTATGTCTAAGATGCATCTATTTGATATGACACCTTGAATGTAAAAAGAAGAAACAAAACAACATTAACTTCCAACAAAAAAGATAGCATTTTGATTTAGGACAAAGGTTGGATTTACAAATGAGGGCAAGAGTTTGTCAAAACTTTTTGTAGGGTGCTCAAAGATAAGGAAGAACATAAAGAAATTAACACGATATAAGCTAGAGCCTGGCATCTAATAGAAGGTTCCATTAATCCCAAATTTTAGGACATGCTGTTCTTAGTTAGGTTTTGCCAACCTTCATTTTTTCTGCTCTTTCTATAGCTCTTAATACTGTTGACCATCTTTTTCTAAATTCTATCCTCTCTGGGTTTTTGTGAAAACTGTTTACTCTTGGTTCTATATCAAACTTGATTTTACTCATACCCATCTACCTGACCATGCCTCAACTTCCTTCATTGGCTCATTATCCATACTAAGTAATTTTTTCAAATGTTTTTCAAATACTATTTCATTTTTTATTTTGAGACCCCAGGAGATAGGTGCTATTATTGTCACCTATTATTCACCAGCTTCCACAACCATCTATTTATTAAATATGTACACTCCCCAGGGCAGTTTTTTTTCTTAGCAGTGCCTGGCACACAGTAGGTAGGTACTTAATTCTCATTGACTGATTGATCATGAAGGCAGTCGGTGGCAAAAAGGAAGAGAGTTTGACCTTTGCAAGGGTCCCTAGCCTTGATTGACTGGTGGACTGAGTTTTTATGAGCAGATGAGGTGGGATCTTTAAGTTATCTTGACCTGACTTTGCTATGTTCAAGTCATTTATGGTGAATTAGCAGACAGTTCAGATATGCTGGGATGGGGTGCTAAAAAATCTGATAAATGGGAAAAAATCTTCAAGATCTTATAATCCCTAGTCCCCTATTTTAATAGACACCAAACCTGAAGTTTACACAGATTGGCAGAATGACACCTAGACCCCAGGTGTCCTTGTTTTCTGCCCTGTGATCCTTCCAGTACACTGTAATTCACACAGTATCAATCTCTTATTAAGTATATCTCTCTACTTCTGGCATTTTTCCTTGCTACCCCATGTGCCTGGAATGCTATCCCTTATCCTTTCTGCCTATTCCCCTTGATGACTTCCTTCAAGTCACAACCCAAATCCCACCTTCTTACAGATAGCCTTTTTCAACCTCCCTTAATTCTAAGGCCTTCCTTCTCAACTATTACCCATTTATGCTATATATAAAATGTTGGTACATATTTGTTTGCTTGATGTCTCCCCAGTTAAATAGAAAGTTCCTTAAGGGCAGGGACTGTCTTTTTACCTCTTTTTCTATCCCTATTACTTAGGACAGTGCCTGGCACATAGTAGACACTTGACACAATTTTCATTGACTTATTGATTGATTAGTGAAGCAGGAGACCAATTCTTTTAAAAAAAAATTAATCCTTTGAAGGAATCCTTAAAATTCTGTAATTTAATCTTTAGATAGCCCAGAGGGAATTTGTTTCATACATTCTACAAAACCAAAATTCTCAATCACTGGTAAAATAATGTTGATGTCAGTAGACAGTTACTTGGTTATTGTCGGTCAGTCAATAAGCAGTTATTAAGTTCTTACTGTGTACCAGACCATGCTAATAATGGAGACACAAAGAAAGGCAAAAGAAAGACCCTGCCCTCAAAAGCTCACAATTTCATGAGGGAGAAGCAAACAAATATGTGAAACTGATCTTCAATTAAAATAATATTGTTGTCGTTCATTATGTCCCACCCTTTGAGATCCCATTTTGGGGTTTTCTTGGCAAAAAATACTGGAATGATTTGCCATTTCCTTCTCCAGATTATTTTACAAATGAGGAAACTGAGGCAAAGAGGATGAAGTGACTTGCCCAGGGTCACAGAGCTAGTAAGTACCTGAGGCCACATTTGAATTCAGGAAGATGAGTCTTCCTGACTCCATACCCTGGCACTCTACACACTATACCACCTAGATGCCCCAATTAAAATGATAGCCTTAAGAATTTGGGGGTGGAGAGAATCCCTGAGTAGTCAGTTACAAAAAAAAATATATCATATGGCAAGTATTACTAACTTTTGTTTGTGTATACTGTCATCCCAGATAGAATTAAAGCTCCTTGGGGGCAGGGACTATATTTTTTTTGTCTTTGTAACCTCAATGCCTAGCAGAGTCTCTAGCATACAGTAGGTATTTAATAAATGCTTGCATATTGATCGACTGATTGATCAGAGAAAACCTTGTGCTAGAATTTTTCATCATTACTAAGGATAACTTAGTATTATAAACTTAATATGATAAATTCACTTGAGCAGTCCTCATATTTGTGTTTTGTCCCCATTTCTTGGAGTCCTTGAGATGACTCTCACTAGTTGATTCTCAAAATTATTGGGTTTCCACCAGCTTCATAACGTTGCTTTCTTAACGCTCTCAAGTGCTATGGAGCCAGCTGTACTCATGGTTGTTATGGAAAAACTATTTTATATGTACTCATGGTGTTATGGGAAAACTATTTTATAAGTGATATCTAGTAATAACTCTTTTCTATGCCTAGATCCAAAAGACATCAAAACCACTGACCAACTCATTGTAAATATTAATCAGATGGCTTGGTGGCTGAATCAATTTGTTTAAATGAAACATTGGTCCCAGTTCAACCAGGAGGCTCCATTACTAGCCCTGTGTAGACACAATCCACCAGACAATGTCACAGTGTACATGGGAAGCTTTGTCTCTGAATAATTAGGGTGTATGTAAAAGAGCAGGGAATCATGCCACTCTTTCTCTGAAGAGCTGCCCCCCTCAAAAGAACTTCTTGTTTATGTGGAAAATCTTTTCCTGCAAATACTATGTACTTTTCCAATGTAGTCAGTTGCTATACAAAGACTAATCCATGTCTTGTGTAATAGGCAAACACGTGAAATTAGTCATTTGTTCTAAACAGTATTTGAATCACCTGAAACACAAAGAGACAAAGGGATTTTTTTAAAAAGGTCATTAACCCTTCTGCATCACTACCGATTTCTATCCCCAAAATTTCACACTCCCAACATATTCTTCCAACCCCACCTACCCTAGGTTCTTCCTCTTTATGATGGAAATCAATGGAGAAATGGCAGTTCACTCTACAACTCTTTTATTGAAACACACATAGTCATGTTTCAAGTGAAACATTCATGCCAGATTCGGTTCTGTGCCTTCTACCCCTATTTCATTCAAATACATACCAGATAGAGGTGTAAAGAATTGTTTACTTCAATATTGCAATGGGACTATAATTTTATCACCTCGAGCTATATAGAATACTACCCATCCATGCCTTCTCATCCTGTACAACTCTTATATTTATTCCCCCATAAATTTTCCAAAGATGATCTTACTCGGTGTGTTAATGGAGTTTTACCAGGTTTTTTGTTCTTTAACATTCTTTAGGGGCCAATGCTTGGACTGTCTGTCTGTTATTTCTTGCTCTTGATATATTCCATTCAATATGATTCGACAAGTATTTGGAAAGCACTCAGCACATCATACACTGAAGAGAATTTCAGTCTTATAGAGCTGATTTTTTTTAAAAAAGTGCTGAATACAGTCTGTGTTACCTAAAGACTTTCATTTAGAGAATTTGGAGGATTCCCTTGATGTCATGAGGATAGTTATATTTTCTGTCACTCCTTGCATTCAAGTCTTCTTTGGTAAAGTACTACCACATGTTTATGCCCACCACATATCTTTCCTTTACCCTTTGGGATATCCATAGTTTTTATTCTTTTAACATTGTGGTATTTCATTTCAGTTAGCATCTCTATAAGAATATTGATGTCAAAACATTGGTTTTGTATGTTAGCAGCAATTGAATTTCCCAATGCCATGTAGACCTCTTTCCCCTATTTAATCATGGGTCCAGCTCCATGTCCATCAGCAATACTCATTCCAGATAAATGTATTGGTGGAGTAACTCAATGAATGGACTGCCCATGCAGGTCCATGTTGTAGTCTGGGCAGCGGGGTACCTTTTCTTTATCCTTTGGTGGTTTGGTTTTAGTTTGCTTTTTTTTCCTGTGGGATTGTTAGGTCCATTTTATTAATTTCAAATTGAGGAAATATCCACATTTATTTATTAAATTTTGTTATTTTATTTATTAATAATAAAGATGTTTTAAATATCTAGAAAGATAAGAAATAGAAGGAAATAAACATGGAGCTCAGAAAAGGTACTGCCCAACTCTTACCCCAGAAGAAAGACATCAGCTAAGTTATACAGATTTTCCTTTGAGTTAGGAGGGTAGCAATGGAAAGCTAGTATCACAACTAACCCATTTTCTTTCTCTTAACCATATCTTCAACCATTAACTTTGAAGGCTGAGGGCAGAAAAGCAGAAGGTTTGAACCAGTGAAGTAATGGTAAATGTTTAACAACTAACTCTTCTAAAAATCATGTATATGCAAAACACTTTTAAGTTTAATCTGTGTTATTTATATTTTTTCCCACCAATTTCTTAGAGCTAAACCATCAACAACACTAGTCCTAATCCATAGTTTTGGACAAGTTCAAGGGTGCAAAAGCTCATACTGAAAATTTAACAATCATCTCTTGGAAACCAATTGAAACTATCTCCAATATGGCTCTGGCTTAAATTTTCTACTTAGAAGGCAGCAGAAGGTGTTGGAAAGGTTTCAAGATTCGCAATCAAGAAGACCCAAGTTTAAATCAGAACTCTACTTCTGTGTGACTTTGAGTAGATTACTTCACATCACTGAGATCCCCCATCTATATCTGAGGTGGTGGGCTGGATCACCTTTGTTGGCCGTAAAGGCTCTGTGATCCTATCGGGTACCACGTCTTCCATGAAGCCTTCCTTTCTTTCAGCAAATGAAAGTGATCTCTTCCCTCCTCAAATTTCTCTTAGTGCTTTTTCTAGACATCCTTGTATGTATCACACCCTTCCTTTTCCTATCTCCCTCCTCCTCAAGCTCAGGTTCTGAATTAATTCCATTTGCACCAAGCACCTATTAGAGTATTTTGCACATAGTAGGTGATTAACATTTATTTAATTGTGCATAATGTTATAATAGTACAAGATGTTAGAGCTGGAGGGAATCTTAGATATTATCTAGTTACTTTATAGTAAAGGAATGAAGGCTTAGAGAGATAACCCTGGGTTATTCTATAGCAAGTTAGTGGTAGAGTTCCCTTAGCTCTCTGCCCCTGGCTCAAGGCTTTTTCTATTATACCACCCAACCCTTATCTGGTAAACAAAGATGGAGGATAGTTCCACAGATGTTTGTCAATTGTGCTTTCACCCTAATGGCATAAGCAATCACATGCAGAGTTAAATTTACTTCATAAAAATTGACAATAGAAAATGATGTAGACAGGTTAGAATGAAGTTCCTCCCAGAGTTGAATCAGTGGTACTTATTTGCTAAATATCTTAAAAGAAAAATCCTTTGGATTTTTTGTTATTGTATTAGAGTAATTTATTTACTTTGTCTGGACCTGTGATTGATTACCTTGGTGTGGGGAGCAGCCAGTAAGGAAACTCCTTCTACCAATACAGACTGTCACCTGAAACATAGAGTCTTAAGAGAATTGTCTGGAGGCATCGAGAGGTTGTGACTTGTCCAAGGTCATAGAGTCAGTACTGGCCAGAAGTGGAACTTGAACCCAAATCTTTCTGACTCAAAGGACAACTTCCAATGAATGAATGAATATATGAATTGGCATTTATTAAGTGCTTACTACATGCCAAAAACTTTGCTAAGCTCTGGGGTACAAATAGAATACTGAGATCATCCCTGCTCTCAAGCTCTTAACTAACACTCTACTCAGGAGAGACAACATAAAGAGAAAAGGTGTAGTTGCTAAGTGGTGAAGAAGGTAGTAAGATTTGGTGGTCCTATTCACTTGAACACGTTGCTTCCCACAATACCAGACATTCCTCCCCACGTGCCCCCAGCCACTGGCAGCTTCTATTCTAAAGTTACCTTGCATCTATTTTGTATGCATCTTGTATTTACTATATATGTGTACATTTAAAATCCTTGAAAGCAGGAATTATTTTCCCTTTTTATTTGTATCCCAAGGCCTGGCATATACAGTAAGCACTTAATAAATGATTTTCTATCACTTTATAGACATCCCTTTATACTTAAATGCATACATGTTGTTTCCCCCAATAGAATATAAATTCCTTGTGTTCAGAGTTCATTGTTTCCTTACATCTTCAGAACTCAGTACAATACCTGGCACAGAATAGGCATTTTATAAATGCTTATTAATTGACTTATTCTCTGTTTAAAAGATAAGTGCAGCCTTCTACAGAGCAATCTCTCTCACTGGCCTTTTCTTTGATTTGATTCTAGTTGCCCAGAAAGATCTACACTTCCTTTTCTCCACAACTCTCCACACCCCATTAGAGGACAGTGTTCATCATCTAGGGGATGTACAGTAACTATCTCACCTATCTTACTTTTGCTTCAAAATCCCCATCTCTCTAGAACACCACATATCCTGATCATGTGGAGTCCCAATCAGCCCATAACACTCTCTCTCTCTCTGTCTCTCTCTCTCGCTCTCTGTCTATCTCTCTCTGTCTCTCTCTCCATCTCTCTGTCTCTCTCCTTTTTTCTTAATCCTTTTCTCCCTCTTTCTCCCTCTCTTCCATAAATCTTCCTCAGAGAGTCAATGCAATGTACTATGGGCCTTCCCCTAAATATGGCAAAGATACCAAAGGAGCACATGGACTTTCAATCAGTTGTCCCTTACTCTCATTCCATGATTGATTTACTTCCTTTTCCAGTCAATGGATCTCTCTGATGATCGTCTTTAAGCTGCTTTGCCTACCAATTCTTTTTAAAAGTATTTTATTGAGGTTATCTTTTCTTTTTTTTCTTGGCATGCCAGTGACTCTCCATGCCCTTACAGAAGAATCCCCCCTTATAATTAATGAGTCAAACAAAACAAGTTAGCACATTGGTTGTGTCTGAAAGGGCATACCTTACTCCACACTTGCAGCCTCCTACCTTCAGCAAAGAGGTGGGAGGCATGATTCATTTCACTATCTTTCCTGTGAAGTCATAATTGAATATTATGTTAATCATAGATCTGAAGTCTTCATTTTTGCTTCCTCTTCATGTTAATGTGACCATCATGTAAATTATTCCCCTACTTCTATGTACTTCCCTTATGCATAACTCAGCCCCTCACTGCTAATACAAGGCAGTCTACTAACTCACACTTGCCAGGAGCCTATAACTTTGGGTGACTTGCAACTCTAATTCTCAAAGACTATGAGATTCCTTGACCTTTAGCCACATAATTTCCTTTAATATTCCCAAAACTTGCCTGAGAAGTCCTGTCAGGATTGTAGGGTTTCCCTCAATCTTGACAGAGATAAGGAGGAAGCCCCATGCCTACACTCCAGAGTGAATGCTTTTGTTGATGACTATTTGTACCAGGAATTCCAGATTCAGTGGAAAATGCTCTTGCTTGTAGATTGAAGTTCTTATACAGAGACATGGTCTGTGATGTCATGGAATTTGTAGTGAAGGGAAAAAATTATTTGGCTGAACTTTGTATGTCCTACTTTGGGTCCCAGAGTTTTGATTCCTAGAATTACCTAGTTTCTCACTTTGGGGGTTGGGAGGAGAGGGCCTCCATCAACTTCTGGGAATGAATATCTAGATTCTTTAAGGCAACAGGCCAAGGGAACCGATAGCTTTGTGCTTTTATGAGCTAATTTAACTTGTGGGTAAGGAAGAGTCTGTCAACTCCACATCAGTGAAGAAATCTATTAAGGAATTCTCCCAGGAGCCATTGTGTTGGGAGAATTCCCATCATTGGAAAGACCCTAGGGACCTCTTCTTTACCTCTGTCCCTAATTTCTGTTGTATTTTTGGTGAATAATATTTAGGCTACTTGACTTCTTTCCTCCCCTCTTTGGCTGAATGCCTGGGGAGCAATCAGCCAACATGGACCCAAGGACGTTTTAGTCCCTGAAAATTTCTTCTTCTGGCTCAGAAATGTAATCTACAGAGGAAGAATTTGCATTCAGGCCTCAAGGGAACCCCTGAGGTTGAGGTTGAGGTTGATACTATGAGCTATAGTATCTTCCCCCATATTATCTCTTTCCTTTCTCCTCTTCACTCTACCATCCTTAGGACTTCAATCAGGTATGTTCATTTTGCAAGGTATAAGCCAAAATATGTCTTAATTTATAGCTTAATTACTAATCCCTTGTACAGAGAGCAGACTTAGGTGGCTGATGGCCCACTTGCATTGAGTCTATGCCTGAAGAGTATGAATTCTAAGTCTAACCCCATTATCCTGTAACCAATTCACATAATAATTACATCTCCAGGCACCATTTCTGACATTCCAAGTGACTCAAAAGAAAACACATCATACTTGAGTGTTTTGTCTTTGTTGCTTATTTAACATCTGCATGGTCAGAGAGGTGACAGCCTGGCTTTAATTATACATAGGAGATTTCTAAATTAGAGTGCAGGAAATAGGAAGTAGTGTGAAATGGAACAATACCAGTAAGAGGGAGCACTGGAAAATTTCTTAAAATGTTACCTCTCTTTCATTTCATCTGCCTTTTCCATGATCTGATGTTTTCTTCTTTGCACTTTGGTATTTGTTATATGATGTCTTGTATTATTAATCTTTTATGCATATACATCTTACATACCTGAATGAAGGGAGGGACTGTCTTAAATTTCTTTGCATCTCTTCAAAGGACTAATACAGTGAGTGCTGTATTAGTAATTACTGTTACACATAGTAGCACTGAGTTGTTCAATAATGTCCAATTCTTCATGACCCCATGGACCATAGCATACAAAGCCCTTCTGCGCTCTACTATCTCCCAAAGTCTGTCCAAGTTCATTCTATCTATCTCATCCTCTGCTGTCCACTTCTCCTTTTGTCTTTAATCTTTCTCAACATCAGGGTCCTTTCCAGTGAGTCCTGTCTTTTCGTTATGTGGTCAAAGTATTTAAGCTTCAGCTTCAGTATTTAACCTTCCAATGAATAGTCTGAATTCATTTTTTAAGTATTGACTGATTTGATCTCCTAGCTGTCCAAGGGACTCTCAAAAGTCTTCCCTTTCTATAAAAATGGTTTCTGGGGCAGCTAGGTGGTGCAGTGAGTAGAGCGCCTGCCCTGAAGTCAGGAGGACCTGAGTTCAAATCCAGCCTCAGACACTTGACACACTAGCTGTGTGACCTTAAGCAAGTGACTAACCCCAATTGCCTATTGTTATTAAATCTTAAAAAGCAAAAGCTGAAGAGTAACATAATAAGACAGAGTCAGGGATTTACTCATCAAATTCATATACTATAGAACTTATGAGGGACCCATTGTTGAAATCACATCACTTAGCCCACTAAACTGCAATCAATCAATAAGCATTTATTAAACATTTGTTATGTGCCAGCTAAAATGACAAAGACAAAAATATAACAGCTCTGGTCCCCAGGGAGTTTACATTTTATGGAAGGAAACAACATGCACACCCATAAAAATATACAAATGTGAAAAATAATTACAAGGTGATTTCAGGGAGAGACATAAGCTCCAGATTTCAGAGGGTTAGGTCCCATTAGGTAGCACAGTAAATAGAGTCCTGGGTCTGGAGTCAAGAAGACCTGAGTTCAAATCCAGCCTTAGACAATTACTAGCTGTCACTTAACCAGCATATCATTCAACTTCCCTCTTCCTCAGTTTCCTTATCTGTAAAATGGAAATAATAATAAAGCTGTTATAAGGGTTAAATGCAAATGAGATAATATTTATAAAGCACTTAGCAAGAAGGTCAAACTAGAGGGTTCATGAAGGGCAGCAATGTGGAATAAGCCTGGGAAGGTAGAATGGAATCAGGATGTGAAAGGCTTTAAATACCAAACAGTGAAGTCCGAGTTCAGTCCTAGAGGCCATAGGGAAGTTTTAAGGGTAGAGGAGTGAAATGGTTAGAGATGTGCTTTAGAAATACATTTGGCAACAGTGTGAAGAATGGAGAGGAGATGTTTAGGAGAGGAACATTGTCTAGGGAGTTACTGCAATAGGGCAGGTGAAAAATGATGAGAGCCTAAGCCAAGATGGTGGCCATGTGAGTAAAGATGAGGGAAAGTAGAACCAGCAAGCCTTGGCAACTTATTAGAAAGAGTGAGGAACTGGGAATAACCTAGGTTACTGGAAAGATGGTGATGTCTGCCCCTAATATAAATTATACTATATATATATATATATATATGTGTGTGTGTGTGTGTGTGTGTGTGTATATATATACACACACACATATATATACTGTCTTCCTTTAAATTATATACTATATAAATTATATTCTTACAAATTATATTTGAAGTCTTTTTTATTAGCAGAAATTAACAAAAGTGTTTGAGAGGTATTGTGGAAGAGGGAAATATTTTGGTGGTATGTTAATGAGTTATTTTTTGGATATATTGAGTATGAAATGCCCACAAGACGTCAAAGTCCATAAGTTCAATAGGACAGAGATAGCATTTTAGCTAAACTGTATTTTCTTCCTGAGTATAGCTCAGTGATCTTTGTTGAATAAAATCATTAATTATAATTATATATTCTATATTATAATTACAATTAATCATAATTAAATCCTTTCTCTCTCCCTCTCTCTCTCTCTCTTCTCTCTGCCTCTTCTCTCTGCCTCTCTGTCTCTTCTCTCTCTCCCCCTCTCTCTCTGTCATCATCTCTGTCTCTCTCTACACACATACATATACATATATAAGCTCTAATATCTGCTAAATGTGTGCATGTGTTTTCTTTACAAATAAATTGTAGACTCCTTATGGGTAGAGACCCTGACGCTTCCTTTCTGGTATTCCCCAAAACACCTTGCTCAGCAGAATTGAAGTAGCACAAAAGAAAGCAAGCTTGCCCTGCCAGATAGAAACTTCAAAACATCAAGGATAAAGCCCAAAGAATATTACACTAGCAGTGTGGTGGTTGGTTGTTGTCCTGTCTATCTGGGAAGGCAAACTTGCTTTATCACAAACCATTCCTCACTGTCTCCATCAGGGATAAAATATTGGGTTCGATGGACTATGGGTCTGACCTCATATGTAGCATCTAGATTCATGAGAAACAGACACTACAAATAAGTGAACCTCTGAATTCTGTCCCATAACCCTCAACCTTATTTTTTATAATTCATTATCATCATTCAAAATATCACCTGTTCTGTCATTTCAGACTCTTTGGGACCCCATTTGGGGTTTTTCTTGGCAAAGATAACTGGAGTGGTTTGCCATTTCCTTCTCCAGCTCATTTTACAGATGAGGAAACTGAGGCAAATGGGGTTAAGTGACTTGCCCAGGGTCATACAGCTAGTAGGTGTCTGAGGTAGGATTTGAATTCAGGAAGATGAATCTTCTTGACTCCAGGCCTGGCGTTCTATCCACTATGCCACCTAGAGGCTCTTGTTCTACTGGGCTGTTAGCCAATAGTACCCTCAGAACTCCCTGAGGTATGCATGACATTTTGTCTAGATTCTAAATGCTGCCATATTGCAAAGCCAAAGAACCAGAAAACAAGCAGAAGGCCTCCTCTGCTTTTTAGAATTCTGTTAGGTATCATCAGTCACCAGGGTGTCTAAGGTTCTGTCTTCCTTTAAGCACAGTCATCTATGTGGTGGACTGAGGGAGGTTCTCCCTGCCCAGAGAACATAATACATGGGCTTTGTGATAGCTGTTTACTACTGAGAGAACCTGTTCCCTTATTTTGTTTTTCACAGAACTGGAGGATTGAAATGATGAGAAGTCTAACTATAAAATAGGCAGAATATTTCTAATACTGTTTGAAGTCCTAGATAAAGGCATATATAACAGTTACCTAAGTCTACATTATATTTTCTACTTTGAAGTCTTTTTTTATTAGCAGAAATTAGCAAAAGTGTTGTGAGAGGTACTGTGAATCATGGAAGCAGATTTAAATGGTGCCTTGGCATGGGAATTGAGTCTGATGCATCACACATGGGGAATTCCTTTTCCAATATTAGAGGTACCTACAACACATCAAGGTGGTGCAGTGAATAGAACACTGGGTTTGGAGTCAGGAAGAATTATCTTACTGAGTTCAAATCCAGCCTCAGACATACATTAGCTGTGTGACCCTGGGCAAGTCACTTAACCCAGTTTGCCTCAGTTTCCTCATCTTTAAAATGAGCTGGGCAAGGAAATATCAAACCACTCCAGTATCATTGCCAAGAAAATATCAAATGGGGCGGCTAGGTGGCGCAGTGAGTAAAGCGCCGGCCCTGGAGTCAGGAGGACCCAAGTTCGGTTCTGGCCTCAGACACTTAACACCCACACAAAAAAACTAGCCATCTAACCTTAGGCAAGTTACTTAACCCCAATTGCCCTCCAAAAGGCAAAATAAAAAGACAAAACCATCAAATGGGGTCACAAAGAGTCAGACATGACTGAAATGATGGAATAACAACCAAAAAGGCACATTGAGCCCTGTGATAATAAATGACAGCAGGTTCATTTAGCTACTCATTCATTCTATTCATTCCATTTTCCTCTGTCCTTCAGCACACAATTCCTCCCTCAATCCCTCATTCTCATCAAATAAACTCACATTCTAATTTACCAATAAGAGTTGAGGTCATTCATCTTGTCCTTTTCAGTCTCTCATTTTCCCCATAGCAACTAGGTGATAAAGTGTGTAGAGCGCTGGGTCTGGGGACAGACGAGTTCAAATCTGGCCTCAGACACTTACTAGCTGTGTGACCCTGGGCAAGTTATTGAATTGCTGACTGCCTCAGGAAACAGGTAGTTTCCCTACCTGTAAAATGAGGATAATAGTACTTACCTCCCAGGGTTGTTGTGAGGATCAAATGAGGTAATATTTGTTAATAAATAAATAAATGCTTGTTCCCACCCTCCCTGTACCATGTGTCTTCACTTACACCCATTTTCTTTCTACCATTCTCAGAGGATGAATTGCCCCTCATCCTTCTCAAGGAAGCCCCTTTTCTCCTGCCCTTGATCCTATCCCTTCCAGAACTTTCTCTCTTGATCATTCACTTCATTTCTCAACTTCAGCAGGGTGCCATTTCCATTTATCCTGATCTATATCTGACCACTGAATTCAGATGACTCCAGAGGAGAAAGTGAGGCTGGTGACTTTGCACAGATCTCCCCCACTTAAATCCGATTCACTTGCATGTCATGGCATCACCTCCCTGATGTCGTGGTACTCTTGGAAAACAAAGGACAAAAAACAACCTCAGTGAATAGTAGTAGGAGCTGCCCCACCAGAACTGGCCAGATGGGCAACACAGCTCTCTGTTTGCCCCCTCCCTACTGCCTACATAAATGCTTAGATCTCCCCTTTTCTAAAATACAAGTAAACCCTTTCCCTTGAACCTTGAGCTAGCATCCTTTTTTTCCTTCCCTTCCAGTATCTCTTTATAGATATAGATATAGATAGATATGGATATGGATATAGGCCAGTTTGGCTAAGAGAGACAGGCAGAAAGACAAAGAGACAGAGAGAAGAGACAGAGATGCATAGAGAGACAGAAACAGGGAGAGTAACATCCATTGAGACTGTAATTATAGGTTGAGACAAGGCTATGAAATGCTTTGAAAGCTAAACAGAAGAGTCTATAGTTGAGCTTAGAGGCAATAAGAAGCCACTGGGGTTGACTGAGTAGGAGATTTACCTCATCATATATGTACTTAATGACAGTCAAAGCCAGAGTTTAATAAATGTTTGTCGAATAGTAAATCCATTGGGCAGTGGGATGCCCAACAAGCATTTCTTTTCTTAAATTAGCTGCTTATTCAGTCAAAAGCAATTGTTGCATGGGGAAGCTAGGTGGCACAGTGGATTGAACACCAGACCTGGAGTCAGGAAGACTTGAGTTCAAAATCAAGCCCCAGACACTTATTAGCTGTGTGACCCTGGGCAAGTCACTTAACCCTGATTGCCTCAAAAAAATCTAATGGAAGAGACAATATAAAAACGACTCTGTACAAAAATGATATATACAGGATAAATAGGAAGCATAAACAGAGGGAAGACACTAGAAGTAAGTGTTATCAGGAAAAGCTTCCTGCAGAAAGTGGGATTTTAGCTGGAGATTTAGGGTGGATGCACATACACATTGTGTGTGTGTGTGTATATTGTGTATATATATATATACACACATATACATATATACAATACACCTATGTATGTATGTGTGTGTACATATACATATAATTGAAGATTAACTCAATTACAGTCACAGAAGTTTGACTACAAAATAGGTGAAGCATTATTAATATGGTTTACATCCATATGCCATATACATATATATATATATATATATATATATATATATATATATATATATATATACACACACACACAATGTGTGTGCATGCATGGGTCATTCACTCTCTGGTCTTCGGGATCTCCATCTGTAACATGGGAAGGGTGGACTAGCTGGCCTCTGAATTTCCTTCCAGCTCTAACTCTATGACCCTATGGTGCCTTGGCATGGGAGTTGAGTCTGATGCAAGATCACCCCATTAGTTAATCATTCTCTCAGGAGCATTTGTTGAATACCCACAGTGCAGAACCCTATTTGAAGACAGGTTCTTGGGAAAGGGGGATGGTGAACGTCATTGGCACAACTGAACAGGAAATACATTCTAAAATGGGGAGATGATATTTGCCCTGGCCAGTCATGTTCAAGGTACAGGAAACTGATCCTCTTTTCTGGAAGAGGAGTCCCGCCTTTTATAAGAAAGCTTACCTCGTGTTAATCCTGGAGTTTTTCCTCTCGGCTGTCTCCAATGCACGCTGTCTAGAGCTTGTTTGTACACGGCTGTTTTCCCATCGTCTCCCCTTTAGATTGTGAGCTTCTTGAGGGCAGGGGGCAGGCCCTTGCCTTTCTTCATATTCCCAAAGCTTAGTAGAGTGTCTAGTACCTAGTAGCTGCTTCACAAGTGCCAATGGAATGAGTAGGGAAGTCCATGAGATAGAGTAGAATCAATTAGTGATTGGTTACGAAAGACCTGATGAAGAGTTTGGATTATACAAAGAAATAATATTTAAGGAAGTTGATTCTGGTCTTTGTCTCTAGAAAAGAAAAAGAGAAAATGGGAGGAAGAGAAATCATCTGGAAAACTACTGCAGTAATCAAGGCAGGAGGTGGTGAAGCCTTGACTTGTAGCAATTGGTGAAAATGGGGAAAGACCCCACTCACCTTCAACACCCCCATCACCACTGAAAGAGCTCATCCCAGAGCACACCCCAGAGGACCGCTCACTCAATAAAAAAGAGAAACAGGCCAAGCTGCCCTATTTCCCTGGTGACACATGATAATCATGACAGTTTATTGCATTATGAAATAACAGTAATCCAATTATGAAGTCCATCAGCATCTCTGCTGCTTATCTTGACCTAGTCAAGAACTTCTCATTTATAAATCTTTTGTGTATTGCATCAATCAAGAAGGGAGTTTTACTGGCCGTTAATTCTCTAGTGCGGTACTGTTTTTGGAGCTGTTTAATCATTGCTAATGCTAAATCATTTTTCTTGGACTTTGTAGCAGTTTATTGTGGAGGTTATAGATAACCATCAAACTTTTTTTTAATAGCAGTCATAGATGCAGGCTATTGCATGCCTCCTGTTCACAATGATTTCCACATAGTAGGTGCACAATGCTTTTTTTTAAATTATTCTGTTTTTGATTCTCCAAAAGATAACGAAATGAATTCCTTCTTTTAAAAAAAGTGTCTGGTATTATTTTGTTTTGATTACTCAGCATTCAAATTATTAAAAGTTTTATGGAAATCAATTCAATTGTACCATAAAAGGACATTTCTCACTTGGTCATTAAATGTCCTCTTAAATCTTATCTACTAACAAAAGACACAATGACTTGATAATTAGAGCCTAACATAAAATCACAGTCATATACTCATCAAAATGAAACACTAACTTGAGTTTTAATTTTGTGTAACTGGAGAGTTTAAAAGTTCAGAATCAGGACAGTGTGTCACAATAGACTCAGAGGAGCTGGGCTCAAATCCTAACACTGATGATGTGTAATGGTGAGCAGATCACTTAACCCCCATGGGCCTCAAATTTCCTCATTTTCAAAATAAGAAGTTGGACCCACTGGTCCCTGAGACCCCTTACAACTCCAGATCTATCGTCCTAGGATAATGCCAGTCACTCCCAGTCAAATGCTTGCCCAACTGTACAATCCTCAAAGCCCATGAACAACCATAATTCTAAGTAGATTGATTTTAAAAAACCTTCACCTGAGTAAAACTGACATAAAGTCTCAGTAATTTCAAGCATTTATTAAAAGCTGGGGTGTGAGGAGAGAACAATGAGGTGTTGATAAGGATGAAATCTGCCTAGGAGAGATATACACATTTTTCTTCATTTTTGTATTTACTAAACTCACTGTTCTTCTGAGAAAGCAAAAGTGTATAATGATTAACAATTCTGAGTTGTGGGAAGTCATGCCCCACAACAATCTGCCTCTTGTATGACTTTAGACTCTTAGATATCACATCAATACAAAGAGTTTCTCAGATGACTAACTTAGCATTTCTGAGATAAAGTCCTTCCTTTATCATAGCTGATAATGCAGGGTTATAGAGGATGGTGTGGCCAACTGTGTGACAGTCTTCACTACACAATTAAAATTATTTTCCCAACCTCCCCCCCCCGACCCCACCTCTGTATTCTCCATCCCCACTACCATACCCCTGCCCAAATGCCATTCAAAGTCATTTTATTGATAATGTTTATATCCTGAGAATCCGGTCAACATAAGTACATTATTCACCTTTTTTATCACTTATTTTCTTAATGAAAATTATCTAGAGAATGGCCAAACTTCTTATCTACAGATAACAAAGAACTGACATCATATTAACCCTTTCCTCTTATTCATGTCTATGATAGACAAACATAAAGTATATTCTCCTTTCAGACACGAACAGAACTCACAATGAAGCTGTTGTTGACTTCCTTGATATTGTAAAATATCAAGGAATACGTTTATGAAAAAAATCAAAGCACAAATTCTTCAGGAAAATCTCCCCATATCCAATCGGTTGTCAAGTCCTATTATTTCTACTTTTATAACATCTCTCATATATTCCACCTTCTCTCCTCTGACACTATCACCACCCAACTACAGATTCTCATCACCTATTGCCACAGCCTTCTGGTTAGTCTCCCTGACTCAAGCTTCCCCCATTCCAATTCATTCTTGACACGGTTATCAAAGAGATCTTCTCAAGGCACAGGTCTGATCACATCATCTACCCCATTCAATAAACTTCAGCAGTTAGCTAGGTGGTACAATGGACAGAGTGCCAGCCCTGGAGTCAGGAGGACCTGAGTTTGAATCTAGCCTCAGATACTTACTAACTGTGTGACCTAGGCAAGTCACTTAATCCCAATTGAGAAGAAGAAGGAGGAAGAGGAGGGGGAAGAAGAGGAGGAAGGGAGGAAGGGAGGAAGGAAGGAAGGAAGGAAGGAAGGAAGGAAGGAAGGAAGGAAGG
>NW_027187372.1:24826752-24831663 GCF_028583685.1 Petaurus breviceps papuanus
AGGAAGGAAGGAAGGAAGGAAGGAAGGAAGGAAGGAAGGAAGGAAGGAAGGAAGGAAACCTCTCCAGAAAGTGTAGAAACTACAACCAATTAGTAATTCAAGATCTTTGAAAACAAGGAAGACTTATAAAAGTGTTACCTGGGAGGTGGTCATGTTGCAGGGAGGTAAAGAACCAGCCTTGAAATCAGCAAGACCTGAGTCAAGTCCTGTCTCTGACATGTACTGACTGTGTGAACTTGGGCAAATCCATGAGGGCAGGGGCTGTCTTTTACCCCTTTTTTTGCACAGTCCGTGGCACATAGTAGGTGTTTAATAAATATTGATTGTTTGACTGATTGTCTTAACCTCTTAGTGCCCCAGACAACTCTAAAACTAAAAATTGCTTAGTAGCTGCTGATCTACATTGATAAAGGAGGAACTTTATGTCCATGAAATCACAGGTCTAATTCAAAACAAATAAATGTCGATGATAACTATTAATCCAGTCATCGACTGTGGACCCAGCACTGTGCAGTCCACAGTGAGACACACACAAAGAATCGAAGGCATGGTCCCAGGTCTCAGAGAGCTTATGATCTGGGAAGAGGGGTCAGAGGCAAGATAAGACTAAACCTCATGAAATACTAGATGAAGTGTTGAATCGTATGGTCCAGGTGTATTAGGCTTTGGTTACCATGGCAATAGTTAAAGAAAGAATACACAAACAGGAGCTAGGAGGAAAGCAGTAGTTTTTTCTTCGTATTGGATATAAATACGTCCACTTAAAGTGGTTTTCTCTAACAAGTGCAAAGAATGATAAAAGTAGTCAGATTTCTGATTTTACAATTTTATATGGGGTTGTGTTGGAAGGTGTTTTTTAATACATTTTCCTGATCCCATTTTTTTTTCTGAAAACATTAGATGGAGAGCTGCAGTTTTTCAGTTGGAAATTTAACTTTCTCCCTATTGCTGTGAGTTCTTTTTTTTTTTTTGCTCTTCCTTTTTTCCTTCCTTAATTCTTCCATCTGTAAAATGAGAGTAATGAATGCCTCTGTTGTGAGTCTTCATGAAACAGTATCGGTATAATATTTTGAACTTCTCAGACAAAGGAGCAACATAACGCTAATATGGAGGCAGTAATATGGCACAGGGAATAGAACATTCAACCTGGAGTCAGAATGACCTCAGTTCAAATCCTGCCTCATACACTGACTAGCTACGTAACCCTAAGCAACTCACTTGCCTTCTCTCAGCCTCAGTTTTCTGATCTATAAAATGGGGATAATAATAGCACCTCCCTCCCAGGGGTGTTATAAAGATCAAATGAAACAACATTTATAAATCCCTTTGTTTAAAACACTATACAAATGCTAGTTATTATTTTTATTAGGAATAAATTAATTTACCCAATAAATTATTAGGAGTAATCTATTCAAGAATAGGTAATTGTTTTGTTAGAAATAATTCATCATGGTGAAGGCATGCCATTGTGTAACTATACCAGCTATTGTGGGCTAATAACTTTGTAATAAGCTTATTTGTTAGAAGAGTTAGGTTATAAATTTCAGAAAAGCAAAATTTCGCATGGAGGTCACACACACTCATGCACTTGAGATAGTTGTTTCCTGGAATTGTGCTCCATGTGCTATGATATTGAGGTGGCCGGAAGGGTGGCCTTCACCTTGTAGCAGTTATTTCAAGGTGCATCTTAGGTGGGTCTAAATGAGCTACTTCAGACTTGGAGGTATAATCCTGCAGAAGGTTTTGGAAATCCCACTCCAAATACAGTGATTTTGTACTAGGAAACTCTTAGTGACTACAACACACAGCTCTGGGCAGTTCAATAACATCTTTAGCATGTCTGTGTGCGGCTGAATTAATTAACAATTAATTACAGGGTGGTGTATAATGATCCTCACTTGCCTGCTTATAATTTCCTGAATTGAGATGGATTTGGGAATGGCTGGGCCCTCCTTCTCCCTTGCTACCAGAGCCTGCTTTTCCCAAGTTCCGAAACATCCTCATTTTAATTTTTATCAGGCTTTGTGCCAGGCTTGATTATTCACATGTGACAGGAAGGTCATGATGCCACCCAAACTTCCAAGGGCTTGCCTTGAACTCATGGTTATGGCCACAGAGATTTAAAAATAACTAAGGTTCCTTGAGATAATCAGCTTCAGACTCCCAAAGCATAATATTACATCAGTACATTTAGAGCTGGAAGGTATGTTAGAGGTGTAAATTCAATTTATTTCAATTTAATTCAATAAACATTTATTAAGCACCTACTATGTGCTCAATGTGCATTTATTGAGCACCTACTGTTCTAAATGCTAGGCATACAAAAAGAGTCAAAAGATAGTACCTACCCTCAAGAAGTTCATGATCTAATGGAGGAGACAACATGCAAACAAAAATACTCAAAACAAGCTGTATGCAGACTATAAACAGGATAAATTTTATGGAGGATAAAATTGAGGCCAGATTAATCAAGTACTTTGTTCAATGCCATGCAGGTAGTTTGGTGGCACAGTTTGCATTTGAACCTAGGCCACTCACTGCAAATTGACCACTAAAACTAAGTAGAATTCTCTACATAAGCAGCTGTGCCCAGAGTTTCACCAACTAAAACTCCAAATTTCTATGTGTTTAAGTGATTTAAATGAATAAGGCTTCGAGAAATGTTAACACTCCCTTGGGATAAGGAATAGACATCTTGCTGTTCCGGAGTATGGATAACAAATGGATATCACTTTCCTAAAAGATAGGCGTTTACTTCTCAGTGTTAGCTAAGAGGCACAGTGGAAGGGGCACTGGACTTGAAATCAGGAAGATGTGAGTTTGAATCCTGCCTCAGACACTTGCTATCTGTGTGACCCTGGGCAAGTCACTTAATCTCTGTTTGCCTTAGTTTCTTCATCTGCAAAATGGGGATAATAATAGCACCTACATTCCAAATATTTGCAAAGCACTTTGCAAACCTTAAAGAACAATTTAAATGCTAGCTATTATTAATACTAAATTAGCTTGTAGATTGGAAGCCCGGAAGAATCAGGGAAGTAAGAGGAGGTATCTCTAACCATCCAAATTTAGTTTGATGATTCCAAGAACTTACCTGGGAAAGAAAGACAGAGATAGAGACAGAGAGTCTGAGAGAGGGAGAGGAGAGTAAGAGAGAAAGAGACACAGACACAAACAGCAACAGATCTAGAAATAGATTGACCTAACTTTTACTGATGAGTATGTTTATGCATACATTTAACATTAGGATTTTTTAGATGAGCAAAATTTTAAGAAAAATACAGTGCTTTACCTACTTACACTATCCCATTTGAATCTCACAGATAAGATTTGAATTCAGGGTTTCTGACTACAAATCTAGTAACCTTCTTACTGTACCACACTAACTCTTCTAATTTTCTTATACAAAAATTCCACCCCTAGTCAACAAGATGTAGGATATAAAGGAGAAAAGCCTGGAAGACCTGGGCTGAGTTCTGCCTCTGAAATAAACTAGCTGCATAATCATGGGCAAAATACTTCATTGCTCAGACCCTCAGGCAAATCACTAAAAACTTAAGTTACTAAGGAGCTGCCAATATGTAACTGTGGAAGGAATTTCCAACTGAGTTCCCTGCATTGATGATCCCACTGGATTAAAAAAAAAAAAAACTCTCCCCATTTGGCTGCCTGATAGGACAAAATATTTACTTCTTTCAATGATCATTCAATAAATTAACTTCAGGTATATAAACATGGGTTACTTAGGATTATTATAATGGTACCTGTGAATCACTCACTATTTCACCATCTAAGATGCCCAAACCTTTGACGAGCAGACCTTAATAGCTCTATTAATGTTCTATCTACCACTCTAATGGATTGCCTTTTCCTAGCAGTTCATTGATCATAAATACTTTAAGTATTTATACATGGCCTGAGAGCTTCTTTTGTTTTGAAAAACAATGATCTGCTTGGTTAAGATCTGAATATCTGTGCAGTGCTATCCTTAAATCACCCAAGTAAACCGACTTATGCACTAATATATATATATATATTTACATAGAGTGAAATTCTTTCTGTTTCTTTTACAGGTTGATGACCAAATGAAGCTGCTTCAGAACTGCTGGAGTGAACTCTTAATTCTTGATCACATTTACCGACAAGTGGTACATGGAAAGGAAGGCTCAATCTTCCTGGTTACTGGGCAACAAGTGAGTGTGGAGGGGGAAAGTGTCTTTTTATTAAGCATGTTCAGAATGGCTGGAATCTAACTCAGTCAGAAGCACTCCTGGGCTTCAAAATGGAGAGACTGGCTCCACACAATTTAGAAAAGATGACTTTGTGTACTCTGTTCCTAGTCTGATGATTACGGCTAAACTTGCAAAGAGCAAACATAATCATAAGCACTCTCCTTTTTCTGACCTGGTGTATGCTGTGATGATTAGAACTCATAGGAAGGCTATTGAAAGGAGTTCTGCTTCTTGGATGGACAGACAGATGGTCAATAAATATGTAGGTAAATAGATGACAGTCACATAGAGAGGAGAAAGGGAGAGAGAGAAAGAAAGAGGGAGAGAGGGAGGGATAATAGAAAAGGATGAATGATAGATAATGAAAGATAATAGATACTATATTGTGAGTTTCTTGAGAGCAGAAACTGTCTTTTACCTTTCTTTATATTTCCAGCACTTAGCACAGTAACTGTTACATAGTAGGTCCTTAATAAATGTTTATTGATTTATATTAACTGACTGATGGTAGATAAATATAAGGGGAAGGATGGAGAGAACAGAGAGGGGAAGAGAGAAGATATAGAGATGTGACCAGGAGATGTAACAGGAGAGAGAGAGAGAGAGAGAGAGAGAGAGAGAGAGAGAGAGAGAGACAGAGACAGAGACAGAGAGAGAGAGAGACAGAGAGACAGAGAGA